>NC_138549.1:80423534-81023534 GCF_964273705.1 Natrix helvetica | reverse complement strand
TACAAGTAATTACATCCTGCACTTAAATTTAAAAAAAAAACAACGATTTGGGCAAAGATCATTTTAACTGGCTGCTTCCGTTAAAAAGCTAACTTCCTTTAAGATATTGGAATATGATAGAACCTATAGGTGGCACCATTGAATAACCTTTTGGGGGGAAAATGCTTTTCATCTTCAGTTGCCCTTAATTAAAGTTTTATAATATTTATATGAATTATCCTTCTTCCTTGAATACATATGTGGGAAAATGTTTGCTTTTTTTTAAAAAGCACAGTGGTTAGTATATTAAAACCCCATCCCTTTTGTTTAAAGGCAAATGCAAGCTTTATCTATGTAGGTTTCTGGTGGAAACTGTAGGTTGATAGACCAATGTGATTCCGACTGCAAATCTGTTTACTCTTTCAAGTGGAAACAGGGTTGTATATTCAGCCATTTCATCTGTATTTAAGAAAGGCCTTTGTTTTAGAATGTGATTTATTCATCAAGTAATAAGGCATGACGTTATGTGTATTATGCTCAGTGACTTCCCAAGCAGAATGCAATATAGATTGTCAGGCTAGAGCCTTGATGATGCAGCCTTGAAGAATAGTTTAAAATCCAACGAACAGTGATATCTAGGAAAAGTTTTGCCACATGCCAGAAAAATTAGTTTATATTTAAAAATAAGGTACATGGGAGCACTCCGATTCGCAGTCCAGACTGATTCTGTGTTACTGGGTTACCCAAGAAGTGATCCTGTAATTGAATTATGGTAAACCTTGATTGGAAAGAAACCCCAAAACAGGCAGTTTTTTTTTAAAAAATCTTGACTATCCATATGGGAAGATCAGGCTCGAGAGGTCAGGAGCCCAGATGTTCAATCAGTCTATTTGTCTGCTGAAATTTGTACAAAACTATATCCATTACAGTACAAAGCTTGAAGGTTATCTGTGCTTGAACCAAATTTTAAGGTCATGTGTTTCCCCTAGGGATAAACGTAGCATCCCCTAGGGATAAACGTAGCATATCAACCTCAGGTTTAAAAGGTTCTTCTGACTGTTGCCTCAGTTAGAGAGAGATGCAAATCCAAAAACGTTGCATATATGGTACCAAATTGCTACATATGTTGATCTTCCTCAGAGATCTTCTTCTGAAATTGTGACTTGTGGTGGTAAAAGTTTTCCCTCCAAAGACATAAGATCTACATTCACTATGAACCTACAAGATGGCTCTCCATACATATGAACTGTTTAAAGTTCCCTTGTAATAAAATGGGGGTGCCAAACTAAAGGCCTATGGGCTGGATGTGGGCCACGATGTTGTCGGATTCAGCCTATGAGGCCGTCCTGGAAAATATAAGGGGCTGGTCCACGTTTCTTTGACCCAGTCTACTTGCGTTGCTTTGACCCAGTCTATCCAATGCAAAGAGGAAACATTGGGCCAGCGTGGCTTCAGCCTGGCCCACCCATGTGAAGAGGAAACATTGGACCAGTGTGTCTTTGGCCCAGTCTACCCAATGCAAAGAGGAAACATGCCAGCAGTTTGGGGAGTGGCGTCAAGCTGGCCATGCCCATCCAGTTGGCCACAACCACCCAGTTGGCTACACTTGCCCAGCCCCCCGAGGTCAACCACAGCCCTGATGCAGCCCTCAATGAAATTGAATTTGACACCGTCAGCTTTCCAAATATCATTTATAATTAAATCAGAGTCCAAGGCAGAGCTATCCATAAAGTTTCAATTTAATAAGACAGACATGTTGGCACAATTTGTAGAATCCTGAATCTGAAAGCTTCCTGGGATTTCCACCCAGTTGAAAGTTCATGATCTTGTCCCCACACCCACAAATCCATCACCTGGTCCAATCTTCCTCTGCCATGCTGGCATTTCCACCCATCTAGTTCCGGTCAGGTGCAAAGATGCGGAGACAAAAGATGACCTTGGGCTTCTAGAAAGGAATGACAACAACACATTCTACAATTCTACTCTTTACTATTCCCCCTCCCAATTACGACACTAATGAAACAGCATAGTAAAATAATAGAGAGTGTGGCAGGCCAAAGATCCTAAAAGGAATATAACTGCAGGCCTGACACACCCCTGTAATAAAACAAACATATAGAACAAGGTGAATTGAACCCAAATGGTGACAGAAGGAGGAATCAGAAAGGGAACAACTATCCAAATTATTCATATTCATTCACCACATCTCATAGATACTGTAGCTAGTGTAGCAACCTAGGAAGAAGAGAGAAATAATGAGAAGATCATCTAAATGGGTTTATCAAGCACATTCCAATGTCATGCTATAATTTATATTCTCTCTCTCTCTCTCTCTCTCTCTCTCTCTCTCTCTCTCTCTCTCTCTCTCTCTCTCTCTCTCTCTCTCTCTGTGTGTGTGTGTGTGTGTGTGTGTGTCTCTGTCTCTCTCTCTGTCTCTCTGTCTCTCTGTCTCTCTGTCTCTCTCTCTCCCATCTCTTTTCTCAACATTGAAATACATGGCTGTGGTTACCGGGTGGCTGTGGTTACCGGCGCCTCGGTTCAGCCAGCTGACTCCATCGCTGGCCATAGGGGGCGAACAATTGTCCCCTGTGGAGCGGGCACGCAATTTGGGCGTCCTCCTTGATGCCCGGCTGTCAATGGAGGACCATGTGGCAGCCGTGGCAAGGGGGGCGTTCCACCAGGTTCGCCTGGTGCGCCAATTGCGCCCCCTACTGGACCGGAGTGCCCTGCGCACGGTCACTCATGCGCTGGTGACGTCTCGCCTGGACTACTGCAATGCTCTCTACATGGGGCTTCCCTTGGGACGCGTCCGGAGACTGCAGCTAGTTCAGAACGCAGCCGCGCGGGTTATTATGGGAAGTACACGTTACTCCCACGTAACACCTCTCCTGCGCGAGCTGCACTGGCTACCTGTGGCCTTTCGGGTGCGTTTCAAGGTATTGATCACCATCTTTAAAGCGCTCCATGGCAGTGGACCTAGTTACCTGCAGGATCGCATCCTACCACACACGTCCCTGCGACCTATCCGCTCACACAGAGAGGGGCTCCTCCTGGTGCCGTCTGCTAGTCAATGCCAGCGGGCGACACCTAGGAGTAGATCCTTCTCTGTGATGGGCCCAACCCTCTGGAATGACCTCCCCCCTGACATTCGAACTACCACCGACCTCCGTTCCTTCCGGCAAAAGTTAAAGACTCACCTATTTCAATCAGCTGGCCTGGCACTTTCTTAGTTCTACCTCCCGGGGATTTATTCATTTTAATTGGGTTTGGGGTTTTAAAAAGTTTTTAATACACTATATATTATATTTAATATTTATTATTCTATGTACAGTCTTGCAACCTCCTCCACCTACGTATTTAATTATTTAACTGTTTTGTATGTATTTTATAACGTATTTTAGTGACTGTACACCGCCCCGAGTCCCTTTCGGGAGAGGGGGCGGTCTATAAATATGAATAATAAATAAATAAATAAATTAGGTCAAAGGTATGTGAGTTCTGGTCCTGTTTTTGCCCAAGGCTGCTCAGAATCTACCACGTTTGGGGAGCTACTAACTCTTCACAATGAATATCTCTGTTTCCCCGAGATTCCATGACAGTTTATTACATTCTATCCAACCCATCACTGACTGAAGGCTGACATTAGAGGGTGCTACATACTCCATAAAGCAACCTCATTACTTCTTATTGAGAACAGTTTCAATATATAGTAGCAACCAGTTTCAAATTTCTATATATTTGTAACTGGTTTCAAAACTTCTAATCCCAGTGATTTCACGTAGATGGATTCTGAAAAGCACTAGAGATCAAATGAAACTCTGTGGAATATTCCCCATCTATGGCATTTTTATACTATCCCAAATGCCAAAGTTCACCATGGTTTACAACTAACATTGTAATGCAATAATTAATAGCCTTTGTTTCCAGGAGTGACTGTTTCCAAGCAATAGTGTCAGGCTGAGGCTAGGCAGTAATCACCGATTTATTGATGCAACTCTTAGCTTAGTTTCTTGGCTAGACTTGGCAGAAAACTCCCAGACATAATTTAGCTAGATTGAAATCTTTGCTGCATACAAGAATGAGGTTTCACTCAAAACAGTTGATTGCCCACTGCTGTGCAAAGATGTCAGACACTTATATGCAATCATCAAAGTTTTAAACTGTACCCATCTTCTTCATGCTTATAACAGATATATAGGAGGGCACTCACCTGTGATGATGCCAAGTTCTCCACAATATAGATATAGGCACTGCATGTAATGGCATAATGTTCTGAAGCAGTTAATAGAATTCTGCTAGTTCTCAGATGTATAGGCTCAACATATAAAGCCTTCGAGATATACAAGGATTGGGAGGGGGAAAGGAGGGAATGAAAAAGAATAATAGCATCTTTCCTTCTTGCCCTGCAATCACTCAAGTCTTCTACTGATGTCCAAACAGACCTGAATTGATGCTTTTAGAGTCTCTAGTGCATCTTGACAAATTAGCTTGTTTTGTACTTCATCTGAGTCTATCTTTGAACTGGGCAATTAGGTCTCTTTCATGGTACTTCATACTGATCTAACAGCAGCGTATTTCCTCACCTAAAACATACCATGCTATGGGTGATTAATTTGACAGAATCTTCATGCTAGGCTTGTCACAAAATGCATGTTGTTGTCTACCTCTGGGTTGTTCTGAATCAAAAGGGAGTTTAAACACATCATAATCCTCAGGCATTAACAGGTATTCCTTGACTTTAAGACCACAGTTGAGTCTGGAATTTTATTGCTAAGTGATGTGATCATTAAGTGAGTCATTCTGTAATCACATCTGATTTTATGACTGTTTTTACCATGGTCACTAAGCAAATTATGCAATCTTTAACTGAATCATACAATTGTTAAGCAGATTCAATTTCCCCAATGGACTTTGCTTATCAGAAGCCATCTGGAAAGGCTTCATAAGGCTGCAAGATGCTGCAACAGTCATATATGTGAGCTGGTTGCCAAGTGTCCACATTATGATCATGTGGCTACCAGTGTGTGTGTGTGTGTGTGTGTGTGTGTGTGTGTGTGTGTGTGTGTGAGAGAGAGAGAGAGAGAGAGAGAGAGAGAGAGAGAGAGATGGTTGTGTAATCTCAAAAATGAGTTGTAAGTCACTTTTTCTGAGGCTGTAGTAACTCTGAACTGTCATAAAACCAGAGGTAGGTTGCTGCTGGTTTGGCCCTGATTGGTTGAACCGGTAGTAGTGGCGGCAGGAGGCTCCTCCCACCCACCCAGATGCTTCTGCGCTTGTGCAAAAGCTTCTGCACATGGCGGGTATGTGTGGGAGTATGCCCAAACTGGTAGTCAAACCCACCTCTGCATTAAACCTACAGTCATACGTCAAGAACTACCTCCAACATGGTTTTGCCGTAGTTGAAAATCATCAGAATTCAAGATGTATATTTCCTAATGAGTAAAGAAGTTATCAGTTCTCCAAGGTAGGTTTGAAACACTTTTCAAAGACTATTGAAATTCCACTTTATTGTTGTTAGGATATAAGAAAGCAATTTGGAAAAACTGATAGAATTTTGCTTGGATCCCTATGTGTCAGGCAAGGAAATTGATAATTAACAGTGCAGGGCTGCAGCTGTTGAATAGCTCTAGGATCTTGGGCTGTGAATGATGCAGAAAAAGTGGTAAATAAATCCTTGTCAGAAAGGGAAATGACTCCTGATTTCAAAGAGAAGTTTGCATGCCCCATCCTCAAGAAACTATCACTGTCATTCAATTCAAATTATCACGTACCCACAATTATCTTCCAATTCTGGGTAATTATTTACTAGTGTACAACCATTCCTTTCTTGGGGAAGTTTTTGAAAAGATAATGGGGCTGCACTGGAGGAAATATGTTATTCCAGTCTGGGTTCAGCTCTGGATATGGCAGAGAAATAATGCTGATGAACATGCTTATAGATGATCTGTGGTGAAATCAAACTGAAGGAACACAACCTTCCTGATATTGCTAGATCTATCAACAGCCTTTAATAGTATTAATCATGGTATCATTTTGATCCAGCTCTAAGCGTGAGGTGGGAGGTGCCTTTTTTGGTAGTTTTTTCTGTTACGTATTGAAAGTATACAGTTGTGTTAACCCTGCTATAGTGAAAGTAATCTTTAGATGACTCTCGCTGTTGGCTCCCACTGTTTTGGAGGGAAACTTTGAACATTCATATTTGGGTGGGTTTTTCAAGCATTATGATTGGTTTATGTCCCTGTGGGCCCAGAGTATAAATTACAGGCATTTGCCTGCTGTTCCTTGGTTCCAGTTTTGAGGCAATAAATGCTTTTGTAGCTATGCTGGTCTGGTTCTTGCTGACTGAAGCCCACTACACAATAGCTTCCGTTCCTATTCATGGTGATAGCAGAGAAGAAATCAAGGCCGAAACTCCTCCATTGTTGAGTGTCACAGGACTCAACAGGACTTGTTTCTTATTCATATTTAATACCAGGACTAAGATATTTTATGGGATCGTTCACTGACATAAGATAGTTTTCACATAAGTTGGAGACCTTGAGTGCCAATTATAGTCTTTCCTGGAATGGGATTTATACAACATTTCATTCTATTTCTACCTCAAAATGGTAGGGAAACGTGCCACAGATTTTCAGTAAGCAAATTCATGCACACGGTCAAAGGAAGATCTTAGGACTCCAAAAAATAGCCTCTGGGTTATCTCTAGGCAAGAAATCATGAGCTAACTGCTTAAGTCGTCTGATCTGCCTAAGTACAAACTCCTAATTTGTACCAAAATGCCTCCCCTCCCTTCTCCTCTCTACATGTTTCACATGTGCCATCCTTAAATATTGCATTCTGAACCCCAGAATTTCTGAGATGCTTATGTTAACTTGGCTTTCTTTTGCCAATATCACACTGGTAGGCTATCAAAGAAAAGCTTTAAAGAAGATTAGAGAGATAATCTGTGCATGCTGGGAATTGTATTTCTCTAATTAAGTATCCACTGCAAGTGACGAAGAGCCAGGCAAAGCTGACAGAGAAGGAAGCTATCACTGAAGCTCTGACTCACGAGTGCTTTTCCCGAATCAGTTTAAATTATCACTTAATAGAGAGCTATTACACAGACTTTTCTCTTTCGTGTATGATGTATGTTATGTCGGCATCAGCCATTAATGAAGTTTCATTACAGCAGGCAGCACCATATTAATTGCAGCTGCATATTTTATTCTTCCCTTTCCCCAGAAATTATCAATCAGAGATGCGGTCTTCCCTCAGCTTCCAAATAAAGATCTCACCTTTCCTGCTGGATTTAAAAACAAAACAAATTCCACTCTTTCCTTTCCTTTCCTTTCCTTTCCTTTCCTTTCCTTTCCTTTCCTTTCCTTTCCCTTCCTTTCCCTTCCTTCCTTCCTTCCTTCCTTCCTTCCTTCCTTCCTTCCTTCCTTCCTTCCTTCCTTCCTTTCTTTCTTTCTTTCTTTCTTTCTTTCTTTCTTTCTTTCTTTCTTTCTTTCTTTCTTTCTTTCTTTCCTGAAATAGGATTGGGAATTCCCAAAGTTCTGCTCACAACTTTCCTAGGGATATGAAAGTGTTTTGTCATGAAAGCAGAGGTTTTTCATCAGGTCCAAATGCCAGTGATTGGTGAGAGGGTTTCCTAATATAAAAAATGAGTGCCACAGAAGATAGATATGTACAGGTAGTCTTTGACTTATGATTGTAATTGAGTTATGGAATTATGGTCATAAGGTGTGCAGGTTGTTAAGTGGGTTACCATGTGACCGCATCTGATTTTATGATATTTTTAATGGTGGTCATTAAAGGAATCCTTTGCCTATAATGGGCACTTTTTGCTAAACACCAGAAATGTTAGTTTCCAAATCCCCCCCCCTCCCAAGTAAATCATTGTCACGTCAACATGACCATGTTCATGTGCATAAATGCAGGCCACATCCAAAATGTGATTATGTGACTGCAGTAGTGGGCATCAGAACTAGCCTTGGGCATTTCTGTTGTAACTTTGAACAGTCATTAAGCAACTGGTTATAAGCTGAGAACTATCTACCTATAGGAAGAATTTGAGCACCACTGGAATAGCAAAGGCTGAGTGAAGTGGGCAGATGGAGAAGTTATGGTAGATAGAGCTTATCTTCTTTTTATGACCCTGTAATCCTTTGCTTTGGGGTAGGGTCAGGGTGCCTGAATGGAACTGAGAGTTTACTGGCCAGATGTCCTTCCTGATGCCTATGTGGAGTTTTTGCAGCAGATATTTTCTCTTTGTGCCCTGATAGGGAAACATTTGTCACTGTCTGGGATTGAACTCTCAACCTTCCGAGCAGAAGTCGAGCATCTTCACCTTTAGGCCACTGCACTGCTCTTATGTTAGATAGAGTAAATGGAATCTTTTATTTAATAAGATTATGGAAGATAGAGTAATCTCATTGAATAAAAGATGCCCCTTTAAAAAAGAAGAGTCTTGCAATTACAATTTGGCTATAATTGATTCTGGAGCTTTGTGGAACATGTGGAATAATGGGAAAGTAGCTGTAGGTTGCAACATTCATAGGTTGCCTTCTCTAACTTTTGGCCTGTCAATAACTTCGTAATAGTAAGCTACCATGCAATATGCCATTAAGAAGTGAATTCTCAAATGTCTGGAGATCCTACTTTACTTACAACTTTTTTATTGGTTTATCAAAATATAAAATATAACGAGAAATTCAAAAAACTAGGAAGGAGTGGAAGAAAAAATGGGGTAAAGAGGGAAAAGGAAAGAGAAAGGCACCGACTTTCAACTCTCTTTTGAGCAGTAGAAGATAACTATCAGTATATAAGAAATTATGAGCTGGGATAACCATAACAACAAGTCAGCCAATGGGAACTGTTTGGTGACTAGGAAACAGGATCTATTGTGAGCCATGGGAGATAGCTTGGAGTCTGGCCATGGCTTAGCTTAGCTGATCTGTTTATAAGAGTTAGTTTGTCCTTGGATTATTGATTCTGTTGCTTCTGTGATTTCTGGTTCTGACTTCTGCTTCTTGTCCTTGTACTTGCTACCATGTTGCAAGAGCTGCATGGGTATTGTATACATGCATCATGATTTATATTATTGTACAATAATACAAGTTTCTTCTATAAATGAATCCGACTGAATTATTTACTTGTGTGCTGGTTGGTTTGCTGCAAACGCTGACAGTAACAACATTACAACCACAACTGTTTACTTTTACACAACAGTATGTACAAGCCATTTTGTAACAATAAAGCAATTTAATTAGCAAAAACAAAATAAAGGTTTTGGTTTTTTTTTCATTGCAAGCACAAAATCCAGAAGCAATTTCAAAATAGAAACAAAGAAATATATTCTCTTCTTTGAGATCCTACTTTACTTACAGAGCAGCTAACCTGAAGAGTTGTTCAACTGCAGAAACCAATCAGTGCAGCTCTCTGGTGTACATGCTACCCAAAGGTCTTAATTAAAAAGCCCCTCAAAGGGAAGAGGAAAATGGTATTGGTTAATGGTAATGGAAGTCAACTGGCCAATCGTTGATTAAAGTTGATTAAAATATCCAACCTTTCTCACGTTGTGGTCCTTGAAAGGAGGAAATGGAATAGCTTCCCTTGTCAATAACCTTATCTTTTTTTAATGATGACTGGAGAGCCAAAAGTAATCTGCTATAGAACATTTTCATGTTCAAATGCCATAAAATACCAAAATAGATTTCATTTTAGCATGGAAATCAGTCAGCAGAGTCTCCCAAAAAGTTATTCAAAGATTTCAGAACAAATTAGGTAAACATCTAGAGGTCTTGGTGGGAAGAGGTTTCATTTTTTAAAGAGGAAAGTTAGAATCAAGTGCCATTTAAATAATGCACATATAAATTAAATGAGTTAAATTCCATGAAGAAAAGGACACAATTAAAAAAAATGCACTGGAGATAGCCATGTTAGCAGCATGAAACAGATATAACATAGAAACACCTGAACAACAGCTGCAAACTTTCTGGACATTCAAAAACAGAATAATTTGCTGAGAAATACAATACAATACAATACAATACAATACAATACAATACAATACAATACAATACAATACAATACAATACAATACAATAGTAGAGTTGGAAGGGACCTTGGAGGTCTTCTAGTCCAACCCCCTGCCTAGGCAGGAAACCCTATACCGTTTCAGACAAATGGCTATCCAACATCTTCTTAAAGACTTCCAGTGTTGGGGCATTCACAACTTCTGGACGCAAGCTGTTCCACTGATTAATTGTTCTCACTGTCAGGAAATTTCCCCTCAGTTCTAAGTTGCTTCTCTCCTTGATTAGTTTCCACCCATTGCTTCTTGTTCTACCCTCAGAGGCCTCAGAGGCTCAAATGAAATGAATGAATGCTGAGTCACTCATCCTTTGAGGCTAAAGATAAACAATTGCTCTTTTAGGAAAGAATGGACTGTGAGTCCATCCTATATCATGAGGAGAGCCAGTGAAGTGACTGGTAAGCTGATCAAAATGAAAGAATACGTAATTGCAGGCGAGTAACACATTAAGTACAGAGGGGGTAAAAATGGACCAGCAGTTTCCTTCTAGCATTCTCCTGAACAAGGGAGCATGAAGCCCTTGGCTATTTATCAGGCCTTCCTTGCTATTCAAGGAATAGAATAATTTTCTGCCACTTTACAACACCCCATAACGATTAGGTGGACCAAAGAACATTGTCACTTAAGCTTGCTTCAGTAAGGAATAAAAAATAATGCTCCTGACTCCTACTCTGCATGATGAGCAATGTTGCTGGACACTCACACATTTCTACCTACTCACTCCTTCAAATGGCAAAGAAATAATGAATGCTTTCCACTGAGTGCCCATCATGCTATGGTTCTCCCCTCACACCTCCCAGACGTTAAACCAGCTCTTAAAGATGAAAGACGTGTATTCAGGCAATATGATTTCCATTTCGCCATCCTGGCTCTTTTCCTCATAACAGCCTGTGTTTTCTCTTTCTGATCTGCCTTGTCAATCAAGCAAAATGAGGTTCTAAATCCTTTACGAACCATTAGTGACCAACACTTGCACAGGGAAGTGGGGATGCCGCTGCTTCCGCGCACGTGTATAATGACCAAAGCCTCTGCTGTCAATAAAATTGAAAGGATATCATTCTCTATCCCCTTATAAACCTAGAGTCAATTTAGCGAGAGAATTTGAGGGGGAAAGTAAAGTACAGCATTTAGAGATGGGAGCCCAGAGTTTCATAGAGAAGATTAAAGGATTGCTTCCATCTCCAAAACCTTTGAGAATGGAAGACCTAGCAACCATTTGCTCTCATGAGCTCTGTCTCACTCCCCAAGACATTTGGGTATGTACCTGTGTGTGTGTTTGTGTGTGTGTGTGTAAGTGTGTGTGGTTATTTTGCAGCACTCTTCTGAGAGAGGCATGTCACAAGCAAACCCATTTGTAAAAAGCTAGAATTAAATCCAGGAGGTGAGCAGTAACTTATGCTACACCATAATGATCTGAATGATGATTTAAAACCAGGGGTGTCAAACTCGATTTCATTGAGAGTTGCATCAGGATTGTGTTTCACCTTGAGGGGGGGGCTGGGGGGCATGGACAAGGTGGGTGTGGCCAGATCAATGTCACTCATGTTGGGGGCGCCTGTGGTGGCCCCAACTCTCTGTCAGTGAAAACGGGCTCCCAAGGTCCATTTAGGGAACCACACACCGGTCTTTACTGTTTCCAGGGTGGCCCCATGGGCCAGATCTAAGCACCTTGTGGGCCTTGAGTTTGACATCCCTGATTTAACCCATACAATTTATGATGATTATTTTTAGTTTGACGCAAATGGTCCCATGCCACTAGTGAATCAGTTGGAAGACAGGATCCTTCTTTTCCAAACAATTGATGGGCAAGAAAATGCAACTCCTATTCTTCTGTGAACACTGTAATGTCCTTTAGTAAAATCTCATTGATACTGATATGCCTGCTTCTTAGTCTGTTTTGCTTACAGGTGGCACTAAAGATCCTATTCAGAAATATGCTGATGAACTCTGAACTGGTAACTGATCAGCAAAGAAGTGTTGGATTAATGCCAGGGGTGGGCTTCAAAAATTTTAGCAAGGGGTTCTCTGCCTGGTTGCTGGGTGGCCATGGTGGGCATGGCCTACTTGGCCTCCTGCACCATGGGGGGAATTTTTGTCCTCCCCAGGCTCTGGAGGCTTTCCTCAAACCTCCGGAAAGATGAAAATGGCCTCCCCGGGCTCTGGATGCTCTCTGGAAGCTAGAAATGGGCACAGGCCTCACCCTCCCCAAGCCTTTGCACGCACCCGGCACTTGTCTGCATCCTAAACAGGCTGTGTGGGGACTTCTGGGAGGGGCGGGGCAGGGTGGGCAAGGTGGGCAGGGCCAGCCAGAAGTGGGATTTGGGGATTCTCCAAACTGAACAGAATCTTAGCTAGAGGTTCTCCCGAACCCCTGAGAACTCCCAGCAGCCCACCCCTGAATGGTGGATGAGTCAATTAAAAGAGTGATCTGAAGAGTATACTTTTGTGATCAAGGAAAATACCATGATGATCATCATAAAGAAATAAAATGCTTATCACCTTGTTCCTGTATACAAACCTGTGACTAAGTATATGCTTATTGCAATATACCTTTCTAATCATTGCTTCTGAAAATGAAAATGACAATGTGCAAAAAATCAAGGAGCTGAGCAACTGCCCTTAAAACACATTTTATATTAGGGGAAAACAAACAAACAAACAAACAAAACAAAGAGAGACAGAGAGAATAAAGCTAGCTATACCCTTGCTGGGATTCAAACTTGGACTGTTTTTACATATTGAGCAGTTATATTAACCTCTAAGCCACAAGCTCTCCTCTCTTATCAGCTGAGCCAGGGTAATGATTAAGTGTTTTTCTTTTGTCAAAGCATCTGGTATGCCCAAATATGCCCATATTTAGGCATACCAGGTGCTAAGATCCTGAAAGAAGTGAATGTAAAATTCAGTTCAGAGAGAAAGATACTTAACCCACAATGCAAAGTTAATCAATATAATTTATCATAGTGATAACTACCATCTTATAACTTAGGGAAGGAACAGCTAACACTTACTGTACTATTTGATCTGCGAAGTTAGATATTAGAATATTAAAAAAGGAATATCTGCCCAGTTTTTATTTGGATTTCTGTTTTATTTTTAATGAACTTAAATGTTTACTTTAGTATAATTTATTTTATCATGCATTGTAATTGCAACTACTCAAGGGCTGTTCTTCAATTTGGTGACTAAAGAACAGAACAGAACAGAACAGAACACTTTATTTGGCCAAGTGTGATTAGATACACAAGGAATTTGTCTCTGGTGCATAAGCTCTCTGTGTACATGCAAAACAAGAAGGTAATAATAATCATAATAACAAAGGATAATAATTATGATAATGATACCAGTGACGTGCAGTGAGGTTTATGGCTGGTGAGGCACTGACACAGTGGGGGGTTTCAAATATTTTTAGACTTCAACTCCCAGAATTCCACAGCCTGGCATGCTCAGTTCCGATTTAACGTGACAGCATTTGTTTTTCTCCTTTGCGAAAGAAGTTTACTTTTTTCTTTTTCTTCTCCCTTCCCCTCCTTCCTCCCTCTCCCTCCCTCCCCCCTTCTCTCTCTCTCTCTCTCTCTCACACACACACACACACACAAACACACAAACAAGTTGGATTAGACTATCTCTCCTACCCCCTTCCCTCTCTCTCACTCACTGTCTCTCAAACAACACACACACACACACACACACACACACACAAAGTTGGATTGGAGGGAAGAGCACCAGCGAGGAGACCACAGGAGGAGGCAGGAAGCCAGTCAAAGAGCCATACTGGAGCACACACACTTTCCCCCAGCCCCGGAAGGATCCAGCCCAGCTTCACTGATTACATGTTTGAAAAGGCAACGTGGTTCTGCCTGCAATCAAACTACACCCCAGGGAGAGCACAAGTGAGCCAGAGTCCTTCCCTCCAGCCTTTGCCCAAAGCCCCGCACCAGGAGGATGAAGTTTGAATTCCTCCCCTACCTCCGACCAACATGTACCTTTTCCAGCTGTTTCAGAGAGGATTTCAACTCTGCTCTTGCCTCGGGTCCTCTGAAGAAGCCCCGCCCAAACAAGCATCCTCTACTATGAGGCAGAAGAACTACATGCCTCATCTACGTCAGGAATTTTTAGGCTTTTAACCCTTGCTTAACTCTTCTTGAGTGATCATAAAACGCCTAAAGTCAGACTAGATGAGGCATGCAGTTCTCCTGCCTCATAGTAGAGGGCGCTTTTTTAAGAGGCTTTTTTAAACAGTTAAGCAGAGTCATCTACGTTGAGGCAGCAACTAGCTCAGCCTGACCTCAGCTCTCGCCTTTTTCCTTTTACATTTTTTTCTGTTCATGATGACAATGGTGAAGCTGTGCCTCCCCTGCCTCACCTGACTGCACGTCACTGAATGATACCAATAGAATAGATTAGAAGGATAAAATAGCATTATCACATGGGTAATATACTTAGATATATGGCACAACTATGGAAATTTAAGTGTTCAGCAGTGTGATGGCACAATGTGATGTGATATATAAAGATGTCATGGATTTAAACTTTCATAATACCCCACTGACTTGGTTCCCACTCTTTTTTTCAATGGGATTCCAGAATTCAACCGTTTTTTTTTTAAAAGTAGAAACAATCGAAGACCTTCTGTAGATAAACATGGCAAAGGCTTGTGAAGATTTTATGTGGACAAGAAGCATAATTAATAGTCTCTTCTAAGATTTATCAATGGATGATAAATTGAGAGTACTGTGAAAGGAGAGGCCTCATCTCGGGAGGAAAAAAGCAATTAGTTGGCTATTTGTTTGTACTAATGTGCAATGAATGCTTGACCTTGTTTCGCTGATGGGTTTTGATATAGATTTCTTCTTTTGATCTTTTTTATTTTGTTATATATTTGATTTAGGTATTTCATTCAAAGTTAATCTGTACTGCTGAATTAATGGAACAATTTTGATCTAAACGATTGGACATTAATTGATTGCTGTGTTTTTTAATCTTTGAAATGTTTGCTAACGGTAAAAAATATGAACACTATGGTATTGTATTGCTAATGTTTTAATGAGCTCTGACCATCTAAACTCTCTCTTTTACCTAGATGAATTTTGCAATGAAAATGCTGAATATAAATAAATGACTATTATGACTCCAATTTTGGAAGTTATATAATATATGATATACTGAATATCATCAAGAGGTGAATTTTGCAATGAAAATGCTGAATATAAATAAATGACTATTATGACTCCAATTTTGGAAGTTATATAATATATGATATACTGAATATCATCAAGAGGTGAATATACCCATGGCCTGAAGAGTCATCATGGAATAGTCTCATGATTCAATATAGCTTAAATAGAATGTTGTTACATATATTATAACCCTGTGTGGAAGTAAAATCTCACCAGTCTTTTGTATTGTATTAATTCCCTTTTGTAAACCTTTTAAATGATAAGGCCACTTCCTTGGATTTACTACAGGAAGCAATGAGCCTTGGAGGATAAACACCTCATAGGACCAACTCAGGTTAAAAAACATTTTCTGATAATATATCAACTCCTTCATAATGTCCAGACAAGAAAACAATGGCTTCAGCAGAGCTTGAACAATAATGAAGATATTTGCACTGAACAAAACAAAACATGAACAGAACATGAACATTGGCTCAAAGCAAGATACGTAGGCATTAGACAAATATACAATTCAGAGGTTCAGTTCAAAGACTATTCATTCAAATTAAACTGGATTAACTCAAATAGGGCATATGCATATAAATGTTTTCCCTGAACTGAATCCATTTTCTCAATTGAATTAACCCAATTTGGAGATCTGATTTGAAAGCCCAAACTGTATCAGACTGCAAATTTGAAACACTTTGATATTTCAAATTGGATTTGGACTGATGTCCACATCCCTAATAGGAATTCTAATGGGCACGGTGGCTCAGCAGTTAAAGATGCTGAGTTTGTCTGCTGGAGAGCTGGCAGCCCAGATTCGAGTCTCAAGTCTGTGCAATGGGATGAACTCCTATTACCTGTCCCAGCTCCTGCCCACCTAACAGTTCAAAAGCATGCAAATGCAAGAAGAGGAATAGATACCACTTCGGTGGGAAAGTAACAACATTCTGTGTAGCTTTGGCATAGAGCCTTGCTGGAAACATTACCATGGAAATTGTCTTCAGACAATGCTGGGTCCCTCAGTTAAAAAACTGAGATAAATATAGTGCCTTAGAGTTGGATGAGATTGTCAGGGAAACCTTTACATTTAATAGGAATTCTATGTCAGTTACCTCTAATTTAGCATTGCTATTAGATTTTTTCCTTCTAGAGTCCTACTCCTGTAATAATTATGTAAATAAAGTAAATATAGTGATATTTTGCCTAAAATGTTCCCTGCCATGGAATCAATATGCTCAGTTTAATGAGAGTTTAATACTTCTCAAAGCTCTTCATGTGAACTGGGAAAGGAACTTCTAAAACTTCAAAATTTCCCAGCTTCCAAAGTCGTGCCCAGTTTAGCAACAACGAAAAAAAATAACATGATAGAAGGGATACAGATTTGAACTCTGCTCTATCACATTTGCTCTATTTCAGACAGCTAGACATTTACTCAATGGCCAACTATATTACTGGAATCAGGGCTGACTTCCAGATCTTTAAAAAAAGAAATCAAATGTAAAATGATTGAAAAGTAATATAATGTGTGAATAGGCTGTCTATATACAGTTTGACAAATGTGAGTGTCAAAAGTAGGATTTCTTGGAGTAGAAAAATATTAGGCATGTTTTGGGCACTTTCACACACACTGATGGATTTGGCCAGCCTCAAATCATTATTTACCATCCCATCCCATTTAGTTCCATCAGATGTTCTTTTGTTAACCTTTATTTTCCCATGGCACATTCAGGGCTAATGTTGTGTTTTGCAACATCCAAGAGTCACATATGTTTATTCATTTTGAATGAAAAGAATTCAAAATTCAAATCAAATCAAATCACAGGGGTGTGCCAAGCTTTGAAAGAATGCTTCAGCTTGATGATGCTTCAATCAAATCACCCTTCTGAAGCCAATTTGTGCATTAAAAAAAACTTCTGTCAAAGCAGGAAATAAAATAGAGTAATTTGGAAGTATTTTGTAGTCTTCACATGCATTGTGGATTCAGTGACTTGTCTGCTGCTTCTAGGAGTCTTATATACAATCAAGTAACTAACTTCCATTCCACATTATAAACCCTCCTAATAGTAACCAGGAAAATTCATTTTTTATGAAGTCTTGTTAGGGTTATTGTAAGGAAAGACCGCTCATATTACAAAACCTTGAAGATTGGTCATGTGTTAAAGAGGTACGATTTCAAGAATTATTGGCCTAAGGGGCACATGAAGCATGTTTAGTCCCCTCCTTTTTTTATCTGTAAGTACACTAAGTTCTTGATGTTTTTAATTCTTTTTTAAAATTTTATTCTGAATTAAGGGGTTTCTGGATAGCTTTTCATGAGATATGAAGGGAATGTCCATCTGTTCTTGTTTTGTATTTTTTTTTAAAAAAATTCAAATATCCATTCTCATTCCTCGGCTCAGA
Source organism: Natrix helvetica (assembly GCF_964273705.1). Lineage (NCBI taxonomy): Eukaryota > Metazoa > Chordata > Lepidosauria > Squamata > Natricidae > Natrix > Natrix helvetica. The sequence goes on along the minus strand of NC_138549.1, from coordinate 81,005,912 downwards.
TGTGAAAAAAAATTGAGTGGGGATTGATTGCTATGACATTGTATCTCTCAGTGCCAACCTGCTTCCCTTGCCTTTGCTAATTAAGTAACTAACGCAGGGGGAGCTAGCCAAAAAATGGATACAAAAAAAGTCCTGCTAGTGATGACAGGATCATTCTCAGAAGGAGCCAAGATTGCCAGCCCTTCTGCAATGCAAAAACCCAGTGATCAGAGTCAGCACAGCTTACCAGCAAAGACAATGAGTTCTATAGTGGAAAGATTTCCTCCACCATCTCCTTTTCTTGAAAAACCAGTTATGCTCCCTCACTTCCTCCCTCCCTTCCTTCTCCTCCAGAATTGATTTAATTTTCTATGAGAGATAATGGCAAAAATGACTATCCTCCTTATTTTATCTTCTTCTTCTTCTTCTTCTTCTTTTTCTTCTTCTTCTTCTCCTCCTTCTCCTCCTCCTCCTCCTCCCCTCCTCCTCCTCCTCCTCCCCCTCTTCCTCCCCTTAATCACATATTTAAAGACTATAGGCCTGGAGGTGATACTACAGTTTATCATTCTTTCCCCTTTTACTAACCAAGGAAGTTTACAGGCTATAGAAACCCTTTAACCTATCAGGTTAGCCAGAAAGCTGCACATAGGTTACTACTGCCTCCAGTAGTAGTAGTAACAGTTGTAACCTCTATGATATTAGGTGGTAATTGTGTAATCCCAGGGGGCTTCTAGTTTTAAGACCTCCAGTCTTTTACTCTAGGGACTTACCACTACAGACATTCCTAAATCAAGGTATTTTCAGTTCAAATACAGTGAAAGTAAAGAGACACAAACAAATTTAAGCAGAATGAGACTCACACAAAACTTTTATGGATTTGGTAACCATTTGTATCCAACTAATGCAACCAGAGGCAGAGACATGTTAGACCCTCATAATCTTATTATTAACAGCAACAGCAACAACAATAATGTTTATCTTCACCAAAAATAATTTGAATTCTTTAATAATAACTTAGCTCAGCTGATTTGATCAAAACTCTTTAAAAGATAGTTAATAAAAACTTGATCCTCTAGATAGCAACTTCTCAATAACTCCTGGACCTGAAAGGGCAATATAAAATCCCTGCTGATGTTTTAAAAGAAGGAAGCAATGAAGCTGACTTGACAAAAATTAATTAGTTTAATTAAGGATAAAAATCCAGCTTTTTCTCATGATGGGTAGCTGGACATCCATGAACAAATCCTTCTGAAATAATTAGTCAAGTATTGTGGAGATTTGGGAGCCCATTTTACAAACCTCTATAAGAGTAAGGGAATGAATTATTATGCATGTAAGAAAATGTAGTTGTAGTTTCTAAGGCAAATCCTCACCCCCAACTAAAAACAGAGGAGCCAAGAAACAACCACTTTATACTCAAATATGTCAGGGGAAGTGTTAATTAGTGGCCACATATTTTGGCAGATCAAATTCTCTTCACCTACGTCACCCAGATAATCTCCTCTTCACTTAGATAGACAAGAGAATGCTGATCTCTAGACCTGGGTTTTTACTCCCATTACTCTCATATTTAAAAAGGTAACAGAGATGAACTAGATAAAATAGATTGCTGTCATAAGCAAGCTGTGTTTAGTTCATTGTGTGTTATTAAGTCAGTATCTATTTCCAATAGAAGAGAACACATGTAGTTCAGGGTTGAATTGTGGAGTCCTCAGTGTTCTTTGAGCTTGGTAGTTTTCTTACAGAGATTTTATTGCACAATATTAGGTAATATTGCCAGTGCTTGTGGGTGAAGCCTTTGCTCTCTCTTTATGTTCAGTAGCTTTCCTTGCAAGTATTGATATTCTCCTTGGTAGTTCTTCCATTAGGGTATTGTTTTCTGCTTGATTGTTTGTCTGGTGTTAATCCCTGCTTAGCTGGGTGTGGTTGCTGGAGAAAATGTGTTCTGATCTTCTTGTTTCCTTCATGGATTTTTTATTGTTTCTTTTGACTGGCGTGCATATGGTGTATTTATTACTCTGTGTCAATAGGAGAAAACCACACCCCCACCAACACTGGCAGGCCAATCTACTGTATATAAACAGGAAGCAAACCTCACACTTATTTTATTTATTTATTTATTTATTAATCCATTTTATATGCCGCACCCTCTCCACCAAGGGACTCGGGGCGGCGTACAATTTACTACATAACAAATAAATAACAAGGAGGAGATATACAAAAAGCATTATACAACACATAATAAATAAATAATCAATTAATTAAAAACAGCAAAAAGCAATTAAAAAACAATTAAAACACCCAAAGTCAAACCTAATTTAAAATTTTATCCAGAGGGATTAGAATAGCTATAATTCAGGCCAGGCCGATTAGTTGGAACAGGTGGGTCTTGAGTTTCGTGCGGAAGAGCGGAGATCGGTTGTTGTCCTAATGTCGGGGGGGAGGTCATTCCAGAGGGCTGGGCCCATCACAGAGAAGGCCCTGCCCCTCGGCGCCGCCCTCTGGCATTGCTTGGTGAACGGCACCCGGAGAAGTCCCTCCCTGTGAGAGCGAATTGGTCGCAGGGATGTATGGGGCAGGATACGATCCCGCAAATAGCTAGGTCCTGTGCCATGGAGCACTTTAAAGATAGTAATCAAAACCTTGAAACGCACCCGAAAGACTACAGGGAGCCAATGCAGCTCGCGCAGGAGAGGTGTCACATGGGAGTACCTCGTACTCCCCATCACTGCCCGCGCGGCCGCGTTCTGGACCAACTGCAGTCCTCGGGTGCATCTCAAGGGAAGCCCCATGTAAAGAGCATTGCAGTAATCCAGATGAGACGTCACCAGATGTCTGGTGATGATGTTAGTAGTTGAATAATGAAACATCTGCATACAAAGAACCAAACTAGGAGACTCTCAAAGACTTCCAGGTCAATTTTTGGTGGCCACCTAAATGATCAAACCCTTAAAACTCTGCTGTCCTCCATAATCATGACAGAGAATGTTCCTGGAAGGGATGAGTGAAAAAGTCTGGGAAAAGCAAGCAGGCATCTATATAAAATAGTGGCAATATAAGAAGAGGCTGGAGGCTGATTATTATTTTAGTAGACATGGCAAAGGCATCATTTCATACTTTTATGAAAGCAATAGTAAACCAGGCATGTATTTTACCAAGAAAGCCATATGGCACAGAAAATATGCAAAGCAAATTTTACGCTGCACTTTTATACTAACTGACTAGAGGAACAATTCGGAATGAATCATGGAATTATCCTTCAAGAGGAAACTGAAACTGTATTCTATATAATCAAAATTCTGTTAATAAACAGTTTTTGTTGAGTTCAGGAGTGCCTTTCCTTCAAACTCCAGAGGTAAACTCTGGGAAAAAAGGGAAATTATTAGTACTGATAAATGATGATGTTTATTAATAAGCAATATAATAATACCAAGGTTAGATGTAACAAACTTAGATTGCTCTCTGATCCACCACTTGTATGGAGAAAGTCAGGCAGGGTTAGCGTTAGGGTTCAATAATGAAACAATAATAGATATTGTTAATAACACTGAGAAATAGGGTAAAACAGTAATCTGATTGGCCTTTGGCTCTACTAACGCTTCCCTCTCTTTCTTTCCTCTTCTTCTCCCCTCCTCCATCCAGTCCATTTTGAAATGCCAGGATAATTCTGTTTACCTACTTATCTTCTCAAAAATTACAATGACATAATGCATAACAAAGCACCAAGAATGCATTCTGTAGCCAACTAATGCTATTGATGGCTATTTAGTGATGCTCATCAGCAATGGATACCTTCTCTTGACAACTCCTGTTCTCCTCTCCTTTATTCTCTGTGTACTAAATCTGCCAATATTTAATGTATGACACTCATTTGTTAGTTGTGATATTTTCTTAAATTAGGCCATTAGCTGAAACTCTCCTTAAGGTTTTGAAAACCTGCTGTGTTTTCCAGGGCTTAAGCCTGTTAAGCACCTTTAATTTGATATTAAATGGCAAAAGCTCAAATATATTTTTTAAACATGGTGGGGACTACAATAATGTCTTACACAAATAGACATGCTTTATTATTTAAAGACAGCCTTCCTTCTCCACGGTACTTATTGGATTTAAAACCTGGCAGCTATCTGTTGAAGAATTCAACATAATTCTATTGTAACTGTGATGCAAGTCCTACTACGTTGCCAACATTTATTTATTTACTTATGCTTTTCAATCCCAAAAGAGTCCCAAAGTAAAATATAAGAGAAGCAATAATGAATCAATAACAACAAAATCTACTCATCAAACACCTGCAATAGGTGTCCTCAATAAAGCAACTGGGACTAAAATCTCATGGAAATAACCCAGCTTTAACTTATTTATGTGATGCTGATAAGATAGGGGCTTCCTGTACCTCAGAGGGAGGACATTCCCAAGAGTTTTGGCTACCAGAGAAAGCTGATAGGAAGGCAAGATCATTTGTTCCATATGAACAGCCTGTTTTCTAAGGAAGTGTTTTTTATTTCTTTTTCTAAGATTGATGGCCTATGACAGCGATGGCGAACCTTTTTTGGCTCGCGTGCCACAAGTGGGGGGAGCGCAGGGGGGTCATGTGTGGGCGTGCCACACCCATAATGCAATGCGCGACACCCCCAGTGCGCATGCGCGCACAATGCGTGACCCCCCCATTTTTACATGCTTTTTTCGCCCTCTCCAGGCTCCAGAGGCTTTATAGGAGCCTGGGGAGGGTGAAAAGAGCCTCCCCCGCCCCCCTGGAGGCCCTCCGGAGGCTTCAGGGACCGTCCGGAGGCTTCCCTGAAGCCTTCGGAACACTTAAAACCACCCTCCAAGCAAACCGGAAGTGACTTCCGGTTTGCTCGGAGAGTTGTTTTAAGTGCTCCGAAGGCATCAGGGAAGCCTCCGGATGGTCCCTGAAGCCTTCGTAACGCTTAAAACGACCCTCTGAGCAACCCGGAAGTCACTTCCGGTTTGCTCGGAGGGTGGTTTTAAGTGATCCGAAGGCTTCAGGGAAGCCTCCGGACGGTCCCTGAAGCCTCCGGAGGGCCTCCGTGGGTGCGGGGGAGGCTCTTGTCGCCCTCCCCAGGCTCCTATAAAGCCTCTGGAGCCTGGGGAGGGCGAAAAATGGCTTTTAAAAAGGTGAAGTCAGTTGGCCAGCGCGCACATTCGCGCTGGCCAGCTGACAGGGCAGCGCCTCGCGTGCCCTGACAAATTGCTCCGCGTGCCACTTGTGGCACGCGTGCCATAGGTTCGCCATCACTGGCCTATGAGATCAAGCTGTGGGAAATTAGATAGATGGAGAGTAAGGGGAAGCCTTTTGCACTGAGGCACTCTGGCACAAAATTGTTCTCCCAAGAAAAGTTTGTATACATCACAAATCTTTTTGTTTGCACCTGGCTTTTATGGATATTTTTTATCAGGGTTAGGGTTTTTTACTTTTGTGCTTTCGTCGTTCTTACTGTTTTGTTTATTCTGGGATTATTTTAATGGTGATTGTTGATGAATTCAAATAGTGGATGGGAAGAGAACGCCAAGTCCCTATAAATACATAGTGGGCCCAAAATTCCTACCAAGTTGGGACAGTAAGTCAAAAATATATTAAATTTACCCGAAAATATATATATATATCATGAAACCAAGACCATGTGGCTGTAGGTGTTCCAGGTTTGACCTTGGATGAGGGGGCATTCCCCTGTTCAAAAATGGTGCACAATTTGAGAGCTTTCCTGGACTCATAGCACCTGCTTTTAAATATTTAAATGGTTTTTAACAATTTGGAAAATTGTTTAGAGTTTTGCAAGTATTAAAAACAATAATATACCTACATAGTAAATTTAGGAGACTGTTCCCATTGCCTTAGTATAAACAAAGCTTCTAAAATAATTGGATTCAGACTGCCCCTTGGCTTTACAAGTGTATTGTTGTGATCACTGTAAACTTCACAGTTTGGCCATCTCTTCATTTTTTTTATAAGAGTTATTGTTTTATTGATATTTTATTCATGTGTGTTTATATTTTTGATTCTTATTTGCACTTTATTTTGCATCATTTGGAAACTATATGCAATAAATATTGCATTACAGTTGTTACTGATTGACTAAATATACCAGTGATTTTCTTTGTTCAATTACCTTAGATATCCTGTGCATTTTATAACTTTTAACCACATTTTTGCTGTACTCAAGACCATGAAACTAGACGTAGTTATACTCTCCAACATATTGTACAGTTCTCCAATATTAAGGCAGCCATCTCACTGTGATTCAATGGGTAGCACCCATGGACTAACACTTTCAAAAGCAACTCATAAGATTTGGGTTAAAAAACTAAATGAGTTAAGAACTGATAGTTTGAAACAGTGATGGAGAACCATAAAGTGGTTGGCCAATTTGATTGCTAGGCTTGATCTGCTCCATTAAGTTATTCATGAGATTTTTTTCACCAAAGCCCCTTCACTCATCAGATGCATATATTTCTAATGAGGGTTACTTCAAGCGGCATTCACCTGGGATTTTGCTTAATATCATTCTCTTTGTCCTGAATTTGAAAAGTGGAGGGGTTCTCTGGAATTTTGCTTCCCTCTTAAATTTATTCCAATGGAAATTAATGTATTCCCAGCACTTCTTACAAATCTCACATTCTTACAAGTCTATAGGATGATTTTTTCCACAATCTATAAATTATCTTTAAAATAAAACATCCTGGTACCAAAGGAGCATTTGTGGGTAGAGGAAAGGGAAAATAAGAATTGAGATTAATTGAAATTAGAACAACAATGAAGAAATCCTATGAAGTTTTCAAAACCTATTCAAAAATGTTCATATTTCATTGTACAACAATGTCAGTGTTTATGTAACTAATACATGAATGCAATATATACACTTTTACTGGGATAGTCTAAAAAAGCCACTTTTTTTCCTATTCTTCTGTTGTATTCCTATCACATTTCTTTCTGGTTATGTCAAGTTTTCATTATACATTGTTGTTGCCAAACTGCCTTTTCACTTCTGGTTCACTTCCAAGGCCTAATAAGAAAATAATATATATGGTATTGGCTAGTCTGTTTGTGCGTTCACAATGCTTGGTAGCATATTTACAGTATGCGACTTTGCAGTTTCCTTGTACATGGTGGAGAAACACACACACACAAACACACACACACACACACTCCTCTGATGCAGGCAAATACATTTCCAGGGGTTCAGGTGTAGCAGTGTCCTAGACCAAAATAAGAAGGGAATATATAAAGTTATTTGTAGTGGGTTTTGAAGCTGGTATGATTGCCCCAAATCTAAGCTAAAAGAGGACCATTTTGCATTTACTCATGGCCACACAAAGATCTATGCACTGAATAATGCAGTGCCAAATCTATGTAAATTATAGCCAGTTAAAAAGTAGCCATCTTTAAACTTGATTCTGGTTGTCTACTCGTATTCTCCAACTCTCCTCATCCATCTTTCGACATACTCACAGTAAATGCTGTATGTAATACTTTTACAAGATAGAGCAGCCTTTGTTTCATTTTGCAAATAAGATTATTGATGAAAAGATTTGTCTTTCCTAACATCTTTGATAGATTTCAGGATTCAAATTAGATTTGAACTGGAAGTTTCACTCTGGACATGAAATATCTCATGTACATAGTTGGAAGTCAGATGATGCCATAGCAATCCAATTATTGGAAAAGTATCAGGTGGGATATTTTCATTTAATCTTACACCCTGCTAAAATCTATTTCAGAATTGTTTGTTTTCTGCTCCATTGCTTCTACTCTCCATATGTCAATATTTTGATTATGTAAGCTCTCCCATTTGATCTTATGAATTATTGTCCAAACATTCAGCCAAATTATTACCTTTGGAAGGAGATTCCCTGTGGTTTAAACCATTTGGAATGATGTCACCAACTTCAACCGGGTTTTAAATAGTTAAACATTTGTTATGGTCCCATCCCTGTTGGAAATACACCTGGTGGGGTATCTCCCACCAGGTGTATCTCCCTCAGATACCAGAAGAAGGGCCTTCTCCGTGGTGGCTCCCTCTGTCTGGAACATCATTACCCCGGAGATTAGAACTGCCCCCACTCTAATACTCTTCCAGAAGGCGCTGAAAACTTGGTTCAGCCAGCAGACCTGAGGAACCCAGAGTGGGATGGAGCCCATTAAATGGCTCATGTGATTAGTTGCTTGTGGGATGGGAGGTGGGGGTGATTTTATTACATTAATTTATTTGATTATTTATTAGTTTTACTGTTTTTAGATGTGGTTTTTACATTCTGTAAGCCACCTTGAGCTGCCATGGGTGAATAGGCAGCAATATAAATTTAATAATAAATGAAATACATAAAATAATAATTAGCTATTGAATTTAGATCAGTTGATAAAAGAGTTAGAATGAAATTTACTTGAGAAAGAAACTCTTAGATGGTATGAGTTGCCATGAAGTAAGATGGGTGGCTAATAAATTTGATAAATAAATAAATACCTGCTGAGACACTGGTGTAAGCTTCATGTAGCAGTCCAAAAAGGAAATAAACACAAGACCCAAAAATCCTGCCATTCCAGTGCATGAGAAGAGAACTGACTAAGAAGATTCTTCAATATGTATTTGCCAAAACTGTACGGAATACATGAAAATATAAATTAAAGTTTCTGAAATGAGGCTTCAAAAATAGTAACAATAAGCATTGGTTCTTTTCAGAGGGTGGGTGGGTGGGTGGGGAGATTGCTCTGCAAAAAATACATTTCAGTCCCAGGAATCTGTCATTTCTGCCAGCAGTGATAGATGAATGTTGAGAGAGAATGAATGAAAAAGTAGTGATGCCCCATCTTTGTCTGGCTTCTGTGACCTTCTCCCAATACATCTTGCTCTAGAATATCATTCAATCTTTAAGTCCATCTATTTATTCTCCAAGAAGCAACCTTGACACGATTGCTTCTCAATAGCCCACTGCATTATGGATGCTCGAATCTTAAAGAAATCCAAAAGCAACTCTTCAAATCTTTGTGATGATATCATTTCTTCTGCAGTAATATGAAAATGACTCCTCTACCCATCTCCAGCATTCCTGCTGACCATCAGACAGTGAAGAATATTGGGTTAATTTTGTAACTGGAGTCATTTATTTTGAAAGCTGTGTTAAAGTATATTCATACGTTTAACATTCTAATTTCTTGGTAAAAGTCACTGAAAAATTGTGTCACTGTTTACATGGTGGTTTGCATATGAATATTGCCAGAATTCTCTTTGGGGACTTAGGGATCATCATGGCAGATAATATTTACTTACATCTGAGGAAACGCAGAGAGGGGGGAATATTTTCATGTGTAAAGATGAAATAATCTTTGCACTTTCCTCTTTTCCTCATTTATAAAAGTAGACTGATTAGTCTGGTGGTATGTTGACAATGCATTATACCATTAGCAAGAGAGACTTTGAATTTGAGTTACAGACTAGTTGCAAGGACTTTAATAATTTTTTTCAATTCCTGTATAGAAATGACTGAAAAACAATATTTAAAGAAATAGAAATGCATCAACCATCCAACCAGTGGTGAGTTCCTATTGGTTTGGACCGGTTCCGCTGAACCAGTAGTGGTTTGGTGACCTGGGTCACTGGAACCAGCAGTGGCCTGTGCCTGCCATGCCCCTGAACCAGTTCTCCGGGTGGTGCTTTAGGCACCGTGATCTTGTTTTTTTGCTTCTGCGCAAGTGCAGAGCAATTTTTATTGCACTGCGCTTGCGCGCACAGCACAGCCATGAACAAAACATCAGTAGTGACTGTCAGAACCCACCCCTGCATCCAACTGATGTGAAACTGAATTGGTGTGTGTGTGTGTGTGTGTGTGTGTGTGTGTGTGTGTGTGTGTGTGTGTGCAAGGTGTTTATTGGTCTTTTTGCTGTACTCTATCCAGAGTCACATTGTTTGAATTGGGTGGCTTACAAACACGTCAAAGAAGTAAGTAAATTTGTCAATGTGCCCTATACATTTCCTTTTGCAAATTAGGGATTCTAATCTTGATTCCCTGACAGCTTGATCAATTTTCTGAATTTTGAATTTTGTTAGACTGATGAAGCACCCATCATATGCAACAGAAATAGTATTATTCATGAACACCATTTTGGGTCGTCCTGCCTGGCCCAACTACCTCCATGTTAATTGAACTGAAAAAAGTATTTTGTATCTTGGAAGTTGTTTTCCACATGTGCATTTAGAAGGTTGTGGATCATCTTACTATTTAACCAGTGAATCGCTCACGTAGCATAAATTCTGCATTGTGCAAAGTCTCTGTACATAAAGCAAACTGAGATACCTTTTCACAGAGACAAAGAAAAAATGCACAAAGTGGAGTATCTATTGAGGAAAGTACTGATGATTTAATAAACCAAGATTATGTATGTTTGAAGTTTAAAGCTTCCCTTTAAAATGTTCTTATTCCTAAATATAACCAGATGAATACAGTTACAAAATGCAGGCACTTTCATTTGTGTGGGGAAAAAAATATTATGCCTCCTCTTAGTCTTTTTCTTCCTCCCTCTGTCCTGATTCGCATTTCGTTTGCATGTAATTTTTAAGCCAATGCTCATCAAGCAATTTATATTAAATCATTCAGACATAATGCTTTACAAACAGCCTATGAAAATTATAATGAGTGTTCCTAATTAGTCAATCATCAAGCTATAATCACTTCTGGATAAATTAGGTTATGGGAATTAGAGAAATTTAATGAAGCACTGAGGTTGGCATTCCCCCCCCTTTTTAAAAAAAACTTCAGTCTTATGCAGAGTACCCATACATATATACACAAATACTTTGATTTAATCTCTAGTTTGCATTCCTGAACATCATTTTGAACAATCTGTCCATATTTTTTTTATTATTATCATATATGATCAGCACGGATTCATAAATCACTGACTCAAACAAATTCAGTTAGTGTGATTCTCAAAACTTGACAATGGTGTGGTGTGCTATTAGCTGATTAAGATAAGATCATCTTTATTGTCACCTTTTTTCTGTGAACACACTGGCACACATTAAAAATAAAATTCTGATGCCTGCTCTTAAATTACACACACACACACACATACACACACACATACACTGAGGAGCTGAAGAAGCTTCTTGGATGAGAAACGAAACATCTTCAAAGAAAAACAAGAAAGTCCAGTTGCCATTTGAAAAAGCACCTTTAGGACAACCATGACCTAAATGACTGAGAATCTCTATAGAGATGGGCTAACAATCAAAATGGACTGTGATAAAAATATGTATATGTATTTGTAAATGTATATGTATGCATATGTATGTATGTGTCAGGAGTGGGTTCCTGCCAGTTCTAACCTCTTCTATAGAAGAGGTTCCACAAATTTACAGTGCCGTTTAGAACCAGTTCCAGCTCCCTCCTCCCGCCCGTACGCACATCATCAAGATGAAGAGCGAGAGGAGGAATTCTGGGAGTTGAAGTCCACAAGTTTTAAAGCTGTCAAGTTTGAACACGCCTGGGTTTTTTTCCCTAAAGGGTTAGGGGTGCAAGTGTCTTGTAACTTGACAGCTTTAAGACTTGCGTGCTTCAAATGCCAGAGTTTCTGAGCCAACATTTTGGTTCCTAAGCAAGAGTGTTGTTAAGTGAGTTTCACCACATTTTACAAGTTGGCCATGCCCACCCAGTCACATGACTGCCAAGCCACTCCCACCCAGTCACATGGCTGGCAAGCCACTCCCACAAAGCAGGCCACACCTACAGAAGAGGTTCTAAATTTTTTTTGAAACCCACCACTGGTATGTGTGTGTCTGTGTCTGTGTATTCAGGTAGTCCTCAACTTGTACAGCGGTTCCCACCAATCTCTTCAACTGGAAAAAGTGATTTATGACTGCTTTTCACAGTGACCCCTTTTGCAGCAACCTCATAGTGATGTGCTCAAAATTCAGATGCTACCATGATGGATTTTTCTAAAGAATCTTATTGCATGACAGGACTAAAATAAAAAACAGCTTTTGTTTGGCAAACAGCTATCGGTAATCTTTCTGGTTTAATGCATTCTAAAATCTCATTTTGTCATCTTTGCTGTCCAAAGTCTGCACAGTAACTGTCTTCGTTCCCATTAAGCGAATAAGCTTAATTTTCTGTTATTTGCTTTTTACAGCCCAACTTTTACAATCATAAGTAGTTGTAGGAAAAACAATAGCATTTCCTGTTCTGCCTGGGTCTACTAGGTTGGCTACAGTGAGATGGCCGTGTCAAGTTGTCCAATTCTGGTTCTTCACTTGGTGTCTTCGGGTTTGTTTTTTAGATCTTCTCCATGCTGATCATTGTAATGTGTCCAAATGATATTTTGCATTTAATTTTGTGTCTAGTTGTCTCTTGTATGGTCAGTTTTGGAACCAGGAAAAATTCAGTGCTGGATTAAACCCAGATTCAATTCTTCATTGTTATTTTTTTTATCTTTTCCAGTTATTCTTTTTGAAATTGAGATGCAATCCAGCTTTTTTAAAAAAAAAATCTGCCATGGATTTTGGATGTTTTTTCATACAGTCTTAAAATACACATATTTCTGCAGCCAATTTTCATTGTAATTTCCAATTTATCTCCATTGAGTTTCTTAAAAACTGCCTTTATACAAACATTTGGATAGAAGTGGTGAAAACAACCCTGCTACACATCTTTTTTTTCTGTCCTGAACTAGCCACAATAGAGTGAAGATCATTTTTGTAGCTAGTAGGGGGGGTGGGAAGATGCACCAATTAATCAATTAACCGATTTACAGTAATCAGCCAAAAAAAGTAAAACAATATTAAAGTCCAAAATGTGAAAGCGAAAAGCCTATTCGTAGGAAAAGGTTAGCATGCTTATGATATCATCAGCCACAACAGTTTCTAGCTGCCAATATATGGGAGAAAATGCACTCACCTTGCTAGGAGCTTAATCACACTCGAGACTTTGTCTAAGCCCAGTTTAGACAGTTATTGTGGAAAGAGCCCATAACAGGGTCAGATGTTGTCTACTCTTTCCATGGAGAATAACATCTCTATCGTTACATTTGAACTAGAAAGTTCCACCCATTTGTGGTCCTCCAGAGAGATTCATCCAAGCTCAAAGAAGAGAAATATATTTGGCACAATGCTAGAAACTCCAAAGAGGACAGAACTCCTTTTAGCTCAAAGACATTGTTGTGTACCATACCACAAAATACTTCATACTTTAGCTTTCAAAAGTTTAATTGCTGCAGGCACATCACTGTTTTCCTTACAGCTTTATGCATCTGGTGATTGCATTGGAAGTGCTTTTGCCTGGAGAGTAACATTTGTGGATTGAAGTTTCCAGGAGGTAGATGACTGAAAAGTGATACCAAGGTATTCAAAGGCTTTTATTTGGTCAGCTGGGATGCTGTTGATTACCCAAATGTAAGGTGATGTTACTATGCTGCATATTAAATACAATAACCTCAGCATGATTAATTTCCAGCATTTTGTTCTGGCAATATAATGCTAGCACAAAGAAGCTTTGTCCAGTCCAATTTGGAAAGAATAGCAGCATTGTCAGTATATAATCATTTAGAAATTGGGTTGTCAGTTAGAAGTGGTGGATGGAATTCAGTCTAGGAAACCCTATTTAGTATCATTAATATAGACATTAAACAATGGGGTTCAAGATACATGCCTGTTTGATTCCCTTTGGAGGCTGGCATAGGTACAGTCAGTTCACTGCTATTTGTACATCTGATACAGAGGCGGGATTCACTTACCTTGCATACCAGTTCACAAATGTGAGTGTGTGCGCCTTCTGCACATGCGCAGTGCTCAAGCATTACATCGGAGCAGGTGGGTGGAGCCTCCCGCAGCTGCTGCTACCAGTTCGCCCGAACTGGAGAGAAGCAGCTGAATACCACATCTGATGTGACATGCATTGTGTTATTTTCATGCAGCAGCATCATTAATTGAAGGAGGAGGAGGAGGAGGAGGGGGAGGAGGAGGAGGAGGAGGAGGAGGAGGAGGAGGAGGAGGAGGAGGAGGAGGAGGAGGAGGCAATAATCAATAAAGTGGATAGCCAATTTCAGGGTTCAGTTTTAGCATACATAGATAAAAAGCAAAGTCTCTTAGACAGATCAGTCTAAAACAATTTAACTTCATGTGTGTACAGAACTCCGAGATATGTCATCATTCTTATATGTTCATTAAGAAAGTATTCCAAGTACACACATAAATTAAAATTGACTAAATATTAGGGCTGAGTAGATTTTAGAGGCACCAGCTTTTGAGGAAAGCAGATGGGAGGCATTGCATTCCAGCTACTTTACAAGTGTATGTGGTCTCTTTGCTGCTAAGGGAAAACAAGCCATGTTTCTTCAAATTTGCTTTGCTGCCTCAGCATTCTGCAGAATTTATAAAATTGGAAAGGCCCTAGCAGCTTTTGCAAATGCCAGATAATCCTGAGGCAGCAGAACAACACAAAGTAATGTGGCCTATTCTCTTCTGCTATAGGCTGCCCAGAAAATTCTGTCTTTCACATATGATGGAGATATGAGACAAGTGGGAGGCTTTGAGGTGGTATAATATCTGTATTAGTTCTGCAGAACTTTCATCTGAAAATGAAATGAAGATGACTTTTTCTCCCTGGCTGAATTATTAAATGTGCCAAACCCCTATCTAAAATCTACCACTTTGGGTTTGTATGGAACTAGAATAATTGTTTAAATAAATACACTGCATTTATTTTATAGAACTAATTATATTCTATTGATATGACTTGAGTTCATCTATAGACAATTAGGATCACATAAAATATTTTAAAAATAGAAACTTAGGTTACTTTCATCAAAAGAGGGACTTTATTATTATTAAAAAAAGAGAGAGATGCTCATGATCAACCAAATGTTGGAAATTTGCAATATTGCTTCTCAATGTTGTTGTCTGGCCTACTTCAAATTAAAGAAAAAGAGTTTTTGATACAGACTTACTCCTGCTTATTTTAACCTAAAGCATAGCAGTTTCAATTTTGTGCCTCAAAACCATGGCTCTTTTAAGGCCTCAGTTAAGACTTTTCGTTCCGAAAGTAATTATGCTTTGCAATGCCTTTACGATTTTTTTTCCCTATTGATTTTGGCTCATAATACTTTGGGCATTTTCTGTCATAAAATGAAAGGAGGAAATGAAGAACAGAAGAAATTATGAATCTGGAATTGTAATAGCATGCTATTAATCTTTCATTATCCCTCCTCCGAAACTTGGAGTGTCTGTACATACACATTCTAACCTAATTATAAGCTTCATTATAATACAGGTAGTCTACAATTTAGAACCAGTCATTTTGCGACCAGAGTTATGACAGCCTTGGAACAGGGGCTTTATGGTCCATAAATCACATCCATTGGTTTATTATATTACATTGTGAAATGTAACATTCCCCCATAGACATGTGATCACATTTTGGGTGCTGAGGTTTTGGCATAAAGACAATCAGCTTGTCTTTATGACTGGTCCCGCAGTCATATGGCTGTGATTTGTGATGTTTGGCATTTTTTGCCAATTTATGGCAGAAAGCCGAGTCATTCAGAAGAATAAGTTCACTTAACAACCATACTATTTGCTTAATTACCACAATGAAAAATGTTTTTTTTTTTTAAAAAAAGATCTGGTATCATGGTTGCCTCTACTCAAAGGATTATGATCATCATTTTAGTCCTAATTGTGGTTGTAAGTCAAAGACTACTTGTATAATTTATTAGGCAAAACAACAGTTTGTGGATACAGAGACTATTGTCAACATTGGTACAGATTTGAACTTTGAGGAAAGGGAGATATCATAATGTGTAACCCATCTTCCCACCTATGGACCTGAAACTTGCAATACACATAATTCTTGTTATTTGCGAATCCCATATATGCAAAATTCATTTATCTGCAAAAATGTTTCTGTAACCCAAAATTAATATTTGCAACGCTTTCCCACTTATTCATGGACATACGGAATGGCCAAACATTGGAATTGCCCAATGTAGTTGCTCCCAGATGAGGTTTTGGCATTCACTATTTCAGTATTTACAGCAATTTTACAGAATATACAGTATCTGCCAATAATTGACTGGATTCTAAATTTAGGAAAGAATATCTTCTCATCTCTTTCCTACCACTGCTCACATTTCTACTTAGCTGGAATTAATTGTTTCTTCTGCTTGTGACCACTTTGTGTCCACCAGATGAATAGACTTCATTTCCCCAAATGTTGAGTTGTTCTGCGACCACTTAGGGGTGGTGAGTTGATAGAGGTAACTTGACTGTGGAGAGCTGGTGGTAGTGAGCTGACTGCACTGAGCTGGCAGTGCCAAATTGTCCTACACCCTCTTAATAATGGCTGTAGGACCAGAAAACTTGGGAATGGGCGTTCATATATTGGCAGAGCAACCAGAGGGGGAGAAGCTGCATTATGTATCTCCAGTTTTACCATTATAAGTATTATCTTATAGAATCATCATCCAGATTTTGCCTTGCCATGATTTCCTGGAAAAGATCCTACACTGTTGAGAAAAAACAATCAGGTCTGAAACTAATAAAGGTTAGAAGATACTGATGGTTGTTTCTGAGGCTTCAATCAAAGAATATATTGAAGGGTATGGGAGTGGAAACATAGAATGGCACTCATTTTTTTTTTTACTTGTATAGTCACCCATTCTGTAACGCACTCTAGATGGCTCCTAGTCAACAATTAAAATAACATAAAAACCATACTAAAACTATTGAAACCAAACACGTAAAAACAAAACAAAGCAAAAACCTGGTGCCAAGCTGGGCTTCTGATGCACCCCATCTTATTCCAGCAATTGAGTCTTGGGTTCTTTACAGAAGGGTAGGGGGATGGAGGCCTGTCAAACTTTAGCGGGGAGGGGGAGGGTGTTCCACAGGGCAGGAACTGCCACAGACAAAGGCACGCATCCTAGCTCCCTTAAGATGGCAATGTCTAAAGGAAGGGACTAGCACCACAATTGCCCTATCTAACCAGGTAGGACAGATAGATGCCCTTAGAGGTGGTCCTGCAAATAATCTGGCCTTCTGCCATATAGATCTTTAAAGATGTTGACCAACACCTTGACTTGCATTCAGAAAGAAAGTGGAAGCGATAGGTTTGCTGCTATAGAAATGGCTAGCATGTATTATTATCTAAAAGTGAAAAATGGAGGTGGCATGTTATTACCTTATTCTACTGCACCAAAAAGAGTTTGAAGTCAATACTTTTCTTTTTCTTTTCCCTTCTCCCCTACACGCTTCTACTTCCCCCCCCCCTATTTTCCCATTGTTTTATTTTTCTTTGTATTTCTGTATTTTATGTTTTGATAAACTAATAAGAAATATTTGACTATAAGAATAAACTGATGAAATTCTTTTTAGAAAGACAGAAAGACAGACAGACAGACAGAAAGAAAGAAAGAAAGAAAGAAAGAAAGAAAGAAAGAAAGAGGAAGCCAGTGCAATTTACACAACTGAGGCATTACATGAGCAAATCTAGGACACTCATCACAGTGCACCTTACTGTATTCTGGACCACTTAAAATTTTCAAGCGGTCTTCAAGGGCAGCCCAATGTAGATCACCTTACAGTGATCCAAATGAGAGGTGGTGAGACAGGAATGACTGTTAGCAAAGTCTCTTGGTGCAATTGGCACACTAGATGAATCTGTGCAAAAGTCCCCCTGGCCCCAGCTGCCACATGCTCCCTGAGCAGAGGCCATGAGTCCAGGAGAACCCCTCAATTGTGCAGCAGCTCAGTCCAGGGAAGTGCCACCTTGTCCAGAATCAAAGATAAAAACCCAGAACTACTCTGCCCTGCCAGGGTTAAGTCAAAGCCAGTTCCTCTCCATTCAGACCTTTACATCCTCCAGGCACTCAGTCAATTGTTGTTACCTCTCACCTACATGCTCACCTATGACTCCTCCTCAAGATTCATTTTATTTTTGCTACTGGCTCTGTGGGCGTGCCTTGTTGGGCCTGGTGTGGCTTGGTGACCATGGTTTTGTGGGTGTGGCAGGGGAAGGATACTGCAAAATCCCCATTCCCTCCTGATCAGCTGGGACTCGGGAGGCAGAGAATAGATGGGGGCAGGGCCAGTCAAAGGTGGTATTTTCCAGTTCTCTGAACTACTCAAAACTTCGGCTACTTGTTCTCCAGAACTGATCAGAACCTGCTGAATACCACCTCTTGCTAGCGGTGTTCTTTACTCGTTCTTTCATTTTTATTATTTCTAATGTCCATTTGGATACATATTTAATTGTACTTATATTTTTGGATCAAACAAGCGAGCTCAATGAAATATCTTGCTTATATGTATGATTCCCCTTCACAGATAATAATAATAATAATAATAATAATAATAATAATAATAATAATAATAATAATAATAATAATAATAATAATAATAATAATAATTTTATTTGATTAGCCGCAACCCTCTCCCGAAGGACTCGGGGCGGCGTACAATCAAAACGAATAAAAATACACATAAGACAAACATATATACAAAAAGAACAGAGACATATACATATGTGCATGGAGGAGAGTTGACTTATAAGTGAAAGACAATTAAAAACACAATATAGAGCATCTGATGTTACTACATGCATTATTTCCATAAATTTCAATAGATGGACTTTCTCACAATCAGAATCTTCTCTAGAATCTTCTCTTATATCTGAATGCTGACCAGGTGAGTGCTGTGGCTTTTACTAGGTATGTTCCAAGATTGAGAATATTTAAAGCTTTGCATTATGTGATTTGTCTTCCTTTGCAGTTTTATCATATTAAGACAACTGGTGGGAGTTCTGGAATTTGTACTATCTAGCATGCGAACGCAGCTTCATTCTGCATTCATTGTGCATGCATCTATTCAGGCATGAGATCTATTGAATTTAGTGGGGTTTATTTATAGGTAAATAGGTTATAGGACTGCCACTTTAACATGTATGGCAATGAGCCAGACTGCTCATGTCACTCATTTCAAACATACAGCTAACCAGAATCTAGGTCATTCAATTCAGCCTCATTGGGATCTGAGATTAGATGGATGCTTTCTTTTGCACTGCTTCTCCCTATGCTGCATTGTATACTTATTCTGCAAAATATAACCTGAGTTCTTTCCAGTTTAATGTTGAAGATGTGATTTCAGATGCAATTTCTCACCGATTTACGATCTTCTGGCTCCAAATGTCAATTGAATATAATTATAAATTCCTTTTCTGTTCCCATTTGCTCTGCTTCTTCTTTTTCCTAGATCCACATGCACACAACAGCTTCTTGATACCCCTCTGGATAGGACACAATTAGGTGGTGTGCTTTCCTTCCTTTGTTATATATTTTCCATAAATAAAATCCTTTTTCCTAAAAATTACAAAAGCAGTTTCACTAATTGTGACTCAGGTTATATTTCCCTTCTGCAGTAATGCATAGACTCACTTCTACTGACATTTAGATCATCAGCCGATGTTTGCTATATGTAGCAAAATTTGATTATATGTAGGTAATGTAGATAATTTAATTCAGTCAATTTTTGTTTGGTCCAGGTGAATGTCAATGCACAAAAAAATAACACACACCATTCTTCTAAATTATATCTTCCTGTTTGTGCACAAAACTAAAACAAATCTTTAAGCTGATTTCCCCAAATTTCATTTCACCTTTCATTTTATTTCTCAGGGAACAATACAGTAAATGGAACATTGATGGCTCCCCACCAGTTCCTTTCATGAGCAAAACAAGTATTAAGGGCTACAAATGATTTTAAGAAAGAAATATAATGGGGAGAGGCAGATAGTTCATGGAACACAAATTCTGCTAGCCAAATCATTGAAGAATATTTCCTCATCTTTTTTCATGCCTGAATATTAGGCATTATACCTCACTGTAGATTTCATATTTGAATCTGAAATAGGAGTCTGTGAGAATAGGAGTCTGTGAGAAGGCTCTGTCTCCTAGTCCATTTTGGTGAAAACAACAACAACAACAACAACAACAACAACAACAACAACAACAAATGTCTGGATAGTGGATGTGGCAGGGCCTGGAGACAGCAGAATATAAGAGAAAGAACTGGAGAAGATAACAAAATACAAAGACCTACAAATAGAAATAGAACGACTATTGCAAAGGCAAGCAAGAATATTACCAATAGCAATAGGCACCTTGGATGCAGTCACAAAACAACTGGAACACCACTTGAACACCATAGGCATTGACAAATTTGCCATCAGTCAATTGCAGAAGGCAGCTTTCCTTGGAACTGCTTCCATCCTGCGACGATATCTGTACCACCATCAAACATCCAGATTTTCCTATCCCAGGTCCTTGGCAAGGATTCAATAGGTAGACAAAAATGCCAAACTCATACTGAACATCTGGCTGACTGTATGATGAATAAGAACAACAACCATGAGCACCAGTCAATGGTATTTGTGACACATCTTTAAATGTTCCGTTGACTGAGTTTCATGTTTAATGAATAAAAGAAACAATAATAATAGCACTAGAAGAATTGTGCAAATATCAACGATACAATGGAAAACACAGTGTCTGGTCAATGGTGATAGATTGGGAAAGGTTAATATCAAGAGAGGAATTTTTCAAAGAGATTCATCACTACTGGTTGTAATTGCACCGATTCCTCTATCAAGAGGCCACGGGTGTACAAAACATCAACAACAAAACATCTGCCAGGCTATCCCACCTTCTTTACACAAATGATCTGCAGCTGTATGGAAAAACAGCATCTGAAATAAAATCACTGCTCAACACTGTTCACATATAGAGATATTGCAATGAAGTGTTTATTGGACAAATGTGCCTTTCTCACCATCAAAAGGTGAAAAATAGTGAAAACTGAAGATATCAAAATGCTCTATGAATATAAGATCAAGAGTCTGGATGATGATGATCGCTACAAGAACTTGGGCATCCTTCAAGCAGACAGCATCAAGCATACTGAAGTTAAAAAAAAGGTTAGAAGTGAATTCATCACAAGAGTGAAGAAGATCTTAAGGACCAAAATCAGGAAATATCATCAAACCATTTAACACCTGGGCAATATCAGACATTACATACCCAGGTGGAACAGGGGACTAGACTCAAGCATAACTAAAAACCCTGGATAGGAAGGTCAGGAAATTCATGCCTTTCATCCATGAAACAACGTTAACAGATTCTATTTACCACACATGTAGATTCACATGGAATGTTGCAAGTACACCAGACAGTTTAACAAACAAACAAAAATGGCATTGGAAAAATTTCTGAAGGATAGTGAAGATGATGTGTTGGGAAAAAAATGTCCTTCTGGGTTCAATTCCAAGTGGGGAAAAAGACATTGGAAACATGGAGGCTGCTTGGAAAGATGGTTTAATGGTGGACAGGACCACATGGTTTGAGCTCCTGAGCAGAAGAGGGGGAATCACATGCTTCCAGATGTTGGATGAAGAAGAAAAAAGAACAAGATGCTAAAAGTTCCTGGTTTTATGCCCTCTCTGGCTTTTGATCTTGATCTTGTATTCTGATTGGTTGTCAGACTCCCATGGGGCCATCCGGAGGGGCAACTCTGTAGGCTGTCTTGAGTCCAAGTTTGGTTGAGCATTGCTTCTTTCCAGGTGCCCTGTGGTGAGATGGGCAAAGAGCTAATACTATCATGCCTTAATCTCATCACCCTGGAGCTTAAGGGGGGAGATCTTTGTTATGTAGAATAGACTGGCCCAGGCTTTTTAATGGCCCATTGACAAAGATGGGGGCTGTTAAGAGTGAGTCTGCTTCCTGCCTAAAAACATGTTTCTGCATTTCTGATCCAGGGAAATATAATATTCTGCCTTTTCAATATTTCCCAGGATATTTCATTTTTCTAGGAGAGGGGTGGGTTGTAACTTCCTACAGAAGGCGCACGGAATGCTGTTACCTTCCCTCCAAAGGTGGTTCCTATTTTTTGTACTTGCACTTTTACATGCTTTCCAACTGCTAGGTTGGCAGAAGCTGGGACAAGTAACACGAGCTCACTCTGTTACATGGTGCTAGGGATTCGAACCGCCGAACTGCCAACTTTTCTGATCGACAAGCTCAGCATCTTAGCCATTGAGCCACTGTGTCCCTGAATGTATGATTAAGAGATGTGAATTCTGAGAATCCTTGTCTAAAAGGAACCTGTTCTCTAAATATAAAAAGTTGGACGGTTTTGAACTACGTTATATAACACAGGAACCATTCTCTTCCTTTGTTCCCTCCATCCCAACCTGGAACACCTTAGATAATTTCACATTCATTCATCCAGGCCTTTGAACATTAAAATGTTAACATGATGGTAATCAGACTTAAATCAATTTCTGTGCAATTGCCGAGTCAACGGGGCCATAGTTAAAGATTGATAAGAATCTTAAAGTTGCATCAGGATATATTGACAACCTGAGAAATGAATGCAATCCACAATGGGAAGAGAACAAAAGATTGAGTTTCACGAGGTGCAATTAATGCAGCCTTCTTGTGGTCTGCAAGCCTGGCATTGCAGTTGCCATTCAGGGAATCTTTCCATTCATTTCCATCTCAAGGAGTACGTGGAGAAGAAGACCCCATGTCAGATGGTAAACAACCTGATTTTAAAATCAATTTAAAACATCAAATTCCAATTTGCATGTTAAATTTGAGCAGGAGAAGTAGAAGGCTGCCTGTTCTGCTCAGGAGGACCAACTTTTCTCCTGCTTAGAATTCTCTAGCCTTTGCTTGTCACAATAGCCCCAAGCCTCCCTCGCTCCAGTGGCAATGCTTATAAATTATAAGTCATTTTATTTCGACATATAGATGCCAAATGGCTCCAAGGAGTTTTCACCGCCTAACACAATTAGGTAAAGCTGTGTCACAGTTTTAATAATGCAAGATCCTGCTATAATGCAAAATCCAGGGAGTAAGCAAGTAAATAAATTTATTGATACTGTTCGCTGACCATAATTAAAAATGAGAGAATTTCAGAAATTATGCAATGCAAAATAAACAAACCTGAAAGTATAAATATTATTTTATTGGTAGAGTTAAAATATTATTTTGGAAATAGTTAATATATAACTCAAAGTGCAAAGGCTCTTTACCAAAACTAACAATTAATGGTCTTTTAAGATCTACAATGTTTCTTAATTTGATTCTATATTCACCAGTCTGAGATATATATCCCAGATAACTGTCCAGTAAGTAATGAGTCACTTTTGATATACCAGCTCCGTAAGGACACCATCACCTTTCCTTAAAGACAGAAAGTATTTATCTCTGTTTTTTTCCCCTTTGGTATTATACTATTTAATATACATATGAATAGGGCATTCATATTTCTGTTTGTCTAAGGAATTTGTTACACTGAAGCAAATGTCTTCCCTGTTCCATTTAA
The DNA here is from genome assembly GCF_964273705.1 of Natrix helvetica. NCBI lineage: Eukaryota > Metazoa > Chordata > Lepidosauria > Squamata > Natricidae > Natrix > Natrix helvetica. The sequence goes on along the minus strand of NC_138549.1, from coordinate 80,982,549 downwards.
TCCTGGAACATATAGGTTTATACCTATGGACAACAATAATGTTTCATCCCGGCCCCAGTGCCCTGACCCACAAAGGTGAAGGAATGCCGGAGAAACAGATGGCAGGGAAGAGAGGAGAAGAGGGGAGAAGGGAAGGACCCACCACCTAAAGGAGGGGAGCGGGGGATGTGGGTCGATGAAGGGCAGGAAAAAAAAGGAATGAATGGATGCGAGAGAGAGAGAGAGAGAGAGAGACAGAGAGAGAGGGAGAGGGAGAGTGAGAGGGAGAGAGTGAGTGAGTGAGTGAGTGAGTGAGTGAGTGAGTGAGTGAGTTTGCAAAGAAGGGGGATCACAGAAAGGATGGACGGATGGAGGGGAAAACCCAGAGATGCGGAGGAAGGGATGGGAGATGAAGAGAGCAATTGAGTAGAAGAGCAAGGAAGTGGGGAGTGAAGCAAAAGGAAAGGAAAAGAGAAGAAGGGATAGGAGAAAACGGAGGAAGATAGATGCGGAGCAGCAGGGACAGGCTCGGAGCGTGAGGGACAAAAAATAATAATAATAATATTTCATCCTTCTAACAATGAGATGAACAAGCAAAGACTGACAGCACTATCCTCAAAATAGAGGGCTAAGAAAAAAAGGGGGAAAAACCCCAGTTTGTTTCTAATGAACATTCCCCCCCCAGCTCTATGCTGTCATATTTAGACACGTTTTCAAGCCGTGCACATGCGTGCAAGCCACACACATGATCAAAGCACATGCACAGAAAGCCGAGTGCATGCGTGAATGCCGTGAATGCACTCACATTTGCCAACCAGTAGGGAAAGCAAGTGAATGCCACCCCTACATTGGATGAATTATATTTTAATGTGGGGGAGAGTGGGGGGGGGGGAAGAACCTTTTAAAACTTTCCTTATTCTTATGACCTTGTTGTGACCAAAGAATGAGAACCATGATCAGGGATCTTTTTTTTTCCTGCCAAAAAATGTATCTGGGTAGGGGGAGGGAAGGAATACCAAAGCTGCTTTTTAAAGGGCAACTGGACTTAGAAACTCCAGTTGCCTTTTGAAAAGCCCTTTTGGGACAACCATGACCTGGATGACTGAGAATCTCCATAGAGGGAGGGAAGGAATGAAGACCCTATAAGAAGACAATTCAAATGGTCTATCCCAGTGGTGGGCAACCTTTTTTTTCAACTGAGCCAAATCTCGCCAAAACCACGATTGAAATTTATTTTGAGATCCACATTTTTAAAACCAAAAATACATAGGATGGTACACTGTTTTTAGTTTCAATAAACTCTGGCATTTGAAGCACGCAAGTTTTAAACCCTTGCACCCCCAACCCTTTAGGAAAAAAAACCCAGGGTCTTCAAACCTGACAGCTTGAAGACTTGTGGACTTCAACTCCCAGAATTCTGAGAATTGAAGTCCACCAAGGGCATCAATCATATTAGCCCAGGGATCTGCAAAATTGGCTCTTAAGACTGGTGGACTTCAACTCCCAGAATTCTGAGAATTGAAGTCTACCAGTCTTAAAACAGCCAACTTTGCAGACCTCTGTGTTGGCCCAAAGCCTGGCGCTGGGCGGGCCTTGCTCCCCCATTGGTGGAGCCCCAAGAAGCGAGGAGGGAGAAAAAGAGACGGAGGCCAAGGAGCTTCCCCCCGCCCCCTCCCAGCAAAAATCTAACCGGGGAGCTGGGTGGGCAGTAGCAAATTAACCTCAAAACGTATCAACGCTTGGAAGGACATTGTGAACAAAAACCAGCGTGCAACATGGAAGGATCCCAAATGACTTAACGTTTGTAATGCTGAACTGTCCAAGAATGCTAAACCAATTTGTGATTGCAACTTCCTCGAAAGCCTTTTGAGCGCACCCGGATTAAGGTTCCCTTCCCACAACTTTGTTACCAAATCCCATGGCCACCAAATTAACTCACCCATTTCCACATATACCCAATCATAAAGTAATCAAGACTGACTGGAATGGCACACACACACACACAAATTAAAAATCATAAAGCTGAAGGTGAGCCTGTTTCTCAACCTTGACAACTTTAAGGGGTGTGGACTCCAATTCCCAGAATTCCCCAGCCAGCCATACTCCAATTGTAATTTCTTCTTAAAATAGGATAGAAAGGCTCATGGCAAGAAACTCCAGGCATCCAAACAACTAAAAGGTCAAGGCTGTGTGTTAATCCTGTTTCCCACTTATTTCACAAAGTGGGCTGATTTATTTATCCCACTCATTTATGCCATGCTGTCTTTAGTTTTTGAAACATTTTACAGACTAAGCCTTTTTTTAAAAAATGCCATCAATGTATACACAATTTATTGAGCTGGTATAGGTTCTCATTGAGCAGGCGGCTGAATTAGAAAACCTCCAAAGTCCCTTCCAGCTCTGTTCTATTCTAAAGACTCTCTTGTGCTCAGCTCCATTCCAAACAATGACACGGTCAGTACTAGTTTTCCTGATTTCCTGATTAGGGAGGATCCTGAAGTCGGGCGGGGACGAGAAGCGAGGAGGCAGAAAAAGAAACGGAGGCTAAGGAGCTTCCCCCCGCCCCCTCCCAGCAAAAATCTAACTGGGGGAGCCGGGCGGGATCGGCTAATTTGCTACTGCCCGCCCGGCTCCCCGGTTAGATTTTTGATGGGAGGGGGCGGGGGAAGCTCTTTAGCCTCCGTTTCTTTTTCTGCCTCCTCGCTTCTCGTCCCCGCCCGACTTCAGGATCCTCCCTAATCATTGTGGGTCGAAAAAAGGGAAAGGGGCGCTTGTTTTGAAGTGCCCGAGAGGAGGGAGGGGAGCGGGCGCCCGGCACACAGAAGAGCCGCATTAAAATGTGTAAAGAGCCGCGTGTGGCTCGCGAGCCGCGGCTTGCCGACCACTGGTCTATCCAAAGGGGAAAACATGGCTGGATTGTTGAAATGTTGTACCAAAATGGTCTTCACTGCATCATCTGGTTTTTAATCCTACATGCCCATTATGGTATCATCTTTTATTATGGGCTAGCTCAGGGGTGAAATCAATTTACCTTCACTCTTGGTTTGCAAATTTGAGCGCACCCACCTCCACGCAGAGCGTCAAAAATGGGACATGATGACATCCGGGTGGGTGGGCGGAGCCTCCCGCCACCATTACCGCTACCGGTTTGCCTGAACTGGATAGAACTGGATGAATAGCACCACTGGACTAGCTATTGTTTTGAGATCCAGGATATACCAGTTGTTATGGTTACAATAGAAGCTTGCTAAAATGGTCTCTCGCAGCATGCTACCAATAATGTAATGATCCATTATGAATGAAGCCATTGGCAGATCACTGCATATCTCACTGCCTTCTCCAATTTGTGGTAGCATTAGGTAAGGTGCCAGAAGCCATGACAGCTCCTCCATCACATCTTTTCTCTTCAGCCATCCCTCACCATCCCTAACCTGAATCAGTCCAGAATAGATGGTTTTAGAAGTGGGAAAAGGAGAACCCTCTTAAGGCTGATAATTCCCTTTATGGAAGGGGTGTCAAACTCACCTGATCACGGTTGTGCCATGTGATGTATCAGGACTTTTTTCCCCCTTCACCAAACCGGGTGTGGGTGTGACCAGCACATGACACATCCAACCCATGGGTAGGGAGTTTAACAGCCCTGCTTTAGGATATGTATTTTTGGGGGGGAGTCGCTTATTGATTAAATAACTTTCTTCCTTTCCTTTAGCTGTTGTTTGTTGCTATCAAAGCAAGAGCAGAGGAGATAGGATAATTCATCTCCCAAAGCCTATGTGCTATTAATTTAAAAAAGAGGTCAGCTGGGGGAAAAAGGCACTCTTAAAGCTCTGAGGCATGGAAATATAGTGAAAAATGCCCAGTGCTCTAGATAATATTGTTAACACCTAAAGTATATTATCATACCATCTGAAAAGATATTCAGGGGACATCATTAAAGAAAAACTTTGGAGAGTGACTGGGTTAGTGTAAGAATGGATGCGAGGTGCTTCATTAGATATGTTTATAATATCTGCAGATATTTTAGGAAGATAGAATAAAATTTTCTGGCAATGCCCCCACCCCACCCTGGGGGATTTTGGGTTTCTCATTTTAAATTGATTCTGGATGCTGTACTTATGATTTCCCTTTGGATACATAGCATTTTCTTAGCTGTCAATGCCTTTGTTCGTCCTCTTGCTGAAATTCAGTTCAAAATCTCCTGCTAAAATCTCTGTTCAGTCACCAGCTATTAGCATTCCTCAGGTTAAAGCAGGATACACCTGTACTCTGACCTCTATTTTGAATCAATTTTGCAGACTTAAATGATTAAGGCTTGAAATAAATGATTGAATATGCCTTGGGAGAAAATGTATCATGAATAAAAAGTTGAGGGATATTTATTTCTGGGTGAGATCTGAACCAGATTTATACTGCTCAGAAATATTATGAGAGTGATAAAGGGAAAATCTCCTTCAGGTTGAGCCTAACTCCTGGTAACTTGATGGACAAGTCTTTATATTTTCTTGACAGTGGTATGGAAGTGGTTTTTCCATTGCCTTCATCTTGAATTACTGCTTTTGATTTTATAGATTAGCCTAAAGAGAGGATAGGCAACTAGGCTGTCCCTCCATAAAGTACTAACAAGTACTAACTTTGCTTACAGGCCTTGTCAAACAATACAGGAATCTATATTTCATCTTTTAGTTAGCATGAATATTTGCTAATAATCAAGAAGTTTCATAAATATAATGTATATGTAGTATATATGCACTGTATATATTTAAAATCTAGCTATACCAGTATTTTTTCTCCTCCCATGAAGTTACAACTCCATGCAAATGACTAAAGGAGTAATAGGGATGAAGACAAGAACAATAGTGTATAACTCAAGCATCTCCACTTTGGTGCCCATTAGGTGATTCTAGACTAGAGTCCTTAGCTGCCATAATCAAACTTTTACTCTAATGAATCTGAAGATACAGTAAGTCGAATACAACTTGAATAATTTGTGATGGGTGAACCTATCAATTTCATTTTGAACTTGAACCTGCATCTGTTAATCTGATTTTAAATTTGTTTGCGTGCATCTCTCCCAGGGGTGAAATTTAGCAGGTTCTGATGGAAATTTTGAGTAGTTTGAAGAACCAGCAAATGCCACCTTTGGCTGGACTCAGAGTCGGGTGGGAATGGAGATTTTGCAATATCCTTCTCCCAGGAATGGGGAGGGAATGGAGATTTTGCAGTATCCTTCCCCTGCCACGCCCACCAAGGCACGCCCACAGAACCGGTAGTAGAAAAAAATGAATTTCAAAACTGATCTCTCCTATTATGCAAGTTTGCATATGTATTTTCCCAATATTTGTATTTTCTGCAAATAATTTCCTACTTTATATCATGTTATATCTTTCAAATTAATGCATACCTTTTTGTGTACATTTCCCCTTAGTAGAAACATTTCATATGATTCCTTTCGGTTTGCTTTTCGGCTGCATGACAACATTCTTGTGTAAAATTATGTGACAAATGATTACTGAAAGATAATCCCATTCCTGTTCGTTTGTTCATTGTAGAAGTGCAAATGAAATTCTCCATTATCCCTAGCTGCAGGTATAGCTGTTGTATTGCTGAAAGGACACATTTGTTATGGAGATTGCCTTTGTGTTGTAGGTTTTTCTTGGACAAACAGACAGCATGGGAGGTCTAATCTTGATTGGAACCATGGCAGGAGGGAAAAGTATTTTAATTGAAATTCCTTAAACCTGGTGGAGGGAAGCTGCTGTCCTTCACATCCATAGGAATACAAATATCTGAAATTCATCTTTCAAAACCCACATATTCTACTGTCATTTCATCATCTAAGAAACTCAAAATTCACCCAGTGAAATATTGATATAGACACCTGAACCTTTGAAATGATTACACGTGTGATACCATACATTAATGACATCCAAACCTATCTATAGAAGAAGGAAGAGAGGCAGCTTAGAAATTCACAAGCTGGAAAGATTGCTGGCTTTTCCAGGTCACATAATCAGAGCTTTCTAAGTTCCATTAACTCCTGTTGACATAGCTGCACTGATAGATGAGGAAGTGATTGACATTAAAAATGAAAATGAGAACGCAGGTTTCCAGTCAGTGCTATTATTTAGGTACTCAGCATAGTAAAAGTGGGATCCAATTTTACATTAGCAGACTTCCATTAGTATGGTGGGAATGTTTCTTCTTCTTTTTCTTTGCCTCCTGTTCACTTCAGATTCCATTACAAAGGTTTGAGAGATCTTTTGCAGCAAATTTTGAAGTCTGGGGTTGAGATTGCAGGGAAACACAGAATCACTACTTCCAATGGAATACAAAATACAGACTGACACAGTTGGAAGAGAGATTTTCTAGTCCAACCCCTTGCTCAAGCAGGAGACCCTATGCCCGGGATGGTGAACCTATGGCATGCTTGCCACAGGTGGAACGCAGAGCAATTTGTCAGGGCACGCGAGGCATTGCCCTGTCAGCTGGCCAGCATGCATATGCGTGCTGGCCAGCTGAGTTCAGCCTTTTTTAAAGGCATTTTTCACTCTCCCCAGGCTCCAGAGGCTTTATAGGAGCCTGGGGAGGGCAAAAAGAGCTTTCCCCGCCCCCTGGAGGCCCCCTGGAGGCCCTCTGGAGGCTTCAGGAGCTTCCCTGAAGCCTCCGGAGCACAAAAAACTGGCCCTATGGGCAAACTGGAAGTTCGGGAACAGACTTCTGGTTTGCTCATAGGGTTGGTTTAAGCCCTCCGGAGGCTTCAGAGACCTTCAGGAGGCTTCCCCAAAGGCTCCGGAGGACAAAAACGACCCTACGAGCAAAACGGAAGTCACTTCCGGTTTGCTCGTAGGGTCAGTTTAAGCCCTCCGGAGCCTCCAGGGACCTTCAGGAGGCTTCCCTGAAGCCTCCAGAGGGCTTAAACTGGCCCTAAGAACAAACCGGAAGTGACTTCTGGTTTGCTCATATGGTCATTTTTTGACCTTCGGAGGCTTCAGGGAAGCCTCCTGAAGGTCCCTGAAGCCTCTGAGGGGCCTCTGGGGGGTGGGGGCATTTTTCCGCCCTCCCCAGGCTCCTATAATGCCTCTGGAGCCTGGGGAGGGTGAAAAAAGCATGCAGAAAATGGGGAGGTCGCGCCTCTCATGCATGAATGTGCACTGGGGGGTCGCGCATTGCATTATGGGTGTGGCACACCCACGCACAACCCCCCTGTGCTCCCCCCTTATGGCAAGTGAGCCAAAAAAGGTTTGCCATCACTGCCCTATGCCATTCCAGACAAATGGCTGTCCAATCTCTTCTTAAAAAGATGATGGAGCACCCACAACCTCTGAAGAAAAGCCTTTATACTGATTAATTGTTCTATCTATCAGGAAATTTCTTTTTAATTCTAGGTTGGATCTCTCTTTGGTAAGTTTACATGCATGAATTTTACAAGTAACTAATGGATGGAAACTTATCAAAAACTTACCAGGTGCTTTGGAGAATAAGTTTCCCCCCTCCTCTTTCTAACAGCCACTCAAATATTGGAAGGAGAGAGGAAGGGGAAGTAGAGAAGAGAAGGACGACAGAGGGAAGAAAGGAGATAGGGAGGAGGAGGAGAGAGGGAGAAGAAAGTGATGGATAGGGTATAAATATGGTGTATGGATAGCAGAAGAGACAATAATTGTTTTTGGGAGTTGATGGTAAGAGGAATTGATGTAAGCATTTAACAATATAATATGTCGTTGGTTATGTAATAGTATACATGTGGTTATTTGTTATGAAAATGAACAAAAATAAAATCTTTATATATAAATATTGGAAGGGTGCTGTCATGTCAGTTGTATCAGTGAAAACTACCTCTGCTAATACTGTAGAATCACATAGATGGATTTTACTCAGCAAAATGGAGTAAGGCAAACTAGTGGGATTGGTTGCAGCAGTTTGGTCTACATCTCCAGGAAACTGGTAACTTTTTTGCTCTATGATCTCCTTTATGATGTTTAGCCAAAATCAAGTACTATTAAACTGGTGGCACCAGGATCCAAAGAAGCGCGAAGGCATCAGCCATCGTGTCAAGCTCAGTGAAAGTCTATTTGCAAAATGTTTTCAGAATCAAAAGATTTGGAACAGGGACCTTCTTAAGGGGAACCAAAACTTTCACCTTTATCCTTTGTTATCTATAACAGAAACACATTGCAGGGTATGCATTTTGCTGTCATGCTTAGCTTCCTCTCCATCGTCTCCTCATTCCTCTCCATCGCATCCTCATTCCTTCTTTCCATTGCCACTTCACTCTTTAATCTACTAGGCAATCCGCATATACGGCAACCAGCTGTTAGCCAGTGCAGTACTTCCAAAGAAGAGCCATTTCTGGTTGATTGGCCATATGATACCATCACTTCAAATAGTCCCTCTTTTGTTAATTGGAAAAAAAAAATAGAAGGAGCTAAGTATATCTGTATGTTTCAGATCATGTCCGCCAGGAGAAAATCTCCCTGGGTGGAAAATATCTCTCACATTCTCCTGCTCACTCTTTTCAAACCAAAAGGGGATTTTCTCATAACTAAACATTTACAGGATCTACAGTTTCTAGCTAAAAGGAGGCATTCCATATATTGCTGCACGGATCTCGGAAGCTGACAATAAAGACAGGCTGTCCTAGACCTGCCCAAAACTGTCCTTTGCAGCTGTCTTTCACCTTAGACTTTCCAGCACACTGTGTAATTAATGCACACGGTAATTTATCTTCTCTCGCGGTGGGAGTTGCTACCCTCTTGCTGAAAATGGAAAGATCACCTTCTTAATAAACCTGCTGAGTGCAACCCGAGGAAACCAAAGTCCCTGTGCGCTCCTGAACCTACAAATCTGCATATGGCAATGTGGCAGAGCAGCTGTTTCCTTCCTCGTTCTTTGCTGCTCCTCTCCTGAATTCTGCAAAATGCACATACTTCCCTACCGCTTAGGCTCTGGCTCTTTGTTTCTTTGCACACAGCCGATTTGTATCATGTGTTATAAGATCAGCCAAGTTATCATGAAATCTTAATAATTTGGACTGATAAGGGGGTGTTGTGCACTAGTTGTATCCTCTTTGTCTCTCTCTCTTTAAAAATTTTCTATTCTCCTCTGAATGTCTTCTAATGATTTATATGTGTATAGTATATAACCCTACCCCCCCCCCATTCTCCCTCCCACCCCTCCACGCATATAGTTGCAGCTAGGAAATGAAAGGTATCTTCCTTGAAAGCCACAAGGATATTTTCAGATGAATTGCAAGTTCACAGGATGTTCCCAAGGTGAAAGCAATACGCAGGCTGATCTCACCATTTGCAAAGACACAGGAGGAGCGCATCTCCCAGACAACTTTCTTTTATCTGGATGCTCTGTTCCTAATTAAAGCATTACCCATAGCTGTGAACTTCAAGGAGAAATTTACAAAGAGAAAATGAGAGAGAGAGAGGGAGAGAGAGAGAGAGGGGGGGGGGAAAGGCAAGGTAGAAGGAAAAAAAAGAGGATGGGAGAGGATTTGCAACAGCAGGGGGGAGAGAGAGCACCTGACAAAGACAAGTACCCGAGGATGTTTTTCATCACTGCAAAAAGGCTTTAGTGTTACTGGGCAGCCTGTTTACCACATAATCTTGTGCAGATTTGTGTAGAAATCATGCCCCACTCATTAGGGCATCCTGGTAAATGTGAAAATAGGCTTGCAGCTTGAACTTCAGTTTATGGAGACTCTGTAATTTAAAACAGCTGCCTATTGTTTTATTTAGGTACTTAACAGCTAGTGTTTCAAATTGTCTGGGCTGAAATTCCATTTAATTTTCTGATTTCTTCTTTCTCCCCCTACCCTGCAACTCCAGGGTATATTTCCTCCTAACTTTCACTTTTTCCTTCCTCTTCCTTCATTCTTTTTCTTCCAGGATATTTCCTTGACTTGATCTTGAGAAGTTTTCAGATATCTAGGAATCTAGATAACCTACACATAGTCTGTGGGTATAATTATTTCGTTTTCCAAGAGTTTCCAAAATGTTTCATGCATCAAAGCAACCCAAGTCTAAATGGGTTCTCATGAATCTTCAAAATTTGATCCAGAAAGTTTCTGAAATGGTAGACAAGATTTTTAACATATGGATGGTTGCAGCGGGAGACTTCCTTTTCTAATAATGAGTGCAGTGGCTTAGCAGTTAAGACACTGGGATTGTCAGCAAGAAATCCAGCAGCCCAGGTTCGAGACCCAAGTGCCACATGAACGACGTGAGCTCCCACCCCTGCCCCAGTTCCTACCAACCTAGCAGTTTGAAAGCTTACAAATGTGAGTAGGTAAATAGGTACCACTTTGGTGGGAAGGTAACCACACTCTGTGACATCATGTTGGCTACATGAACTTGAACCACTGCTCTCTGAAGATAGAAATGTCTTTGGAAAGCAGTGGCTCAATAGCCTTGAAATGGAGATGAACAGACACACACCATAGTCGGCAACAACTAGCAAAGTAAAATCTATAGGGACTCCTTAATATTTATTTATTTTATTTATTTCTTGGATTTCTAAACCGCCCCCTCTCCCAAAAAGGGACTCGGGGCGGTGATTGAATAATTGAATTATGCACATATTCAATGACATAAAATGATTTCAATTTGGAATTTAGATTTGGCAGAGTTAAATGAATTACTGTTCTTAAAAGAGATGGAATATCTATCATTTAAATATGTAATGAAAATTATTGGGAAATATTTCTATAGACCTCAAAACAAAAAAAGAAAAAAAAACAATGTGAAATGTATGCTTCTCTTTTCCTTTTCACCTACACATTTCCAAATTCCTGTCTTCTTTCAGCTAAGGTATCTAAGACTACATTTTAATAAGGGAATTTTTCTTCTGCTTTTCACTTTTTAAAGTATACCTTTACTTATCTTTATCCCCCATCCTTCAGGTTAATATGACTTATCTCCCTGCACATCATTTGTCACATTATACACACACAAACATGTATGAAAGAAACATTGACTATATAAAAGAGAATATATAAAAGTTTCTATATAAAAGAAAGACTGATTGAAAGAAAAAAAAATCTGCCACTTCAATCACAGTAAATCAAAAACGGGCAATAGGATTTCATTGGTCATCTCAAGACTCCTTCTTGTGGCCCTTCTTTTACAACTATCATAACCCGAATAAGGTTTTTTTAAAAAATCTAAATTCAGAATCAAGAAAGAAAATGAAACAGAAGCACCCTTCCCTTCCCTTTATCCTAAATGATAAGTTCCACATTTATAGGTTTGTTTGTTTGTTTTATTGGATTTATATGCCGCCCTTCTCCCAAAGGACTCAGGGCGCCGTACAACATTAAAAAACACATATCACAAAAGTTAAAAGGAAATTAGATAAGTATCCAAAAAAAACCAAACCCCAATTAATATAACTCTAACATTTAAAAAATTAGATAAAATTAATACGCCAGGCCGGCTTGCTGGAAAAGCCAACTTTTTAGGGCACGTCGGAAGGACTGGAGGTCAGGGATTATGCGAAGCTCCGGGGGCAGCTCATTCCAGAGGGAAGGTGCTCCCACAGAGAAGGCTCTCCCCCTGGGGGTCACCAGCCGACACTGTCTGTCCAATGGCACCCTCAGGAGGCCAACTAGGTGCCTTGTTGGGAGGCAATGGGCAAGGAGATCATTTAGACTAAACTAAACTATACAAGACTGAGCACTACAACCCTATCTCCATTATCAGAACAGATTTGTCCAGCCATTTAGGGAAAAAATATAGCAGATATGACTGATGAGTGACTACTGGTACATGGGAGGACACATGTCCGTATTATTCTGAAGTGGCCAGCAAGGATCGCCATTAGTCATCATATCCATTCATGATTCATCTGATTTTTTCATCCAATGTAAAGTGTAGCTGTAGTAGATGGCAGAGCCTATAGGGTCAAAGGCTGGAAGTTTTCAACTTCCATTCTTAGAAGGTTACCTCCATTGGTGGCTTTCACTTATTTTATCACTGGTTCACTCCAAATGCACATGACCGCTTTGCGTGCCCCTTCTGCGCGTTTGCCTGCCCTAAAATACGTGGCTAAATAGGACGGCATAGCGCCAGGGCTTCTCCGCTACCGAACCAGCTGAATACTACCCCTGCTGACCTCACCATATGCTTTGAAGCAGGAGCTTGGTGGTTACTTCTGCTGCTATGAATTTTATGAGGGAGCACGTACCTTACCTGGCATCTTCTCACTACCTGTATTGACTTTTAGGCAATTCAAAGTTAAACAATGCAAAAACTACAACAAATGCAATTAGTGTAATAATTTCAAGAGTGTCACTTCCATGCAGCATAGAAATATATGTCAAGAGGTGTCAGTCCCTCCCCCTCACACTTGGGAAACACACCAATCTTACAAGTAGCATGTAAAGTCAATCTTTATTATTTTTAAAAAAGGTAAATGTTTATGGGTTTTTTAACTTTAAATAATAAGGGATAATTAGTCACTGTTCAAAAGGCAAATGGCAGCTGTTCAGAGCTCAGTGATATAGCTGCAATTAAATAAAAAAAGCAAAATAAAATGTAATGTTCCAGGGACACCACACAATGGTGCTGGTTTATTACAGATCTCCCAGACCCTATGGAAAGTTATTAAACTGAGTTTCATATATTATGCATATTACTAGAGACTTGAAAGGGGAAAGGGGGGAATCAGACACACAGCTGGAGGTATAAATTAAAAAAAAAAGATTTACAACAGGCCCAAGTTCCTATCTTATGCAATGTGCAGAGATACTTTTACTAGAAGGTTTTAGTGCGGCATAGCAAAAGAAAAGTCAACAAACATAGCACAGGTTCTTGGCTGCAAATAGACAGTCCTTCCAATTTAATTTCCTGGACTTCTCTGTATTTCTTGGGGGGACTCAAGCCAGTAATTAGAGGTATTCTTGGGGAGTGATAGTAAACTCCATACTTTCCCAGCCTTGGTTGCATTTATTTGAAAGGAATGGTTTTCTGTCTTATAGGAAGTTAGCACTCATCCGTCTCTTAGGAAAATGAGATATTGTAGGAAGTATTAAAAGGGCAGAATATTTCTCCTAAAAGGGAGGTAGAAACTCATCCCTCTCTTTTGTCAATGGGCCATTAAGGCCTGAGCCAGTCTATTCTACATAACAAAGATCTACCTTTCCTATTATGGCAGAGCATAATAGGAATCCCAAAGCCCTTTCATTACATCATCACCCAGCAAGAGTCAACCAAGCTTGGGACTCAGGATAGCCTACAGAGTTGCATGGCCCCATGGGAGTCTGACAACCAATCAGAATACAATCTCAAATGCAAAAGCCCAGAGAGGGCATAAAACCCAGGCACTCTCAGCATCTCTTCCCTTTTTTTCTTCACCCAACATCTTCAAGGCATGTGATCCTGTCCAACATTAAAACCATCTTTCCAAAGAGCCACCATGTTTCCAGTGTCTTTCTCCCCACTTAGAACTGAACTCAGAAGGACATTTCTCCCAATAGTCTCTAGCAGAGGAAGGAGCTGTGGTGATTTGAATCTGGAAATGACTAAGAGCAATACCTGTTCATAGGGATCTGGATTTTCTGACCTGCAACTTACGTGAGGTCCTTATTCCACCATTTGTCAGAAGAATCAGATTCACAGCGTTACTGAAGCATAATAGATTTGAACACATTGCAGAATCTTAAATGCCATTGATTTAAAGAGAGGGACATCAGTTTAATAACAGCATAACTAAATATGATTAAAAGTTGCCTCATTCATGGACTGTGGTCTGAGGGTGACAGGAAGATGCATGAGGAAAATATGCACACGAAAAAAGGATGCTGGTGGGATGTACTTATCCTGTGTTTAGGAGCAATGGAAAAAGGCCCTTAATCTCCTTTTTCAATGGAAGATTTGGAAATGAACATGCTTTGGAATTATTGAAGTGAGAGGCAAAGTCACATGTCAGAAACAGGCACTTGATTGGCAGAGATTGGAGACAGAGAGTTCTCTGCTTCTCTTTCCATCCTTTCCAATAAAACCAACTCAACAGACAATCAGGTTTGTCTGCATTTTCTGCATTTTCATAGCATCCTGTAGAATGCTATGAAGGCAAATATGACTCAGAAAAGAGGATATTGAAAGAAAACAGCAAGCTTATGATAACAGATTGTCATTCCACATGCTCTGTAAGAGGGTTTGGCCGTAAGTGGTTGTGATATGGCTTGGACAGCCATAGAGATAAGAAGCATTTAATTCTGGCCAGCTTGCCAAGGGGAAAGAAGATAGAAGGGATTAGGCTAATATGCCTGGTGGAGCTGCCTTTTATGTGAAGCCAGGTGGTTTGCTCTTTAAATGTAGGCAGGAGAAAAGTCCTTCTGCCTCAAGAGGTTTTCATCTCACTTTCTCCCAAGCCCCCAAACCCTCACAAATGCAGGAAACGGTGTTGTCTAGGGGTGTGTATGCGGAATACATTTGTCTGTGTTTACGATTACAGAAGTCAAGCTGTTTTCAAATCACTTTTTTAAAAAAAGTTTAAAAAAAGACAGAAGAGCATGTTGAAAATGTTATCTTTTGATGGCTGCCAGCAGCGTATAGATATGGCTATGGTGCATCATAAAATTTTATCTCCTGTAGATTTGCCCTGCCACAGAACATTTACTCGCTGTCAAAGAAAGTAAAACACATGCTAACAGCCTGAGGTTCCCTTTACAAGCACTGAAATTTCAGAAAACCACCCCACAGCTAGTACTTTTTCATCATCTTCCTTGTAACACTTGATGTTTGCGATTTGTGAGGTGGGAAAAAAGAAAAAAGGAGGGAGGGGAGAAAGAAGCTTATCTTTAAAATACAATATTTTGGAATGGCTCTCTAGGGTGCATGGGCATCAAGAGGTAGGATTTTATTTGGGCTGTCTTTGTGACATTTAAGCATGAAGTTGTTGGGTAGAATTGCAGGCTTCATTTCTTTAAAATCAAATAAAATAAATGGGAATGAATGTTCCTGGAAAAGGACACTTACGAGATTTATTAAATCCAATATTGTGAAATTTGAGGGCCTTGCTCACTTGTCATGAATACACAGCAACCTTAATTACAGTGTTAAATTTCATTTCATCTTTTTATTTTTTAAAAAGAGAGAAATAAACTACCTTTTATCAGAAGAAGACATAAAGAGCAAACATTGACATTTCAAATATGACATGCCAATCGAATTCCATCAGACCAATTTGGCTGTGGGTAAATGGGGAATTTCATGCTCTTAACTTCTTTAAAGGATGCCAAATTAAATATCTTTTACAAAGTAGAGCATTAGGAAGCAAACAAACAAACAAAACTACACTCATAATTTTCTCATATCCATCAAGAGCAAATTAAAATTTTAAAAAGGACAAATTAAAAAGGACCATAGTTCTGATTAGGTGTTGTTATGTTATTTTCAAATATGCATCTTAAAACAGACTATCCCTCCACTACCATTGAAAAGTTCCACAATTTCTTTATGCTTTTAGATAATATATGATGTGCTGAAAAATTGTGCATGTTAGTCAGAGGTATCTGTCAGGTAGAGTGTCAAAAAATGAAGATGGGGATTGCTGAAGCATGATCAAACTCCTGTTCCTTCAAAGATATATGTACAAAAGGGTGAAGCTTCAACTCTACTGTTATGATTGCTGTCTTAACTTTTTTGACTGCCAGTGTGGACATTACTGAGGTTCACACTATTCAGCATGGATCAAAATAAAATACATACATACATACGTATAGTGATGGAATTCAGCCAGTTTGCACCACTTTGGGAGATCCAGTTGTTAACTTTTTGAGCAGTTTGGCAAACTGGTTATTGAAATAAATAATTAGGGCCAAGAACTGGTTGTTAAATTACTTGAATCCCACCATTGCATGTATACATACATACTGTCAGGCCCGCAAGCCATCTTTTCTTTTGGACCTCAGGCCTGCCACACTTACTATTATTCTACTATGCATTTTCTATTGTGGGAAAATGGGAGGGGGGATTATATGGAGTTGTGTGATATATAGCCATAACAAAATTCTTTCTAGAAAGCCAAGGTCATCTTTTGTCTCTGCACTTCTGCACCTAACCAGAACTGGATGGGTGAAAGCTGCCAGCGTGGCAGTCAAAGTTTGGACCATGTGATGGCCTGTGGGTGTGGGGGCAACATCTTGAACTTATAACTGGGTGGGAACATTGGGAAACTTTCAGATTTGGGTTTTCCCAGATGTGCCAACATGACTCTCTTAATAAGTTGGAACTTTGAGGCATTCATTGCCTTGGACTCTGATTTAATTTTGGATGCTATTTGAAACTCTAACACATACATACATACATACATACATACATACATACATACATACATATGAAGAATGCTATTTTAACTGCCCAATGTCTACATTGCATGAAAAACAATTATCTTAAAAGGCAAACATTGCTAATTAGTTAAAATAAAACTCTGATTATGTTAATTTCTATTGAAAAGATCCTAGCCATAGTAGCGCATGCGTGCGCGTGTGCACACACACACACACAAAATCCCCACACAATAGCACAATAACACTCTTCTTTTTTCTGCCTTGTTTTTTAACAAGGCTGTGCATAGATCACATTTCCTAAAGTTTTCATGCAGTTAAATTGTACATATTGCATTTATTTCATGACAAACAATTTTCGAAGACTAGCGTTGTCAGCTGCTGATGAAAGTGTTCTATTATTCTACAATCTAAGAACTGTTCAACAACTGGATACAAATGTTATTAAAACAAATTGGAATATTAACATTCTCCAGTATTTCTCCCTACTGTAAATACTTCTATTATGCATGTACTTCTAAATGCATAATAAGCTTCAAAAATGTCTACTCATTTTGGAAGATGAGACATGCCAAACTGTATTAAATATATGATATTTGGGAAGAGGCTTCACTTCTGCTGTAATGAGAAACAGATTGGGTGGAGTTTTGATTGATTATATGCCATCAAGTTATTGTTGACTCTATGCAGTTGCATAGATAGAATTTTTCCATGGTGAAGTGGCCCTAATCTGGTCTTTCAAGTCTTCCAATGGTGCACTCATTCTGATTGTAACTGAGTCCATCCACCTTGTTGCTCATCATCCTCTTCCTCTCTTTCTTTCCATCTTTCCAAATTTTGCAGACTTCTCCAATGACGTAGGCCTTTACATAATATATCCAGCCCAGTACTCTTTTAAATCTTCTTAAATAACTTAGATCAAGGGATAGACTCATCATATTTGCAGATAACACCAAGATAAGAGGAACAGTCAAAATTTTAAAAGATCGAGAGGAATTTTGATAAACTTGAACACCCGGCTCTATCCAACAAAATGCAATTCAGAGTGAGAAAGTAGGATTTTACACTTAGAGAAGAAAAACCAAATGCACAGGTATAGAATAGATGAGTCCTAGTGGACAATCACCTAAGTATGAGCCAGCAGTCTATTGCAGCTACCAAAAAACCCTAATGCAATCCTAGGTTGCATCAACAGAGAGATAGTATCAAGATCATATGTTAGCATCACTTTATACTGCAGTGGTAAGACCACACTTGGAATACTGGATCCAGTTTTGTTGACAGTTGGCATGTTCTGTCAGTTTCAGATTGAACTTGATCATAGAACCCATTAACCTCTTATTCTACATCAGCGGTTGGAACCTAAATTTGTGTTATTGTCATATCGAAGAGCTGCCCATGAAGTCTAAATGATAATATTTGATCATTAATTTCACTGTAGCCAAGAATTATTCTTGCTATACCTTTTCTAACTATAAAAACAACATCATTCCTTCTTCATCCTTCATGTTTTTTATTCTACCTCCACCATCTTCCTATATCATTGCAGGTCAATATATATGCCCCCCTGCTACCACTTGCTGCCAGGACCATGGGGCGCAGGCACAGCAAGTGATATATAGTAAATTTATGAAGTTGATTTATATAAATATTGTCCATTTACAAATAATGTTCCATCCATTATTTGAACTTTAGCTGAAAACAACAGTGGATATTCAATAACTCAAGTTTTTCATGTCCTGAGTAATAAACAGTGATCATCTGATTGAAAATGTCCAGTCCTAGTCCACCTCAATTCACTGATGGATAAGATGCCAATTTGTAGTAATTTCATTTTCTCTCTTACTGTATTGAGCTTTCCAATATTCATGCTGCTTATATTCCAGGTTTCTACTGTAATTCTCTCTTTGCAACTTCAGATTTTTTTCTTCTATGGCAACATCGGCAAGTAGACATCTTGAAGGCTTTAAAGTAGTCATGTGATAAGCACTCTTAGAACTTACAATGTTTTTGACCAAATTTAAATTATGTGGACTTCAACTCCCAGAATTCCTCAGCAAGCCATGCTGGCTATGGAATTCTGGGAGTTGAAGTCCACACATCTTAAAGTGGCCATGTTTAAGAAGCATTGTTTTAAAATATATTCTGCTCTTCCTCAGTACCATTTTGAGTGCCACTTGAGTGGCACTTGAGTGACTTGACAGGCTTATCATCTGGCACTATATTGTCCATCATTTTATGTTTTCTACCTGTGTGGTTTTCGTGGTAGAAATACAAGAATGGTTTACCCTTTGATGCCTTTGTTGTTGTTATCAAAAGAAGAGCATCTTCCTCAGAGGTGGTATGCTGCCGATTCACACTGTTTCAGGCGAACTGGTAGTTGCAATGGCATCAGGCTCCACCCATCAGAGGTGGGTTGTTCCCGGATCAACCTGGATCAGACAAACTGGTAGTAGCGGTAGCAGGAGTCTCCATCCACCCACCAACCCGGATGCTTCTGTGCATGCACATAAGTGTTGCGTGTGCGGGAGCACACCTGAACTGGTAGTAAAAAAAATTGGCAATCCACCAATGCTGCCCACTCATACTGATGTCATCAAGGACCTTCTGCGCATGCACAGAAGTTTATGTGCATGCCCAGACGTGTGCAGTCCCGCTACCAAACCGGTAGTGAAGAAAATAGAATACCATCTCTGATCTTCCTGCATTTCTAATGCCCAATATAGGTGCCTCCTTGCTTTAAACGGGTAGCCTTGGATGACTTGCTGAAAGTATATACTTTTGGTGTGCACTCCCAATGTTCTTCACTCTCAATGTTCTTTACTTATCCTTCCCAGAAATAACTCCCTGCTAAGAGAACTTGGTGAATACAAGCTGAGTACCAATATTATTATTTTTTCTGAGGTCAGGTCTGTTAATATATAATATGCCAACATTTTGCTTTACATACTCCAACTACACATTTTTGGAAAATCTCTGCTTATTGTTTAGATGTTGCATAGATTTTAGTATGTGTTTATTGTTTATGATCCAAAATGTTGTTTTAGCTAGAATGAGGGAACTCACCCTAAGAAACTTTGTTTTCGATCTATATATAAGTAAGAATTAATTTTTAAAAAAGAAATAGAATAAAATCTATACAGCTACATTTAAAAAAAAACAATGTACTTCTACTAATGCCGTTTTGTTTTTAGAGAAGGGCAATGCCTGGCATTAAAGTGCAATTCCATAACAGTAGACAATTTATCTTCTGGTATGAATCAGCTCTAGGGCATAAATGTTTTGCTGGTACATTTGTACTTTTGCTGTCTGTATTCCATAGAGCATAAGGGGCATTGCATTACTGCAGGATGAAGGGGGGTGGGAACAACCACCACGGTCGCTTCTTATGTGAAAATTTGTGGGATACTACAATAAACAACAAAAAAAGAGGTTTTCCTGGCCAGCACAACCCAATGATTCATATGTATGCAAATTATATTCAGATCCCTTGAGCCACTCTCTCAACACAGCCATTCATGAAGTTAATGAGTAGAATCAGGGTAAAAACGGAGAGCTAGAATGGAACCTTTATTGCAGGTGAGAAGAAAAGTCCTGTGCAAATCCAGCAGCTACAATGCGGCGGTCTTAGAAGAATAGCAAAGTACTGGGGAAAATTACCTTAAAAACTAAAATACATTATTATAAGAATTTTGTAAGAATTTAGTAAGGATTCATAGTAGTTTTTATTGAAATGAAAAAAAGTTATTGGTTAGGTTACAATAAACTTTACAATGGGTACATTTATCTTAGCATCCCATTTATCTTTAAATTCATTTGGACATAAATGCCTTTATCCATTTTCTCACCATCTATTGGCAGAATGGAGAGATCTTATTTATTTTCCTGCAAAAAGAAGAATGCACAGATGTTCTTAACTTTTATTGCTTTACAAACACCCATCTTCTTCCCAAGGTCCCAGAAATCCTTTTAATACTAGTTTTATTGTTATGACAGTAGCGGTGGTTATAATAATAATGATTAGAATGACTGGGGCAAAAGAAAGCCAAGGTGGTACCAATGGTCACGGGCTGCTTGGGTGCAATCCCAAAACAATTGGAGCACCACTTGAACACCATCGGCATTGACAAATTCACTATCAGTCAGTTGCAAAAGGCAACTTTCCTTGGAACAGCTTGCATCTTGTGACAATGCATCTAATACTATCAAACATCAACATTTGCCTATCCCAGGTCCTTGGGAAGGACTCAGTAGGTGGATAAAACTGCCAAATCCAGTGTGAACATCTGGCTGACTGCTCGACAAATCATAATAATTCAAAACATAACATGAATATTGAAATAACACAATAAAAACGCAAATAGTATGCTGGCATGCAGAAGCACATGGTTCATTTCTATAAAAGATTGGAAAAATGCATAGAGATAAAATCTCACAATTGAATGCAACTGGAACATTTTAAAAAATGAAGGCTTGACTTTGGCTGCTTAAAAGCAAGTTGAACATAGAATAACAGAGTTGGAAAGGACCTTGTAGGTTATCTAGTCCAACCTCTGCTCAAGCAGGAGACCCTACACCATTTCTGACAGATGGCTGTCCAGTCTCTCCTTGAAAGATTCCAGTGATGAAGCTCCCACAACTTCTGAAGGCAAGCTCTTCCATTGGCTGATTGTTCTCACTGTCAGAAAATTTCTCCTTATTTCTCTCCATGATCAGTTTCCATCCATTATTTTTTGTCTGGCTTTTTGAACTAATGCGATCAAGGACAGAATTGAAAAAATATCAAATGATTCAAAGTACAGATTGTGCAAAGAAACAGAAGAAACAGTAGACCACATGCTCAACTCCTGAAAGATCACACAAACTGATTACAGCTAGTCTTGACATACGATCACAATTGAGCCCAAAATTTCCACCACCAAGTGAGATAGTTCTTAAGTGAGTTTTTCCCCTTTTTATGAACTTTCTTGCCACATATGTTAAGAGAATCACTGCCACTGTTAATAAGTAACGGTTGTAAAGTGAATCTGGCTTCCTCATTGTCTTTATTTGACATAAGATTGACAAAGGTGATCACATGACCACAGGACACTGCAAACATCATAAAAGTGAGTCAGTTGCCAAGCATCTGAATTTTGATAATATGACCATGGGGATACTGCAATTGTCATAAGTGTGAAAATCAGTCATAAGTTACCTTTTCAGTGTGCTTTAACTTCAAAAGATCACTAAATGAATGGATGTAAATTGAAGACTACCTGTATAAGCAAGTGCATCACAAAGTCGCTAAAATCATTTACTGGAAGATCTGTAAAAATTATCATATGCAAGTAACCAAAAATAGGTTGGGATAATTGAGTTGAAAAAATAGCGGAAAATGAGTAGGATAAAGCACTATGGGATTTCTGAATACAAACTAATAATGTCTTGGGTCATAATGCCCCAGATTTAAATGTGGTTGAAAAGAAGAAAGTGTGGATAATTGATGTAGCAATATCAGGAGACAGTAGGAGAGAAGACAGAAAATTGAAGACAAAGAGTTTTCAAGATCTGAAAATTGAAATTGAAAGATTATGGCATAAACTGTTTATGTGGTCCTAGTGGTTATGAGCACATTGGGACCCATTCCAAAAAATCTTGGATGGCACTTAGAAAATATGCATGTTGAAAAATTTCTATCTGTCCATTGCAAAAAGCCACACTGCTTGAGGCCACACATATACTATACCAATACATCCTAGATTCTTTTTAAAAAAATGATGTATATGAAGTCTAACACCAGATAAAAGACTGGCAGCTGTGATTCCACATGTTTTGTAAACAACAACAGCAGCAGCAGCAATAATAATAAAAATACTCCCTACATGTATCCGAAAAGTTATGGGAACATAAAGTGGAGATAGTGAAGATCTTGTGGGACTTTCAAATACAGACGGATCATCATTTGTAACACAAAACTCCAGATATCACAGTTGTCGAGGGGCAAAATGTACAGCTTATTGATATTGCTGTAGCAGGAGATGCCAGAGTTGAAGAACAAGAACTGGAAAAAAATCAAGAAATATCGTGACCTGGCCATCGAAACTACACGGTTATGGATGAAACATGTAACAGTAGTACCCATTGTCATTGGTACCATGTCCAAGAATTTTACAAAACACATCAAGAAATTGCAGCTTCCTGCAATAACACCAGCAAAAAACTACGCTACTCGGAACATCATATATTTTAAGAAGATGCTTGGTTGATACCTAGTATGCTGACAGCAACACATATCAACCATCAATGACGCATTGTTAAATGTTCAGTTGACTGAGTTTCATGTTTAATGAATAAAAGAGATAATTATTGCAATCCTAGCAGTTTAAAAATAAACCCAAATCAATGGGCATGAGAAAGAGAACAATTAATTGTTGCCTAAGTTGTGTTTTTTAATCAACAAAAATATTGAGTAACATATAAAAAGCCATGAGGATTTTCATCAGTGGTAAAGGAAAGAAGTATCCTAAGATCTTTACTTCACTTTGCTTTGTAAAATTCAAAGTAAAAGGTTGTTACGAGCCTTTCCACAGAGGAAAAAACCAGATGTTGAGGAAAAAACCTAATTTCCTCCAAATTGTTCTGTTACTAGATACTACTTCTGCTAATCCCTGCTGTTATTCAAATCATATATTTCTATTGGAGTGTGCAACACATTTCAAATTCAAACCATTTCAAGCTTGAAATGGGTTACTTTGACATTCTGAAAGTGTTAAAAATACCTGTTTTAAAAATCAAAGCAGAGCTCTTTTTGAGTTTCAGATATGTATCTTTAGAATATTCTTAACAGTACATTTTAACCTGAAAACAACTTTTTGAAATCTCCAAAAGTTTTAGATTTTAAACATTTTGCACATCCCTGCAATCCTGATTGTTCAGAATGGAACATCAGTCAGTAGCAATGCAGAGTTGACCTTGGACAACCTCAGAAGTTAAACATAGCCAGGTCTAATTAAAATTAAAATGGTGGGAGGGAATGCATGGGAATTCCCAGAGCTGTTAGGTAGACTAAGAACTTAAAAAAATATATCATGAAAGACAACAACTCCTGCAACACTGTCAAGAAAGATGCATGGATGCAGTTTGTAAAAACCGAGTTTCACTCAAGGACATCTTTACTTTTTTAATAGCTGGAAGAGAGTTTTGTTTGAATGGAACTCTGAATTCAGCTTCAGAAATCAAAATATTTTTATGGCTTTCACTGTAATTGTGTTTCTTCTACAAATCCTAA
This sequence comes from Natrix helvetica, assembly GCF_964273705.1. Classification (NCBI taxonomy): domain Eukaryota; kingdom Metazoa; phylum Chordata; class Lepidosauria; order Squamata; family Natricidae; genus Natrix; species Natrix helvetica. The sequence continues at coordinate 80,959,006 of NC_138549.1, read as the reverse complement.
GTACACACAGAACAGCATATCATATACCCCAGCTCCCCCCCCCCCCCCCGAGTCAACACTTATGTCAAGGAAATTGCTAAGGAAACATGTACAGTGCATATAATTTTCATGTTAAACCATACCTATAAAAGAGAGATAATTTTGCCCCTCTGAATCTTATAATTTTACAGCATGATTTGATAAGCATGTATGCCTTTTGAGAAATAATAGCATGCAACAATTGTGAAGCTGCAGTGAACTATTTGGCAGAAAGTTGCTTGTGGTCTCTGGATTTTTGCTATGGTGAATTTTACTGCTTATCATAAACCTTGAAGCAAGATATGGTTGCCAATAATGTACAAGTCTGGAGTGAGGAAAGTGCCCTCTTGTTAAAAGATCAGTTGGAAACTGAAATCTTATGCTGAAAGACCTATCAGAAATGATGAAATGAAAGGTTAATCTCAAGTATTTTGAAATGTATTTTGAAGAAAAAGAAATGAGAATGAACCGAAAGCTAGATTGGAGAGAATGTTCTGAATGGAAGGAGATGTATAAAATGGAAACTTTTTAGCTTAGCTTATCACTGGGAATCAGACTTGTATTAGCTTGTATTAGCCACCCAGCAGAGTGAGTCATGAAGAGGTCTGTCTTTCATGGTTTTGCATTTTTATTTTAAATTATGTAGAAATGGGAACAAAATGGAGACATGTCTGAATGAGTGGTATTTGAATTGGCTCAAATGGGAAACTATTTCTCATCCTTAACTAGAACCCAAATAAAGAAAATCCTGCATTATACCACTAACTATACTGATTTTTGAGATGCAATGAGCACAGCTCCTATCTTCGTAGAGGCTGGGATGAGTGAATGGTACTGCATATGTGCTCCCATCTGCTCCTTGGTTTGAGCTCTCTATGCATTCCAGCGTGGCCTGGGTTTCAGTGATGTTTGCCCATATATGCGGCTAAATAGTAATGAAAACCATTTTTGGCAAATAATAAGTGATGGGGTAGAGCAGAACTGCAATTTCCAAGAGGGGAAAAAATCAGTCAAACAAACAAACAAAAATTGACAGATTTATCCAACCCTCATTTGGTAAAAGGCAAAATTGCAATGGCCATTTATTTCTTTGTTTTTGTTATTTCTTTGTCGTTTTGATTGTTTTAAAATCCTCCTATGCTACATTGTCATGAAAGTGAGGTGTTCCTAGGAGGGATGAGTAAGGAATGCTGGCTGTGTATATAAAGAATACACATTTTCTTTCTACACCTATGGCATGAAAATTGTTCCAGCTGTCTTCCTAAAGCCAGCAATCATCTACATTGGCCAGCAGTGATATAGAAAGATGTTGGAGTGAGTTAGCCATTTTTCTGACAGAGCCCAAAGGATAATTTTATACTGTGTAGGAAAAAAAAACAATTGGAAGCCACTCTTATCTTTTATCAAGAAAATTGCATGGATAAACAAGATAAAGTAGTTGACCACATACAGTATATTCTCAGCATATTATTAAGGAACAGGTGAAGATCTTGCAGAGTACAGATGGTTTTTATGATGTGTAGATTAAAATGTTTGGGATGTTTCGTTACTGATGTTGCCATGCAAAGGAAAAGGAAAATCCAGAAGCTGCAAAGATGGAATTAGGAACATGAACATGAAACATAAAGAGCTTGAAGATGCAATAACATGAAAACACCGTAAAAGATGGAATGAATGCACTATGTATTGACATCTTAGCCATTAACAATTTGGAATAGACTGGAATGGGATACTTTCAGCAAAATATCATACTGTTTACCACTTGAGACCCAAAAAACAAGAAAGGAAGTGTGATATTTTTTTTATTAAGGAAAATAATAATAATAATAATAATAATAATAATAATAATAATAATAATAATAATAATAATAATAATAATAATATCCTCCTCTCTGTGTTTACCTAAATTGTGATACACTTCACAGTAAGGAGTTTGATTTGGGGGAAAGAGGGATCAAATTTTGGGTGGCATGTACATATTATGATATGTTATGGTCAAGTATCCTGTTTGAGTAGGTGGGTTGGACTAAAAGTCCTCCAAAGTCCCTTCCAACTCTGTTATTCTCTTATTTTGTACTTATCCCAAAGAACAGATGTTAGGATGGAGGCAGGCAAAAGAAGAGGCTGTTCTTTGCCCTTCATCACTCCTAGCCTAAGCCTATTGCTTTCAGATACACTAGAAAAAGATGTTGCAACTCAAAGTTGATAAGACTCAATCATTTGTCTAGTTCCTTTACATTGACAGGAATACAGAAAAGGTTGCCATGTTGCCTATTGCATTAGGTAGAAAAAATGTATGTGATCACTGCTGCCTACTGTTAAAATTCTGCTTTGATATAAATTTTTGTCTTTATGTATTTAATGAGAATGTCCAATTCTATTTTCCTTGCAGCATCTTAAGAATGCATGTTTTAATGAACTTTCCAAAAGATCCACAAATATAATGGGCAGAGGCTAATAAAGCTAAATTAGAGTAGCTGAAATCAGCAAAAAGCTACCTATGCTATTTTTAACTCTTTTCTCTGGATGATGGTAATGAAATTGCAACACTTAAGGATTTGTCTGTCAGTCAGTCTATGGCATTTCTCTGGTTTACAGCTTTTTATATTTAATCCAACATCCATCACAAAATGAACTGAGTTGAGAATATTTTCATAGTCCATAAAATAAATGTGTTAGATTTTTGAACTATTGGATATGAATTTGAAAAAGAACCATTCCAAACAAATGTTTATCAACAATAGTCTTAGCCCTGTAAAATATGGGAGGAAAAGGAAGATAAATTAAGAACTGGTAAGTAAAAGTAAAAGAACCAAGAAAAGGTTGCAAATAAGAGATAACAGATTCATGCATGCAAAACTCTCTGTGTTTTACATCAGCAGTGCTCTGAACAGAAATTAAAATCAATCAATCATATCCAACTATTTCTAACTGTACTAAAATTTCTTCCTTTCTGCTTTAACATGCCCTTCATAAATTTAGTTTTGACTAGATTTCTTATTTAATTGACCAAAATTATCTTTGATTGTCTTTTTTCCCATCCCCCATTTTCATATAGGTATCCAGCTTTTGTCTCTTCTAAAAAGAGCTTTGTCTTAGGCTTTTAAATATATCTTCTTTTCAGTCTCTCTCTCTCTCTCTCTCTCTCTCTCTCTCTCTCTCTCTCTCTCTCTCTCTCTCTCTCTCTCTCTCTCTCTCTCTCTGTGTGTGTGTGTGTGTGTGTAATCAAAACACATCTTTGAAGGCATAGGAATGGCCAGTCTGCTAAATTACCATTTATCAGTGACTATGGGGAGCGAGCATCAGATCTCTTTCATAGAAGAGTTCATAAAACTCTGATTTCTCAAGTTTTCATAAGCAGATGCAACTTGTTATAAACAAGTTTACACTTCCTGAGCCAGAGATTGGCAACATGGAGTGATGAGAAAACGTGATAAGGAAAAAATCCAAGCAAGCAGTGAAAAATAGTGGAGGATCCTCTAAGAAAATGAAGACAGCAGAAGTGCTGCGAAAGCCTACAGAACAAAGCCAAGTGTTTTTGGATATGTGCTGATTGTGGAGTTATTAGGCAATCACAGGATATTAGGTTGGACTAGGAAATAAACAAAACCCAAAGAAAGCAGCGACAAACCACTTTTCTTGTAATAGCCATGAAAACTGCATAGACATGTTTATGAAGTAACCAGTAGCTTTAGGTTGAGTTTTTTTTTTAAATGATAAAGTTAAATGTTCAGATGTTGGACTTGGGGAGAGGCAGGACCAAATCATTATGCTCACATTCATCAGAGTGTTTGTTAGAACCTGAAAAATGCCATGCAAGACCCCATTAAAAATACTAATGATAAAAATCGCTTTACTTTTGCAAGATTCCCTAAATCCCATGCTATCCCCAGAGGTAATGTCAACTACTGGTAATCTGACATAGAATCCTGCATATCCTTGGGCCACTTTTACTAATTTATGTGTTTTAGTGCCTAGGCCAGGGATGGAGAACCTTTTTGGCATCGAGTACCAAAAAGGTTGCGCAGAAACATCACACACATGTGTTTGTTGGGGCTGTGCTCTGGAAAAGCTGAATGTCTGGGTTCTAATAATCAGCTGGCCAGCGTGCATGCGCAGGCTGATTTTTGGCACTACCATGTGCGCAAAGGGATCGTGCTCCTAGGCCATGCTCCAGAAAAGCCGAATGTCCAGGTTCTAGCCCACATGTGCATCCAACAATCATCTGGCTGGTGTGAATGCGCACACAGGTTTTTGCACTGCCGCAAGCATGAAGGATAGCTGATCATTGCACCTACATGTATGCCAGAAACCCGGAGGACAAACAGGCAGGTCTGTGCATGCTGGGTGACATGGCTTCACATGCCACCTTCGGCATGCATGCCATAGGTTCATCATCATGGGCTTGGCCATTGTATGACTGTAACTGAGCTAGGACTGTTGTCTCCTTGAGTGAAATAAGCAGACAGTCTGGAAAACTCCAGTTATAGTCATTTGTGAATTCTTTTTCTGTTAAGTAGATTCATAACTAATAGTATACGTTGATCAGGTCAGATTTCAATCAGAAAAAAAAATAAGTCAGATAAAATTTCTTACAGTTGAAAAAGTCTATTTTTGTATGAGAGCTTGAAAGATGTAGGCTCAACTTGCTCAACTAAGGTACTGGGGATAAAAGGAAAAAAGACAAGAAAACTCTACTGAAGAAGCAACAGATAAATGTTGATAATGCTGATTGATTGATCAAATATTACATAAAATTAATGGTGCACCCTTGGAGAGTTGTCTCAATTATTCTCTGAAGATCTGCCTACTTGCTATACCTATATACTTGCTATACCTGCATGCTTATAATTGAAGGAAATATATTACATTTTTCAGACTCTAGTGGTGTCTCTTGCAAAGCAGCTTTTCATTTCTTGAGGAAGTTAGGAAAATGCACACTTGCCATTCTGAAAGCCACATTGAAATGAGTCTCTGTGAGTGTGTCCATGTGTGGGATGCACTTGTTCAGTCGGTATCTCAGAGACAGAATAGGAAGATTCAACTCTGGTTTTCCTTATGCCTGTTGCAACTTTAAAACCATCTAGGGATAAGCAGTTGTCAGCTAAAGGCATTTTCTTATGATGACAAGAGCTGCTCACATTGTCAGCTATCATTGCTCTTGAGCCTCATTTTGGCATGAAGGAAAGAAGGCAAAATCTAGCATTTGTATGAAAAATGAATAGTAGCCAGAAGCCTGAAAATGCTGCAGTAGGAAGCTTTGCAAGAACAATATCCTCCATGAGAGAGACCTCCCTGAAGTTATCCAGAAAATCAAATGCCTAAAAATAGAATGAGATGAAGTTATGGTTTCATTTAATGCTAGAGCACTCTCCGCATCCATAGTTCCAGAACTAATGATAGAATCAATGGCAGAAGTACTATGCAGCACCTCTGATTAAGCCAAATACTCTAAGATTGAAATCTGCAGACTCATGGACGCAGTCAACTTCTGCCTACTATTTATTTCCAGTTTGATGGACAAATATAAAAACAAATCAAATACCCATGAGATTATCATATTCAGCTCTCATAGCAGAGACCATAAACGGTTTCTAGAAATGATAGCACTCCCACACATGGGTCCAGCATGTAGACAACACCACTGCCATAATAAAAAGGGAACAACTAGAGAAGACTCATGAAACAATCAACAGTATCGTCAAAGGAACCAAATTCATAAGAGAAGAAAAAACAAACACACACACACTATCCTTCTTTGATACGCTCCCAGCACTAACTTTATTTCATTTGAACTCACTGTGTCCTGAGATTCTGGTGCAATAAACCATTGGAAAGGATCCGTGTGAGGGGCATCATGATTGTGGTTTTAAAGTAGAATAAAATATGAATTAAAATATAAGAATGAAGACGTGGCATAAAAGGGACAGTTCGAAGCTTGCTTAAAGGGACAGGGAAATGTCATCAGCCTCTAACCACAAGATGTTCTAGCCAACGTCCCTATGTCAAAAGTCCAAACCACAAGGTTCAAATAAAGTTTGTTAATGATACACAGCCCATACCTGTAACAAAAGGAGAAGTAAGACCCCCATCTACTTATAAGTAGTTATAAGTAGATTATTAGTTATTTTCCCCCAAAATAACCAATAAGAAATGAGTTAAGTTTTTCCGTGTTGCGCTGCTTTTGAGAATGTTTAAGAATGCTTGCTTCGATAATGAAGGTTGTTCAGAAATTGCAAGTTAGCCATGTGCAAACTTTCTGAACCTGGCTGCCAAATAAACTTTTCCTGTATCCTGAGAAATCTAAGCTTGGGTCTGGAGCTTAGACCATTGAGATCCTCATCAGCAGAGGAAATAATGGTAAATTAGAAACAATGCACACTCATAAAAAAAACCCCACACTAATCAATTGCTACATTGATAAAATAACGATGCAACCTCCCACAAGAGGAGCTGTGTAAGACCCTGACTCAGATGAGCACAAACACATCGCAACATCCTGGAACCACCCCCCCCAAAAAAAAACAGGAAATAAATTGCCTGTACATCTTCCAACAAAATGGATAACCATGAAACTTTATTACAGGTTCCTGACCACTCAGCCCACTACAATACATAATCAAGCTATGAAAAGGATAATACCATCATATATCAAAAACATATCAGCAACAACCAATAGACTATTACAACTACATTACATCAGCATAGACAGCTATGCTGAAGCCCTCCAAAACATTTTAAGCAAACCAAAAGATGTTAAAATAATAATGACTGGGAGAGATATGGGAACAAGGTCAGCCAATAAATAGGCATAGCAACTAAGTCAGCTAATGGGCACTTAAACAGATCTGAGTCTGTGCAGAGAATTGAAACAGAAACTTAAGCAGTCTGTCTGTTCTTGTCTGCTGAAAATGAAACTAACTGCTTGTGTTTGCCTGTAACTCTCCTGCCTTGTGTTTACTTGGAAGAACCGCCTGTTGCCAATATACAAACAAGTTAAGGAATCCTGCTGCATCATTTATCTGTGTGTACGTCTGGATTTTAATGCATGAAACAAACTCTGACAAAAGATTCAGTAGCCCACATAGAAAAAAACAGGACTCATGCACAATCTGCAAATGTGTAAAGACTGTAATAGCCATTATATAAGACAAACTGGCAGAAGACTAGTATAGCACATTCATGAACACCAATTAATGGTTAACATATATGATGAAAATGCTAATCACACAATGCATGGACAAATTCAACCACAGTTCCATTTGGGAAACCATGAGTATCCTAGAATCTAGGATCTAGGGGATTCTAGAATCTAGAATCTAGGGGATTCCTGGAAGTTTGGCATTCAGACACATCTACTATCAATAGACACAAAAAAATAGAAACAAACCCTATTTAAACCTAATTCAAAAGAGTTAACAAAAAAACTAAGAAGGAAATAAAAAGTTCAATTGGATGCAGAAATTAGACAAAATAAATTTAAGAAGCAAAGAATGGGGACTGAATGACTGTTTCAGATTTTCAAACAATTCTCATTGGAAATTCTTTATTTTCCAGAAGAGTATTCATTTCATCTAAATTTTTGAAGCTTCAGAAATACAATTTAGGCAATTTAGACTTTATTTATTTTTTGCATTTACTTTATAGCCAATATTTTTGCTAGGTAAAACAATCTATGTTTGTTACAATGTTTCTTCCATTGTCTTTGGTGGAGATTTATCATGATATCAAAGAATCTTATTCTACTTCCTTGTATTCTAGATCAACCAAAATAAAAAAAAACACTTGAAAGGTGGCAATAATTAGGTATCAGTAGGGGTATCTCGAGGGACGTGGTGGCTCAGTGGCTAAGACACTGAGCTTGTCGATCGGAAAGGTTGGCAGTTCAGCGGTTTGAATCCCTAGTGCCACGTAATGGACTGACCTCCCATTACTTGTCCCAGCTTCTGCCAACCTAGCAGTTCGAAAGTATTTAAAATACTAGCAGAAAAATAGGGACCAACTTTGGTGGGAAGGTAACAGCATTCCGTGTGCCTTTGGCATTTAGTCATGCCAGTTACATGACCACAGAGACGTCTTCGGACAATGCTGGCTCTTCTGCTTTGAAACGGAGATGAGCACTGTCCCCTGTCACATCTGGAAACCATCTTTTCCTTTTTGGATTTCAGGCCTGCCACTCTTTCTACTATGGGGAAATAGGACTGGGGATTATTCGGAGTTGGGTGATGTGTAGCCATAATAACATTCTTTCTCAGAAAGTCAAGGTCACTTTTGTCCCTGCACCAGGATGGATGTGGATGGGAGGAATCTGTCTTCATGGGAATGAAGGATTGAACTGTATGATAGACTTGTGGGTGTTGGGGCAGGGATTTGAACTTTCAACTGGGTGGGAAAACCTGGAAGCTTTCAGATTTGGTTTTCTCAGATGTGCCAACATGACATCTCTTGAGGGAACACAAGCCTTGGAGTTTCCTTTCATTGGGGGTGTTTTTTGGAACCCTGACACCCCTTAGAGTCTGGAATGACTAGCACATATGTGCGTGGGGAACCTTTACCTTTAGGGGTGTCTCAAGAACACTTTTCAAAGTAACTGCTTTTCATTTTTGTTTGATTAGGTTATTTCATCAATAGATGGTGGAAATGCTTTAGGAAAACATTTGACAAAATGGTAGGTGTTCTTTCATTGGGACATAGAATCATTTGTACAAAAAGTAAAGCTTATTGGATGCTAGTTCACAGGCTTGGTTTTCTCCAATTCCACTTTAACTACAAATAAAAATACAGTACATCAATAAGTCATTCATAATACAGTAGATCAATATAGGCCATTGTGGCCACTTTAAAGGTATCTGAGTTGCTCTTATTTGATGAAATCCATGACACAGATAAAAGCAGTAACATATTCTCTTATGTGCTGGACATTTTGGACGTATCTCATAGCTCAAGATATGTTTGAAATGGACATTTGGGGGGTGGGGTTTAGCCTGAACATGGATTAAAGAACTAAGCATCTCCAGTAGTACCCCATCAATGGCTTTACGTCCTTAAAAATGTTATCAAGAAATTTGAGATAAAAATTGATGGGGTATGAAACATTATATTTCGAGTGCATTAGGTTCCCCAAATAATGAACTTAAAAGGATTTTCTTTGCTTGAGGCTTAGAAAATTAGAGAATTAATTGACATATAATATTTTATATATAAAATATCATTCCAGATATATAAATTTGGAATCATATTCTAATACATACTGTATAAATAGATTAATGAATGGACTTTAGATGTTAAAGATGTTAAATGTTGAATTATATAGAGAATCTTTGGAATCTTTTTATCTGGGATTCTGGTTATATAATATATGTCAGGGAGAGGAAGCTAAAAGAATTATATTTAGAAATTGGAAAAAATGAAATCATTTAAGATGTTAAGGAAATACAGTTTTGTAATTGTATAACTTAACCATATTGGAAAAGACAATATTCTCTACTAATTAAAGGATGAAGGAATATGTGCAACTTTGGAAGAGATTTTATGACATTTTAAATAAGATTTTCTATCTAATTATACTATAGTACTATATGTTTTTTTATTAGTAAACCAATGACTACTACTTAATACTGTATGTGTTGGATATTTTTCTTAGTCTGTTTGATTTTTTTATCACCTTTCATTTCTGAACTGCTTTTTTAAAAGTATTTTTTTAAATAGTTTAAGGATTATTGTATATAATTGTGAGATTTTTAAAGTATAATTCAGTGTTTTGCCAATATTTTGTATTTTTTTTGAAAAGAATGTTTTATTTTTGGTTAAACAAACACAACACAACACAAAATAAAATAAAATAAAATAAAATCATCTTTCGTTACATATTGTAGAAGTGTGTCGATTGGTTACAAATAACTTTCGTGCATCTCTTCCACAGTCATTACTTATAATTCATATCACATTATATATTTTAAATCAAAAATCTTTATGTATCTTACTATCAACATTCCACAATTCTCATTTGACTATAATTGTTTTAACGTCCTTTTGCATAAAATAATCCAAAATTGAAAAACACAACCACATAATGACATTTCATTAATTATTTCTAAAATCATCCAATAACATTACACCTTTATAACATGTTCTAAGTAAGAATTAATTATGATTGATAACAAAATTTATAATACTCTTTTCCAAGTCACTGTTTACTATTTGTATCCCAATACCTTTTATTGAGCCAGTACATACATACATACATACATACATACATACGTACGTACATACATACATACATACATACATTGTTAAGTATATCCCTTGTCATTTCATTGTTATTATTATAATTGTTATTTATTAATAGAAATTCATTCGCTAATTATATCAGGTTTCCTCTCTTCAAACCAACACATGTATGTACCTTACTATCCTTATCAATTATTTATTTAACATAGCATTCTAGAAATTACTAAATTACTAAAATTAACTAATTTTTTATTATCAACTTTCATATATCAGCCTGTATCGTTCCAGTAATAATACAGTCTTATTTCTTTTGTTATTTGTGGAATTGATCTATTAATAAATTTTTTGTGGACTTGTCTCTGCAGCTTGTTGCTTGTAGAATTACTTAAGTAATCTTGATGCCCTCCATCTGGTATTTTAATCAGATTATCTTTGGTTGTCAATCTTGCTTCTGAGAAGTTCTCTCTCCTTAAATCCATCATTTTTCCTCTTATTTCTTCTTCCATGCCTTGAATTCCTGTGTATAATTCCTGTCGATCTAATTCCCTTTTCCATATTCCCCTTTTCCCACTTTCAACCACGCTCACTCCATTGGTAAAGTAATCAGTTGTCTTGTCTTTATAATCATTTTCCCCTTCAATTTTTGGAACTCTGACCCCATCATTTTTTACTCTTATAAACTCTATTTTTCCATCTTCTTCTCAATTCTCTCTGTTATTTCTAATGCATTTTGAATTCCAGCCAAGATGTTTTGCAAAGTTATTGTTTCTTTTGAATATTGTGACATTTTAACAAGCTAGTAGATACTGCCACTCTGGCTTTCAAGGCTTCTTATACTAAATTAGCTTAAACACAAGCTCATTTATAATCTTCAAAAAAGATGGTTCTGTTTCTTTTTTTCTCTCACTGCCAGTAAAACTCTCAAAGTGTATCTGTAAAAACAATTCGTGCCCATGCTTCTTATCACTTTCTATAAACAAGTTGCCAAGCCTCGAGATACAAAGTCAGTGAGATCAAAAGGAAAAGGGAAAGTGCATTGTTTCAAAAACTCAAGCCTCCAGCCTCCAAAGTGGCAGTATTGCTTCCCACTCTCTAATGTTATTTCAAACTTAAAAGAAACAGAGTTCTTAAATGGAATTAATAGCAAGTAATAAAAGTCCTTGTTGAAATAAAGAAGACGACTTTAATCATAGGTTAAAAAATAAAAATAAGTTGCGACGACACGATGTGCAGTCTCAATGCTCTGAGATTGCAATCGACACTTTTGCCACGGGGGTGTGTGTCCAAATGGATCTAAACTGTATCGAAGAGACAGTGAACAGGAAGAATACGTCTTGCTGAACTTGGGGATATCGCAAAATCCCCGAAAGAAGCAAGAGAAATTTCTTCAAGCCTGTGACAAAAAATCCAGTCAAGGCTGATGAAGTCGGGGTGGCCCCAAAACGGAAAGAATGGAAAGTGAAAGTGTTTCCAGTTGGTGAGGAATCTTCATTGTTTTAAAAGAGAGGCTGCCTATAAAAACTTAAAAATTGATTTAAATTGAAAAATAGAAGAATCAAGTGGCGAAATTAAACTTGCAACAGTTCTGGACAGTGGCTATCCCATTTTCATGGAAGGAATCTTTACAAGATTTTTAAAATGGACAGATTGAGTCTTCTTTTTCTACCTTTCTTTTTCTGTGACTCTCAGTGATTCATAGACCAAAGCTTTCCTCTTTCATCGCTGTGAGTATTATTATTTTTTAATTCATTTAAAGACTGGACCTCTTTTTCTAATTTGAAATATAAAACAGTTATAAAAAAGAAATATTTTAAAAGCGCTATGTGCCAGGAGGTTTTGTTGATTGGAGCTTTGTGTACTCAAGCAGAACTTTTCTCTTTCTTCACAATTTGTTTTGATGGCTCATTGCAGAGCGGTAGGGGTAAGCCAAATGTCCCTTTGAAGCATGTTTTCAACCAGAGAAGAGGGGGAAAAACAGCTTTTGTGAATCCATATTTTAACTTAAAAAAACCTTCCAAGTGAGAGCATTTTGTTTAAGATGGCAGAATGTCAGGAAAATAGAGCGATTGTAAGCTTGCAGACAAACAATATTTTCAGAATTACTAAAATTAACAAATACATATGAGAGAATTGAAAAAAAATGGAATTTTGGGAACAGCTAACAGAAAAACGTGATCGAAAATTTGATGATGTTTACCAAATGCAAAATGAGGGGATTAAAATCCAAAGAATTGAAGTGGGAAAAGAATATAAAACGATTAAACTTGCTGACATTTATGGTAATTGGTTTGTTTTTGAAAATGCAAAGAATGGAATACTGAAAGAGGAAATAAATGGAGAGGAAACCTATTTCAAAGGGCAAGACATAGAAGAAGAAGAAAAAAGTAAAGAATTTATGGACTATGAAACTTTATTAACAAAAATATGGATAACACTGCTGACAACTAAAGACAAGTGGAATAAAGAAGCAGAAAGAGGGCATCAGGATTATATGAGAGATCTTACAAGCAAGGAGTTGCTATGACTAGTCCATACAAAGCTGCTTAAGAAGAAGTTTAGAAGATTGATACCACAAATGGCAGAAGACATAAGATTGTTTTGTTATTGGAAAGATACAGGTTGATAGATGGAAAAGTATAATTTAAAACTACTAGCTAAACCTAGTGAAATTTAGTGATAATAGGCATAGTTAAATAAAAAAATTGATAATGATAATACTGTATACAATGTGTAGTGTTATGATAAGCAATAATTGGATATGAATATTGAATGATAACCAAGATTATATATAAAGGATAATAATAATAATAATAATAATAATAATAATAATAATAATAATAATAATAATAATAATAATAATAATAATAATAATAACTCCGCCGTTGCCCGTCCCAAGCCCGGATGAGAAAGGAGGAGGGTTGGGGTCAGGTTGGCAACCTGGCCCCATAAAAAAAACCCGCCAACCCATATAACATGGTGAAAGAAACAAATAAAAATTCTATACCGCATCGGTCGTCGCGCGGGTTAACAAGGGCCGCGGCGGATGTTGAGGTCCCTGGACATCCGTCGACAAGTGGGCTACAAGTGGACCAGCCAACAAAACGACAAAAATATAGTGCAGATGAAAACCGTGCCATAATGGCCTGTTATTACAACTCAGAGCCTGGGAAAAGAGGTTATTTAAAGCGAATGTATGAATTATGGAAACAACAACATCCAGATTCAAATGTTAGTGAACAACGACTTGCAGATCAAAGGCGATTTATTACACGGAATAAAGTGTTTAGTGAAGTTGAACTTGAGGAAATTCAAGCAAATTGCAAAACTAAGAAAACAACATCACAAGCAGAAATAACTGATACTCAAGACACACCTAAAGGCATTGTAGTAGAACTCCCAGAAGAAGCTGTCGGGGAGGAAATAACAACACTATCACCAGAACCAGTTATCACTGAACCAACTGATGAACTAACTCAGAAACAAAAAGAATTGAAGGACAAGATCATGGAGCATTTTCTGCTTAATAAGGAACGGCAATGTTTACCATCATTAAAAACTGTGCCTAAGAAACTTTTGGCCCCTATCATGAAAATGGTTAATGCAGTGCTTTCAACAATTGAATCGGGATCCATCTTGGAAACGAACCAGTTAATGTACAGTGTAGCCGCAATAGTCACTAATGAACTAGGCATTAAAATCAAAGCACCTAGTTACACAACAGAAAAAGCATCAAAGCCAAAGTGGAAAATCCGATTGGAACAAAAAGTCAAAAAATTAAGGGCAGATGCTAGCAATTTGAAGAACATGCGTGAGCAACGGCTTAAAAACAACAAAATTATAGATCAGCTAATCAGAAGGTATAGATTGGATACAAGAAACATCAATGAAGCTGTAGAGATTGTAAAACAGCAGATAACAGCAACAGCTGGGAAAATTGAAAGATATGAGGCACGAATCATCCAATACAAACAAAATCAGCAATTTCGATCAGACCAACGGCGTTTTTATCAAAGTCTTAATGTGAATGATGACACCAAAAGTCAAAAACCAGAAAAGCAGGCCACAGTTGAATTCTGGAAAGAATTGTGGGAAAATGCAAAGGACTACAATAAGGAAGCAAAATGGATACATGACTTTGAGGAAAGCATTGGCAACAAACAAATGCAAGTATTAGAAATAACAACTGAGATGGTCAAAAATCGAGTAAAAAAAGTAAAGAATTGGACATCACCTGGAAAGGACCAATTACATGGTTTCTGGCTCAAATATCTGACCAGTTTACATGCAATATTGGCCAGGCAACTGAATGAGATTTTACAAAATGGCCAAATTGATGAATGGTTGACAACTGGAAAAACATACTTGATTCAGAAAGATGCAACTAAAGGAACAATACCTGAAAACTACAGACCAATAACATGCTTGCCAACAACCTTCAAATTACTCACAGGCATTATTGCAGATAACATTATGGATTATTTGGAAACAAACAACATCTTGCCAGTAGAGCAGAAAGGCAACAAAAGAAGGAGCAGGGGCACAAAAGATCAGCTCCTAATTGATAAAATGATATTAGAAAATTGTAAGAACAGAAAAACGAACTTGAATATGGTCTGGATTGATTACAAAAAGGCATTTGACTCATTGCCACATAGTTGGATCATAAAATGCTTAGAAACAACTGGCATTAGCAAAAATATTACATCCTTTACTGAAAAGGCGATGAAACAATGGAGAACCGAGTTGGCAGTAGGGAATGAGAACTACGGAATGGTTAATATCAAGCGAGGAATTTTCCAGGGTGATTCACTTTCACCTCTTCTCTTCATCATCGCGATGATCCCACTATCAGTAATCTTTAAAAAAATGAAATTAGGCTACCAAACAGCCAAAGAAGCCGAAAAAATTTCGCATTTATTATATATGGATGATTTGAAACTCTATGGAAAGTCAGAAATAGAAATCCAATCATTGACAAACACAGTCCGAGTATTCAGCACCGATATTTCAATGAAGTTTGGCATGGAAAAATGTGCCACTGTATCCATAAAAAGGGGCAAAATCACTGCGTGTGAGGGAATTGAAATGCCCAATGGCCAACTAATTAAATGCAACGAAAATGAAGCCTACAAATACTTAGGCATTCTGCAGTTGGATAACATCAAGCATGGAGAAGTAAAAACTATTGTCAGGGGAGAGTACACCAACAGAGTTAGGAAAATTTTGAAATCTAAATTGAATGGTGGAAATACAATCAAGGCCATAAACACCTGGGCAATACCAGTTATAAGATACACAGCTGGTATAGTTAACTGGACACAAGCTGATTTGGACATTTTAGACCGAAAAACCAGGAAACTAATGACAATGCACTACAGTTTACATCCACGTGGTGATATTGATAGACTATACCTACCCCAGAAATCAGGTGGCAGAGGATTATTACAAGTGAAGCAAATAGTTGAAGAAGAAAAACATGCACTGGCTGATTATTTAAAAGAAAGTCAAGAACATCTATTAATCGAAGTAAAGAACAAAAATCTATTGAAGGCCCAACAGACGAAACAAGAATACAAAAAAGATGTGATAAAATTAAGAATGGAGAGTTGGCAGAACAAAGCATTGCATGGCCAATTTCTGGAAAAAATAAAAGATAAAGTGGACAGTGAAAAAACTTGGTTATGCTAAACAGCAGGTACATTAAAGAAAGAAACAGAGTCACTAATCCTGGCTGCGCAAGAACAAGCTATCCGCACAAATGCCATTAAGACCAAAATTGAAAAATCCTCTGATGATGCCAAATGTAGACTTTGCAAAGAGGCTGATGAAACTGTTGACCACATACTCAGCTGCTGTAAAAAAATCGCGCAGACTGACTATAAAATGCGGCACAATTCAGTGGCACAAATGATCCACTGGAATTTGTGCAAAAATTATAACATTAAAACAGCAACAAACTGGTGGGAACATAAGCCTGAAAAAGTCGTCGAGGGTCAGATGGTCAAGATCTTGTGGGATTTTCGCATACAAACGGATAAAATACTGGCGCATAATACACCAGACATCACACTGGTTGAGAAAAAGAAGGTTACAATCATAGACATCGCAATACCAGGTGATAGCAGGGTTGAGGAGAAGGAACATGAAAACGTCGCGAAATACCAGGACTTAAAAATTGAAATCCAACGATTATGGCACAAACCAGCAGTGGTAATTCCAGTGGTAATCGGCACACTGGGTGCTATTCCAAAAGCCCTGGAATTACATTTAAAACAGTTAAAACTTGACAAAATCACCATCAGTCAAATGCAAAAAGCTGCACTGCTTGGATCCGCACACATATTACGAAAATACGTTACGACGTCCTAGGCCCCTGGGTGGGGCCCGACTAGTAATCAATGCCAAATCCGGCGAATCAACTGGCCGCTGTGATACAATCGTATAGTAGTAGTAGTAGTAGTAGTAGTAGTAGTAGTAGTAGTAGTAGTAGTAGTAGTAGTAATAATAATAATAATAATAATAATAATAATAATAATAATAATAATAATAATAATAATAATAATAATAACTAAATTAGACACAGTTAAGTTTTGATTATTAGGGGGGAAATGTTATGATATAGAATATAGCCAAATAAAGAAAGGATAATAATAATAATCTATATATATGTATGGGTATAATATAAGGGAACTGGATATAAATTGTAAACAGTGATTTGGAAAGGAGGATTAGAAAACTTTGTTATTAAATATTATGGATGTTTAACTAGAATAGGATATAAGGATTTAATGTTAATGGAGGATTTTATAAATAAGTAAATGAAATGCCAGTGTGTGGTTATGTATTAAATTTTGCTATATTTCATGATGAAGGACGTTTAAACAATTAGAGTCAAATAAAAGTGGAAGTATGATGGTAATATGTATAAACATTTGAGTTAAGATACTAGAGTTAATATGAATTATTCTTGATGACGGTAGAAGAGATGCACAAAAAAACTGTTTGTAACCAACTGATACACTTTCTACAGGATGTAAGGAAGGAGGATTTTTATGCTTGTTTTGAAAATTAAAAATAACTAGAAAAGTTTTTGGCAAAAAAAATAATAAAAATAAAAAAATAGAAGAAGAAAAACTGATCCGTTCTCTTTAAAAAAAAAAGTTGCAGGCACTACAATTCACAAAATAAAATTAAACACACTATCCAAAGCAATCCAATATAGGTTAATCTCGCTTATTTTCTTCTGCTTTCAGATTTAATTTTTTTTTTAAAAAAATTGGGCAGTCTTTTCCAAAACAATAAAGTTTCCTCACCAGATGGACACACTTTCTCTTTCTGCTTCCATTCCAGAGCCGTTTCAACTTCATCAGCCTGGAGCTGGACTTTTTGTGGCCGGCTTGAAGACTTCTCTTGGACCGATCAGGGACTTTGCGGTGTCCCTGCGATCAGCAAGACGTATTCTTCCTGTTCACCATCTCTATGGGACGGTTTAGGTCCAATTGGACCACCCAGCGGCAAAAGTATCAGTAGCGGTCTCGAAGCATCGAGCCTGTATTTTGAGAAGTTTTTTACTTACTTTACTTTACTTTACTTTATTTTGGATTTATAACCCGCCCCCTCTCCCAAAAAGGGACTCGGGGCGGTGTACAGTCAATGAAACACAGATAAAATACATAAATAACAATATAAACAATATATAAACAATTAATATTAAAAATCCCCTTAACTTCCGTCTCCTGCACCTCTCGGGGTTCACGAACCCGTCATCAAGGGGTTAAAAAAGTATTTTTCATGTTAGTCTTCAGTCTTCAAGTATTTTATTAAATGTATTATCGTCTGAGAATTGTATATACACAAGAAGAGGATAATTTATGTAAAATGCCTCACAGACTTATTAGGCCAGCATTTCATCTCCAAAATATTTGGTCCACCTATAAATAAACAGGACAACAAGCTCATTATCCTAAGTTCTGATATTTACTGCCTTTGTACATGTGTGTTTTAATTTAGTCATTCATATTCTGTCATGATCAATTCCAGGATTTCATAACTTAAATAAGGACATTCATTACCAGTTGGCCAGGCTAATAAATAAATAAATGGTGGTACTTTGTGGAGGAGCCTTGATGGATGGATGGATGGATGGATGGATGGATAGATGGATAGATAGATAGATAGATAGATAGATAGATAGATAGATAGATAGATAGATAGATAGATAGATAGATAGATATGCAGGCAGGCAGGCAGGCAGGCAGATATTATTTATTTATTCAACTACTATGCGGCATATTCCTGTCTGAGTCTTTGCCTCAAGCTTGTTTGGAGTATAGCTTTTGGCAAATACATTGTGTATACTGATATGTATACCAGTACATACACTGTGGGTAAAATTCACACATTGGATTCAGTTATAATTGACATCCCTAAGGTGACAAGTTGAGGAAGTATTTATTTATGAATTTATAAACCATTTCGGTCATGGCTTTTCTAAACGTTATACAAAAGGAACAGCCAGTGTAATAATAACTATAACATGCAATAGCCTACAATAACAGAAGATCAATATACTATTATTGTAGAAATTATTCATATATTTGTATCCCACCTTGATTATTTTTATAAATAACTCAAGGTGGCGAACATACTGAATACTTCTTCCTTCTCTTCTTTTCCTCACAACAACAACCCTGTCAGTTGAGCTGGGCTAAGAAGAGAGTGACTAGCCCAAAGTTATACAATACAATACAATACAATACAATGCAATGCAATACAATACAATACAATACAATACAATACAATACAATACAATACAATACAATACAATACAATACAATACAATAGCAGAGTTGGAAGGGACTGTGGAGGTCTTCTATAGAAGACCTAGGCAGGAAACCCTATACCGTTTCAGACAAATGGCTATCCAACATCTTCTTAAAGACTTCCAGTGTTGGGGCATTCACAACCTCTAGAGGCAAGCTGTTCCACTGATTAATTGTTCTAACTGTCAGGAAATTTCTCCTCAGTTCTAGGTTGCTTCTCTCCTTGATTAGTTTCCACCCATTGCTTCTTGTTCTGCACTCATGTACCCTGGAGAATAGTTTGACTCTCTCTTCTTTGTGGCAACCCCTGAGATATTGGAACACTGCTATCATGTCTCCCCTAGTCCTTCTTTTCATTAGACATACCCAGTTCCTGCAACCGTTCTTCACATGTTTTAGTCTCCAGTCCCCTAATCATCTTTGTTGCTCTTCTCTGCACTCTTTCTAGAGTCTCCACATCTTTTCTGCATTGTGGCGACCAAAACTGAATGCAGTATTTCAAGTGTGGCCTTACCAAGGCATTATGAAGTGGTATTAACACTTCACGTGATCTTGATTCTATCCGTCTGTTTCTGTAGCCTAGAACTGTATTGGCTTTTTTGGCAGCTTCTGCACACTGCTGGCTCATATTTAAATGGTTGTCCACTAAGATTCCAAGATCCCTCTCACAGTTACTACTATTGAGCAATGTATCACCTATACTTTACCTGTGCATTTCGTTTTTCTTGCCTAAATGTAGAACCTTACTCTTTTCACCATTGAATTTCATTTTATTAGATGCTTTCCAATGTTCACGTTTGTTAAGATCCTTCTGTATCTTAAGCCTATCTTCTGGAGTGTTGGCTATTCCTGCCAGCTTGGTGTTATCTGCAAATTTGATGAGTTCCCCATTTATTCCCTCATCCAAATCATTGATGAAGATGTTGAAGAGTACTGGGCCTAAAACAGAGCCTTGGGGTACTCCGCTGCATACTTCCCTCCATGTAGATGCAGTTCCATTGAGAACTACATGTTGATGCGGTTGGTCAGCCAGTTATGAATCCATCTGGTGGTGATGCTGTCTAACCCACATTCTTCTACTTTATCTAGTAGTAGGTTATGGTCTACCTTATCAAATGCCTTACTGAAGTCCAAGTAAACTATATCGACGGCATTCCTCTGGTCCACTAATTTTGTCACTTTGTCAAAGAATGCAATAAGATTAGTCTGGCATGATCTGTTTTTGACAAACCCATGTTGGCTTTTGGCTATTACTTTGTTTGCTTCTAGGTGTTCGTTAATTCATTGCTTGATTATCTTTTCCAGAATCTTTCCTAGTATTGAAGTCAGGCTGATAGGTCTGTAGTTTCCTGGATCTATTTTTTTTTCTTTTTTGAAGATGGGAACCACATCAGCTCTTTTCCAGTCCTCTGGCAGTTCCCCGGTGCTCAAGGATCTCTGAAAGATATAGTTCAATGATTCTGAGATCTCGTCTGCCAGTTCCTTCAGAACCCTGGAGTGTAATCCATCCGATCCTGGTGATTTGAAGTCGTCTAGTGTAGACAGGTGCTCACTTACCATTTTCTTCCCTATTTCATCTTTTGTTCCTAATCTGATTTTTGTGGTGCTGTTTTTGATAGGTTGGACAGAAAAATAGCAGGTTACCCAGCTGGCTTTCATGGCTACGATTGTACTTGAACTCATAATCTCCCATTTTCTAGCCCGATATCTTAACCACAGAACAAATTGATTTGCTATATTATAATTAATATAAGGATACAATACAATACAATACAATACAATACAATAGCAGAGTTGGAAGGGACCTTGGAGGTCTTCTAGTCCAACCCCCTGCCTAGGCTGGAAACCCTATACCATTTCAGACAAATGGCTATCCAACTTCTTCTTAAAGACTTCCAGTGTTGGGGCATTCACAACTTCTGGAGGCAAGCTGTTCCACTGATTAATTGTTCTAACTGTCAGGAAATTTCTCCTCAGTTCTAAGTTGCTTCTCTCCTTGATTAGTTTCCACCCATTGCTTCTTGTTCTGTCCACAGGTGCCTTGGAGAATAGCTTGATTCCCTCTTCTTTGTGGCAACCCCTGAGATATTGGAACACTGCTATCATGTCTCCCCTAGTCCTTCTTTCTCTTAAGCTAAACATACCCAGTTCCTGCAACCGTTCTTCATATGTTTTAGTCTCCAGTCCCCTAATCATCTTTGTTGCTCTTCGGCAGCCCATTCCCAAGACCTCCTGGGATAGCCAGGTTTTTATCAAACAGAAAGGATAGGAGAATGGAAGTTAAGCTCTGGGTAAATTGGGCACATCATGATGTTCTTTGTTAGAATTTCTTCCCAATCTCCTCTTTTTTTAAGGAAAAAAATATCTGAAATTCAGGGTCGTCTTCCTGAATTACAGTAGCATTTTTTTGTGTCTAAGAACCCAAAGTCAGGCTAATAGTTTTGGAAATAAAGGCTAACAATGAATGTCAGAAATTTGTTTTGATTCCATTTGATTTGAAGTTGTTTCCATAGGATTTTCAACATTTTTCCCTGTTCTTGGCATTAGCTGCACATGGACATATGGTTAGACAATATCTTCTGTAATAATTCATTTCACAGTTTACACTCCAGTTACACTTAAAAAACTAGCAATATTTATTATAATAAGAATCCTACCATTTTTAAATCAGAATTTCCACTTTTAATTATTCAATGAATATTGATTAATATGCATGACAAACTGTTGATACGCCTTTCAGAAAATTAAGGAAATTTAGAAAGAAATGTTTCTATATTTTTCTCTTAGAATAAAAAGAAGATAAATAAGTTCAAAAGTCGGTAGTGAAACTTTGGTAGAAAGGTATTTTTTATGCTTCAAGTGATAAAATTACAGCTGGATCTTTTTTGTCTTTACTCAAATAAATCAAAGACTGAATATTACATAATCCATGTCTAGTTTGATAAACAGAACTCAATTTTTCTGGATCATGGAAGAAATCACTTTCTGAGTCTACTAGCTAAAAGAGCAAGTAAGTTTTTAATAGCAATATTGATCAATGAGATGAGATGCAGGCACATAAAATATTTCCAGATATTGTTGTAACTGTGATATACGTTTCATTAAATGATGATTACATACAAATTTTAAAAATCGTATTGAATAATTCATAACATTTAAGAACAAGTTGAGTAGCAAATGCTTCATACCATTTCACTGGCTTGTTTCTAGAGTAGGTTGGCTAGGACTACAACCTTCCTGAAGTCAGCACAGTTTGTCATAGTTTAGTCCAGAACTATGTCAATCATAAAGGCAGGTCTTCATTTATACCAGTGGTCTCCAACCTTCCCAGCTTGGTGGAACAGCGGCGATGGCAGCAGGGGGAGAAGAGGCGATGATTTCACGCATGATGCTTTCACAATGCAGCTTCGTGCCCATGTGCTCCTCACCACTTCTGCACTGCGGTTCTGAATGGTCTGTGGCCTAGCACCGAGTGCAGACCGTGGGTTGGGGATCCCTGATTTATGCTACCTCCAGCATGAATTTGAAGAACAGGTTGATTTCTTGGAACGTACTCAATTATTTAATAATTAAGAGGGGACAGAGAAGATAACAAAAACTTAAAACTTCTACCACCTGTAGCAGTCTACTTAGCTATTATTTTTTAGAAATAATGAGGGAACATGATTTGGTTTATATTAGGAAAGCAAATTTATATTGAACTTATGGTTGTCTTGAAGGTCCTCTAACCTACCCACCCCCACCCCATGAAATAGCCCTCTCCATTGCTGCTGTCTGAAGTTCCTCTGTTGCATTGGTAATACTCCTACTAGATATTGGCTGCAATCTATCATTGTAGTATCTAACAGAAACAAGCAGCTGCATCCAGGCACATCTTTGTGCTATAATTTGTGCTATTACTATTTTATATGTTGTATAAGGAGGTCATTTTGACTTACATCATGTTGGAGGAAAAAGGGGTTAAACAACTGAGGGTACAAAGGACATTTTGGAGACATTGGAGACATCCCCCTTGGTTTTCCCCATTTTTAAATTACATCCTTATCATACATTAACCTCTTTAGTCTCCATGCATTCATGATTTAGTTGCTATTGCCATCCCAGCACCATGTTCAGAATAAAAGAACAGACATTGGAAGCAAAGCATTTGAACAATTATGGGGAGCAACAACTAAGAGCTAGAAAGCGTGGAGGAAGCAATAAGTCATGGAGAAATTCAAGTTGATTACCCAACAAAGAATACAGGATAAACAGAGAAAAGGGGATTAAAAAGGTTAAAGTCGAATATATTGTGCATATGATATACTATTAGCAACTCTCATTGAATTGAATAGGGAAACAATAGGAAAATCAGCTCCCTATCATCAGTATGTGAAAAAATGTCTGCATGGATACAAGTGAAAATCTCCAATGCAATTTAAGCAACTGCTCCACAGCACTCCAGGCACCAAACAATGTGGATCACAGGAAGCTATTTCCTTTCCTACATTTACCTCAATAAGGTACATCTATCTTTTTATTGTGGTAAACACAGAGGAAGAAACATATAAAAGGCTTTGTAGCATTTTTCACAAGGAACAAAACTGGAAAGTTCTTAGATTGTTTCTTGTTGCCCTTCCATTTTAGGTGTTTCAACATATTTTTATGAGAACTTTAGGAGGATTTTATAACTCTTTCCCTGGAACTGTAAATCAACATTTTTCATTCTGTGCAATATTAAGAGATTCATCTACGGAGACCATTATTTCCCTAAATTGTACACCAGTGAACTGAAAAAGTAAAATCACAATAATTTTCAGAGAACATCAGTTGTACGTTCAAGGAGCCTTCTGGTAGATATAGCTAGCTATGGAATAAGTTAATATGCTTGCCATAATATGCTTGAAGAGGTAGCCAGAACCATTATGCTGCTGACCTATTCATCTAAAATCTCATAAAACTCTTCTAATAAGATCCAATCCAGTATCTCTACTAGATTCGTCACTGCTTGCAAGCCTATAAACAAGAAGTTTAATGATGCAAATGGAATGTGGAAAACTCCATGTAGGGATTCAATGGAATGCAGAAGATCCTAGAACTGTGATGGTGAATTTATGGCATACATACCAGAGGTGGCACACAGAGCCCTCTCTGCTGGCAAGTGCGCCATCGCCCCAGGTCAGATCTCGGTGGTGTTTCTTTCATGAGCTTCTGTTCCCCTGCAAACAACGAAACGGAAGTTCACAAAAGAAAAAGATTTTACCTCTTGCCATGCTGCTGGTGTTGGGATGCTCTGCCTCCAACCGGCCAGTTGTTCTTCGGGTTTCTGCTGCGCATATGCATGCATGTCTGCACACATGTGCAGCATGCACCTTTCAGTTTGGGCATGGGCATGCTCAGTTTTGGCACTCGGTGTCTAAAAGGTTCACCATCATTGTCCTAGAAGAGTCCTGGTTTGAAGTTCCTCCAAAGAGATGGACCTCACTCTTCTCAGTTCTTAGGTATTCTGTTTTATTTTTTCCATTATTAATCCTTCAAGTCAAACACAATTACATGATTTCATGGATACTTTATGCATACTTTAAGAAAGTCCTTGTCATCCCTTTCTTTCTGGAGGAAGCCATGAAATACTGTTCTAATCTCAGGGAAACGCTTGCACAAAAATGGCAAACAATTCCAAATGTTCACTGCTTCTAACCTACACATTTTTCAGTGCTTGCAACATTAGCAAAACTGAGTTCAGGCCAGAGGTGGGTTGCTAATTTTTTTACTACAGGTTTGAGCGCGCTCTTGGGTGTGCTCGCATGCGATGGTTCTGTGCATTTGCAGAAGTGTCTGGGCAGGTGGGCAGAGCCTCCCGCCACCACTACTGCCAGTTCGGCCAATCCAGGCCGAACAGGTAGCCACCGACATCTGGTTCAGGCATATAAAATTCCTATCACTGTGATGCTAGCATTCGGGGGTGGGTTTCAACCGGTACGGACTGGTACAGACTGTACTGGATGGTAAAATTTAGTATGCCTTCCCGTACCTGTTGGTCAAGAGGCCCTGTACCGGAACGCTCCCTCCCCTCGTTTGCTCTTTCACTCGCCCCACCGATCCTCACCATGCTGCTGAAAAATTCTCAGAAGAACCAGAAAAAGAAAGAACTGGTGAGTGGCTGGGGGGAGGGGGGAGGATGTTGGGGAAGAGGCAGAGGAGCTGGAAGTGTGTGCATGTGCACAGGCTATGGGTTTTAAAAAATGTCTGAGTTTATCCAGTAAGAGGGAAGAGGCAGAGGGGCTGGAAGATACTATAGGGACACATGCTTCCAGCCCCTCTGCTTCTTCCCTCTTCCTGGATTCACTCAGACATTTTTAAAACTCACAGCCTGTGCACACACACATACTTCCACTCTTTTAAAAAGATTGATGACTGAGTGGGAGTGGTTTGGCAGTTATGTAACTGCATGGGAGTAGCTTGGCAGTCATGTGACTGGGTGGGAGTGGCCAAGTCGATGTCACTGAATTATTTGCCCCAAAGAATGACCTACAAAAAGAAGACATAAAAAAGGAAATTTATTATTTTGTGGACTTACTACTTAAATAAGAACAAAATAAGTACACAAAACAATAAAACAGCTACTTATAGAAGAAATATGGCTTGCAGGTCTTCAACATTACTGACCACCTTACACACACACTTCCAACCCCTCTGCCTCTTCCCTCTTCCTGGATTCACTCAGATGTTTTTAAAAGAGTGGAAATGTGTGCCTGTGCACAAGCTGTGAGTTTTAAAAACATCTGAGTGAATCCAGGAGGAGGGAAAAGGCAGAGGGGCTGGAAGTGTGTGTGTAAGGTGGTCAGTAATGTTGAAGACTGGCAAGGACAGCCATATTTCCTCTGTAAGTAGCTGTTTTATTGTTTTGTGTACTTATTTTATTCTTATTTAAGAACCGTATTTTTCGCCCTATAAGACGCTCCGGAATATAAGACACACCCAATTTTAAAGGAGGAAAATCTAGAAAAAAAAGATTATGAACCAAATACTATAGTTCATTTCATTTCATTTCATTTATTAGCACTTATATACCGCCCCCTCTCCCGAAAGGGACTCGGGGCGGTGTACAGTCCGTATTAAAAAACACCAAATAAAATACATGTATGCATAGGAGGAGGATAAAATAGGCCAAAACTGTACAGCTAATAAGTAAACAATATAAAAATTTAAAATATCATACAATTTATACACTATCCCTCTAAAAGCCAGTAAAAAGTATATGCCAGGGGGGTAGACGTTGTAAATTATGCCAAACCAGCCAGTCGGAACAGGTGTGTCTTCAGTTTCTGTCGGAAGGAGCGGAGGTCAGTAGTGGTTCTAATGTCGGGGGGGAGGTCATTCCAGAGGGTTGGGCCCATCACAGAGAAGGCCCTACTCCTCGGTGTCGCCCGTTGGCATTGCCTCGTGGACGGCACCAGGAGAAGGCCCTCCCTGTGAGAGCGGATTGGCCGCAGGGATGTGTGCGGGAGGATGCGATCCCGCAGGTAACTAGGCCCTATGCCATGGAGCGCTTTAAAGATGGTAATCAGAACCTTGAACCGCACCCGAAAGACCACAGGTAGCCAGTGCAGCTCGCGCAGGAGAGGTGTTACGTGGGAGTACCTAGTACTCCCCATGACTACCCGCGCGGCTGCACTGGCTACCTGTGGTCTTTCGGGTGCGGTTCAAGGTTCTGATTACCATCTTTAAAGCGCTCCACGGCATAGGGCCTAGTTACCTGATATAAAATATAAAAATATTTTATATCAACTGTATAAAGTTAACAGCAGTTTAAGAACAATTTTATGTCAACCATGTAACATATTAAGAACTATCTTTACTCTCATTAACAGTCAGAGCAAGAAACAGCAAGAAATCCAGAAATGAAAGAACTGTCAATATTACCAATATATTCTTCATTTCCCCTCCCCACTTATATTTCATCTGGTGCTCTCTTATCCAGCCATATTTCATCTAGTGGTCTCATAACCCCTCATATCTCATCTGGTGCTCTCTAACCCCCATATTTCATCTGGTGGTCTCTAACCCCCTCATATGCATCTGGTTTGAGTGAATGCTGCTGGAAAGGAGATTGTAAAAACTCATGAATGAAACTCATTTAACAATGCTCTTGCTTAGCAACCAAAACTTTGGGCTCAATTGTGATCATAAGTTCTCTTCCTTTTTTTTTCTTTCTTTCTTTCTTTCTTTCTTTCTTTCTTTCTTTCTTTCTTTCTTTCTTTCTTTTTCTTTCTTTCTTCCTTCCTTCTTCCTTTCTTTCTTGTGTCTCTCTCTCCCTCTTTCTTTCTTTCCTTCCTTCCTTCCTTCCTTCCTTCCTTCCTTCCTTCCTTCCTTCCTTCCTTCCTTTCTTTCCTTCCTTCCTTTCTTGTGTGTCTCTCTCTCCAACGTTCTTTCTTTCTCTTTCTATCTTTGTCTCTCTCTCTCCCTTCCTTCCTTTCTCTCTTACTCTTTCTTTCTCACTCTCCCCCCCCTCTCATACACACATACGTACCTTCCAGTTGGCAAAAATTTCTGTTTTGCCAGCTGGGAGGCTGGCAAAGAAGCCTCGTTTTCCCTGCCGCCCATGGCACTTCACTTGCTGCAACTCGGACAATGGGGAGGAGGGAATAGCGCTGTCCGGGTTGCAGCAAGAAGAAGAATCGGCTGCGGGAGTCCGGCAGAGCAGCGTGCGGAGCCGCGTGGAGCCCGTCTCCCCGGCTGGCTGGGGAATTCTGGGAGTTGAAGTCCACAAGTCTTAAAGTTCCCAAGTTTGGACACCCCTGGAATAAATTGTTTAAGACCAAGCTGTCCATCTTTGTTTTCTTGTTTTGGCTTAACAATCCCATCCTGTTTCTCTAGCCCAAACGATTGTCCCGCCAAATCAAATCAAATTTTAGAACTGGTCAGCAGGCTCTGAGACTCTGGTTTTGTGTTCCTAAACTCCAGAAAGTTGGAGCATCTGTGGCAAAATGACAGTCTTTGTAGTTTGGCTGGGGAGTTTTGCTTGAGGCCAAGAAGAATCCAAAACATATTTCATTGTTATAGCAGCTAGGCAAAATCTGGACTGTTTTCTTTAAAAGGCGAATTATTTAACAGTTGGCTTGATTTTACAAAGGGGTTGCTGGAAGGCTACAAGCCTTATTTGCATGCTTCTTATCTGAAAGCCTGAATGGTCATTTTTGCAAAGAAATTTAATAGGAAAAATTGGCCTGCTACCAAAAATCGGCCTGCTAGAAGTTACACCAATGACGTGCAGTCAGGTGAGGCAAGTGAGGCACAGCCTCACCACTCTCATCATGAAAAAAAAAAGTAAAAGTAAAAAGCTGAGCTAGTTGCTGCCTCACCGTGGATGACTCTGCTTAACCTCACTGGTGCTCTCCCTCCCCAAGTGTAGTGACTTCCTCCTCAGGCCCCCATTCATTTCTCTCTCTCACACACACAGCTGGATAAAACTATATAAAATCTAGCCCAGCTTCACTGATTACAAGTTTGAAAAGGCAACGTGGCTCCACCTGCAATCAAACTACACTTGGGGAGGGAGAGCACAAGTGAGCACTGAGGAGGCAGGAAGCCAGGCAAAGAGCCATGCTGTAGTACACACACTTCCCCCCAGCCTCTTTCTTTTGGAAGGCCCGGCTCGGCTCCCCTCTGGCTTCTCTGCCTCTCCTTTCACCCCAGCCTGCCAGCAGGAGGTGGTGGGTGGGCTTTATTGTGTTCCAGGCATTTCCCACCCAGACAGCAGGCTGCATTTGCAATGGTGGAGGTGTTTGGGAAAGGCAGCAGGGGAATGGGGGGCGGGATGGCAGTGGAGCTGCTTTCAAGCCACTGGAAAAGATATCCAATCCAACTTTTGTGTGTGTGGGGGTTTGTTTGAGAGTGAGTGAGAGAGGGAAGGGGTAGGAGAAATAGTCCAATCCAACTTCTGTGTGTGTGTGTGTGTGTGTGTGTTTGAGAGAGGGGGAGGAAGGGAGAGAGGGAGGAAGGAGGGGAAGGAGAAGAAAAAGAAAAAGAAAGAAGGAGCAAAGGAGAAAAACAAATGCTGTCGCTTTAAATTGGAACTGAGCATGCCTGGCTGTGGAATTCTGGGAGTTGAAGTCCACAAGTCTAAAAATATTTGAAACCCAGCACTGTGTCAGTGCCTCACCAGTCATAAACCTCACCGCACGTCACTGAGTTACACATCTTCCTTCCTTGGTCATAAGTCCCTTTTTCAGTGCTGTTGTAACTTTGAATGATAACTAAACAAAGTAATGTTTAGTAATTGTAGTCCTCAACTTACTGTTGTAAGTTGAGGACTATTTGTACTATTCTGAGGATATCTCTGCCTCATTGCAGCATCTTACTTCTGCAAGTGTTGGTGTTGACAATAAGGGGTCAGAGTGAACAAGCAATCTGACTGAATGGAAGACATTTTCCTTTGGCCATATAAATAATTTAAACGTATCTTAATTTGCCAAATTCTAAGTTGTTTTTTTTAAACAGCCTTGGATGTTAAAATGGAAACCCAAAGAAAAGTCACGATTTTCCCTAATTCAGCAGTGAAGTAAATATCCTTTAAAGCAGTAGCTTTTGAGCCATTGAGGAAATGCCTGTGTTTAATACTCTGAAGAACAATGCTTTGCTTATGCTAATATATTTTTCAATGCTTTGCTGAGCCCTAACTCAAGGTTTTGCCATCGTTCTTTGGGGACTAATTTGTGCTATGTGAGACAGCAGGCTCAGTCACAGGCAGTTGGCCTCATAAGTGTGTTCCTTCTGTCAACTTGTGATCACAGCTGAAGTGGCTGCCCTAAATTTTACTAGGGTTCCTGGGCACAATCATCAACCTTTGTGCCCAGAGCCTATGTAATTTCCTGAGGCATTCAACCATGAGAGAAGCTCACTTCCTAGTAACCCTTTCAGATTTATTTTCGATACTTGATTTGGAAAGAACTTTTAGAGGTTTTTTTTTTCCAAAAGCTTATTTCAAACATATGGTAGACTTTGAAGCCCTTCTGTCTTGGGTCAACATCTGAATCAAGAGAGTTCTTAGCTTGCTTGCTTTGTGAACTTTCTCCTCAATTGTTTTTCCTTCCCAATTGTGTTGTATGGAATAGTGGTATGTGGCAAGGATAGTATCAGGCACCAGAAGAGTTTTTCTCCACATCTTTATCTCTTTCATCAACATTGTCTTGAATTGTAGTGCAGTACCTCATTAAATTCTAGGAACAGATGAGACCTTTTCATATTGGAATCTGCTCAATTTGATTCAGGCACCAAACTGATTTGATGCAGATTTTGAGGGCGAGGGGACGGGGGGGATACTATTTATGTCATTCCAGGGATAGCTGGGCTGGGACATGCATTCACATATGTCTCATGTTGTATAATTTGTTTATGTGAACAACATGACAGTGATATACCATAAACACTAGTTGTCAAAAAATCCATGTGAAATAGAGAAATATTTTGAGTGCCTGAATAGATACCTTCTGGGCTATTTTTGATATACTCCACTCTGGCTACAGTTTGTTCTAGTTTCATCCAAATTTGCTCATTCCAGTTTTGCATTTCCGTTCTTCCTTTGTAACATTGGCTCCAGACTTCTAAGGATTGGTGCCTGGCCCATCTTCTCCTATTTTTCCTTCCCTGGCTTCCAACTCCTCTCCAAACCTTTGATTAATGTATGACATCATTTGCCTTCGGATATCAACTCTGTTCTATTAGCATGAGCCTTTGATTGTTAATGCAGTCCAAACTAGCGCTTGTCCTGTTTGATTTTTTTTAATGTCCCCTTCCCCCATACACATACACTTCTCACATTTGTTCAGAAACTTTGTCTTTCATTCTTTCATCTTCCTCTTTCTCCTTACTCTCTTATTTCTATTCAATTGCCTATTTCAAAGTATACCATCAGCTTATATGGCTACTTCCACTTTCTTTATTTTGCACAATTACTTCAGGAATCTCTGCTCCTTCCTACAGAACATTTGCCAAAACAAGAAATTTCAGTCCCAAACCTTTGGCCCTGTGTCTTTGGCCCTGTAGCTCCATCAATTTATCTTCCCTTAATTAAGTGAATATTTGTATTTGTCCCCTATGGTTTAGCTCACAGTGATTTTTAGGAAACAGAGAACAGAGTTGAACCAAGATACCGGGGCAGTTTTCCTAAGCTATATTAAGCAAGTTGCTTGATACCTTTATATGGTAATGATTTATGTTTGTTGTTCATTTGCTAAATCATATCTATTATGACCTAGGCTTCCTGATACAGTAAAAAGCACATGCTTAGTCCCCAAACCCCTCTTTTTATTTCAAAGGCTGTGAATTATGTTCATTCATAGCCCGTAATGAGTCCCAAATAGTTGTAAAGAGTCCTACAGTAGGCTGTTAAAGTCCTTCGGGATAAGGCCGATAAGCACCCACTTTTATCTTCCTTGATACGCTGCTAAAGACTTAATTGGCAATTAGCTTGGCAAGGCCAAAGGGAGCAAAGAGTCAAAACAGAGCTCCAAAAGGTAAACTGACCAACATGAACCAAGTTGCTTCCTGCAAATATGTCCTATTGGAGGGGCCAATCACCTCCAAGCCTTACTCCCGAGTCATTCTTTCTGACTTAACTGCTCTTGCCTTCTGGCAGCTCTGTGCATGTGCACTCTGGGAACAGGGAGAACCTGTTCCTCTGCCTCGCTGCTGTCTGACTCTGGAGGCTCCCAGACGGCCCTGGGCCCCTCTCTGCCTCTGACACAGAGCCTTCATCCAAGCTTTCCCCAGACTCCAGGACTGGCCATGTTCCTCTCCAACCTTCTCGCTGTCCGACTCTGCTGCAAGATCCGCAGGCCACCGCTGGACCACAACAATATCCAACTTTTTGCAACCCTATGGACTATAGCATGCCAGGCCCTGTGGTATCTATTGTTTTCCAGAGTTTGTCTAAATTCATTCTCATTGTGTCAATGACACTATCTATCCATCTCATCCTCTGCTATCACCTTTTAATATTTCCCAACATCAGGGCCTTTTCCAATGAGTCCTCTCTTCTCATTCAGTGGCCAAAGTTTTTGAGCTTCAATGATTTGTTTAGGATTCTGGAAACAGCAATCAGTTCATAAAGATTAATTCTGAGTTGATAACAGGTCTGAGCCACAGCAGTTGGTTTGAAACATTTTTCCTGCCTAGTTGAGAATGTTTTGCCAGTAAGCCTATTATATTTAGAACAGATCCATTGAAATCGATGAGTTCAATTTTTTTATAACTAATTTAAATCCTATTGCTTTCAATGGGTTTCAAATATAAATAAGCTGAAATGAAACAAGCTGGGTTCACTGCAATTTTTGGCTCTCCCACAGTGAATGATGACATTTCTAAGTGTTCACTCATTCATCTATGAATAGATTATACTGATCATTAAGAATAATAGTTGTGTTGTCCCTGGATTGGTATAAGAGAATATTCTAGATTTTTCAAGTGTTGTATTTGTCCTTGAACATTGCAGCTTTATGTTATACCTGTTCTTACACCTAAAAATGAATGTGCATGCTATTAAATAGTAGTTCAATAAGAATATCCTACTGTTACTTTATTTGAGCAGAATAATATATTTTCTACAAAGGCATAAAACATATTTTATAGAAAGTTATTTAAAAAAGGAGAAAAATGATTACAGCATATCAGTATGTGTACAGTATGCATTTATTCTTAAAAGTCTGGCTTAGTTGTAATTTCCATACACGGGGGAACAGAGTTTATTATTCTCCTGGCATCTTCCCCCACGCTTCCAACAGACACAGCCTTAGATGTTTTGTGCTAAAGGCCATAAAATTGAACAGAAGAGCCAAGGTGATTTTAATGTGTGAAATGCAAACCTGTCATGGGGTTTGTGTGTCTGTTAGTTTATTAAAGGGCTGGTGTTACTCAGGTGGTCCATAAAAGTAAGATTATTTGGCAGCAGACCAAGGGATGTGCACATCCAGACATCCTGGCAGCAGAAGCTGAATAGCCCTTCTTCCCAACCTATCGTGAAAAGGATGAAACTCCTTCCTTTTTGGGGGGGGGGGGAGGAGGAAGGAAATGATCATGTCTCAAGGTGGGATGAAAGCAAACCAGATCAAAAGGTCAAAGAATGTTGGCTCACCTAAACTTGTCTTAAAGGTAAAGGTTACATATGTGCTAGTTGTTCCCAACTCTAGGGGGCGGTGCTCATCTCTGTTTCAAAGCTGAAGAGCCAGCGCTGTCCGAAGATGTCTCTGTGGTCATGTGGCCAGCATGACTAAATGCCGAAGGCGCATAGAACGCTGTTACTTTCCCACCAAAGGTGGTCCCTATTTTTCTATTTACATTTTTATATGCTTTCGAACTGCTAGGTTGGCAGAAGCTGGGACAAATAACGGAAGCTCTCTCCGTTACGTGGCACTAGGGATTTGAACTGCCAAACTGAGTCAACAAACTCAGCATCTTAGCCACTGAGCCACTGCATCCCTAAATTTGTCTAAAACTTAAGTTGTCTTGGATGGTTGCAAAAGGGGGTTGCTTCTCCAACTCTTTTAGATCCTTTAGTTTAAAAATCTAGCTAGTTATTATTAGTAGAATGACATATTTCAGCTTATTATAAAAATGTATGCTCTATCAACACGTACATCTTCATTTCATATTATGTTAAAACAGATATTTCCTTATCTTAAAGTTGCAACAAACTTGCTTATGTAATGTTTAAGCAGATTTCTCTACAGCTAAAACAATGAGCATTTTATCTTTCCTATAAACATGATTTTCTATGTGTAGAATTAATATCTCTACCTCTACCTCTACCTCTACCTCTACCTCTACCTCTACCTCTACCTGTCTGTCTGTCTGTCTGTCTGTCTGTCTGTCTGTCTGTCTGTCTGTCTGTCTGTCTGTCTGTCTGTCTGTCTGTCTATCTATCTATCTATCTATCTATCTATCTATCTATCTATCTATCTATCTATCTATCTATCTATCTATCTATATCTCTCTCCACTTGTTTGCCCCATTTTACAACCTTTCTTGCCACAGTTCTTAAGTGAATCCACCCAGTTATTAAGACAATGACACAGTTGCTCAGTGCATCTGACTTCCCCATTGGCTTTGCTTGTCAAAAGGTTGCAAAAGGTGATCACATGACCTCAGAACACTACAACCATCATAAAGATGAGTCAGTTGACAAGCATCCAAATGTAAATTCAGAGCTGTTGTAACTTTGAGCGCTTACTGAATGAACTGTTGTGAGTCGAGGGCGACCTGCATTAATCCATCTAGCAGCAGGAATTCTCAAACGCTGTGATGCACAACTGCCTATGGTAAGCTTGGCACTGTAAAACAAGGACCAAAGCCTAAACGGGTTTTGACAGTATTCCTAATGAAGATTCAGGAGATCACTGTATAAAAAAGGAGTTGTAAGCTCCTCACTTATCAATAAAGATATTTGGAAGAAAATAAAGAAGTTTCTACCATAATCTATTTTGGAAATACGTAAATTTCAAAAGGGAAATAAAAGGGAAAAGGCAAGAGCAGAGTTGAAATCCTCTCCTGAAACATCTGGAAAAGATAGTGTGGGTCGGAGGGTCGGAGGGAGGGGAGGAATTAAAACTTCATCCTCCTGGTGCGGGGCTTTGGGCAAAGGCTGGAGGGAAGTACCCTGGCTTGTGCTCTCCCTCCCCAAGTGTAGTTTGATTGCAGGCAGAGCCACGTTGCCTTTTCAAACCTGTAATCAGTGAAGCTGGTCTGGATCCTTCCAGGGCTGGGGGAAAGTGTGTGTGCTCCAGTATGGCTCTTTGACTGGCTTCCTGCCTCCTCCTGTGGTCTCCTTGCTGGTGCTCTACCTCCAATCCAACTTTGTGTGTGTGTGTGTGTGTGTGTGTGTTTGTTTGAGAGAGAGAGAGAGTGAGAGAGAGGGAAGGGGGTAGGAGAGATAGTCCAATCCAACTTCTCTGTGTGTGTGTGTTTGAGAGAGGGAAGAAGGAGGGGAAGGGAGAAGAAAAAGAAAAAGAAAAAAGGAAATGTCTTTCGCAAAGGAGAAAAACAAATGCTGTCACTTTAAATCGGAACTGAGCATGCCTGGCTGTGGAATTCTGGGAGTTGAAGTCCATAAGTCTAAAAAAATTTGAAACCCACCACTGTGTCAGTGCCTCATCAGCCATAAACCTCACCACATGTCACTGGTGATACACATGGATCCATCTGTATTCACTGTTATATATTGAATATATATAGATGTTAAATGTGCTAAAGTGAAACTAACCTTTAGATGACCCTGTTAACTGTGCTACAGTGAAACTAACCTTTAGCTGACCCCAACAGTTTTGGAGGGAAATGTAGAACATTTATATTTGGGTGGGCTTTTTCTAGTTCTATGATTGGTTAAGGCTCTGTGGGCCTAGAGTATAAATCAAAGGCATTTGCCTGCAGTTCCTTAGTTCCATTTTTGAGTCAATAAATTCTGTTGCAGCTATGTTGGTCTAGTTCTTGCCTACTGAAGCCCACTACACAATGTTCACACATCCCACTCATCTTGAAATCAATGTTATCCTTTTGTGATGGATAAAATGGAGGGAAGTCAACAACATCTAAGTTTCTTCAGAATGTTTCCATTCATTACAATCCAAAAGATGCTTCCTCAGACTTTTTTGAATCCTTCCTTGAAGGACTGGGATTTCTATTGTGATGGTGCTTCACAATAAGTCATGCCTTCACACATGCTACCCTCAAAATAGTAATTTAAATTTATTCATTCAAAGTAGAGTGGGGGGGGGGTCAAATATGCATTTTGTATAATGTACAGTTTATACAATGTTGGATCTTATATCTAACAATGTTAGATACAATCATCCTGTGGTTTAAAAAAAACAGTTTGTAGCTATAAATCACTACCTATTTATGTAAGGTGTGAGTCTATTAAGGAAGCCCTGTGGAGTATAGATGGATGTATTCCAAATTCTGTCACCATATGGAAAGGCCATATTGAACAACTTGGAATGAAATTTAAATGAATTGATAGATGAGTGGCTTAAATATTTCTGCAGTTTCAAGCAAACGGTGTCCTTCTTAGCTTAATGAAGCTGTGCGTAAGAGTGCAGATACTCTTCTGTTTTGCTTCACACATTTAAATTTTGCAAAACATTTTTCCATTTTTGAAATAAAAAGTGCTGAAGTGTATATAGAAATGTGTATTTAAGTCAAAACACACATTTAGCCATTTACTTCAGTGCAACATTTCATGCATTTAAGTCAGAATGGCCTTAAATAAGGAATTACACGATGGATTTATAATAGATCTAGGTAAAGTGGTCACAGAGTTAGACTGGTCTATTTTAAATTATTTGAAAGAATTAATTTTCTGCAAATGGAATCAAATGCTATTAGTGTTTTTCTTACAAACGTTGGCTTCCACTTTTTCACAGTGCAGGCAGAGTGGAGGTTTCACGATATAGAGGTTCTTGGAAATGAACAATTCATTTTACAACTTTTTTACCCCATTCACATTTCTAGCTATTGCTTCCCCCTTTGATAACTTTTTCTTGTTAGATATTTGAGTCTCTTTCTGGGTCAATTCCTGTTAGCTTTTCTATTGCTCTGTCTCTAAAACCCTTGTTGGGCTCTAGTTTGTTTTTCTTAGCATAATGAACTGATATTTCAACTTGAAAATAAAAGCCTCTTTTAAATAACGATGTCTGGTGTATTTCTTGCATATTATGTTGGGAGGATGACCAAATATCAAGCTGGTTTTATGCCCATGCTGTACCTGTTCTAATTCACTGTTCTGTTTTGTACCTTAAACTATTCTATCGAGGGATTCTGAAGTGGGTTTAGAAAGATGGTTTTCTGAAACTATCTTAGAAAATGGTTTTTCAAAGCACTCCAGAAAATATTTGTTTCCTTTCTCAGTAGACTCATAGAGTCAAGTGTGTGTGTGTGTGTGTGTGTGTGTCTAACAAATCGTTTATTCCAATGCTTTGCCCTAAGGCAAAATACTTTATAGAGTTTGAGCATTGACAACAAAGACCTGTTCAAGTTTTCCATCAGAACCCATTTAAGGTTCTCCCAAGACAGTTTACATTCTACACTACTTTTGAACAATTCTTACATTGAAGAGATTTTTCTCAATGCATTTTAGATATCAGTAGGCAGGCTGGGTAGGGAGAAACGTAAGTAAAAAGTATCGGATTCTTACCAAGGCTGCTCTTGTAAATATTCAGCATTAAATGGTAAAACCAAATCTCACAAGTATAGATATTTCATCAACACAAATCAAGTATCCTTCTTAAAAACACATAATTGTTATACTGCATATGCAATCTTATATATGTATCCCAAGGGACACGGCGGCTCAGTGGTTAAGATGCTTAGCTTGTTAATTAGAAAGGTTGGCAGTTCAGTGGTTCGAATCCCTAGCGCCGTGTAATGGAGTGAGTGCCCGTTACTTATCCCACCTTCTGCCAACCTAGCAGTTCGAAAGCACGTAAAAAATGCAAGTAGAAAAATAGGGACCACTTTGGTGGGAAGTAACAGCATCCTTCAGGGT
This sequence comes from Natrix helvetica, assembly GCF_964273705.1. Lineage (NCBI taxonomy): Eukaryota > Metazoa > Chordata > Lepidosauria > Squamata > Natricidae > Natrix > Natrix helvetica. Next base: position 80,921,422 of record NC_138549.1, on the reverse strand, counting down.
TTAGTCATGCTGTCCACATGACTATGGAGATATCTTTGGACAGTGCTGGCTCTTCGGCTTTGAAACGGAGATGAGCACCACCCCCTAGAGTTGGGAACGACTAGCACATATATGTGAGGGGAACCTTTACCTTTATATGTACTCCAAGCATATCATGCAATAAAAAGTTTGGTTAGGATGGCTCAATGACCAGCTACATAAGGCCACAAGGATCTGTCATGTGCAGGTGCCAAAATAGCAAGAGAGCTGGACCTGGGCCTAAAATGAGAATAACCAATCTCTCACAATGTCATAGAAATGTGTCTTCTTGGGGCACAATTTTTTTTCTCTAAGTCTACATCTCTTAACTTTGTGCCCTATAGCAAGGCAAAGAGAGTCCTTTTCCCACCCTGAGTACTGTAACCTTATTTAGTAGGTTCAGGGATGAAGAAACTCATTTTTTTAATTTGTACTGTTGGCCTTGCTATGTAAACCCCTAGTAGCCATTTTGTTAGAATGTCTTCTGTGAAAGATGATAGTGTGGGCTGCGCTGATCCTAGATGAATTCCTGGCAATCACCATCATCCACGATAACATTTTTCATAGAGGAAGAGCTTACAAATTAGTCAATATATAAATTGATTAGCTTTGATTCCCTATCCATCTTCAGTGTATGAAGAAGCATTTGTGGTACTGCTATCCATTCCTGGGATGACTTTGAACATGGTTCTTCCTCTAATGACTAGTTGTGTGGCTGAAATCTTGCTTCTTCAAATAAGGGGATTTCAATGGGGCTTGTCACCAAGGAGATCAATATAAGAGTATGGGCCCATTTGCATAATCCTGAATATTCTTCCTTGGAAATACATTCTACCTTAACATTAAATTCTTGAGTAAACATGCTTTTAGAATAACTGAAAGCTTTTTTGGGTCATTAAATGTAGAGGTTATATCAAGCTCCATAGAGCATTGACAATTTTGAAAACTAATGGTACTTGGCTATTTACATAGCTATTTATGTATGGAGTATATGAACATTTTCAGATATTCCTAGTATTCGATGATAAAATTAGTCCTTAAAAACCATTCTTGATTACACCTTGCAACATCTCAGCAGTTTTCTGAATGTTGCTAACATTAAAAGAAGCTCTCCCTCCTTCTCTCCCTCGCTCTCTCCCTTTCTGGTATTTCTTGAAACATAAAAATGGTTTATCCAATGATGGGGGCCTTTTGAAACAATGACAGAATATTCTGGAAAGAATGATCAACATCAGCTAATACTAGCACTCTGACATAGTCTGTAAGAGTTCTCATCTTATTCGACTGCAATTTAGGATGTGCAAAGATAGTTATGGTGAACTAGATAATCCAATTTAAAAAAATACATAAAACTAAATCTATAATGAATAGCACCAGACTTTTAAAATTAGGTAACTACTCTTGCATTCCCAAACACACACACGAGCATGTACACACGTACACACAGAGAATGTGTTGTTTATGAAGCTGTACATACATGGCCATGTTCTGATCGCAAGTTAGATTGAACTAATCATCAGTGGCAAATGCTAGTAGTTCTCATATCATTTATAACAGCTTATATTCCATACATGTGAGTCTTTGGAAAGGTCTGGATTCAGTTTGCATCAGGGGTGAAATCGACTTACCTTCACTATTGGTTCACAAATATGAGTGCACCGGGTGTGGGTTCTGGCAGGCCAACTGCTGGTTCGCTCGTGTGTGCCAACACTTGCTTGGTGCATGCTGTGTGCTCTTGGTGTGCATTGTGTGTACTTGATGCACACTGTGCGCGTATGCACAGTGTGATTGAAATTGTTCTCCAAAAAACAAGATGGTGGTGCCTATGGCGCTGCCAGGAGAACTAGTTCGGGAGCGTGGCAGGTCTGGGTCGCTACTGGTTCCAGCGACCCAGGCTGCCAAACCACTACCAGTTCAGCCTAACCAGTTCGAACCAATAGAGCTCATGAGCCACCTTCATGCATGCGCAGGACCTTCTGCACATGCTCAGAGCATCAAAAATGGGAAATGCTGACATCTGGGTGGATGGACATAGCCTGATACTGAGCACACCTGCAAAGGTAAGTAGTGAAGGGAGGAATCCGCTGTGCCACACGATTTAGATTAGCTAGAAAGCAGGAAATCCAACGATTCTAGCTATATAAATCACGTTCACAGCTGATCATTGGAAATACTGATTAGTCTGAACCGGTAGCATTTTTTTTTTACTACTGATTCCGGCAAACTGGTCCAAACCAGTAGCATTTCATCCCTGGTTTGCATTCTTCTTTATCTCCCAAACAGAAGATTGATACCACCTTGGAGGATGAAAAAGAAAACACTTCTCTGTCAGAACACAAAAGGGGTAGCAGGAAGGCTTAGGGTAGTGATGGGCAACCTTTTTGTCATTGTGTGCCGAAAGTGCACACAACAGTGTGCATGCGCATGCCCACAACCATCATGCAATGCGTGTGTGACATCACACTGTGCCCCCCACGTGTGCAACCCCCCCTCACATAACTAACAGTGCACCACTATGACATTTAGAAGGCTGTCAAGAACATTGATATAATTTAGTTTCCCTCAGTAAGGATTGACCCGGAGGAAGCCTTTGATTAAGCTATCAGCTGCACACAAGGAAGACTTCTCTCACAAAGACCTGGAAAGTTGGAAAGTCAGCAAAAGGAAGAGGAAGAGATCAGACCATCAAAGCAGTTGCAAGCCAAGCTGATGGCAGAGGGGTTCAGTTTGATGGGGACAGCATTTCCATTGTTCAAGATGCAGGATCCCAATGTTGAGTTATCTCAAGTTTATTGAATCACTTCTTCAAGGAAGTGGCGAAATGTGTTTTATCTGGTCAAGAGGATGAGTCAATGAGATGTAAAATAAGAACACTGCCACGCATATTTTATGCTAGTTTGGACTTGAAAACAAAATAAACGTGCATACAACCTCACAGAGCATAACCTGTTTGTAAGTAGGATAATATCTGTAGAGTACATCATGAGAAAACAAGCAGAGTTTGCTGACATATACGGGCACCAAGTGTAATGTCTAATTATGTGAATGGAGCCCCAAAATGATATAACTGCAAATGGAATTTGTATATTTTTAAGGTGACTACATATAATCACGATCCTTGTGAAATTGGAATTCCTCATCAGGAATTCCTGCCCAAGTGAATAAAGTGAGAGGTTTAAAATTATAACAGTTTACACATTAACCCAGAGATCTTCAGTAGTTAAAGGTCTAAAGGCTAGCAGAGATCTTGGGCAGTTAGCAGAATAAACCTTAATCTCATAATCTGGGGTTTACATCAGTTTTTGGTTGACCGACTCTAGGGAAAGTAGTAGAAGTAGTGAATTAAAAACGTTTAAGATAAAGAAGGGGAGTGGAGTCTTGCACAGGTTGAGTTCAATGAGGGGGAAGAATAATACAGAATGAAAGTATCTATAACTATAATAGTAAATTCCCCAACCTGGCAGTAAAAAACCAAATAAAATAAGAAGCAAGTTAATAATACCAATCTAGGGAAAAGAAAGTGGGAGGTGGATCAATTGAATTGATTGGGCAAACTTAAGAAAGGGACCTACTGAGAAGAAGTTTCTGGATCAGTTATGAAATAAAAAAGAAAAGGAATTGCCTGTTTTTGCTCTGCATGTTGAAAGCCAAACTAATCTCTTTTAAATTAAAAGAAAGCAGAGCGGGGTATAGACAGAAAGAAACAGAGAGCAGATTTTTTGGTTGCCTTATTCTCTTCCCACTTGCTGGATGATTGACAACCATTTTTGTACTTTTCTTGAGGAATTTAGCAGATTATAGATCCGTGATGGCGAACCTGTGGCATACGTGCCACAGGTGGTACAGAGCGTCCTCTCTATGGCATGCGAGCCATCACCCAGCTCAGTTCCACCGGCCAGCTGATTTTCAGGTCTCTGTCATGCATGCATGCGGGGGGTGCATGCGGGAGAGTAGCCCATGTGCACAGGGATGAGAGGTTTGCATGTGCAGGCACAGGTAGTGGGGGAGCATGGGGGGTGCAGCGCCCTCCACCTGCGGCTCATTTTTTTTATCCCAGGAGGCTGCAGGGAGGCCAACTAGGCCCAAAATGGGGTGCATGGGTGGGCCGCATGCATGCATTGGGTGGGGTGAGCGCAGAAAGCTCACATGCACATGAGCGGGGGGAGCACGGGGGAGCAGGTGCAGATGCATGGGGGGTGCACAAAGAGGTCACACACACATTGCATTATGCGTCTGGGCGCACGGTATTGCACATGCACGATTTTGGCACATGAAAACAAAAAGGTTAGCCATCACTAGTGGTACTATCCATGATTACCCTAAATGAAGACTTAAGTGAAGTGTCCATATGAATGTAGCAAGCATCCTTGAGGATTACGTCTTGCCTTTAAACAATATCAACCTTTCTTTAAGCGCCAGCCAGAGTATGTGAAGCAGCCAGAGAACTCAAATATGACACCATATGCAACACATACAATCGACTGGGGTTGACTATCAGAGAAGAAATGATAACATACATGATTTCTCTGACCGCTTCCGATATTATGGCTGGCACTTAAAGCAAAGCCATTTACCACGCTAGAATCCTTGGGTTGCAAGAATTCTGGCAACTGAAATATTTCCCTTTTGAAACTTACGTGTTTCCAAAATAGATTATGGTAGAAACTTCTTTATTTTCTTCCAAATATCTTTATTGATAATTGAGGAGCTTACAACTCCTTTTTTATACAGTGATCTCCTGAATCTTCATTAGGAATACCGTCGAAACCCATTTAGGCTTTGTTCCTTGTTTTACAGTGCCAAGCTTACCATAGGCAGTTGTGCATCACAGCGTTTGAGAATTCCTGCTGCTAGATGGATTAATGCAGGTCGCCCTCGACTCACAACAGTTCATTTAGTAAGCGCTCAAAGTTACAACTGCTCTGAATTTACATTGGGATGCTTGTCAACTGACTCATCTTTATGATGGTTATAGTGTTCTGAGGTCATGTGATCACCTTTTTCAACCTTTTGACAAGCAAAGCCAATGGGGAAGTCAGATGCACTGAGTAACTCTGTCACTGTCTTAATAACTGGGTCGATTCACTTAACAACTGTGGCAAGAAAGGTTGTAAAATGGGGCAAAATGATCAAATGTTTCAGTTCGGAACAGAAATTTCAGGCTCAATTGTGGTCATAAATTTACATACCTGTAATCATGAAAGGTAAGTGGCACGTTTATTCCTTAACCAAATCTAACTTTAACAAATTGGAGGAGGGGGTTTCACATAAATTCAGTTTATTTCCAATGTAAGGGAACTGTGTAGTCTACTAAAGCTTGGTGACTTCAGGATTATGTTGAAGGGCATGCATAAGACATATTCACAGCAGTAAATATTCATTGCACTGTTTTCTACCCGTAAAATTAAAGTAACAGAAAACCAGAATGCTTACAATACGTCTTATAATACATCATGAGAAGGGGTGGGGGGGGGTGGGGGGAATGCAAAAAGGAAAAGCCAAATGAAAGAAAAGGAATAATCCCTTCAGCTTTTTTATCTCAAGAGCTAATTGTTACAAAATCTCTCAGTGCTCTGCTTTGTTCTTGTATCACTTGTCGGATACCTTGTCCTTTTTAATTGATTCTTTTTCTTTGCATTTCCTGGGTTAATAGTTTATGCAGTGAGCTTAAAAGGGAAAATGGGTTTAATGACCCTGCTGAGATATAACTGAGATATAAATGAGACACTAGTGAATATTTTAGATTTGCAAAATGCCCGTTGTTATATGAGTGGTATAAGTGTATGCAAATGTGAAAGGAGGCTTGGTACATTGCAAGGATCTTTGAGATCACCCTGTAGTCTATGGTATAAGACATGCAGCTTTCGGGGCAGTCTTTTTGCTAAGACTAGACTAGACTAGACTAGACTAGACTAGACTAGAATAGAATAGAATAGAATAGAATAGAATAGAATAGAATAGAATAGAATAGAATAGAATATAACTTTTTATTAGCCAAGTGTGATTGGACACAAAAGGAATTTGTCTTTGGTGCATATGCTCTTGGTGTACATAAAAAGACAAGATACATTTGTCTAGCACTCATTTTGTACCCTACAAATTACTCCAGAGGTGCTATTGAAATTTGGTAGTTGGCAATTTTTTATTAATACCATACTTTGAATATTGCATCCAGTTTTGGTCACCACGATATAAAAAAATGTTGAGGCTCTAAAGAGAATGCAGAGAAGAGTAGCCAAGATGATTAGAGGACGGGAGGCTAAAACATATGGAGAATGGTTGCAGGAACTGAGTCTGTCTAGTTTAACGCAAAGAAGGACTAGGGATGACATGAGAGCAGTGTTCCAATATCTCAAGGGTTGCCACAAAGAAGAGGGAGTCAAGCTATTCTCCAAAGCACCTGAAGGCAGGACAAGATGCAATGGATGGAAATTAACCTAGGAGAAAAGCAACCTAGAACCGAGGAGAAATTTCCTGACAGTTAGAACAATAATGAGAGGAACAACTTGCCTCCAGAAATTGTGTGAACTCTATTACTGGAAGTTTTTAAGAAAACAACTCTTTGTCTACAGTGGCTTTCTTGCTTGAGCAGGGGGTTGGACTAGAACAGGGGTCAGCAACATTAAACACTCAAAGAGCCACAAAGGTCCTAACCAGAAGTCTCTGGTTCAATTCTGGAGCTGGCCAGAAGTCCGGTTTCTCCACCATAAAGTCTCCTAGTGCGTCATCTTTTTTCCTCTATCTGTCCTAACTGAAAGCCCTATCAATTGTGGAGCTGACCAAAAACCCACCCCTCTCCACCTGGTGCACCATGCTTCCCCCCCTAACTGGAAGTTCCTCTCAAAAATGTGGTGCTGATTGGTGACAGGGAGACACAGCAGAAAGATGAAAGAACCACATGTGGCTCCAGAGCCATGGATTGCGACCCATGGACTAGAAGATCTCCGAGATCCTTTCCAACTCTGTTATTCTGTTATTTATGATGGCAACTCATTCTTTTAAGTCCTAGACAAGGAACTATCATTATGTTCTTGTCATTATGACACGATTGGCACAACTGTTATGATATTACAGTAGGTGGGGAAGTGATGACAGGGTGGCAAGAGTATTGCTACATAAATAGACATAAACCTGATAATTCTTTAGGTCAAAAAGCACACTCACCCAATATGCTCAGATTGCTTTACCCCAACTTTGAGTGAATTGCCTTCTTATGTGCAAAAGACAAATTTTCATGACTAAATATCATATACCGGCTTGGGAGGGGGTGTGGAAACAAGAAGCTTCAGAAACACTAATTTAATTCCTACTGTTAACCGCCATGGTAATAACAAAGTTTTTTTTTTTTAGATTAAAGTGATGAGAGAGGGGTCATGAATACTGTGGGTTGCCTCTATTTATCCATCCATGAATGCGACTGCAATGCGCTAGCAATCAAATCTAATTTTTTTCTACTGAAATCCAGCATTGTAAAGAATACCAAAACAAGATTTCTTCAGCTTGACTGCAGTAACTTTGTGACCTTTATTTTCTGTATCTGAGAAGGGATGTAGAGAACCTCTTGAATTGCCCACTCATCATTTATAATAAATGGAGTGTTTGCTTGAATGAAGAATCAGGATCAGGCTGTCAGCCTTCCAGCTCATTTGGGTTACCTTTTCTAAATTGAGTCAGCAAACTAAGTTAAATGTGCGGTTGATAACTTAACAATACAAATGTTTTAACTTTTAAGTGCAGAATTCTGGAGATCTCAGTGTCAACTTCTAAAGCGTTAATTAATTAATGAATTAATTAATTAGGTCGTCTTCTGGGAACTTCACACTCAGTCAAGAAAGGGCTAAGAAATGATGACAATATTAGCCCAAGAGAACATGATGATAGTCCATAGAGTTTTATCAGTATACATGTATGCTTATATACAGACAAGCACCGAAAGAGAATTTGTTTACAGGGTGGCTTCCTGTGTGTTAATGGCAATTACCTGTGGTTTCCTTGCTAGCTTTGTTTTTATATACTATATTTTCACTGATTTTCTCTTTGAAATAGCCTTATATTATTTGAACAGCTTCTCATAAAATAAAATAAAAAATGTGAAGGAGTGAGATATGTTTGCAAACATGTCACAATGATACAATATGTGTTAGAATACTGTAAGTGGGTAAGGCAGCTACTATTGTTTGAGGTAATGATTGCTCCAGGTTACAATAGTGATGGATACTTTTGTTGGCGCTACTTTCTAACAACATCTACTTTTTAAAAACAATTTCTGCTCTAATTCAACCTTCAATATATTTTATAAATCTTCCCATCCTATTCAAAAATAGTATTAAAATGGCTGTGAATGTTATAGTCACCACCTCATTCTAGTTGGAAGAATATTGGAAAACGCTAGAAAAGAAAGACACTTCATTTATGACAACCCTTATTTAGAGTAGCTAAATGTTTCAAATACTGAGAAATATTGGAAATATGATGATGCAAAAATTATTGGGAAAGAACCCGATCATGTTAGCTATTTCTTATGTCTGCACAGTTTTTGAATATTCACTAATAAATCGAGTTACAGTCAACAGTAAAGGGAGGTGGTTACCACCCACACCTCCAAGTTACAATAAATAATTAAACGTCAAGACATAAAAGAATGACTGTGGTAGTTTGGAGTAGAGACATTTGTAAGGAATTTATGAAGAACAACTTCATTAATAAAGGGAAAAGAATAAATATTCCTCAGTTATTAAATCACAGTTGGATAAAACTGGCAGTTTGAGCTATATAAATAAATTTGCTTTTTTCAAATTATTGTCAAGTCAGGATGCAGAATAAAAAGAAGATAATGGATATTTTTGTGCAACAAGACAGTGGCTGGTTTGATGTGAACAACCAATCTATTGGTTGAGATGAGGCATTTCTTTTTTCTTTGGAAAGGAGGATGAACAAACTACAAATTGGAGCCTTCAGATGATGTCCAAAATCAGGTTTTGAAAGCCACACTAATCCCAAATCATTTCAGAATAGAATGGAATGGAATGGAATGGAATGGAATGGAATGGAATGGAATAGAATAGAATAGAATAGAATAGAATAGAATAGAATAGAATAGAATAGAATAGAATAGAATAGAATAGAATAGAATAGAATAGAATAGAATAGAATAGAATAGAATAGAATAGAATAGAATAGAATTGGAAGGGACCTTGGAGGTCTTCTAATCCAACTTGCTGCTCAAGCAGCACACTCTATATCATTTCAGACAAATGGTTGTCCCATTTCTTCTTAAAAAGCTTCAGTGTTGGAGCACCCACAACTTCTGATGGAAAGTCATTCCACTGATTAATTACTCAAATTGGTATGCTTTAGGAACAAATCAGGAGCCTAGATTTGTACATAAATGTGCTGTGCTCCCAAGCAGGCTTTCTGGTAAGTTAATTAATAATAAGAATATGTATTGCACTCAGAATGTCCTATTCCCTTAGAACTCCTTAAAATAAAGTATTAAAAATGATACAATCTGGTGGGATATAGATTTTATGGTATAAGCCACGGGCCAGATGCGTCACACACTGGCCACCCCACCCCCATTTTAGCAAAGAGGAAAAAAGTCACAATACCTCACATGACAACAATGTGACACTGTGAGGCTGACACTCCTGGTATAAGGCATAATATTGTAAAGTGCATAATATGCTGATTATTGTTCTTCCTGTTGTTACTTCTTAGAAATCATCCTGCTTCAACCTAGCTGAGAAACATTTCACAAATTTGGACTTTAAGGTAGACTAGTCTCTTGTCCCACTTCTTTTAGAGCGCTCCCAAATGCCAAGATATGCAAGGAGATACCCCACTGTGGATTTCCATGAGCAGATGGAGAACCAGGCATGAGAGCAGTGGCATCATACCCATTGATGGCCTCCTAGCTACAAGAGTCAGTGATAGTTAGCTAGCAGCCATCACCATTTAGGAAACTACCTTCTGGCTGACAGATGAGATGTCAGCACAGCACAGCGGGAGACTGTTTTATTGACTAGTCTGTGATGGATTACCATAGTACTTGTGGGAATCAGACCAAGGGCAGTTTTCCATAGTGGCAGTGAATTATGTAGCAGGGGATGATGGATGTCAAGAGCAGCTACTTAAGAGGGCTCTCTCTGGCAGACAGCCGAGCATCACAAACACTAAGAGGTCATAACAGGCAATAAAAACAAATTCTGGGCTTGCTCTGCTTGCAGTGTTAGTGGATAAAGTTCTGTCTCTGGCAAAGGCCCTATTTCATCTGTTAGATGTGGTCTAGTTGCAGCTGTATTTCAGCATTGTCTCATCTTAGAACCAAGCTGTTTCTTGTTTTACACTCACTGAATGATGCTATTAACCAGGATTTGTCTGTCAATCTACCTATCAAATCCTATCTATTTACCTTATCCATCCTTGTGGAAATTACTGCTTACCCAAAAATAAGGTTAATTCAATTACACACTTTTACTTCTTGATAGTATTTGAAAATGATCCATTTGCTTTTCCTTCCTTCTGCTGCTTTTATTAGGAGCACATTTCTCAAACATCCTTCATTTAGCACCCCACCTTAGTGGAAGCTGTTTATGAATCAGTGCTCATGTAAGATAGGGATAAGGAAGTGTTAAATAGGATATTAGGAGGAACATTTCATACATAATGTCATAAATCAGATTTCTACCATGTGGGGGCCACCAGATGTGTTGGAATTGTGAAATCCTAGCCCAGTCTAGGAACTAATACCTTAGGGAATGTGGTTTTAACATCAACACATCTGGAGGGCATGGGCTGAAAATTTTTTTAAATAAGTGTTATAAATATCAAGGTAATGAAGACTATTTTGTAGATAACCTGTATCTATTTGGGGCATAGTGGGTGGGGGGACAAACCAGCCTGAATGATGTATACACTACACATCTATTTGCAGATTTCTTACTGCAGCTCACTGAATAGATGATTACATCACTGTGGTTTGGATGATAAAGCTGCATTGTTTATATAACAGACAGCAGGATGAGCTGAGATCGAGTGAAATTAAGTGTTTCCAACCACAAGACCTCAGCAACATGATAGCTCTTAAATTCAATGCAACTTGGGTTACATTTGGCAAATGAAAAAAAATCACTTGCGGTATTAATGGGACTTGTAAAGTAGCTTCCTCTGGGATATATGTTACTTCCACTCTTGTTAAAAGTTCCTTTGATAACTTATTCATTTCTCTGCCCCTAAAGAGCCCTGAAATGCTTGTCTGGTTACATTAACGATGTGAGTCCTTCTGGAAATAGGTTTTAACCTAAAGTAATTTGAACTTTGGTGGTTTCATGTGTTCAGACTAGAGGTTGATGTAAAGTATGTGATTTTTAAAAGAAGCAGCAGAGGGGAAACAGGACAGTGGAAGATTATGTGAGCTCGATAAAGGGAAAAGATGATGAGAATGATGATGACGACACAAGGGACTATCTTGGTTTTTTTTTAAAAAAATGATTATGCTGACAAAGCGGAGACTAGAAACTCAAATTGATTCTCTTGCAGTTATGGTGGCATGTCAGATTGAAGTGATACTATCCCTTTTGACTGGGTTCACACGAGATGCCCAACCTTCAATCTGGGTTGAACAACGAAAATTGCTACGTTCACATAATTCTCTATACAAGACAAATAAACTAATTATGGCTTGATGCTGTCCGGTCCAAACAACGTAAGGCAACAACATGCTTATAATCTGCAGATTCAGAAAGTACTCAAGTTCTTTGGAGGGGGGAGGAGCTTTTTCTGGCATATCATGCGAAACTACCTTCTGAGGCAAAGAACAATGTGGAATGTGGATTTTTATTCTAGATCCTGCTTTCAAAGATGCTGCTAAGGCTGAACCACCAGGTGCACATGGGGAGGTAGACAGATAACCCAGATAGATGACAGTAAGATAAAGGTAAATGTTCCCCTCGCTAGTTGTTCCCAACTCTAGGGGGTGGTGCTCATCTCCGTTTCAAAGCTGAAGAGCCAGCACTGTCCGAAGACGTCTCGATGGTCATGTGGCTGGCAATTACTAAATGCTGAAGGTGCATGGAACACTGTTACCTTCTCACCAAAAGTGGTCCCTATTTTTCTACTTGCATTTTTACATGCTTTCGAACTGCTAGGTTAGCAGAAGCTGGGACAAGTAATGGGAGCTCCCTCCATTACGCAGTGCTAGGGATTCGAACTGCTGAACTGCTATCCTTTCTGATCGACAAGCTCAGCGTCTTAGCCATTGAGCCACCGCGCCACCGCATCCCTATAGATGACAATAGTACTGTTAAAAAACCAGTTCTAGCTAAAAAGCTTATGCTGAAGCAGTTGCACATTAAAAAAACAAGGTTCCTCAACTGAGAATTAACAGCCAAATAAAGTAACCAGATGCTATAGCTAGGAAGGTAAAGGAAGACAAGGCAATGGGTATGACTGAATGAAGCAACCTGGAATTAAGGAGAAACTTCTTTAATAGTGGAATTAACCAGTGGAATGGCTTGTTTTCAGAAATTGTGGGTCCCTGGAGGTTTTTTAAGAAGACACTGGACAGTCCCTTCTCTAAAATGGTATAGGGTCTCCTACTTGAGCAAGGGGTTGGACTGGAAGACCTCCAACATCTTTTCCAGCTCTATTCTGAATTCAATTGAATTGAGCAGTTAGAGGCTGTGACCACTTTACCAAATCGTGCACTTATTAGTTTTATTATTAATATTAATTAAATAGTAATTAGCATTATTGACTGTCTTGGCCAATATCTTGTATATTTTTGAGATTAATTCCTCCCCAATCCCACCCCAAGCTTACATGCAGAAACATATTAGACTTTGATATCAAGATGCTATTTCCGTTTTTTTGTTTTGCTGGAAGAAGAAAGGTTTATATGGAGAACAGTTCTGCAAAAATTATTGGGGTTAGTACTTTTTGCAGGGCATGTGGATTTGGGGAAAACCCGAAATAATTTTTAAAAAGCCTGTGGTTGACGTGTAGTCTGGTGGTAAGAGCAAAACAGAACTTGCATACATAATTTTCACATACATGTGAATAATCTCAATAGGAAAGTAGTGAAATCATATTTCCATAGTAACTACGTCTGGCAGAGCTATTGATTATAGGATTGGGACTGGAATAAATGTACATCTCTAGGTTAATTCAGAGGTGGGGAATGATGTCCCTCCAGATGCTCTTGGTCCCCAATTCCCGTTAGCCAAAGCCAGACCAGAATTAGAGCTGAGTAACATCTGCAAAGCCATGTGTTGCACACCCATTGGAATAATAAACTCTCTCATATATATGTGAGTCAGCTCTTTAATTGCTACTTTAAAATGTGTGATCACGCCTATTCTAAAAATTTAAAGCAATTTTAAAAAGCTGTTTAGCTGACCTCAATCCAGTTCAAGGGTTTGCAATTCTAAGAAGAGAAAGCAATGCCTCTTGATTAAGAATTGAAGGTCTGGGGGAGAATTAGCTATGATAATTAAAATGACTTTAATGTGGTTTCAAATTGGGGTACCTGGATAGTACCTGTGTTTCTGGAACCTGAATCCTCATGAATTAAAAAAAAAACCATCCAAATTATTAGTATAGGAAAAATGCATATAAAGGTAAAGGTTTCCCTAGCATATAAGTGCTAGTTGTTCCCGACTCTAGGGGGTGGTGCTCATCTCTGTTTCAAAGCTGAAGAGCAAGCGCTGTGCGACGATGACTCCGTGGTCATGTGGCCGGCAAGACTAAATGCCAAAGGCACATGGAATGCTGTTACCTTCCCACCAAAGTATTCCCTATTTTTCTACTTGCATTTTTACATGATTTCAAACTGCTAGGTTGCCAGAAGCTAGGACAAGGAAGAGGAGCTCACTCTGTTATGCGGTGCTAAGGATTCGAACTGCCGAACTGCCGACCTTTCTGAGTGACAAGCTCAGTGTCTTAGCCACTGAGCCACCGCATCCCTACAGGAACAATGCAGAGTTCACCTTTACTGTGTTCTCTGTTCAAACAGAAAAAAAAGGTTAATCTAATTCCAAAAGAGAATAATAGAAACAAGAAGTAATTTTTCATTCTCCCAGTGTGATATGCAAATAAATTCTAAAGCGCAACTATTAATGGTTATGTGTTGATTATAAATTGGAGGTGAATTTTACTTTAGGGAATGTTTACAAGATCAACATCCATACAGGAAACAGGTGGATCCCCCCCCCATTAGCTTCCTTAATACCGTTGTGGATTTCTCCAGGCCTACCTTAAATTCTTGCAGAATTAACTAGGTTTAGCTCAGCAAATATGTAAAGTGATTTCAAAAGTGGAGTGTATGCAACTTCCAGTGTTTGTCTCATCACCAGTTCAATTATACTTCCTTCTGCTGATCCCTTTCACATTCACTATGTAATTGCTATTTTGGTGATGCCTATAATTTAATGTTTTCTCCCTAGTGATGAAAGTTATCCAGCTGCAATATGGTTTGTACATAATGCATGTTACAAAAAATATTGCTAAGCAGAGAAGCTCTGGTGATGTGTTCTCACATGTCCTAATCGTGACACCTGTAGACTACCACTATCTTATTTGTCATGCCCCAGGATATAACTTTTATATACTGTTGTTGCTCTCTAGCATCATCTAATGGCTGGATGGACAAATATGCCCCAACATACACATTTTGTTGTTGTGCTCTAGCCACATCTAGTGGCCGAAGAGACAAAATACCAAGTATATTGTTTGAAGCTGACCATCCATTTTCCTATCAGTCCGCACTCTCAAACCAAGTGCATTCTGGGAAGCCAGATTCTATTTCCTTTAGTATTTGGAGAAGGCAGAAACACAAAGAAGAATCCATCTTCATCTGTGGCACATGTGACAAACCCACATCTCACACTAGTGCATCGCTAGTGAGATTTAAATTGCTTGTATTTATTAATTGTTATGTTCAGCAGTAACTCAATACTATCTATCTTGTATTTGTATGTATCCCTATTTTCCCCAGTTTCACCATATCCTGTTCTTTCAATAAAGCATTCAGATCTACCCACACCATCTGTATTATTGGAGGATAGGTGGATTTAGCTGCACATTGAGCTGCACACAGACTAATGTGTAGTGAGAAGAGAACACTATTTGTGTGGGGTTTCCTTTGAAGGTAACCTGTACATTTTACTTGGCATAAAATGAATGGCCATCTGTTAGGGCAACAGATCTGCTCCTATAATGTAATACATATCAATAAGTGAGTTTTGCTTGTTGTTAGTTGTGAAGTCGTGTCCGACCAATCGCGACTCCATGGACAGCGTTCCTCCAGGCCTTCCTGTCCTCTATCATCCTCTGGAGTCCATTTAAGCTCACGCCCACTGCTTTGGTGACTCCATCCAGCCACCTCATTCTCTGACATTCCCCTCTTCTTCTGCCCTCAATCTTTCCCAGATCAGGCTCTTCTCCAGTGACTCCGTCTTTCTCATTAGATGGCCAAAGTATTTGAGGTTTGTTAAATCCTTCCATCCTAGTTCTCCATACAGAGCAAGTTTCATCTTCAGGATCTGGCCTTCTAAAGAGCAGTCAGGGTTGGTTGATCTCTTCTAGGACTTTGATTGTCTTGCAATCCAAGGGAGTTGCAGGAGTCTTCTCCAGCGCCATAGTTCAAAGGCCTCAATTCTTTGGTGCTCACCCTTTTTTATGGTCCAACTTTCATAGCCATACATTGCAACTGGGAAAACCAGTTTTGCTACTGATAGCGAAATAGCTTCTGGGCCTAATTCTGAATGTGGGTTCTTATCTAGAAAGGTCTACATGGTACAGTTCAAGATTATCTGAGGAATGGTGTCTTCCCCCCCAAAAATCATACCTATTCTGTGCATCATTTGGAATGGAGATGCTTAAAGTCTCTATCCTGCAAGAGATGAGATGGCATGGGCCCAAAGCCAGGGCCATATCTTCTCCATTGTGGCCCTGACATTTTAGAATATAAATTTCTCAGAGATATACCTGCCACAGCCTACATGGAGAGGGAGATGATAGATATTCAAGTGACCTTTGGCAAAGCTGGGGAAAAGGAGACCTCACTGCTGATACATATTGGATAATCACAAATAACCTATCAGATAACCTATCCTCTGTAAAATCTATTCAAAAGACAGAAAAGCAGTTAGCTGATGGTGAAACAGACTGATAAGAAATCAGGAAAAGAATGAGACAAAGCTGTATACCATCTTTTTATTTATTCAACCTACATGCTGAATATTATATAATGACAGCAGTATTAGCAACATCTTAGAATTAAGTGAAAATATTGAAATGAGGGGCAGTGTTTGCCTTTTACCAACAGAAAAAGAATCACTGCCCAAGAAATCTGCCACAGAATAAAGTAGTAATATTCAGTTGCCATTTAATGTCATCACACAGAAAGATCAGAATCATGCAAGCCATGGTATATTCCCTGTGATACTCGATGGAAATGAAAGTTTGACTTTGAAGAAGCAGAACAGGAACAGTATTGGCATTTTTCGAGTTTAGAATTGGGGGAAACTCCTGAGGCTACTATGGACAGTCAAAAAACCAGCACACCTAGATCATAGAACAAATCAATTCAGAATTCTCAATCAAGGCACAGAAGACTCAAATTATCATACTTTAGACAACAGATGAATATCATTATATGCCACTTTGTGGTTGTAATCAGCAGACTGTTTTTGTATTTTGTATTTGTGTGACAATATTCTGATTTCCCCAATTGTCTTTCTGAATCTGATATTTAAATGAAGTGCTATTGTTTCCCTTAATTACTGTTTATTCTCTGACAGATTCCACTCCTCTTTCATCTCCACTTTCCTGAAATAAATGCATATTTGATCAATTTGTGACTGTATATTAAACAATGTTACTGCAAACTGATATTTAATCATAAAGGGTAATCACTGAAGCAATAAGGCCATTTATAAGTAAAAAGTGGTGAAGATGGAATTCAATGAATAAGCCAATATATTCTTTAGGAGAGCAGCAAATGAAAAAAGGGGTCATAATTATAGTATGAAATAAGAAATTGGCATGTACATTTGATAATGAATGGGTGATAGACAGAAACAATGTTTCGGGATGGATAGAAATAAAATGGGTCAGTTTGTTTGCATGGATTTTTATAACTGTATTTAAAGACAATACCTGTGAATATTTTTTAATGTACACAGACTTCAAAATCACATGCGAATCTCTTCACATGTTTAATAAATATTATCAGACTTACTCCTTTTATTGGCATTGTTTTAGCTTTGAGGCATCAGCTGAGTTTGGCATATTGATTCCCCATAGAAGATTTATATGTAATGTTGATCTCCTGTTTCAGAAAATGTCACTTACTTTCTCTGTTCTTTTGCAATGCATTATCCTGGTGTTTGGCATCTATGCTGCAGGTGAAATATGCAACAATTGCCCAATAATATGGCTACACTGAGAGCTTCTGCATCATAGACAAATTCCTTGTGTATCTAATCACACTTGGCCAAATAAAGCTATTCTATTCTATTCTATTCTATTCTATTCTATTCTATTCTATTCTATTCTATTCTATTCTATTCTATTCTATTCTATTCTATTCTATTCTATTCTATTCTATTCTATTCTACCTTGCCCTATAATAATTGGAACAAGTGGGAATAATTGAAAAGAGTGAAAAATTAAAAAAATAAGGGTTTATAACCATTAATTAACCTTGCAAGAAAGGAAATGAAAATGCATGAGCTTTCCCATTTCCCTACAGTCCCCACCTTTTCTTATTGACAGAAAACATTTAGATGGTAATTTGAGTGGATCCCATTGCAGTGTTCCTCCTGAGCTCCAATGATGCCGATCTCTGTAACTACATTTAGTTAAATGTGGTTACAGTTTCTCTCCAAACCATCCAATTAGATTTAAGACTAGAGAGGACTTATATTTGCCAGGATAATACTGACTCCAGTTCTGAACAAACAAAGTCTATTTTTCTCCAACTTCAATAGGCTTCTGAGTCTCCCCTCTAATGAGCATGAATGAATCTCATTGGCAGGCCATTTCCTTCTCAGACTCTGACAAGAAAGTCACCTTTTTCTATTATAATTTGGTTACTAGCTCTTTTGTGGATCTGAATTGTAGAAGTATGGAATAAAATTTTAATATGTTGCCCATATACATACATCATATACTCTCATCCTTAGAAATTAAATGCCTAGTCATGAAGTTGGTCTGCCCAATGTCAACACAAAGAAGAACCTGATATCTGTAAAAGATGATGTGATTGAAATGAAAGTGAATGCAAAATGATCTAAGATAAAGGTAAAGGTTCCCCTCGCACATATGTGCTAGTCATTTCTGATGCTAGGGGGCAGTGCTCATCTCCGTTTCAAAGCCAAAGAGCCAGTGCTGTCCGAAGACATCTCCGTGGTCATGTGGCTGGCATGATTAAATGCCAAAGGAGCACGGAACGCTGTTACCTTCCCACCAAAGTTAGTCCCTATTTTTCTACTTGCATTTTAAATGTTTTCGAACTACTAGGTTGGTAGAAGCTGGGACAAGTAATGGGATCTCACTCCATTACATGGTGCTAGAGATTCCAATCAACAAGATCAGCGTCTTAGCCACTGAGCTTGCAAAATGATCTAGAGGTTGAATTATTGACCAGTGTTTGTTCCTTCCTTCCTTCCTTCCTTCCTTCCTTCCTTCCTTCCTTCCTTCCTTCCTTCCTTCCTCCCTCCCTCCCTCCCTCCCTCCCTCCCTCCCTCCCTCTGTCCCTCCCTCCCTCATTCTCTTTCTTCTTCTCTTTTTCAGATGAAATCTGTATGTCTATTATATGGAGACACAAGTAAATTGGTAACAAATAATAACGGGAAAGTCCAGTATCTTAATTTATATTCTATGTTTTGACTTTTTCTTAAAAAGGAAACAAAACCTTGGCTAGCTATTGTTCTTCCATTAATGGAAGGAGAGAGCTGCAGCTCTGAACAAGAAGAGGCTAATGGAACACATATTTAATATATTCAGTTCCCTGGAACCAAATTAATTATATCCTACAGTACTGAAAGAATTAGCAGAGATGATTGTAGAATTGTTAACTATAATTTTTAAGAACTCCTGAGAAATGGGATCTCAAAAGACTGGAGTAGAGCAAATGTTGATCCATGAAATGTGTCGTCTTCAAGTAAATTATTAAACAAAATATTTGTTGGCTCAGAATGCAACATTTAACAATAGCAAATTATGGATTGTATGGCCAAAGAAAGAATTTAATCCAGTTCTGCCAATCAGATGATTTCTTCATTGCCAATACCAACCATCTTTAAAAAACCAAAATGATGATTATTTGTACTGCATATGACATCACCATATTCTGGGGATAGTATAAAGGACAGCAGATGCCCACCGAAACAAACAAACAAAAATCTTGTGCTCCCTGTAGTAAAACCCTATAATTAAACAAACCAAAGCCTATTAGTTGACAAATATTCCCAGTGGAATATAGGTAGCTCTCAATTTACGACCACCATTGAGCCCAAAATTTATGTTGCTGAGTGAGACATTTGCTAGGTGAGGTTTGCCCCATTTTGCAGCCTTTCTCGCCACAATTGTTAAGTGAATCACTGCAGTTGTTAAATTACTAACACTGTTGTTGTTAAGTGAATCTGGCCTCCCCATTACTTTCCTTGTCAGAAGGTCGCGAAAGGTGATCACATGACCCAAGGACACTGCAACCATCATACATATGAGTCAGTTTCCCAGGGTCTGAATTTTGATCACAGGGCCATGGGGATGCTGCAATGGCCATAAGTGTGAAAAAATGGCCATAAGTCCCTTTTTTCCCCAGTGCCATTGTAACTTCAAATAGTCACTAAACAAACTGTTGTAAGTCAAGGACTATCCATAATGTCTAATTCTAAATGACATTTTAAAAACTAAGTTATTCTTAATAAATAAATACTTTAAAAAGCATTCTAACTTTTTTTTTATTGAAAAAAAGATTTCAACACACGATTGCACATAATCTTGTAGTAGATACCAGTCTCCCTAGAAATGGCATTAGATAATCATGGTTGATGAGTAAAACATACTTTTAAAAATCTTTCCCTAATAGAAACATTATTTCCCACTTCTTATTTTTCCCTCATCAGGGGTAGTAATGACTCTAATTAGATCATGAATATTTCTTTCGTTTTTCTTGAGATGAGAAATAAACATGATTTTAATTTTTCATATCAATGTACCACTATGTCTTAATAGATATAATTGCAACTGGGTAAGGTGAGCCTCATGATTGGAATATAGCTGCTAAATGATTCAACTTGTTCAAAGGGAAGAAACCTAATAGAGGAAGCAGAACAGTTGCCTTGTAGGTTAAAAATTTCCACATCTGCAAGAAAGCTCAAGAGAACAAATCTTGTGGTGCTATTGAGAGCATATGGATTAAAATAAATGGTGTGTGTGTGTTGTATGTGTGTGTGTGTGTGTGTGTGTGTACACAGAGAGGTAAACCATATAGTTGAAGATAGAGGAATGATATCCAACATAGCACATTTTGGAAACCTGGGACTGAATTATTTTGTGCACTGTGAAGAACATTATACATGTTGTATTCAAACTGTTAAACTGAGAAGATATGAATGAAACTTGACAACTGTGGCATTTCAGTTAAGATTGAGTTGTGATTCTTAAGAACATGATACTGTGGACCATTTGCATGTTAATAATCATATAATTAAACAACCCCATCACATAAACAACAATAGTTGCATATTAATAATAAGTGCATTTAGGCATATTTAAATCATTTTAATAGTCCTGTTTCAATAGTCCTATTCTAGCATGGTTAAATCTTAATCCAATATATAAATGCCCCCTTCCTTCCTCCCTCCCTGTGTGTGTGTGTGTGTGTTCCAGCATAACTCTGGATCGCCTCTAGCAATTTCAACCAAACTTGGTACACAGATGACTTACTCTGTGGAAACAAATACTGTGGGGTAAGTGTCACGTTCTGAGCATGCTCACTAAGTTTGTGCATTGGTGGGAGAAAGCCAGCAGTTGATAGGCTAGCCATATGACAGCTTGGAGTATAAAAGGGAGTTGTCAGATGGAGGCTTCAGCTGTTGCCAATCTCCGAGCCGGTTATCCTGTTAGCTTGTTACTGTTATTGGGAATAAACTTGTTAGCTTTTATTCTTGCCTGTGCCTCAGTTATTCTGGCAACCACCCTCATTCTCAGAATAGAACACTGGCGACGAAGGTGGGATCGCCAAACTGAGGTGTCAGAGTCATTGGTCACTACTGAGCTGAATGTCACTAGCTGAAGTCACCGACTGAAACCGAGCTCTGTCACTCACAATGAGACATCGCAACCGGCTCCTGACAGGAATGGCCAACCTAATGTTCGCGCCTTTCAGTCAGGGTTCTGAGACATGGGAATCGTACATAATACGATTTGAATGTTTCCTGGTCGTGCATAACTTCACAGGGTTAACAGATGAAAGGAAATGTGCCTATTTTTTGTCAGTTTGTGGCCCTGAGATATTTGACACAGCGAGAACTCTCATGGCTCCAGCACCTAACAAATCAGTGCCATGGGAGCTGCTGATGACCAAGCTTAAGAACCATTATGCACCGTTGCCATCCAAAATAGCCCACCAACATGCTTTCCACCATAGGAACCAAGCCGAAGGCAAATCAATAAACCAGTAAGTGGCTGCCCTGAGAGCAGCGGCACTCCATTGCGAGTTTAAAGACTTAGATGATGCCTTACTTGACCGTTTGGTATGAGGTTTGCAAGATCTGCGGCTGCAGCGGCATCTGTTGGCGAAATCTGACCTGTCTTTCCAATCTGCACTAGATGAAGCCCACACAGCGGAATTAGCAAAAAAATCACTGACGGCTATTCAACAGAGCGAGCCTTTCTCTACCGACGCTAAGTTTTCAACCTCAAACATGACCTCTGTTCATGAAGGGGATGTGAGTGAAGAGTCAGAGCCCGAGGAAGCTGATAACATTAATCACCTTAATGAGGCGGAAAAAAAGAGCTGGCCCCATGGCAAAAGTTTGTCTAAACCTGTTTGAATGGGTTGCGGAAGCAAACATGTAACAACTGATTGCAGATTTAGACAAGCGCTTTGCCAGCTTTGTGGCAGGAAAGGACATATTGCAAGTGTGTGCCACGCTTCTCAACCAATGACAGCTCCATCAGCCAAAGGCTAAGCCGCCCAACCAGAGAGATGA
The DNA here is from genome assembly GCF_964273705.1 of Natrix helvetica. NCBI lineage: Eukaryota > Metazoa > Chordata > Lepidosauria > Squamata > Natricidae > Natrix > Natrix helvetica. The sequence goes on along the minus strand of NC_138549.1, from coordinate 80,899,181 downwards.
CTGCCATGCAATTCTCTGCCAGCCTACCAGCTCCGAATCTATCAATTGGCAATCTTGCCATAGCATCAAGAAGAAGATTCAATTGATGGTGTATATCAAGGAGGCGCCCTGTCAGATGAAATTGGACACAGGCTCTGCCATGTCCATTGTGTCTTGGAGCACCATTAAGAGACTGATCCCTAAAATGGCAAAAAGCCACCTTCAAAGGTGCAGCTTAACCTTACGGAACTATCAGGGCACACATTAATTTCCCCATTTCACTTGGCCAGCAATGGCCTGGCGGAATGCATGGTATGTTCTTCCAAAGAAGCACTCACCAAAATGGGCCTGGCCAATTGGCAGGAACATATAGATGCCTTCTTGTTGGCCCATCACAACACGCCTTGCCCGACCACCAACATTAGCCCCGCTGAATTATTGATGGGCCGGCTTAGAACTTGCTTGGATAGGCTTCACCCTAAATATACCACGGACAAGCCCTTAGACTCCAGGGGGGGGGGTCCAATCTTTCGTCCCTGGGGAGGCAGTCTATGTTAGAAACTACATGGGCCATCCCCTATGGCTACAGGGCATTGTGGCTGACCAGACACAGGATGAAGCAGGACGACGGCCGTGTTGCGGACAAGATGGGGCTAACCAGCGCATCAATCTGACCCAGTCCAGCTAAGACCTAAGGATGTGGCTGGGAGCACAAGCGCAGCACCAACAGAGGAGTCTGAGGCCTACCCAGGAATGTTGGACACTGACTTACTGTTGGAGTCAGGCTGACCCCTGTTCTTCCCAGTTCCGCCACCATCGTCCTATGAGTCCTGGTTCTCGGGGAGTCGTCCATCAACTCCTGCAGCCAAACCTGAATTGCGGCATTCCAGCCGGGCCAGGCATCGACCGGCCTACTTGCAGAACTACACTTGTGCAAATGTGGTGGGAAGGAGTGTCACGTTCTGAGCATGCTCACTAAGTTTGTGTATTGGTGAGAGAAAGCTGGCAGCTGATAGGCTAACCATCTGACAGCTCAGAGTATAAAAGGGAGCTGTCAGATGGTGGCTTCAGCTGTTGCCTGTCTCCAAGCCAGTTATCCTGTTAGCTTGTTACTATTATTGGGAATAAATTTGTTAGCCTTTATTCCTGTCTGCACCTCAGTTATTCTGGCAACCACCTATCATTCTCAGAACAGAATAGAAGGCACTTTGTGCCTTGCTCGATATGCCCTCGCAAGAGGCTACTGGTGGATCAGGCCATCCAATACCGGCTAGAGATTTGGGCCATCCAACCGGTGGCCTCATCTGAGGGGTCAGGGCTTTTATTCCCAAAGAACCACAAAGAACCAACGCCCATTCTCCTATGATCGTGGCGGTAGCCTCCTCCACAGTAAGACTTCTTAGGGGGGAAACGTTGGGTGTTTCTGTTAGATCTGTCCTGGTTAGATCCCTAGGAGTGAAGGATTGTCGTTGCAGACAGGAGAAGGAAGATCCCCATCCGCCCTTCTGTAGAAGGAAGAGGGGTGACTGCCCTGTTTTTTTATAGATGGATGAAAGGACTTTGTGCTTGTCTTTAGACGCCATAAGGTACAAATCCAAAGGGGTACCAAATAATTGGGTGCCACTGTAGGTGGAGGCTGCTAGGTACCACTTGGTACGGACATCCGCCTGCCATGGCTGAGCCAAAGCAGATGCTTGGCCGTGACTGAAGAGGCCATGGCTTTAGAAGTGAACCTGGCCACATTGAGAGAAGAATCAGCATAATCAACGGTTGCCCTAATCTTGTTGAAGGCCCTATGCAATCTAGTGTCAGTGGGATCAATGCACTCCTGGAGTTGTTCAATCCAGAGTAGAGTTGCCATGGAGAAAAAAGAGATGGCTGTGGAGGCCCTAACAGCCGAAGCCCCTGCCTGATACTTTTTGACTAAGGTTTAGTCTGACCTTTTCTCCTCAGGTTTGAGGACTTCTTCAGGGGCTCTAGACACCACTGTAGGAGACGATAGAGCTGCAACCAGTGCGTCCACTGTTGTGGACCTGTGCATGGGGACTCCCACTGCTTTTGGATCATGTTCATGAAGCTCTTGGGGGCAGGAATCACCTCCTTCTCCACTGTAGGTTCGGTGAATGGAGTGCTGGGACACTCGGTGGTAGCCAGTTCTGTGATCTAGAGACAGCAGCCAGAATGGGACATACCAAAGAATGGGATATCCACTAGGGTGGGAATGATAAGAAAGTCTGTCAAGGCACAACTACTTGTTGCAGCACTCTGTGACCAAAGGCTGCGTCAGCTGATGCTTACTTATCTAACTTGTATTGACGTATGAAGACCGTGGGAGACGTCCCTGTGGATGCCCAGCAAACTTCTACTAATGTAGCTTGAGTAGACCAAGCAGCAGTGGTCGCAGCACTCCGTGTAGAGTGGGCTGTAATGTTCAGAGGTACCTGCAAGGACTGAAGTTCATAAGACAGTTTAATACAGGCCCTGATCCACCACCCCAGACTGACGGTGAAGCCTTGCTACCCAAAGAGGCTCAGCAAAAGGACACAAAGTGAGCCCCTGAGTGGTGGAACAAAGCCGTGTGGTCAATGTAGATCTTGAGGGCTTGGCGTACATCAAGAGTGTGCCACTTACGTTCCCTCTCATGACGAGGAGACAGACAGAAATCAGGTAAGGTTAATTCTTGACCTCTGTGGAATCAGCTATTGACCTTCAGTATGAATGTCGGGTCCAGTCTTAAGATGACCCAGTCTGGGTAGACTCGGTGTGTGTGTTCTGTTAAGATACAGCCTGTTGTGCCTTAAAATGGATTCTACTGTACTGCCATAAAATGGCTTCTACTATGCAGTGCAGTAGAATTGCCATGGTGATGGCTTCACAATACTCCACAAGGGGTCTCCCTCTGGTAAGGGGGGAAATCCAACATTAGAAATTACATTTGGTACTGACATTTCCTCCCTATAAATAAATACCCGGGCAATGTCGGGTTATCAGCTAATAAGGAATCAAAACAGTACTGCAGTATGGCTTTAAGAAATCAATTAAACAGAATGTATGGATGATATTTTCTAGGGACAAACTGAAGATGTTTCAAAGTGATAGTAGTAATGCTAGGGAATTTTAATTAGTCTGATGTCTTGGCAGAAGACAAATTATGGAAGTATAATCTCTCCACAAAACTCTATATTTGCTTTACCAATATTTTTTCTTAAAAGGAAGGATCAACTTTTTTGTACAGCCCCTGCCTTATGAAAGACCATTCCCCTTGAGATCTGGCAAGCCTTAATTCTCTGAACTTTCCACAAACCTTGAAGAACTGTCTTTTCCCCTAAACATTGGGAAAATAAGGTTGGGATTTCAGGGATTGTATTGATGGGTGGGTATAGTGGAAGAATTGGGCAATTATTTTTATTAATTTATTTTGGTTGCCTCCTTAATTCAATATGTATCTTCCTGGAACCATGAAGCTGAGGAAAAAGTATGACTTTTTAAAGGAAGCACCAGAGGTGATATTCAGCAGGTTCTGACCAGTTCTGGAGAACCGGTAGCAGAAATTTTGAATAGTTTGGAGAACTGGTAAATACCACCTCTGACTGGCCCTCACCCCATCTATTCCCTGCCTCTCAAGTCCCAGCTGATTGGGAGGAAATGGAGATTTTGCAGTAACCTTCCCCTGGAGTGGGATGGGAATGGAGATTTTACAGTATCCTTCCCCTGCCATGCCCACCAAGTCATGCCACACCCACCAAGCCACACCCACAGAACCGGTAGTAAAAAAAAAATTGAATCCCACCACTGGGAAGCACCAATGGGTTTAGCAAATGCACCCAAGGCATTTCCAAATTATTTTTCCTTCTTAGGATCAATCCAAAGAACTGCATAACCCTATTTTTGAATATATAAGCTAGTATTGCTGAACTAAAGAACATTGTGCCCACATCACTCACACTACAGAAGAACTCGCACCATCAATGAAGTTTTAGTTTTATACAAATCCACACTGATATCTAATAATCACTGTATGCTTTTGAAAATATAAGTGGATGATGTTAATGTCTACTTTAGAAACTTTCCATGTATCAGACTGATGAAACTGTACTAGAACATCCTTTGATGATAGGAACAATATTTGCTCCCTTCCAATTATTTGATATTTTACTCATTCTATAGCATTTCTCTAAGATGATGGATAGAGATTTAGCAGACACTCAGGAAGTTGTTTTGGTATTCTAGAATGCCCTTTTAGCCAGCGCTTTTTTGACATTTTCCCAGGTTGCTTTCAGCATCGACATCCAATCAGTCAAGCTGACTGAGGAGAGGGGATCTCTTGGATACTCAAGCAGTGGGACAAAGTCCATGCTTCTCACTATTTTGAACGGCGTGAGTCCTGTGCTACTGTGAACAGCATTATTGTATGCGACCTCAGCAAAAGATAAAAGGTCTGCCCAATTGGACTGCTGATAGTTCACGTAGCACCTCAGGTACTGCTCTACCATGGTGTTCAGTCTCTCTGCTGCCCCATTAGTGCTTGGATGAAAAGCTGAACTAAGACCCTGAGATGACCCAATGGACCGCAGGAACTCCCTCCAGAACATAGCTATGAACTGGACCCCTCTGTCTGAAATAATTCTTTGAGGTACTCCATGCAGTTGGTAGATATGCTTCACAAATAGTTTAGCCAGCTTGTGAGCCGAGAGTAGTCCGCTACAGGGTATGAAGTGTGCCTGTTTGGAGAACAGGTCTATTACAGTCCAAATCACTGTGTTTCCTCCACTTTTTGGCAACCCTACTATAAAGTCCATTGCTACCTCCTCCCATGGCCTCGTTGGCTCTGCTACTGTTTGCAGCAGTCCGGGGGGGTTTCCCGGTCGTCTTTTCATTGTGGCGCAGATGGTGCAACTTTTCACGTAATTATCCACATCTTTCTTTATGCCAGGCCACCAGAATTGCCTCTGAGTTAAGTGTAAAGTCTTTAGGAACCCAAAGTGGCCTGCTGGTTTGACGTTGTGACTCCTCTGGAGAACTAGGGTACATAGGGATTCTGGGATGTAGAGTTTCATCCCCTTCCATGGTCATCTCTTTTTGTCAAGACGTGTTGGTTGTTTTGGAGCCAGGGGTCTGCTAGCAGTTCAGTTTTGAGTCTCGTGGTTAGGTCGCTTGCTGGTTGGTCTTGCCGGTCACAGCGAGGCCACGTGGTGGTTACTTGGGCAGCTGTTTAAGAAGAGGGAATTATGGCATCCATTATGTGCTCCCGTTCACATTTGTACTGAGGCATGCGGGAAAGGGCATCAGCTAGAAAGTTCCTCCCGCTTGGAATGTGCTTTAAGACAAAATCAAAACAGTTGAAGTATTGAGCCCATTGGACTTGTTTGGGTGATAGTTTCTGTGGGGTCCTAAGTGCCTCCAGATTTTTGTGGTTGATCCAGACTTCAAATGGTTTTTGGCGCCCTTCCAACAGGTGTCTCCAGGTTAGCATTCCCCATCTCACTGCAAAAGCCTCCTTTTCCCATGCAGCCCATCATCTCTCCGTGTCTGTGAGCTTGCGGGAGGTGTAGGTGCAGGGTTGTAAGTTTCCTTGGTTGTTTCTTTAGAGTAGCACCGCTCCCACTACCAGGTCGCTGTCATCAGCCTGGATCACAAAGAGTTGTTCAGGGTCAGGATACTTCAGCAGCGGCTCCTTTGCAAACATTTCTTTTAGTGTTTCGAACGCCTCTTGGCAGGTTAGGTCCCACTGTAGGTGTTGTCCTGGACAAGGTTTCATTCCTGGGCTTCCTGTCTTCAGGAGGTCTGTCAGGGGTTTGGCAATCTTCGCAAAGGAGGGGATGAATTGCCTGTAGAAGTTTGCAAACCCTAGGAAGCTTTGTAGCTGTCTGCAGGTGTGAGGAGGTTGCCAGCTTAGGACGGCTTGCACTTTGGCTGGGTGCATCTCTATTACCTCATTTGACACTCGGTAACCCAGGTAGTCTAACCGTGCACTGTGGAATTAGCATTTTGATACCTTGATGTAGAGGTTGGCTGCCAGAAGTTTTTCCAGGACTTGGCGGACCAGGGGTACGTGGTCATCCGTGGTCTCCGTGTAGATAAGGATGTCATCTAGGTAGATGAGGACCCCCTTGTAGAGGTGCTCATGCAGCACCTCGTTTATTAACTGCATGAATACCACTGGGGCCCCCTGAAATCCGAAAGGCATCATTTTGAATTGAAAGCTCCCTAGGGGGCAGTTGAAAGCTGTTTTCCACTCATTTCCCTCTCTGATACATACTCGGTAGTAGGCGTCTCTGAGGTCTAGTTTGGTGAAGACTTTTCCCTTGGCCAGATGAGATAGCATGTCCTTCATGAGGGGTATTGGATAGAGGTTGTATACGCACACCCCATTTATCCCTCGTAAGTCCACACACAACCTCATAGTTCCATCTTTTTTTACTTTGAAGAGGACTGGTGCTGCGACCCGTGGCTTGGCTGGCTCAATGAACCCCCTTGCTAGGTTTTTGTCTATTTATTTGCGCATCTCTTGCATTTCCCGGGTTTGATGGCATACAGTTTGGACTTGGGTAGTTTTGCCATGGGGAACATTTTGATGGCACAGTCTGTCCCCTGGTGGGGAGGCAGAACATTGCATTCGGCCTCGCTGAATACTTCTGCGAGGTCCTGACATTCCATCAGAATCAGTTCGGCCTCTGGGGTTTTGTCAGATGTGGTTGCCAGTTGTTCTTGTGGGCTCTTTTGGGGGGTTTCCAGCATGGGTGGTGTTTCTGCTTGCTGGTGTGGGAGGGGTTGGGGGCCCCTTGATATCCTAAGTCTGTGGGTACCCCCTTGCCACCAGATGGTCGGTCTCCACTTGTCTAGCCAGGAAAGTCCCAGTATGATTGCGTCTGTCATTTTGGGGGCTATTATGAATCGAATAACTTCCCAGTGATCCGCTAGTTGTAGCCTCACTGGTTCAGTTAGGTGGGTGGCACCCAGAAATCTTGATAGATTTTTAAAAGTCGGTTTAGGCTCTCTGTGACATTCCCAAGAGATGACCTAATTAATTTACGATCCTCGAGACAAAGTTCAAACAAAAATCATTTATTAGGATCAACATCTTGGCTTGATCTTCTGTGGAGCCTAAACTGTCTTTTGCTTAATTGCATTTGAACTTTACTCCTTTATCTCCTCCCTTCTGTCATACGTCATATATCATATTCACGAACTAGGTTGTAGAAATATGAGATCCAAATCTGGCCGAAGGTACGCATTGAATCCTCCCTCGAATGCCAACCTGATAATAGTCATGGCAACACTTTAGAAGTTGACAAACTCACCATGGATAATTCCATGCAGTATAACTCAATGCAATAAATGTTATCTGCCACTGTTTCTTGGACATTATTTCCATTGACAAAAATAGAAATGTAAAAGAAACAGTGGTGGATAACATTTATTGTTCTGAATTATTCCATGTGGAATTGTCCCACAGTGAGCTGTCCCTCTGTGAAGAGATAGCCACAGTGGGTTGGCTGCAGTAAGATGCTCATGGTAACATGGCCACAGTGAGAGGGCCTTGGTGAGATGGCCACAGTGAATTCACCTTGGTGAGTTGTCTCATTTGCCAAGAAAATGTGTAGTTTCTTAAGGAGATGCCTACTGTTACATCCGCTACATTCCCTCCAAAGCATATTTCTACTTTGAATTAACTACAGTTAGTTTTGGACTTACAACCATTCATCTAGTGACCATTCAAACCATTCAAAATTACAATGACACTGAAAAAACTTACAAGCCTTTTTCATCCTTATGATCACTGCATGATCCCCAGAGTCATATGATCAAAGTTTAAGCACTTGACAACTGACATGTATTTGTGACAGTTGCAGTGCCTCAGGGTCACATGATCATCTTTTACAAACTTCTGAAAAGCAAAGTCAATGGGGAAACCAGATTCACGTAACAATTGTATTACAAACTTAATAACTGCAGCAGTGGTGGGATGTTGCTGGTTTAACAACTGGTTTGGTGAGTGCACCAGAGGTGGGTTTCAGCTGGTACACACAGGTATGCATGTACCAGATTGAAGAATTTAGTATGCCTTCCCGTACTGGGGCTTCCGGAGGTCCCATACTGGAATGGTCCCTCCCCTGGCCTGCCCGCCCCCGCATTTGCTGCCCCTGCCCATCTGGTCACCGCTCTCTCTCACCCCGCCCATCTGCACCAGGCTTGCCTCACCCACCCACTTCCTTTGCCAGAGCGGCAGATTCAATGGTTGGGACAAGCCCACGTGGCATGGACTCTCTTCTCTTTGACACCTGCCCGATTTCCAATGGGGGGGGAGAAGTCCATGCGTTAGAGGGAAGTGAAGGGCGAGCTTCTGCTAGGAACTGCCTTTTCCCTCCCTCTCTAACACATGGATTTCTCTCCACCACCTTTGGAAACCAGGTGGCTGTCAAAGAGAAGGGAGCATGTACCGCATGGGCTTCTTCCAACAGCTGAAGAAGGAACAGGAGGGGAGGATTTGGCTGTTGGAAGAAGCCCACGTGATGCTCCCTTCTCTTTGATAGCAGTCTGGTTTCCAATGGGGGGGGGGGAGAAATCTGTGCATTAGAGAGGAAGGAAAAATGCATGGTTTCTCCCCCTCAATTGAAAACCAGGTGGCTGTCAAAGAGAAGGAAATGCAGGCTTCTTCCATAGCCGAGGAAAGAACAGGAGCGGAGGACTCAGTGGTTGGAAGAAGCCTGCCCCATCAGGCTCCTCCAGGGCTCTGCGCCCCCCAGAAACAACGGGCCCAAAGGAGGGTCCCTGTCCCGGGATCCTCTGGGGAAGGGCTGGGAACCACACTGGACCTCTTTCCGGCTGCTGTTTCTCTCTCGCCCTCCATCATGGGAGCCAGGCAGGGCAGCGGGTGCCTGCACAACCTCACCCAGCACCTTTGCTGCCCAAGCCTGCGGGGGCAGGACCAAAGTTTTGGCACCCAGAGTCAGGGCGTGTGGGGAGCCAAATCCCTCTGATCTCGGCTGGCCCGAGCACCAGCCGTTCCTTTGCCCTCAGCTCCAGGGCAGACAACAGCCGCCTCCCTGGTACAGTTCCCATCCGCCTGCTAGAGAAAGACAAAGCCCCGGGAGATGTGGACAATCAGTTGTGCCGGATTCGCAGCTCTGAGGCAGGGAGGAAGATCGAGAGATGCAGAGCCACAGACTCCCCCCTTTTCTCCCTTGGGTGGGACCAGCTCGCCTCCTTGGGTGGGACCAGGGCACACATGAGATGAGTGGAGTTTGCAACCAACTTTAAAGTGAATGGGATAGATTGTGACTAAATGGGACAGAGAACATAGAGGGATGCAAGGGAATGTGAAGGTAATGTAGTCCAACCCCTTTCCAAGGTAGGAGTCCTTATACTTCCTTCTCTTTGAGAGCTGTCAGTGGCAGACACGAGGGAAATGGTGTGTGTGTGTGTGCGTGCGTGCGTGCGTGCGTGTGTGTGTGTGTGTGAGAGAGAGAGAGAGAGAGAGAGAAAGGAATGACACACCTACAATACTTGCACGAGGCAGTCAAGACCCAGTAATCCCCGCTGGCAAGCAGAAGTCTCCCATCTCCCCCCACCCACCCTTCTGGCAGAGCTGCAGTGTTGGAGCTTGGAGGTAAGGTGGGCTTTTTTTCCCCTCTGCCATTCTGAAAAAAAAGAAATCTAGTGCAGGAAGAGGAGGAGGGGCGACGTAAAGGAGCGCCGCCTTAAACCAAAGCTTCCGAGTAACTGGGAAAGAAAGCTGTGCTTTCGAGTGGCAGTTTTTGGCAGGTTCCTCTCTCTTCCAAGAGAGAAGAAAACAGTGAGAGACAAAGATAGAAAGAGAAAGAGAGAAAAAGAAAGAAGGAGAAAGAGAACGAAGAAAAGAGAAAGAAAGAAAGTTGGAGAGAGAGAGACAAGAAGGAAGGAAGGAAGGAAGGAAGGAAGGAAGGAAGGAAGGAAGGAAGGAAGGAAGGAAGGGGAAGAGAAAGGAAGGAAAGAAAGAAAGATGGAGAGAGAGACAAGAAACAAAGAAGAAAGAAGAAAGAAAGAAAGAAGAAAGAAAGAAAAAGAAAGAAAGAGAACTTATGATCACAATTGAGCCCAAAATTTTGGTTGCTAAGCAAGAGTGTTGTTAAGTGAGTTTCACCACATTTTCCAAGTTGGGCACTCCCATCCAGTCACATGACCACTGAGCCACTCCCACAAAACAGGCCACACCTACAGAATAGGTTCTAAAAGCTTTTTAAACCCACCGCTGGAGTGCACGCTTTGTGCATACATGCACCTAAACCGCTTGTGTGCAGTGCTGAAAATGGAGCATTTAGAAGCTAAGCTGCTTACCTTCCAAGTCAGTAGCAATAAGTAAAACAGCGGGGCGGGAAATCAGCTGTGCCATGCGATTGAGATGAGCTAGAGAGCAGGAAATAAAGGACAAGATAGGGCAGGTATGTGTGGGTGGGGCCAACTGATCGTCAGACCTACCGGTTCACCCGAACCAGTCCAAACTGGTTGAATAGTACCTCTGAACTGCAGTAATTCATTTAACAACGGTGGTAAGAAAGGTCATAGAATGCAGCAAAACTGTTGCTTAGCTACAAAGTAACTTTGATACCTGAGGAACTGAAGACGGAAGAACTGAATGAAACGTCTCAAGACTTTCTTTAAAAAATAGTAATTATTTTTTTGACAATGGGATGGAGGGAAGGTTTCTTAGATGTGCAGAAAACACAAAAAGGGGTGGAACTGTTATGTAATTATATTACATAAAATGGTCTTTGTAAAGAAATAGGCTGAAAATAACAGAAAGGTATTTAAACAGAGAAAAATGCCAAGGTTTTCCTTTACAAAAAAACGTAATATAGTGCACACACAAAGAATGGAAGGGACTTGGTGTGGTGAAAATAAATACAAGTATTCAATAAAATGAATGAAAAAAATTAAAAGCACTCTATTTTTCTTATTAGATTACATCATAATCTAATAAAAATATGGTCCTTTGATATCTGAGAGTCCCACAAGACAGGTGTTCACAAAATCAAAATTATTTGTTGAAAAATAATACAATATTAAAATCCCATCAAAGAATCTTGAAAAGTGGCAGTAGCATCAATTTTAATTTTTTAACATGGTAGTTATCCATAAATATAACTCATACAAACAAAAGCTCTTTTAGGGCCCTTCACGATGTTAAAAGTGGAGCAGAGTCCTGAGAGATTACAAAAAAAGGTTAACAAATGCATGCTTACATTAATCATGGCCCCTGATTCCATATGTGTCTCATATGTCACATGTCTCACTGTCTCATTACAAGTAGCCCTCGACTTACAACAGTTCACTTAGTGACTGTCCTACATTACAATGGAACTGAAAACAGTGACCTATCACCAGTTTTCAAGCTTACGACTGTAGCAGCATCCTGATGGACACCTGATCAAAATTCAGACATTTGGCTCATATTTATGATGGTTGCGCAGTCCTGGGTTGGGTTTTGCAACCTTCTTTCAAGCAAAGTCAATGAGGGGGAAGCCTGATTCACTCAACAAACCTGTTACTAACCAAACAGCTACACTGATTCGCTTAACAACTATGGCAAGAAAGGTCGTAGCAAAATTCAAAATGTAACCAATGTCTCACTTAGCAACAGAAATGTTGGGCTCAATTGTGGCTGTAAGTCAAGGATTACCTGTATTGGTACTTCAGCAACAAGAGAGAGAGTAGGTCTTATTGGAAAGGTTGTGGTGACAATGGATTTTTAGAATTCTCATTTTCCTGACAGACATCTATGGAGAGTCTCAGTCATCCAGGTCATGGTTGTCCCAAAGCTGCGTTTTCAAGTGGCAAGTGGACTTTCTGGTTTTTCTTTGAAGATCTTTCACTTCTCATCTAAGAAGCTTCTTCAGCTCTGACTGAAGATCCTTCCAATCCTCACAATCCAGTCAGAGCTAAAGAAACTTATTGGATGAGGAGCAAAACATCTTCTAAGAAAAACCAGAAAGTCCACTTGCCTCTTGAAAAATCACTTTGGGGACATGTTTCTGACACATCCTTCAAATTAAGCAAAATGCTGTCCTTGGCTGTATCAAAATCTTAAATTGCCAGAGTGGTCTCTTAAGATATATGCAACAATAGGCCCATTTTCCATAATATGATAATATGAATTCTTTGGAGTTAGCAACCTGCCTCCGTCTGAACCCTTTACCCTAATGCAGTGGCAAGTTGGGCAATTCTTCCTATCACTATTTCAAATAGCCCTGCGACTACATTAAACGTGGAAGGATTTTGGTGAGGTTATTTTGTGACAGATGTGTCTTCCCTGCTTTAGAACTAGTCCAGATGTCTGCAATAAAATGGACGATATGGGTTGTGTTTTTTTGTAGAAAACAGGGACTCTGGCTTTGGCACCCGTCTTCATTTCTGCTAAATGCCAGAAGGTCTTCTGAATGCAAATTGCTTCATTAAGGATATGGTTTGTCTTCACTGTGCATTATAGCACAGGTGCTTTAACATCTCCCTTCCCTCATTCCATTCAGTCAGTGTAGAGAGTCTCAAGAATCATCTAATGAAAACACTAATACGTGAACATAACTAAGATTAGTCATATGCTTTTGCTTCTGAGCTAAAAGAGACATTCTGGAGCCCAAATTTGCCAGATAATTATGATATTGGAGTCCCTAGAAATCCCTATTCTCATGGTATAACTGTAGGCTGTGAATATTCTCTCCCTCTCCCTCTCCTACTCTCTCGGTCTCTCTCTCTCTCTCTCTCTCTCATCCATCATATATCATCTATCTAGCTATCATCTATCAATCTCTATTTATTCTGAATGTTCTCCCACTTATTCATACTGAATTCAAGCATCTCTTCCATAAACAAGGAAAGTACCATTCTGGAAAGATGTTTTCCCAAATGAAGTTGATAGTAATTTATAAGATGAATTATTCCATAAGACAGCAGAGAAACATTTTTTTTTGGCATGCTGGGTCCCAAAGTTATATCACAAGAAGTGCATACCAGTGATGTGCGGTGAGGTTTATGGCTGTTGAGGCTGGTGACATCATCAGCGCGAGCCACGGTCCCCTTCATGTTGACTCACGAAGGCGGGGAATGGGACCACATGTTCATGAGGGAGGCTGAGCTAGAGGAGCCTCCTGCACACGTGGTCCCATTCCCGGACCACGTGTGCAGAAGGCTCCTCAGCACCTTTTCCCTTTTCCCTTCTTTTTATTTTCATGATGAGAGCGGTGAGGCTCTGCCTCCCCTGCCTCCCCTGACCGCATGTCCCTGGTGCATACATGTGTGTGTATACACACACACACACACACACACACACACACACAAACATATATCTCATGTAGGAAATGTTATGTAGGAAAAGTTAATGCTTTTAATTAATTAATTTTATTTATTCATTAGATTTGGTTTTAATTCATTACTTTACAAGCAATTCTAGGTGGCCAACATATATAATACCCTTTCCTCTTCCTGGTTTATACAACAACAACCTTGAGAGGTGGGTTGGGCTAAAACAGAGTGACTGGCCACCCAGCTGACTTGTATGTTTAAAACAGGACTAGAATTCACAATCTCCTGGTTTCTAAGTTAGTATCTTAACCACTACACCAAACTGTTCTTTAATAAGCCAGTTCTTAATAAACTTTAATAAATATGTTCTTTAGTAAGAACAAAGGAATGGCTTGCGCTGTCCTCGCAATGAATACTAGAACAAAGATCATGCATATATGCAGTAGATGTGCAAATCTGGCAAGGAATCAAGCGAATGTGAGAAGTATTGGATCTGGGTTCAAAATTCCCAGATCAATTTATATGAAGAACTTCTGACATTCAGCAAATCACATATCTTGAGGCTAAGGTACTCTAAAAAATTATTATAGAGATGAATGAGAGCTGCTGCTGTTTCAATAATTCATATATGCACGTCAATGAAAATCCATTTTAGGCTGTGTATGCCACATTTGTATACATTTTAAAATTATGACTAATCCAACAATAACAAAAACTGTGATGTTGGATACTTGTGTACATTTGCAAAAAAAAAAGTGTTTGGCTAACTGTTGGAGACATAAAACTATAATAGTATTTTACAATATATGATGTAGCCTTTGATCATAGACGCTCCCTATTAGACAGAATTTATTTTACAGATTTATTTTGTCCTAGAAGTGTCATTAGCATTTATTGGTACTAATTACTTTTGAACTACATAGTAACACTTTTGAAATTAAGCAAAAAAGAACATGGGAAAACAATGATAATAAAATAAGGTGAATATCCATTACCTAATTTTATAACCAAATAAACATTTTATTGCCAGGATTCCTGACTAGAGGATGATTTAGAAAATTGGCACCTCTTAATTTATATACTTAGTTTCTAATTATTCCTGTCTAAAACTGCTTAACTGATTTAAAATGTTAATACATTAATTGTATGACATGACTTGGCTATATGCATATAACAGTAGTAATAATTTGTTTAAAAGAGCCATGTTTTGTGGATTTTTATTTTATTTTTCTATACAATAAAAATGATTAAATTAACAATTTCAAGTCCCTAGATTAAGGTAGAGGAAAAAGCTGTAATGGAAAAAATAATTTAGTTATTTTTTAAAAAAAATCTCCCTTCAATGAAATGAGCTTTTAAAAATGTATTTCCTTGGAAATAATGAGCAAAAATCACCAAGTACTTGATCATTAATCAAAGTAAAATTTGAGTGGCAAGTCATTTGCTATCGAACTTAAAATGATTCTCTTTTGCAAAAGGACCAACAGCTCCTAAAGCAACTAGCGTCCTTCAACATTTGATTTTCCTTTAATAATTATTTATAATTATTTTCCTTTAAATAGGGAAAAAGAATAATGAAATGAATAATTATTATGGTTATTCCAAGAACAAGAAAAGCATTCCTTTAATATGTTAGTAATATAAACATATTGTAGTCCTGAATTCTTTTGAAAAGTAAATATGTATGGAAAAAAGTTTCCTAAATATAGGATTAAATCTTGTGAGTGCAGATAATGAAATAACTTATCTTACGATCATCACCTTGTTGGTTGCATCGTATGATTTATGATTGTAGCTCATGATCTATGACTTATCACTTTGTTAATAATAATAATAATAATAATAATAATAATAATAATAATAATAATAATAATAAATATTTATTTCTTAGCCGCACCCTCTCCCGAAGGACTCGGGGCGGCGTACAATAAAACACATAAAATACATATCTAGACAAGACATACATATAACAAAGACGTATACCAAGACGTGTACAAGGAGGAGGTGGGCTGATGAATAAAAACAATTAAAATCACAATGTTTAAAAACCCCTAAATAAATACAATTAAATTACCCAAATAAAAAACCCGTCAGGAGTGATACAGTTAGATCATAGTTGAGCCAGACCAGCTACTTGGAATAGGTGGGTCTTGAGCTTTACACGGAAGGAGCGGAGGTCAGAGGTATTCCTAATATCCAGAGGGAGGTCATTCCACAGGGCTGAGCCCGCCACAGAGAAGGCTCTACTCCTAGGCGCCGCCCCTCGACACTGTCTGGTGGACGGCACCTGGAGGAGACCCTCTCTGTGCGAGCGGATTGGACACAGGGATGTATGGGGCAGAATACGATCCCGCAAGTAACTAGGTCCTGAGCCATGGAGCGCTTTAAAGATCGTTATCAAAACCTTGAAACGCACCCGATAGACCACAGGAAGCCAGTGCAGCTCGCGCAGGAACGGTGTCACATGGGAGTACCTAGTACTCCCCATAATTACCCGCGCGGCTGCGTTCTGGACCAACTGTAGCCTCCAGGTGCATTTCAAGGGAAGCCCCATGTAGAGAGCGTTACAGTAGTCCAAGCGAGACGTCACCAGCGCATTTTGCTGCAACCATGCTTTTCAAATTATACTGGACTATGACATTTTCAGCACAGACCCTAGGCCCCGACGAACTCTTTTAACACTCTATGTATTTAAGGTCAGACCGGTCCAGTAGGGGGCGCAATTGGCGCATCAGGCGGACCTGGTGGAACGCCCCCCTTGCCACGGCTGTCACATGGTCATCTATGGACAGCCGGGCATCCAGGAGGACGCCCAAATTGCGCGCCCGCTCCACGGGGGCGAGTTGAATGCCCCCGATGGCCAATGATGGGATTAATTGGCTGAACCGGGGAGCCGGTACCCACAGCCACTCCGTCTTGGAGGGGTTGAGTTTGAGTCGGTTGTCATCCATCCAGACCCGTACAGCTTCCACACACCAGGACATCACTTCGACGGCCTCATTGGGGTGGTTCGGGGTGGAAATGTACAGCTGAGTATCATCAGCGTACAGATGATATCCCACCCCGAAACCACGGATGATCTCACCCAGCGGCTTCATATATGTGTTGAACAGGAGTGGCGAGAGGACCGACCCCTGTGGTACCCCGCAAGTAAGGGGGCGTAGGGTCAACCTCTCCTCCCCTGCCAACACACGTTGCGTCCGGCCAGAAAGGTAGGAGCCGAACCACCGCAAAATGGTGCCCCGGACCCCCAACCCCTCCAGCCGGCGCAACAGGATACCATGGTTGATGGTATCAAAAGCCGCCGAGAGGTCTAATAGGACCAGGATAGAGGAACAGCCCCTATCTCTGGCCCTCCAGAGATCATCCACCAACCCGACCAAGGCCATCTCCGTGCTGTGACCGGGTCGGAAGCCGGACTGGCGCGGGTCTAGATAATCATTTTCCTCCAGATGTCGTGGAAACTGGTAAGCCACCACACTCTCTACAACCTTCGCCAAAAAGGGAAGGTTGGAGACAGGACGATAATTGGCCAGCTCCAAAGGGTCCATGGAAGGCTTCTTGAGCAAGGGTCTCGCCACCGCCTCTTTCAAGGCGGCCGGGAGAGACCCCTCGCTCAACGAAGCGTTCACTAGGCCCAGGAGCCAGTCTCGTGTAACCTCCCAGGATGCCAGTACAAGCCAGGAGGGGCACGGGTCCAATAAACATGTGGTGGGTCGCAGTCGTCCACGCATTCTGTCCAAATCCTCGATGGCAACCAAGTCAAACTCCTCCCAGGTCGATTCCTCAAGACTAGCCACGGACGTCTCCATTGGACCACTGACAGGGACCCAATCCTTCCGGATTTGAGCGATTTTATCCTGCAGATATTTCCCAAATTCCTCTGCCCTGCCCTGTAGAGGGGCCTCCCGCGGCCTCTGAAACAAGAGGGAGCGGGACACCCGAAACAGGGCGGCAGGGCGGTTCTCTGCGGATGCAATGAGAGTGGCACAATATTGGCGTTTGGCCACTCTCAATGCCACAAGGTACGTCCTTAAATGGGCTCGTGCCTGTGTTCGATCAAATTCAGAACGGGAGGATCTCCAACAACTCTCTAGATGTCTCTTGCGGTATTTCATCACCATTAGCTCCTCGGTAAACCAAGGGGCCAGGGTGGATCGTTGCCGCCGGAGAGGCCGCAAAGGCGCCACCCGGTTCAAGGCCCCGGTAGTCGCATTATTCCACACGACCACCAGGTCCTCTACCTGGGGGCGGGTCAAGGTTACAGAGGGTGGCCCAAGCTCCGTCTGGAACCTATCTGGTTCCATCAGGCGCCTGGGGCGGAACCATCTAGTGCTTTCCGGCTCCGCCTCCCCGCAGCGAGAGGTAGCACCAGGGAAGTCAAGACGAAGGAGTGAGTGATCTGACCATGACAGGGGAGTGATGGTTAAGTCCCCTCCTCCCAGATCACTCAACCACTGGCCAGAGACAAAAACAAGGTCCAGGGTGTGTCCTCCCTCGTGTGTCGGGCCCTGAATCAATTGAGTCAGGTCCATGGCTGTCATGGAAGCCATGAACTCCCGAACCCCCTCTGATGCTTCTCCCATCGATGGCAGGTTAAAATCCCCCATCACTAGAAGTTTGGGGGTCTCAACCGCCACCGATGCGATCAGCTCGAGGAGTTCAGGCAGGGCCGCTGATGTATAGCGAGGAGCCAGGTATACTATCAGCAGGCCCAACTGTCTCCCAGGGCCCCATTTCACAACAAGGGATTCACATCTGGACGTCTGTGGCACAGTAGACTCCCTTGGCTCTAAGTCCTCCCGAATAATTACTGCTACCCCACCGCCCCTTCCCTGGGCCCGGGGCTGGTGAAATGCTCGGTAGCCTGGTGGGCACATTTCCACGAGGGGAAGACCTCCCTGGTGGCCCAACCAGGTCTCCATTATTCCCGCGAGGTCCGGCTCCCCCTCTAAAATTAGATCGTAAATGATGGGGGCCTTGTTAACAACGGACCTCGCATTGCATAACAACAGCCTCAGGCCCTGGGTCTGTAACTCTTGACCACCTAGAACGCGGGGGTTGGTACAAGCGACCGGGTGTAACCAGCATCCACTGTCTCCCAACCGACTGTAAGTTCTTAATCTGTCCTCGTATCTGCCCCTCCCTGCAACCGTTGGGATTAAAGAGTCCTGTATAGGAACGATATCCTCCCCCCCTCCTCCCTTCCGCTCCTTCTGCTCGCGACCACACCTGGAGACCCGGCTCTCTCATCGCTCCTGACCTGACCCACCCACCCCACAACCCCTGAACCCCCACCCCTACAATTTTTTAAAAAACAACTAACTAAAAACCCCCTAAGTCTCCGCTTCCTCCACCTCTCGAGATTAATAAATCCATCATCAAGGTGGGCCCTCGAAAGGGCGGAGGGCCACACCTGCGAGAGGGGGGACTCCCGCAGTAGGATCAGGTCTGACCTTAAATACATAGAGTGTTAAAAGAGTTCGTCGGGGCCTAGGGTCTGTGCTGAAAATGTCATAGTCCAGTATAATTTGAAAAGCATGGTTGCAGCAAAAAAGAATAGTCCAATCATTAGTCTTAGATGGGGGGGGGGTGATGATGGTAGGTTGGTTGGATGACAATCGAGAAGTGGGGCTGGTGGGTGGTAAATGGTGGATGGCAAGGGGTAGTTGGATTGTAGTTGGCAATGGGCAAGGGGCAGATGGTCAAACAGCAGTAAGTCACATAGGATAGGAAGGATCCTATGTTGTTTGTATGTACATGAGAGCTTATGCACCAGAGACAAATTCCTTGTATGTCCAGTCCAGTGGTGAGTTTCAAAATGTTTTACTATCTATTCTGTAGGCATGGCCTATTTTGTGTGCATGGCTTGGTGGTCATGTAAATGGGTGGGAGTGGCCAACTTGTAAAATGTGGTGAAACTCACTTAAAAACACTTTTGCTTAGCAACCAAAATTTTGGGCTCAATTGTGATCATAAGTTCACTTTCTATTTCTTCCTTCCTTCCTTCCTTCCTTCCTTCCTTCCTTCCTTCCTTCCTTCCTTCCTTCCTTCCTTCCTTCCTCTTTCTTTCCTTCTCTTTCTTCCTTCCTTCCTTCCTTCCTTCCTTCCTTCCTTCCTTGTGTCTCTTTCTCTCTCTCTTTCTCTCTTCCTTCCTTCCTTCCTTCCTTCCTTCCTTCCTTCCTTTCTCTCTTTGTCTATCTCTCTTTGTCTATCTCTCTCCCTTCCTTCTTTCCTTTCTCTCTCTCTCTCTCTCTCTCTCTCTCTCTCTCTCCTGCCTCTCTCTGCCTCAGCCTCCTGCACACGTGGTCCCATTCCCCGCCTTCCTGATGACGTCACCAGCCTCACCAGCCATAAACCTCACTGCACGTCACTGATTGCATTAAACACATACTTTTGTCTGTTTAAAATCTATTGCCAATTCAGCTTACTTTATTGAACAATCCTCAGGATAATGTGAGGAGAAAGAAAGGAAAATGACATATTTTTTTTGTAGTTTTCCACTCTCTTTTCCAACTTCTAAAATTGATACTGTTAATCCTCTTTTCTTGTTAGACAAAAAATCCCCAACATTTTGCCTTGCTTCCCAGAAATAGTCAGAAATGATATACATAATGTTTGTTTCTCATAGCAAAAAGAGGAGCCATGCTGGCTGGGGAATTCTGGGACTTGAAGTCCATAGATGTTAAAGTTGCTGAGGTTGAAAAATACTGCTCTATCATGACTAATACAATGTTTTTAAGAAGCATGCATTAAAAAAATCTATTTCAGTGTGTATCTTGTGTTTTTATTTCCAATTTCTTTATAGACCTCAAACTGCAAAATAATAAAAAGTGCTAAAATTTATATTCTATTAAAAATTAATAGGTGCTTACAAGTGTGATTTCTATCAACAAATGCCAATAGAATTCTTTCATATTTAATGTTCCTGTTCTTCTATATATTTACAGTTATAACACAGATATGCTTACATCCAGGTATTTTAATCAGTCACAAATAATCTTGGTGTCTGTGACACAGAATCAGAGGTGGTGAAGGAAGAAGTGAAAGAAGAAGGTGGGAGGGATAATGAAGAGGCAGAAATGGTGGGAAATAAAAAGCAGACAAAAAACTTCATTGGGTTCGACAGTGGTATGGAGAAAATTGAAAAGAGGGGATGTGTCCCAACAAAAGGAAATAAAAAGCAGACAAAAGACCTTATGGAGATTGCCAGTTGCATAGGGAAAACTGAAGAAGGGGGTTATGCCCAACAAAGAGAAATATAAAAGATTTCTTTAGGTTTGACAGTGGCTTGAAGAAAATTGAGGAGAGTGGACATGTCAAAAGAAAGAAAAGGGAGAAGACAGGAACAGAGAAGTGGGACAAAACACTTACTAGGAAAAAATCAGACAACTAGAAATTGTTATATGGGGAAATATAAAGCTGGGATATGTGGTGTACTCCTAAACATGACAATAAAATTGAGTTGCTAACTGTTTGAATATGATAATGGAAAGATAATTAAATAAAGGTTAAAATATATGGAATATGAATAAATATGAAACTGTTATGGGGAGATTGCAAAGCAGAAGTCTGTGACTCACTTTAATACATGATAATTAAACTGAATTGCTAATTGATTGAATATGACAATGGAAGGACAACTAAGCATTGGTTAAAATATACGATACATGGACATATATAGAACTTCTAAGATGATGAACAAAGTGAGATGTGTGCTGGTTATTATCCTATATAGTAGATTAAGGGAATTGTAATGAACATTGAACACTAAGGATTGTCTTTAAACACAATTAAGGGTAACCTAAGCCAAGATATGGAAAAATGGAGAGGGAACATGAAATATACTTACAATGGAAAATTACTGAGATTTAAAGACAGAATCATAAATTTGGGGCTTGTAAGGATGCATAATTATATAAATATAATGATGAGAATAGCTGGGAATTGTAAGCAGGTCTACATCTCAGCCAAAAATAGGCGGGGTGGTGGTGGTTAAAAACACAATTACTATATATGTATACTTTTTTTCTCTCTTTTAAAAAAAGAAGGAGGAAGATACATGTTAAATTAAATATGTATATTGAAAAGGAATTGTAAATACCACCAACATAAAATGAAGTTTGCTCAGAACCTGGAATACACCAACTAAATGAGATGAAAAGTGCGAAGTAGAGGAGAGAGGTAAGGGAAGAAGAGAGGGATAGGAGAGAGGGGGGGAAAGAGGAGGAGAGAAAGAAGGAGTGGAAAGGGGAGAGAGGAGAAGGAGAGAGGAAGGGGAAGTAGAGAAGAGAAGGATGACAGAGGGAAGAAAGGAGGTAGGGAGAAGGAGGAGAGAGGGAGAAGAAAGTGATGGATAAGGTATAATTATGGTGTATGGAGAGAAGAGCCAATAACTGTTTAATTTTGGGGGGGGAGTTGATGGTAAGATTAATTGATGTAAACATTTAATAATATAATGCAATGTTGGCTTTGTAATAGTATACATGTGGTTATATGTTATGAAAATGAAAAAAAAATATAACATAACAAAAAAGAAACAGAAGTGGTATTCAACAGGTTCTGACTAGTTCTGGAGAACTGGTAGCGGAAATTTTGAGTAGTTCAGAGAACCGGTAAATATCACATCTGACTGGCCCCACCCCCAATCTATTCTCTGCCTCCCAAGTCCCAGCTGATCAGAAGGGAATGGAGATTTTGCAGTATCCTTCCTCTGTCACACCCACCAAGCCATGGCCACAGAATCTATAGTAAAAATGTTTGAATCCCACCACTGCACAGAAACTGATTAGGTTCTGACAAACAATGACAACCAAAACCCTGAACCCTTTAACCATGTGATTATTGGATCATCTGAAATTCATTAGGGCAACTCATCCTGCCAGAAGTTTCTAAGGGTAAAAAACTGACAAACAACAGAGTTATGTGATCTTTGTGCACTGATGATGTTATCTAGCCTAGTAATGAAATATCATCAGGAAAATAACCAATCTCAAAGAATATGAGGAGAAACACTTATTACACATTTGAATTTGGATGAAGATATTAATGAATTATGTATCCAGAATTTCTAAGAGAAAGCATCAAGTCAGAAAGGCAAATGAGATAAAAGAGCTTCTGGAAAAAGAATGGCAAGCTAATTCGATGTAAAGTCACCTATGCTTTTCACTGTAATTCAAACTCCCTTCTTCCTTTTCCCAATGTACATAATGCAGTGAAATGATCAAAGCAATCTCAGTCTTATATCCCAACCAAAAATTATATGCAAAAATCAGTATTTCCAAATTACCTTGAATGTGAGTGTCTTCTTGGTCAGATTCTTCAACATTGAAAGCATGTTGTCCCTATAATTAGAAACAGTATGTAATCATCATGAAAATAACCTTGATTATTGCATTTCCAGCTTTAAATATATTTATGCTTCCCCAAAAGTTAGTTGTCAGAAATTACTATTCATTTGTCTTTTATGATGATTTAATATAGACTAAATAGTAAAAATCAACTCAAAACGTCTTTAAACTTATGTGATTTAATTTAATTCAGAGAAATGCAGTTCTTCACTTGGGGGGGGGGGGGTTAATAAATACAAAGATATAAGGATCTGACTTGATAACAAGACTTGTAAAAAAAAATCCAACTAAAAAAAGTTGGAACATAATTGATTGCAGACTGAACATAATAATACCTTTGGATACCCCCAAAAATGCAATGTTAGGTTACATTACTAGATGCATTATTTCCAAACCATATGAAATATTCATTATACTCGGGATCAGATTACTCTCATGGTTAAGTTGCCTGAAGTGCAATCTATGTGAACACGAGTATAAAAGGTAGCATATACACATACATAGTACATACTGTATGGGGTAATTTCATCTCTTAGTTTTATTGCAATTATTTCTTAAATTTTTAAATTAGGTATGTTCCATATTGCTTTGGGAAATGTTTTCTTCTATCCAATGTTTTCTTCATCTTTCCTGCACAAGCCTTTTCCCTATGGGTTCCTGATCCTGCAAGAGATTTTAGAACCAAGAAAATAGTGTTCATAGTTGTCATTTTACATTCCGCCTTCGAATAGCCTACCCTGGGAGTTAGCTTTCTTCTGGAAGAATTAAAAGGAGGCTGTGTAATTTCAGTTTTGAAATGGGGATCTTACCATTACGAAAACCAAACTTTTTTTTAATGTTATAAAATGCCTTATTTGTGATTGAAGAGACAGGTCTAGCCACATCCTTAAGCAGAAGAAAGTCATTGCTTCAAATGGAGATTATGGAGTTATTTGTGATGGTTGCCCCCAGCTGTTTCTCCCCAAGCTATTTTTCTCTACTGAAAAGAGAAATGATTTGCCTTATGTACATGTCTTATATGCCTGAGGTAGCCTGCTGGTCTTAGGTGAAGGGAAGGAATAAACTCCCTTTCCAGTGTTAAGATTCATCTACTGGTCAGTCATACAACAAGATGCTCAAGAGTATATATTGATTGAATGCAATGCATGCTTCCTATTAATATTTTATTCTATTTCCAATTTACTTGCTTTGTTTATCAATTTAAGACTATACAGTACAGCTATACATCTCCAGCTTATTCATGCATTCCTGATTCTGACATACATACAAATCTAATAATTGATGGTCTTAATTTGCAACAAAACAAATCCAGCCATTTCAGTTGGTCCCAGATGGCCTTTATCATGCAAATGACCACAGTGATGCTGGGCAAGTTGTGAAGGTAAACGATTGTTTTTCTGGATACCATCTTTCTTGCTGGAGCAAGGCAGAATGCTAATAACAGATTCCATCAATGGCCACAATGAATTGGAATTTAATATCAACATAGGCCTTGACCTATTTCAACACAGGGTAATTTTAGATGGCTAAAACCCAGCACTTTTAGAATTCTAGCCTGGAGGGTATGAGGTGAAGTTTGAATTATTTATTTGGGGTCAGGTTGTATTTCCAGTGTACATTTCCTTTTGGAATCACTAGTTTTCTCCCTACCTCTTGTTCATTCCTTGTCTTAACTAAAGTATCCATAGTAAAACCACCAAGAGTTTTCCCAGTGTGGGCCATTTATTTGCTTATTTTTCAGCCTTCAGGAGAACATATTTGCAGTTACAGTTGGTATTATAAAGGCAGCATTTCCTTCTATGATACATAAAGGTCATGCTCCATGTTCCTCTCTTTTATTCTATATCGCCAGAGTAATAAAAGTAGGTAATGCTCCATCTTACACTGAGTTGCAGATCTCATTTCTGCTGAACATCTGTGCAATATGAATGGACCTATTATACCCCAAGCACCAATATTTTTTTAGGGAGGGGGGAGAATTATATTATCAACTTCATTCTTCCTTCTATCTTTATGTTTATGTTGCTATGAGGCACCTGGGATATGCGGCATCTGAAGCATGCATAATTTGAACTAGTATAAAGTATACGGAAGGCCATTTGGCTAATGGGAAAATAGGGACTTGAAGGAACAAAACCTCTGGCAATAAGCAGTGTCTCTTAGAAGATTGAGTAGTGCATGTATTGCTCAGATAATAATGCAGCTCACTGTTGAGGCTGGCAGTTTGGAGGAAAGGGAGGAAGTGAAAGACATATGTTAGGTGGACTATAGAAAAGTTCACTCTAGACTTAAAACAGGAAGTTGCTTAGATTCAATTATCATCAATAGCCAGATGTACATCAATAGTTCTTCAACAGAAGCATATAGAAGGCAACTCCTGAAATCCTTAGATTATCCCTCTCCTAGACTTCCAAACATTATACAGGTAATCCTCGAGTTCATTTAGTGACCGTTCAAAGTTACAAAGCCACTGAAAAAAGTGACATATGTCTATTTTCCACACTTATGACCTTTGCAGCATCCCCATGGTCACGTGATTTTCATATGGATGCTTGACAACTGGCTCATATTTATGACGGTTGCAGTGTCCGGGACTCATGCGATCATCTTTTGCAACCTTCTAACAAGCAAATTCAATGGGGAAGCCAGATTCACTTAACAACCTAATTTTTACTAAGTTAACAAATGCGATGATTCACTTAACAAATGTGGCACAGTGGGGTGTAAAGTGGGTTGAAACTCACTTAACAAATGTCTCACTTAGCAACATAAATTCTAGACTCAATTGTGGTAGTAAGTTGAGGACTACCTGCATTCAAATTCATGATAGATGTAGAAATTACTAAATGCATTGCTGTCCTTATTAAATGTGTTTAATTTGAAAGCCAATTTATTTATTTTTTTGTTCTGGATCCAATCTGGGTTGGTCACCAGGATTAGAGGTTTGGTCTTCCAAGATTTCGTACTTGTGCTGGAGCCCATCTTCAGCGAACTTCTCTGTCACCAGAATGTGTGGGATTGTGATGAAACAGAAGTTCCCTGAGTCTGAAAACTCAGAAGACTAAACCTCTGGTCCCAGTGAATGGCCAGATTGGATCCCGCAACATTATCTTGGGACATGTATATTTGTCTTCATTCATAATTTTTGTTCTGACCACATCTCCTTCTTTATGGGAAATATGACCCCTGGCATGCCATCTAGATATCTTGGCCTAGAAAAGTAGCAATAACAATAGCACTTAGACTTATATACCACTGCATAGTGCTTTTAGAGCCCTCTCTAAGCAGTTTGCAGAGTCAGCCTATTGACTCCAACAATCTGGGTCCTCATTTTACCCACCTCGGAAGGATGGAAGGCTGAGTCAACCTTGAACTGGTGAAATTTGAACTGCCGAACTGCAGCTAGCAGTCAGCTGAAGTAGCCTTCAGTACTGGACTCTAATCACTGTGCTACCTTGGCTCAAAACTTGCACATTGCAACTCTATAGGAATAGGAGGAGCCCAATTAGCTTGCTGTATTGTTTAGGATATTGTGTTACTTGAGCTTTTTGTAATAGGGAGCTGAATGACTGACAGCCGTACAGCTGCTTTGCATTCCTCTACATTTCTCTTATTGCTTGCAAGAAGTTTGTGAAACTGCAATAAGAAAATGAGAAAATTCTTGACCAAAGGTTCATTGCACGGAGAGTGTAAGCGTACTTTCAAAGATAGCCACCTTAATACAAAGAGTAAACGCTCCAGGCACAGGCAAAACAGATTGAGAAATGGTCTGGAGGACATTTTTCAAAGTTTGCTCTAAGGAAAGCAGAGCAAATGATTGCTTTGAAGGTAATAATGTCCGTTTTCCTGAGGCTGGTTCAGTTTTGGATGGGCGCGTCATCTGAATGAGAGATATTTCCATCTAATCCTGCTGAACATAGATAAGTTTGCCAATTGAAACTGCAAAGGCCTGACAGCCATTGGCATTTGCTTTGTAATAGCAAACGCCTGGCACTGAAATATCAGAAATGGAACAGCTCTCCCTGACAGCAAGAAATGAATGGGTTTGATAAAACATTTGAGCCACAATCATTGGCTGCTCAAATAGGGTGTCTCTTCGTACCAAGTATGAAATCTACCTGCCCAAGTCCTTATTTCATCGGGGATATTTTTATACATTCTCTTCTCTCCCTCAATCCCCCCCCACAAATTGGTCAAAATTTTTAAAATGTTGTTGGTATCCTTACTCATTCTCAATACTCTATGGCTGTGATGGCGAACCTATTGCACGCACGTGCTGGAAGTGGCAAGCCAGCCATTGCCTGTTGCTCTTTCGGGTTCTGGCATGTGCATGCGTGCCAGTCTCCTGGTCTTCCAGTTTCCGGCACACATGCGAGTGCGAAGACCAGCTGGCCAGCGCACATGTGCATGCAGGAAACCAGAACTTAGCTTCTTGGCACCCACATGTGCGTCAGGGAGCTGCTCTTCTGGTTTCTGGCGCTCCCATGCGTGTGTGCCGGGGAGCTGCTCTTTTGCTTTCCAGTGCTCCCCTGCGCGCATGCACGCTCCCGTTTGAGCCCTCGATGCTGAAAAGGTTCCCCAACACTGCCCTTTTGTCGCAGAAATTGACAGGCTTTAGACTTCTCAGGATACAGGAAAAGTTTATTTGGCAGCCAGGTTTAGAAAAGTTAGCCCATGGCTAACGTTGTGAATTTCTGAACGAACTTCATTATCGAAGCACGCATTCTTATATATTCTCAAAGACAGTGTAACACGGAAACACTTAACTCATTTCTTATTGGTTACCTTGAGGAAAAAGCCTTATAAGGAGATGGGGGTCTTACTTCTCCTTTTGTTACAGGTATGGACTACGTGTCATTAACAAACTTTAATTGAACCTTGTGGTTTTGGACTTTTGACATAGGGACATTTACTGGAACATGTTGTGGTTGAAGGCTGATGACATTTCCCTGTCCCTTTAAGCAAGCTTCTAACTGTCCCTTTTATGCCACGTCTTCAATCTTATATTTTAATCCATATTTTATTCTACTTTACTTTGGCATGTCAACAGCCTCTCCTATGTCAGCTCTTCACTTAGAAATGCAATTGTTCTATAGATTATTTTAAATAATTCCTCTTGTTTTCTAGATGAATAAGCCATTCCCCAATTAAAACATTCTTTAGATGTTTTTATAATTCAGGTCTGGTAGCAGTTCAGGTCTGGTAGCTTGAAGGAAGAATCACAAGGCCTGCTGTGTTTAATTTCCACCTCACTTACGTCTAAATGACATTTAAGGTACTTGATTTCTCCCTTCAGGACAATACTGCATTGTTTAGACCAGGAACCCCCAACCTCTGGTCCATGGACCAGCACTGGGCCTCAGCATGCCAGAAACTGGGCTGAGGAAAGAAATGAAACCTCATATGTGGGATGCAGGCAGCATGCAAAACCACTTTTTCCCCAGAATCAGTCCCTGGTGCCAAAAAGATGGCGGGGGGTGTAGAGGATTGGCCAAAGGGATGAGGTGATTCAACAACTGTATTAACAACAAACAGCAGTCAGAATTATGTACAGGCAGCTTCGGCACCTTCCCTGCTTGACAGCTATTTATATGGAGCTGTCAAGTATTCAGCCAATAGGAACGGCCCGAACAGCCCGCGCTCAGCGAAGCCATGTCTTAGCCAATCAGGCACGGCTTGGCTGTTGCTGGCTGTCAGGTCGTAAGTCGAGGACATAACAGGGGGGGCTGGTTTAAAGCATAGCCTCCAACCCACCATTCAAAGTTTAAGTAAGGCCTTGCTTCCTTCTTCCACAGAAGGTCTTTACTTCTTCACTAGGTACTCCAAATATGATATATCATTCCTTTTTAAACTCACAACAGATCTGCCAAATAAAAATTAAGTTGAGGGTTGGCCAAAAGTTTCACAGCACGTTTCGTAGTCAAGTGGGAATTTGAGGGTGTCCTAAACTATACTCTAATTGCTATACCATAGTGGATTTACACTGGCTCTGTATTGCTAGCATAAGTGAAATGGGTATTAAGTAATATGAAAGATAGATAGATAGATAGATAGATAGATAGATAGATGATAGATAGATAGATAGATAGATGATGATAGATAGATAGATAGATAGATAGATAGATAGATAGATATGATCAAGTGAAATATAAAAATAGCAGATATATAGAACTCCAGAAAGGTTTGTTGGTGATCATTTTAAAAGCAACCTGCATTCACCTTTTATTCAAGGGCAGTATGACAATGTTTTAAATCAGGGGTCACAAACTTGCATTGTCACAGTGTTGTCACATGACGCATCGTGACTTATTCCCCTTCGTTAAACCAGTCGTGGATGTGGCCAGTGCATGATGCATTCGGCCAGCGGGCCACGAGTTTGACATCCCTGTTTTAAATGAATAACTGATGAATTTTCTTTTAGAAATATATAGGTAATACTCACTTAGTGATTGCAACTGGAACTGGCAACTAACCAAATTACAGTGTTAGGTCTGGATGTGGTTGTTAAGCAAATAAACCACAGGTCATTAAATGTGACATCATGTGACTATAACCTGTGACTTCCTGACACCTTCTCCATTGATTTTTCATGTTGGAAGCTGGACATTTGAAAGTCTCAAATGGCAGTCATGTGATGACAGAAGACTGTGACTGTGTGACTGCAAATGTTTGACAGTTAAATGCCCAAATTATGATCACGGGATTGTGGGCTGACTGCAATGGCCACAACTTTGAGGACCAATAATACATCTCCCCTTTCAGTGCTGTCATAACTTCAATAGTTGCTCAGTGTGTGGTTAATAGTCGAGGTCTATCTGTATGCATATGACTGCACATACTCGCGCAAACAAGCTCACCAGGGAAGGATAATTACACAGAAAAGTAACTATCAATACTTCAGCTTTCAGTTCATCTGATTATACAAATAATATACTCAATTATGTTTCATTATCATGGCAGGTGTTTATATTAGCTCACATTTTGATTAGGCATGAACGGAATGTTTACCTCAATAATTTTTCAGATCTTTTTTCCCCCCAGAAATTCAAATTCTAACGCAGAGTAATTTCCTTAAAAATTAATGGGATTTATTTCTATGTAAATATATACGTTTTTGTGATGGCATAAATAAATCAAGCTATCCATAGGCTTCAAACTGCTATTCCAGGCCAAAATTTTCAACTCTACTACTTGGAGTTGTGATTTAGTATAATAAAGATAAATGAATGGATTTATCTTTAAATTCCCCAAATTTACTTGATGGTATCATTGTCATGTCTGTTTCTTTGTTTAAATTCATGTAAAGATCAGATATTGGATGGGATAGTGAAGTTTCAAAAACATTTTACTTGTGACAGCTCAGAACTGGGTTATGGCAGT
This sequence comes from Natrix helvetica, assembly GCF_964273705.1. Classification (NCBI taxonomy): domain Eukaryota; kingdom Metazoa; phylum Chordata; class Lepidosauria; order Squamata; family Natricidae; genus Natrix; species Natrix helvetica. The sequence continues at coordinate 80,869,194 of NC_138549.1, read as the reverse complement.
TATAACATGTGCCTGAAAAAGGGTTTTCTGACAGTGAGTGAATGGTAAGTTTACTGACTGATTGCTGCCTCATAGAACTTCTCTCTCAGAATATGAATTATTTCCCAGAATCCCCAAAATGAAAAGTTGTGAAGTGGGGTGGGACTGTAAAAGGACTACATTGGTCTTCCTTAGCCAGTTAAGCTGTGCATAGGAGAGAGATTCATGTATCTGACTTAATCCATCCTGTGCCAGATTCGTGCATCTTGTATACTACTACAAACATATACCCTTTGGTATGAAACATGCCGCAAAGACGTTCATTTTCAATACAGAATCCCAAATATTTCTTTGTTCCCAGTATTCTAAATAAACACGTGGAAGCTTGTATGCAACGCTTGAGGTAAAAAATAGTTAAGGAATTGGTGGACTCCTTTCATGACAGGCCTCTTTTGCCATGATGGATTGATGACTCACACTATTTCACTTGAAAAGAAATTGGTGTAGTGAGAGAAAAGAGAAAATGCTACCTTTTAAAAAACATTGGGTATCGGAGACCTTCTATCTTGGAGTATGAAGATGAATGCCTTCATCCTAGAGACAAACTTCGGTCATATATTTAATTACAGGTTAGATACAGACTTAATCACAGCTAGAGTAGATCAATTGAAATAGGTACCACAAATCAGCCATTTTTAATTAAAGTCCTCTATTTTAGTGGGTCTGTTCTAAATTTGCCTGGTTCCAACTCAATTCTTCTGAGACATTTCACCTTGATGTGCCAATGATGATGGGATTCTTTGGACATATCCACAACTACCATTTCAGCTGCTCTTCTTCTATGTTTGTGCTGCCTTGACACTGAAAGGGATTAAGAAAATGGTTGCAAGTTATTCAAGTTATTTCAAGCTGGTAATCATTTCCTCTTATGGGCTAATTCCCCACTGCTGTGCCCTTCCACCTTTGTGTACCAGGAAAACAATAGCCAACCATTTCCTTTCCTGTGTTTGGAACCTCCTGGACATGTGTGGACACTGATACATGTGTGTAGAAAGAGATCTCGAAGTTAGCAATTTTAAGATGTGTAGACGTCGAGTCCTAGAATTCTGGGAATTGAAGTTGAAGTCCACACATCTTAAAGTTGCCAATTTGAAAAGCATTGATATAGATCAGAGCTGTCAAACTCCTGGCCTGCAGGCTGGATGCATCACTCGCTGGCCGTCCCTGTGCCTGGTTTAGTGAAGGGATTAAAAGTCCTGACATGTCCCATGACACCGCTGTGATGATGTGAATTTGACATCCCTGATGTAGAATGTGTAGATATAGATATAAAAGTTGTATATGTATAAATTGTATGTATAAATGCAAAGCAAAATTAAATTTAGAAGATTAATCCCTCCCCAAAGGCACATACAATATATTTGAACTATTTTTAAACTCCTGTAACACAGCTCAATACATCTGAGAGCTATGCACCTGTTCATTTTCTGACCATTGAAACAACTTCTGGCTATCTGACTGAAGAAAAATACAGAAAAAGGCATCTTTTAAAGCCAAAACCAGTAAACCATGCCAAAATAGGTGAAACCAAAGATATCAAAGTATAGAGGGTTAGGCACTGTGTGTTCTGACTGAGGCTTCCCAAGAGCATGAAGCAACTCCTTGTTCCGACAAAAACTCCTTTTATTAATTTACTGTGAATTCTGCTCATTCACATACAGTAAAGTCTTTCAAGGGAGGATTTACAATCACAGATGTTATCTGGCTTGGAGAGCTGACAGGCTGATATCTGCAGAACTTGGCAAGGAGTCTGGGAGAGTCATGAACCAATTAAGCAAACTAATTGTCTCCTGCAAACTCCACTCCGCTCCTCTTTTATTTCCTCTGGGAGGGCCATTCATCATCCACCTGTGGCCCTACTCCCAAGTCGACCCCTGTCTTTTAGCTGTTCCCTTTATCTGGAAACTCTGCACATGCGCACACTGGGAACAGGATCCAGCTGTTCATCTGCCCCACTGATGTCTGATTCTGAAGGCAGCTGATAACTGGCATACAACTCTGGCTCCTTCTCTGCCTCTGACACAAAGCCCTCACAGAGCCTTCCCCAGACTCCAGGACTGGCCCTTATTATTCTCCAACCTCCTCACTGTCCAAATCTGCTGCCAGCTCTGCTGGCCGCTGGCAGGCCACAACATTGTGGAATGAATGGTCACTATAAGCAAATTAATGACTCAAGATCCAAAATCAGAGAAAAAGAACTATCCGCTTTCTTAACTGGCAAAATCGGTATTGAAAGGACATTTCTCTTTTTTGAGAAGACCATATTCCAGGAACTGATTAATTATTGGCTTTAGTCCTGCTCTAGCTTTTTGGGATATAGCATGCAGTTTAACTTACATAGACTCAGCTCAGGTTTCAGAGCAATTTCCACAGGAGGGAAGTATTCCACTCATCCTAGGAAGTCTGATGCCCAAACCCAGAACATTATTGCATCCAGGATTGCAGGAGGTCTTGTGTGCATATGGATTACAAAAGAGGTAAAAAAAGATATTTGTGATTCATGTTTAGGTTTTTCATTAATTAAAAAAAATAGTGGCTTGCAATTTTGAAAGCAGGTCACATCCCAAAAAACGAACAGGACAACCAGACATATGCACAAAGCTGTGTGTCAATTTTTTTTCTTCCAACGTGTACTTCCAAGGGTTGCAAAAAGGATTGATGTTGCATTTGTCCAGAAACTCCAACAACAGTTACAGCTTGATTAGATTTAGGAGGAGTAGGTTTGGTCACCACGGAATGTGTGGCACCAGTATCCACAAGAAAAGAAATACTTTCACTTCCCACTATAACAGATACAAAGAGCTTCTGAGGCACTAAGGTCATTTGAAGAGCCCGCCCCTGGCTGCTTCATTCCTGTTCTTCTAGCATAAGAAAGTTGAGATGGGTGATGTACACTGGCTGTCTGCAGCCTGAGCAAGTCCACCTTGGGAATTCAATGGGAATGTTTGCTTACAAAGAGTACATTGATGTTTTTTACGAGGCACTCTGTCTCCTTCCCATACAGACACAGATGTAACATTCCTGGTACTGCTATCTTAACTTTTTGTCCCACTCTTCCATGAAAATTACTTCCCCTACCTCAACTTTCTAAGGCTTATGCAAAAAATGCAGTGTTCAATCTGGCATGTACGGTTGATAGCAATTGCAATAGCACTTAGACATATATACCACTTCACAGTGTTTTTGTAGCCCTCTCTAAGCGGTTTACAGAGTCAGCATATTGCCCCCAACAATCTGGACCCTCATTTTACCCACTTTGGAAGGATGGAAGGCTGAGTCAACCGTGAGACCCGAATTGCCAAACTGCTAGCAGCCAGTGATCAGGAGAAGTAGCTTGCATTCTAACCATTGCACCACCACAGCTCTCATAGAGTCAGTATATTGCCTTCAACAATCTGGACCCTCATTTTACTGACCTCAGAAGAATGGAAGGCTGAGTTCAACCTTGAGCTGGTCAGGACTGAACACCTGGCAGTGGAAAGAGTTACCTTGCAATACTGGACCATGGCTCTTAATGCTCTTAGATGTGCATGGAGGCTGTGTAAATACTGAAGGGAGGATCAGTGGATTCACTTCAAATCTCCTGCAATAGTTACCAACCAGTTACAATGACAGGGCAAGAAGGATGTTTGAATTCACTTTTACCTCAAAGATGCTTTTGTTCTCTATCTCAGAACTGGGGGGGTGGGGGGGATAACACCCCAAGGGACCTTAATGTGCTGAAGGGCATTCAGAAGTGAGGTGGGCTCGGGCTAGGCCTTTGTTTATATCCTCAAAGCAGTAAAATTGTTTTTAAAATAACTTTCTATTCTTCATGACATATCTTCTTTTAAAAAAAAGTAGTAGATTTAAAATGTACTAGAAAGCACTGAGCGTTGAGGGCATTCCAAATATATTTAATTCCCCACAGGAACCTTTGTCTGTAGCCCTATTTTTGGTGACAATGGAATTCCATTCTTTCTTTAGTTTATATGTGAGCTAGAGAATGGAGTGTGTGTGACTGTATATATAGATACATGCAGGTATAGATATACTGTATAATATTTTATAACATTAAATGAAACAGTTTGGCTGATATAAGGTGACGGTTTACCCCCCAAAATAAAGAAAGCAGGGCAATCACAAAACATGTAGACAGATGGCAGAAATGAAGAGAGAAAATAAAAATGGTCCAATAAAAAGCATGTACAGATCTAAATATTTGTTTTAAAGTAGTATTACCAGGGATGCTGCAGTGAGCAACATCTTTTGATAAAGTTGGGCACCTCGTGTGCAAATCAATCCTTCAGGTCAATCTCCTTATTTTTAGTTGTGGAAGAAGAAAAAAATGCATGTTATCAATCTGCATAGCCTTTTTCTTTAACCCATAATGTAGGGATAAGAGAACTGGCAGGTGATGTATTGGATGATGAGGTTGTGTTAACTAATGTGCCAGTTCAGGTAGACAGAAAGAAGAACAGTCTGTGGCATTACGCTTTCTTGCTTAATATTTACAAGGGTCTGCAGTTGTCACCAGAGAGTTGTGAAGGTTGTATATTGAATGCAAAGTTGAACAGAATTGCTAATGTGTGAAAATCAGGATGTTTATGACTCTGGCACACAAAGATTATTATAGGAGAAATAATACTCTTCAACTCCCAGTTCCTCCATATCCAAGATGTTGGCTTATAGTGTTGGAGGGATATTAGTCTGACATGAAAAGAACATTACTCTAGAAGAAGATTGATAGAGAGGGTTAGTTTGACTGAAGCAATGAAGGAAGATGGATGATTGCACACCCATCCGAAGCCACATTAGTGTATTTCATCCCCGTGTGTGTGTGTGTGTGTGTGTGTGTGTGTGTGTGTATTTAGTGTGTATATATATATTTAGGCATACCAGGGGTTGTAACACTAACACAAATACATACATACATACATACATACATATGTGTGTGTGTGTGTGTGTGTTGTATTTGTACTGATAAATAAATAAATACTGATAAATACAAATACAACACAAATATAAAAAGGCAACATTAAAAATAAAAATATGGTTTTCTGCCTGCATGGTCTTCTGTGATGAGCCGAAGGACAGAAAGAGGGAGTAGTGACCTTCCTCCCATATTTAGGCATACCAGGGGTTGTAACATAAATACATACATACATACATACATACATACATGTATGTATGTATGTATATGTATTTGTGTTACAACCCCTGGTATGCCCAAATATGGGAGGAAGCTCACTACTCCCTCTTTCTGTCCTTCGGCTCATCACAGAAGACCATGCAGGCAGAAAACCATATTTTTATTTTTAATTTTGCCTTTTTATATTTGTGTTGTATTTGTACTGATAAATAAATAAATGGAGACTAGTATAGATCTATTTCGAGCTAATTAGCTCTCATCAGCTAGCCATACCCTTACTGGGATTTGAACCTGGGCTGTATTATATCTTAGGCAGGAGTCTTAGCCACTAAGCCACAGGCTCGCCTCCTTATCAATTGAGCCAGGGAAATAGGTATGTATTTGTGTTACAACCCCTGGTATGCCTAAATATGGGAGGAAGCTCACTACTCCCTCTTTCTGTCCTTCGGCTCATCACAGAAGTGATGAGCTTAGTGGCTAAGACTCCTGCCTAAGATATAATACAGCCCAGGTTCAAATCCCAGTAAGGGTATGGCTAGCTGATGAGAGCTAATTAGCTCGAAATAGATCTATAGAATAACAAGTGGTACGTATCTCACTTTGTTCATCATCTTAGAAGTTCTATATATGTCCATGTTTCATATATTTTAACCCATACTTAATTGTCCTTCCATTGTCATATTCAATCACTTAGCAACTCTGTTTAATTATCAGGTATAAAAGTGAATCACATACCTTTGCTTTGGATTCTCCCCATAACAGTTTCATATTTGCCCATATTCCATATATTTTAACCTTTATTTAATTATCTTTCCATTATCATATTCAATCAGTTAGCCACATTTTCTAAAGGATTTGTGGAGCATTGTTAAATTATCTTTTAATCATTTCTTTCCAATATGATTTTGAAACCCAAGGGTGTTTTTTTTAGCCAGTTCAGTCCAATTCATAAGAACCAATGACTAAAAAAGTTTGGCAAAATATAGAATGCAGGGGGGGAGACATGAGTTGAAAAAGATAACTGAAGCTCAGTAATTCTAGGAAGGGAGAGCAACACATCCAGTTGCAAGACCTTGGCAAGAATTGATGTTGAATTCCCCTAGAGATACAATGAGAAAGTGAGTTCCATTCACTCAGAGAAGAGCTGGAACTCAAATGAAGATCAGAATATGCATTGTTCCTTTATTCTACTTCTGTGTTCCAGGAAGCAGATGCACATTGGTCCTGGTTGTTGTTGTTGTTGTTGTTGTTGTTGTTGTTGTTGTTGTTGTTGTGTGTGTGGATGGCAGAGCTGGTATTCAGCAGGTTCTGACCAGTTCTGGAGAACCAGTAGTGGAAATTTTGAGTAGTTTGGAGAACCGGTAAATACCACCTCTGACTGGCCCTGCCCCCATCTATTCTCTGCCTCCTGAGTCCCAGCTGATCAGGAGGAACTGGGGATTTTACAGTATCCTTCCCCTGCCATGCCCAGCAAGCCACACCCAGCAAGCCATGCCATGCCCACCAAGCCACACATACAGAATTGGTAGTAAAAAAAAATTGAATCCCACCACTGAAATCCTTCCAGGTAAATGGAAAGTCTCAACATAAAGGTTTCATATGAAGAGCATATAAGAGAAATAGCCACCAAAAACATACACATGTAGAACAGACAAGAAATGATCCAAAGTCATATTGATATTTCTACTGAAATTGACATAAAACATGACACTAATATGACAAGACCAAATTATATGAACTAATGTTCCATCTCTTAACTTTGATGCTCAGTAACAGCATGACTGTAACCTTATTAAATCTTTTCTAAGGTATCCAATATACATGAAACAATTCTAGTGCATTAATCCAATTTAAAATGTAAAAAGTGACCTCAATTGGTTTACAAAGACAGGACTGTAGACAATGTAAAGACAATGTAAATAACTAATACCACTTTTATCAACTTTCCCAAAAACATTATTATTGGCTTAGGAACTATGACAAATTCCTCCAAAATCTCCACTGTGGAACATCAGTAGTAGCAATAGCATGTGGCCCAAATAACAAATGCTAAAGTTTATAAATAAATCACCAAAAAGCATTATGAAGAAAATTAAACTCATATTTCTTTGCAAGTGAAATGAGTGGCACATTAAAATGAATGAGCACAGAACTCAGCCTACCATTATCCATTCTGCAATAATTCTTAACTTTAAAAATCATATAGAAAAATACATTCTTGAATCTTGAAGAAATTGGGTTGTATATAAGTCTGTGTAATAAAAAATATACAGAAGTATTTTGAAACAGAAGTTTTGAGATGCCAGGTATTTACCCTTCATGTTCAGCTCTGCTGCTATACATTTTGAAAGCTTGATGAATTACATATAGGTATTATTAGCAAGTATGATACAGAGCAGTAATGACTAACCTTTTTGTCATTGGTTGCCGAAACCATAATGCAATCCATGTGCATAAGCTATGTTTAGCTTAAGAGAAAGAAGGACTAGGGGAGACATGATAGCAGAGTTCCAATATCTCAGGGGTTGCCACAAAGAAGAGGGCATCAAACTATTCTCCAAAGCACCTGAGGGTAGAACAAGAAGCAATGGGTGGAAACTAATCAAGGAGAGAAGCAACTTAGAACTGAGGAGAAATTTCCTGACAGTTTAGAACAATTAATCAGTGGAACAGCTTGCCTCCAGAAGTTGTGAATGCCCCAACACTGGAAGTCTTTAAGATGATGTTGGATAGCCATTTGTCTGAAACGGTATAGGGTTTCCTGCCTAGGCAGGGGGTTGGACTAGAAGACCTCCAAGGTCCCTTCCAACTCTACTATTGTATTGCAACCCCCCCCCCACGTGACCGCCCACCCCTGCACATTCGTGCGTAACACGCACACTCCCGCACCCCGTTTTGGGCCTAGTAGGCCTCCCCTGCAGCCTCCTGAGATAGATATAGAGATTAATCTACATATCCCTATTCCAAATAGCCAATTTATCACTTTCATAAGGATCAAGTACTGTTGTTATGTATGTTTCAACATCCACTTAAGAAACTATATATGTAGACTCAAGTTGGTTTAAGATAGCTTACTTTTTTTTTCATTTTTCCTTTAATGATTTGTAAAACAGTATTTGCTCATCTCTCAGCCATAAATGTTCCCATCTATGGAACCTCGGAGGTGTGCCTTCTTGATGGGACACTAGTCCTTAGGAACATCTTCCCATCTGAGATCCAAGGAACCCCTGTCATTTTACCCTTCTGGGGGGGGGGATCATAAAGACCTGCCTTTTGCCCCAGATATTGGACTAGGATGTGAGGGGTTTGCTCCAAGGATGATTGGTCTGGTGCCTTGGGGAAGAACTATGTTTTTAATGGATTCTTGTGAGTCATCTAGAGTCGTGATATGAGTCAGGGGGCCATATGAGTCCTATAAACAAACAAGCTACAGTGGCCTAAAGGTGGAGCTCTTGCCTCACAATCAGGAGGTTTTGAGTTTGATCCCAGGTATAGGGTCTCCTGCTTGGGCAGGGGGTTGGACCTGCAAGGTCCCTTCCAACCCTGTTAATCTGTTACTCTCACTGCCTCTATAAAGATGGAATTTCCTCCTCCCCCCCCCCCCCGAATCCACTGAAGTCTGAACTTTGTTAAATTTAGATTTCCTGATTTTGGGACGGGGTGGAGGAGGTAATTAGTGATAGGGTTTATGGTGGATTTTAAATTAAATTTATCGCATAGGATGGGTTGGTAAATGAAACTAACTGACATGATTTGCTTAAGAACTGTGCCAAAACAGGTCACAAAATCAGGTGTGATTCACCTAACCATCTTGCTTAGTAATAAACATTCTAGTCTTAATTGTGACCTTACCTTGAGGATTCCCTGCATTCTCTTCTTTATCTTCTACAGCAGGGGTGTTAAACTGGCATCCCGCATGCATCACGCAGAGGCTACACCCATCACAGCTCCACAAATGTGGAAAACATCATGAAATGTCACACGACCACAATGTGATGCGGCAAGTTTGACATCCGTGCTCTACAGGAAGAGACAACAGTTGCCATTTCAGAACACTACTGTAGAAAAGTGGAATGGGACAAGTCTCCACTGCCAACACACCATGGCCAACTCACTGCCGCCATCTCACCATGGCTAATTCAGCACAAGGCCACTCGCTGCCAGTCAACTCAATACAAGATAATGATAATATTAGTAATAATATTACTAATAATGTTACTAATAATACTAAGAGAGGAATGAGTCTTTATATTATATATATATATATATATATATATATATATATATATATATATATATATATATATATATATATATATATATATATATATATATATATATTATATCGCATTAAGTTCACCATGGCGAGTTGTCCTAGACCCTATTAAAAAGTTGTTATGAACATGCTATGACTAGTCCATTTCTTCATTTTCACAAGTGTGCCACCTAATCTGTGAGACAGTATCATCATCTATATATCCTTTTGGTGTGTCAATTTTGCAGGCAGGAGAGATTTTAAAAACAAACTAGGTTTTTAAAAAACCTAGTTTGGGACTCGGGGCGGTGAATCCATTTGATCTGCCATTAGCTTTTGCAGGCTGCTAGCCATAGCTGAGTGCTTTATAGAGCACTTAGGCAACTATTGACCTTTGAAAGTTCATTTGCATTTAAAGAAAGTATTCATGTCTTCTCAAAATAATCCAGACTTTGCTTTTTCAGCTACTTAGGAGCCTGATTTGTCTTCTAAACAATTCATAGCATTTACACCCACAACAAATTAGCCAATCACTAATTGAATTTCAGAAACCCAAGGGGTAATATTTGAAGATTATCTTCTGGACACAAGTCCATTTCTAAGTCCTGTGATAGGCCCACGTGTCTCAGATTGTCTAATATATCTCTAAATCTCCCAGGCAGTTTGTAATAGGGCTTCATTAAAATGTGTTCATTTCTAATGTGTTTAACCCCCTCGTTTAGGCCTTTGTGGCAAACATACACAAGGTTTTAAACAGAATGGATTCCGGGTATGAGATGTCTTCTAGCCCACAAGCACTGTAATCTTCATGAAAGTGCCTTACAGTACCTCCACCCAGATTTTGACCTGTTATTTTTGAATTGGTACCTTTTTGACAAGGGTGCAGATAAATCTGGGGGTCTTTTTGAAATGCAGATTTTTTTTCCTCATGGTACATTGTGAAGTTTATATAAAGGCAGGCTCAGTGGCAAATTAATAGCAAGACAATGCTGAACTCTGAGAGTGAAAGATGATAATGACTAAATGAGCAGTGGGAGATTCATTAACTCAACTGCACTGAAATGAATACAGTGCTCTAGTATGGGCATAATTCAATTAGATTTTCATTAGAGCGTACCCAAATTTCATTTCATTTCACAGAAATTACTGTTCCATATCGCAAATATTTCTGTGTGAGAATCAATGCAGATATTCAATATTTAGCATTTGTGCCACAGTGAGAGAGATTAACTGCCTTGCTAAAGGGCTGAGTTTTCCTCTCCCCCTCCCCTTCCTCTCCACAGAATTTATTTCTCACACTATCATTTGATTTAAGTCATCACAGTATACAAATCTTATGTACAAAGCAAAAGACTGGCCTAACTTGATGACTGCTTCTTTCCGTTTGGATTTCATTTTGGCTTTGAAAATTTACTTCAGAAACCTTCTACTGAGTGCATGATTTTCTTGATCCCAAGGTATATTTTAAACAATCAGCTCAGTAACTAAACATTCTTCCTGGTCTCCTTATTAATTAGTCAGAGATGGGTTAATCTTAATTGAGATAACTAAGCCATCAAGTGTAACTGTTAGCCTTTGAAGATAAGGGGGTTTGTTTGTTTGTTTTTGGGTGCCTTCGAGTGGTGGGTTGCAGGCGGTATGCCCCACTACAGGTGTACCAGAGCTTGCCCAGAGCATTGGATACCATTCCGGTACGGTGCTCCGGAAGGCCCACCCGCCCTCCCGAGCTCCTTATCTGTCTTTTAAGGCTTCCGTGCTTCCACGCACGTGCATGGCACGTACAGCCCCTATGCGACACTCCACGGAGCAGCTGGAGAGTCATGGAGGCTTGTGGAGGTGCTAAGAAGCATGTGTGCGCTGCTCGCGTCCATGTGGACACCGCCGGACCCGTTCCAACTGTATCAGTTGGAACGGGATCCAGAACCCACCCCTGGTGCCTTCCAATCAGTATTGACTCCTGGCAATGGCTTTTTCTTAGCAAGAGTTCAGTAGTGATTTGCCATTGTTTATAAGGATACTGCAAAATCTCCATTCCCACCCCCTCTGGGACCAGCCAGAGGTGGTATTTGACGATTCTCTGAACTACTCAAAATATCTGCTATAGGTTCTCCAGAACCTGTCAGAACCTACTGAATTTCACCCCTGCTTTGAAGGAACATTCATTGAGGAGCCTATCCAACATTGGAAAAGAAGCTTCCGTCTGCTGAATACCCACAAAGTGATATTCTCCGTATGAGCTAGAAATCTTAAGAATCATAATTCTAGCACCATAGCAGGATGCCAATCTGGGAATAGAAAATTTTTAGTTTGGATACTGTCTATGTCATGGGCTTCTCTGTCTGACCCATTCCAATCCAATCTGTAAGGTGGTTTTTCAGGAGGCAACTGGACTTTCTTGTTTTGTCTTTGAAGATGTTTCACTTCTCATCCAAGAAGCTGCTTCAGCTCTGACTGAAGAGCCTTCCATTCCCCACCATCCAGTCAGAGCTGAAGAAACTTCTTGGATGACAGGCAAAACATCTTCAAAGAAAAAACAGAAAGTCCAGTTGCCTCCTGAAAAAGCACCTCTGGGACAACCAGGACCTGGATGACTATGAATCTCCATATGTAGATTCATTCCAATCTGTAGATTAATTACTTTAGACCATTTTGGTGAAACCATAAGAAGTCTTCATTTACCTGTTCTCCTTTGCACTTTTTGATAATCTCATAGATAGTGTAAGGCAAATGCTACTGCAGATCCAGGAGACACATCTGCTTTTGCAATTCATTCATTCATTCATTCATTCATTCATTCATTCATTCATTCATTCATTCATTCAGTTTGCCACTCATCTCATCACAAGGCAATTCTGGTTAGTTTACAACATATTATGCATAATATGTTTTAAGTCAATTATGAGCTCTCATCTGGCTACACTAAGGACTGTGACCACACTGTGTAGCAAACTTGAATGTAGAGTCTACAAGAAATGGTCTTATTCTGTGGGTTTCAATCCTTATATAGCCAAAGTAATATCATCTATCTTCCAGGACTCGATATAACAAACTCCACCTGGGTTCAAGCCCATCAGTCCCCAGAAAAGCATGTTGTGCTAAGACAGGTTATTGACTGAAAACCTTTCTGCAAAGATTTTGCTTTCTCTATATGCCACATCATGGAACTCATAAAGCCCTGGAGAGCACATTGGTTATTGTTTGACAACTGCTCACTTTGGGTTTGTAGATTCTGAATGCTGTCAATTTCCTCAGCAAAACTAGGTTCTCTTGTCTAGATACTTCCTTGCTTCCTCTGTTTTTTTTTCTTTCCTTTTTTCTTCTGATAAGTAAAGAGAGAGGGTATGATATTTTTTTTTACAGAGCAAGAACCTCACTTCTACAGAAATAAACCTTGAATGTACAAACATAACTACTCAATTCCCACTGAAATGGAAAATGTTAATTGCTTCTTCTTTCATGTGCCTTACAGGCCTATTAGCAAGCCATGGTCAAGTCATATCGAAATCAAACAGAAAAAATGTAGCAAATAGACTGTAAACTCCCAAGGACAATGTCTCTCTGTGTTACATATTTATATGGTGCTGCGGTACAGTCAGATAATCAGAGAAAAAAAGGATGCTTATTCACAAAAGTAACTACAGAATTAATAAATAATAACCAATTATATGATACAGTTTATGCAGAGTAAAGGCAGCCCAAATGACAATATATACATATATATTTATCTCCATATTATTTACAGTGAATAACATTTTATCTGATGCCATTTTAAATATTCCATCTCTTATAATCTCAAAGTGATTAATACCACCTGCTCCTCAAATAATTACTACATTAGTCACATGGCCAAAGCATATGCATTAGTTAGAAAATAGTTTGCCATATTTCTAAAGGAATATTTAAGAATTAATATTTAAGAATTAAATATCTTAAATGTCTTTGGCATTGTGGAAATAATGAAATGTCTTTGCAACAGGAAAAGGTCCTTGAAGATGGCATCACAAAGACATGCTGGGTTTCAATTCTGAGAGCAAATATTTGGAAATCTTGAAGGAAAACCGTGACTTTCATCAAGAAATGACTGGAGCAAATTATAAAATATATGTAAAAAAAAATCACATAGTATAATCATTTACAAGACATTTACAAGACAGCTGGTAAATGAAATATATTTAACACTTCAAAATTTGGCATATTTCGGGCAGAAATATATACAGTAATAGATAGATAGATAGATAGATAGATAGATAGATAGATAGATAGATAGATAGATAGATAGATAGATAGATAGATAGATAGATAGACAGACAGACAGACAGACAGACAGACAGACATATTTTTTTTTCTAATAATGCAGTAATAAACTATTTGATTAGTATGAAAATTGTCTATCGGGGTCTGGTGTTCAGATAAGATTCATTTTGTTGATTTAATTAATTAGAAGATACAATTGGAGATTTGATTCAACAAAATTGTGTTCCAGTATACATGCCTGTAATATTGAATTTAATGTCTATAATATTAAATGCCACTGAATCGTACCTTATCCTATTCAATCCTATTTCATCCTATTCATGTTCACATTTTTAAAGGTCGGGCACCACATACCAGGGGTGTCCATAATGTCAAAATGACAGTTGTGACAGAATGAGCAAAGTCCCATCCCTTTTTAACATGCATGTTTATGAGAAATATATAGAAGAAACACATCAAAAACAAACAACCCTGGGCTTCCAGTTGTGTTACGGACGTCAAGGGCAGGCTTTCTCTGAGCTTGTCGACCCACTAGACCGTAGAGGCATTTTTTTTAAAGATCATAAACGCCTTGGAAACTCCGAAATTCTTAGGAATCTAGGAGAGAGATTAGCGCTGCTGGGTTGACCTCTTGTAGCTCCCCAGGAGGATTTATGGCCTCTGGGGTGTGGGCAAGCAGAGCCCCCCTTTGCAGACGCTTCAAGCTCCGGTCTACTGGAATCCTCCGCCAAGATTTACGGTGGAGCAAGACGCCGTAAATAACAACGTTTAACTCCGCGCAACCCAGAAGGAAACATTTGCAAGTATTTTAAGTTTTAAGTTTGAAAAACTTTGTTAAAGAACGCTATTACTGAACTTGAAAGGTGTGGGATTAGAACAAAGGATTCAGAACAAAGGCTTCAAAATGGCGTTAATTTACAGCTGAATACCTAAAGAAAACGAAAGTTAATTGAATAATGACAGCTAGAGGCAGCTGAAAGAATTATTAACAACTTTAAAGTTAGTTTATACAATTTGATCTACTTGGAGGAGTATTTTATGAGAAAGTTGGGAAGAAGTGTGTTTTGTTAAGCATGGCAACAGAACAAAAGGTGGCTTCCCCAGGTGCTACAATAAATCTCCAGGATTTGAAGGACTTCATAGGTGAAGAAATTGCTTTTTTAGGTAAAGAAATTAATGAGGTTAAAGAAATGATTCAGGATACCATTAAAAAGCATGACCAGCTTGATAAAAATTTACACGCTATAGCCGCAGGTCTGTCAGAAGTTGTTCTTAAGGTGGACAGTAAAGTTGAACAACTGGCTTTGGATTTGGAAACCAAAACGAAGGAAACGGATCTGAAATTTGTTGAAATGGAGGGGAATATGCAAAGGATGGATAATGAGATTATTATGATGCAATTCAGATCTATGGAGTACGCTGTTAGACTGAGGGGTATCAGAGAAAACCCTAGAGAGGACTTAAGAAAAGTTTGTGCTGATGCTTTGGCCACGTTATTAAAAACGGAGGATTCTTGTGAGATTTCTGCTAAGATTGATAAAACTTACAGAGTAAATTCATGTATAGCATTACAAAGGCAACTACCAAGAGATGTTGTGATATACTTTACTGAGAGAAATTTTAGAAATGACATTTTGCAGAAGTCTTATTATTCTTGTCTTCAAATAGATGGGAACATGATTGGAGTTTTTAAAGAGCTACCACCAGCGATGTTAAAGTTTAGAAGGATTTTGGATTTTTGGTAGTGGAATTGAAGAAGAACAGTATAGATGGGATGTTCCAATTGGTGTTATATTCAGATACGAAGGGGTGAGGCCTGTTTGAATACAATAGACAAAGCCAGAGACTTTTATTATGGAATACTCAAGAAAAATGCAACCCCCCCCCCCACGTACATCTACACCAACGCCAGCAGATTTGGATGTCTTAGAGCAGAGGATGTTTGAGAAAGAGGCAGAAGAACAAAGAAAGCAGACACAAAAAGAGAAGGAAGCTCAGGGTGCTGTAGGTGGATCACGAGCGGACCCCTCTGGATCTTTTTTATGCTCTTTCTTGGAGGAGGAACCGTCCAAGACCCTCATTGAAATGCCATTACTTAAGCCAGTGGAACAACGCGTTACTAGATCTACGACTCGACAAATGCTAGAATCACACAAGCAGGGGAAGCCCCAAGTACAATGTGCCAAGAAGGAAGGTAAGAAGCAAACTGGAGCCATGGGAGGAGCAGGGCCGAACATTAGTCTTGTGGAAAGAGATCTTCAGCAAATGCTCTCAACGCTCCAGATCAGACCAAAAGATGTTTAAATTATTATCATGGAATGTGAATGGATTGAACTGCCCACAAAAAAGGAAAAAAATATTTTATTATTTGAAGCAATTTAATAATGACGTTGTTTGTCTTCAAGAGACTCATATTAGGTTGCAAGACCAGAAGTATTTAGTGAATTCAAAATTGGGAACATCTTATGCTGCCTCTGATTTGGTAAAGAAAAATGGCATGGTGATATATATAAATAAAAGATTTTCAACTAAAGTTATAGAGGCGGATGACACTGGTAGATATATAGCAATTGAACTTGATACAGACTTTGGTCCTATTTTGGTGGTAGGAATATATGCACCTAACCAACGACAAGAAAGCTTTTATAAGATGCTCCATTTAAAAATTTTAGATTGGAATTTTAAGAGTATTCTAATAATGGGAGATTGGAATGGAGTGATTTCTCCAAGGATAGATAAGAGTACAAAGACTAAATTCACTACCAAATTACCAAAGGCTTTTTTTGACTTACAAGACGACTTGAAATTAAAAGATGTTTGGAGGACACAACATCCAAATGAGATGGATTTTTCTTTCTACTCAGATAGACATAAATCCTTTTCAAGGATTGATTTCTTTTTGTTAACACCAGATCTACTTCCTAAAGCTAAGAAAACCAAGATATTCTCCAGGACACTTACTGACCAAAGCCCGGTGTGGTTACAAATTGAGTTAGGGAAGAGGCCAAGAAGGTCTTGGAGAGTAAATGAAAATTTATTTAGATACGAAAAAAAATGTTGATGAAGGACACATGAAGGAATTTTTCAGTTTTAACATGAATAAGGGTACTCCCATTGAAACAGTTTGGGATGCAAGTAAAGCTTACATGCGTGGGGTCCTGATACATATGAATTTCAAACATAAACAAATTAGACAGAAAAGGAGAATGGAATTGGAAGATGAAATAAAAAGTAAGGAACAGCTGCTTATAGCAAACCTGAAAGACGAGGTGCTCCAGATGGCGCTAAAGCTGTTGAAAGATCAATTTCAAATGCTTATAGCAGAACAAACAGCAACTAACTTACAATTTGCTAAACATAACACCTTTGCTAATGCTAATAAACCTGGTAGGTGGTTGGCTTATACTTTGAGAAGGAACACGAATGACAGAATTATTGATAGAATTGAGTATGGAGGGAAGACGGTATATCAAGAAGATTTGATTAAAAAATCATTTGTGGACTATTATGCTAAGCTATATGTACAGGATAATATACAGAACAAGTCAGTAGATGATTTTTTGGAAGGAAAAAGGGTTACTAAAATTTCTGTGCTTCAAAAGGCAAATTTGGAACGTCTGATAACTGCTGATGAGATCGCTTTAGCTATAAATCAACTTAAATTAGCTAAGGCTCCAGGGACTGATGGTTTGACTGCAATGTACTATAAAACTTTACAACTGGAAATGATTGAATATCTTACACAACTATTTTGTAATATACAGCAAGGAGGTAAAATACCCTCCTCATGGAAAGCGGCTTTTATCTCATTGATACCTAAAGACAAAGAGGGCCCTAAGAAACCAGAGAATTACAGGCCGATATCTCTTCTGAACACAGATTATAAAATATTTGCTAAGGTACTAGCCAACAGATTGATGCCAGTTATCCAAGAGATTATTCATCATGATCAAGCAGGATTTATTGAAGGCAGACACATGAAGGAGAATGTAAGGCAACTCATAGATTTAATTGACTATTTTGATAAGAATAAGCAGATCTCTGCAGTGCTGGTCTTCTTGGATGCAGAGAAGGCCTTCGATCGAGTGAATTGGAATTTTCTAACCAAGACTTTGGAAAAGATAGATATGGGACCACGATTTCGGCAGGCGATTGGAGCAATTTATCAGCAACAAAATGCACAACTTATTATTAATGGAAATTTGTCAACAACTTTTGAGATACAAAAAGGCACAAGACAAGGTTGCCCATTATCCCCATTGTTATTTATTTTAACTTTGGAAATCTTGTTGAACGCAATTCGGGACTCAAAATCCTTAGATGGCATAGCTATCAGGCAAAAGGAATACAGAACTAGAGCATTTGCCGATGATCTGGTTGTTACCCTTTCACATCCTTTGAAGTCAATAATCCAGATGAAAAATATCATAGTAGAATTTGGCATGGTGTCTGGGTTCAGACTAAATCAAAACAAAATGAAAATGATGGTTAAAAACATGACAGAGACTCAAAGAAAGAAACTTGTAAGTTTAGCAGGTTTTGAAATAGTCTCCAAAGTCAAATATTTAGGAATACAAATAACAGAATCAAATACAAAACTTTTCTTTAATAACTATGAAGTGTTGTGGCAAAAGATACAGAAAGATCTTGAAGTGTGGAAAAAGTTACAATTGTCTTTGCTTGGAAGGATCTCAGCAATTAAAATGAACATTCTACCTAGATTTATCTTTCTATTCCAGATGATTCCGGTGCTTAAGTCAGATAAAACCTTGTTAAATTGGCAAACAACATTAAATAAATTTGTTTGGAAGGAGAAAAAACTGAGAGTAAAGATGAAGATTATGCAAGATACTCGTGAAAGAGGCGGCCTTAGACTCCCAAACCTTCGATTGTACTATGAAGCTGCGGAACTAACGCATGTAGCAGATTGGTTTGGGAAAACAAAAATGGATTTGCTGAATATAGAAGGCCATGATCTTGTTCTGGGATGGCATGCATATCTTTTTTATGAAGATAGGGTGGATAAAGTGTTTAACAATCATGTTCTCCGAAGTGCCTTGATGAGAATATGGAAGAAGCACCGGCCCAATTGGGATTATAAAATACCGCTTTGGTTGGATCTTGCAGACACCATGGGGATTATGAATATTAAGTCACTCGGGGGTTGTTTATATAAAGATGTGCTTATTGCTGATGGGGACGAATGGAAATTAAAAACTTTGGAACAACTGTTGGAAGAAGGAATTATTTTAAATTGGTTACATTACATACAGCTACAGAAGAGATGGGAAGAAGATCGTAGGGTCGGTTTTATGGATAAAGAAGTGGAACTGATCAAGCAGATAAAAGAGAC
Organism: Natrix helvetica; assembly: GCF_964273705.1. NCBI lineage: Eukaryota > Metazoa > Chordata > Lepidosauria > Squamata > Natricidae > Natrix > Natrix helvetica. Next base: position 80,850,162 of record NC_138549.1, on the reverse strand, counting down.
TGGCCCAAAACAAGTTAAAAGAATATATAATGTACTGTTAGAAAGAGACTCAGAGAGTGAATTGGTTAAGGACTGTATGATTAAATGGGCTCAGAATTTTGGTGAAGTGGTCATGTTGGAAACGTGGGAAAAAATATGGGTTCAGAATGTTAAATTTACACAGTCACAGAATTTAAGGGAGAACTTTTATAAAATGTTTTACAGATGGTATTTAGATCCTAAAAAATTATCATGCATGTACCCAAATGTTCAACCAAAATGTTGGAGATGCGGGTGCCTAGATGCTACCTTTTTTCATGTATGGTGGACTTGCAACAAGGTTAAAGCTTTTTGGATAAAAATATGGTGGGTTATGCAAAATGTATTTAAGAAAAGAATACAATTCACTCCGCAAATGTTTTTATTGGGTATAGCTAAGGATTTTACTAAAGGGGAAACAAAATTGGTCTTGTATATGGTTACAGCAGCTAGGTTGTTGATTGCGCAACATTGGAAAAAAGATTTTTTACCGATAATTGATCAATGGATTCAGAAGGTGGCGGGGTTTGCCGAAATGGCAAAAATTTCAGCTTTCTTAAAAGCTCAGAATCAGGAGAATTATACACAGGAATGGGTAAAATGGATTGATTACATACAGAATAAATACCAGACTAGGAGGTATTATGTAGCCTTTAGGTAAGAATGTTTAGACTGATAGATGATTCGAGTAAATAATACATGGGCTGCTTGGAACTGTTAGAGTGGTGTATAGCGGAAGTCAGGGGGGGGGGTTGAGTGGGAGGTGGGGGTGGGTTAGGGTGGAGTGTGGGGTAATATATATGCATAATTAAACTAGAAGATGGGATTAATGAAATATTGTTATTTTAAGAGAAATTTATATTATGATTTAGATATGTTTAATTAACTTAGAAGATGGGATTAATGGGCTATTGTTACTTTAAGAGAAACTTATATTATGTTTGTTGGGAGGTGAGGGGGTATAATATGTGAATGAGTAATCTATTTTAAGATGGGGGAGGGGAGGGGGTAAAGTATTTAGTATAATATTTGAATGAGAAAATTTTTTTGGGGGGGGTTGGGGGGAGGGGATGGGGCATAGCATCTGTATGAGATTTACATTGTATGGTGGGGGGGTTAAAAGGGGGAAAATTTGTTTGTATAAAACTTTTTCAATAAAAAAACAACAACAAACTACCCTCAAACAACAAACAAACTCTTCTCTCTCTCTCTCTCTCTCTCTCTCTCTCTCTCTCTCTCTCTCTCTCTCTCTCTCTCTCTCTCTCAATAGTTAAAATCAATCGATAAAATGAGTCTAGGTTACTTATTTTGCTTGTCTTTTTCTTTGATTTGGCAATGTTATTTTCAGAAAAGGGAGCAATTTTCATTATCTCTTTTTTAAATAATTTTTTTTATTTTCAGACAAACACAAACACACAACACATACAACATAAAAGCGTCTTCAACTACACACAGTGTCTCGATTGGTTACAAGATCTTTCTGTGTCCTTTCCATAGTCATCACTTGAATTTTATCAAAATTCACATATTGACAATCAAGATATCTTTGTATAGATTGTTATTATGCTTCCTCCTATTCTAAGTCATTCTTTAAGTCATTCTATCATTTTAGCATTGATAACATTCTCTAATAATTTTCAATTCCATGTTTTTTCTCCATTATTAGTATCATCAATCTAATATTCATGTATACAAATTGTTATAATTATTAAACATCTATTAAACCTAGCTATTATTACATCCTTTCAATATAAGGCATATTAAATTTGAAGTAAATTTATATTATGACATTTTATTACATCATCCTGAAATCATCCAATGATATTACATCTTTATATTCTATTCTATATAGAATTGTTTATCTTTTATAAAAAGGCTTTTCAACATCTCCATGATCCTCACAGTTTGTATAAGATTTCATATCAATCTAGTATATATAAATGCTTTGTTATCATTATTAATCATTTATTTGACTACAGCTATTATTACGTTATACATAGCACTCAAAATTTAACTATATTTAACTAAAATTTATTGTGACATCATTCTATTATTTTAGCATTGATAACATTCTCTAATAATTTTCAATTCCATGGTTTTTCCCATTATTAGTATCATCAATCTAATACACTTGTATACAAATTGTATAATTATTAAACATCCATTAAGCGTGGCTATTATTACATCCTTTCAACATAAGGCATATTAAATTTAAAATAAATTTATATTATGACATTTCATTACATCATCCTGAAATCATCCAAAGATATTACATTTTTATATTCTATTCTATATAAAATTGTTTATCTTTTATAAAAAGACTTTTCAATATCATCTCTATAATCCTCACTTAAAATATTGTATAAAATTTCATATTATCAATCTAGTATATATAAATGCTTTGTTATAATTACTAATCATTTATTTGACTCTAGCTGTTCTTACATTGTACATAGCACTCAAAATTTAACTACATTTAACTTAAATTTATTGTGACATTTCATTTCATCATCCTGTATCCCTTCAGAGATAGTGTAGTCCAATATCTCTTGCCATTTGTAAAGTCTGTATTCTAAGTGTTTTCTTGATAAATCTTATGTGGACTTTTCTTAAGAACTTGTGGTTCATTGCATGTTTTATAAGAACTCGAAACCCTCTATTTGCTCTTTTTATCAGCTTAACTTTTGTTGTTATTAGTGCTTCTGCCGAGATTACTCTAATTATTTCTGCCAAATTTTCTCTCCTTTCTTCATCTATTTTCTGACATCTGAAATAAAGTTCCAGTTCATTGATTTCTCCATTCCATATTTTACACTTGTCATTTCCCTCCACTCTCATTTTGCTGTCAGTATCAACAATTTTCTTATCACTTTCATATGTCTCTTATTTTTTCAGCTCTGTCCTCAAACTTCATCACTGTCCCCATACTTTCTATATTTTGATCTATAATTTCAAGTCTCTTTTCAATTCTCTCTGTAATTATTAAAAGTTTTTGAATTTCTAAGAAAATTATTTGCAAAGTTAGTGCCTTTTCTTCTTCACATTGTGCCATTTTCCAGGTTATAAACACTGCCAAAACATTCGAGACTTTTTAGCTCAAACAAATTCAGTGGAGTTTTTCCAAACAAAGCTTTCTCTTTCCTTCAAAGGAACACCTGTATCAACAAAACATTTTCCACTGAGCCTTTCAGTAAACAAAGCTTATAGCTTTATTAGATATTGCCAAGCCTCTAGCCACTAGTTGGCAGTGTTACCTCTTTTCCATCTATTTCTGCCTCTCTCTGTAAACACCAAGTTCCGAGAGAGGTAAAAAAAATGTTTAAAAATTACGCTCCATCCAAGCCTTACAAGAGAAGAAGATTTTAATCCACGAATACAAAAAATGGAAAAAGTATAGAGGAAGAAGGAAAAAAAGAGACCAGTCCAGTTTAAAAGTAAGAAGCATTTGTAAAAAGTCCATCCATAGAAAACAAACAAAGTTAAGGTAGAAAAGATAACATGATAGTCTTAAACCAGGGTTAATTCGCCACTTATTTTCTTCTGTCTTCAATTTTATTTTAAATTCCAATTCTTTTGGGTTTTCCCCTCTCTAATAATAAAAAAAATTCTCACCATTTCGACACCACTCCTGTACTGCTTCTGTTTCAGAGGTTTGTCCCAACCTTCTGTAGCCATTTTGGCTGCTTCTCTTGTAGCTGGCAAAAAGAGCTTTCTCCTGGATCAATCAGGGGCTTTGCGATGCCCCTGAGATCAGCAGGACATGCTCTTCTCTATCACTGTTCCTTCAGAACAGTTTAGGTCCAAAGGGACCGCCCAGGAACAGAGATATCAACAGCAATTCTGGAGCCCCAAGATTACATGTCGTGTCATTGTGACATCAGGCCCCGCCCATCCGATTTTCATTATCTCTTGACATTGCCCACACTAGGTGAAAGGGCAGCTTCCAACTAGGCAAGTGGCAAATGAATGAAGGATGTGTTGTAAGACACCCAGAATCTTTTGGGAATTGAGTGATCTTCAAATCTAATATTGTAATAGTGAAATAAATGTTCTTGTCCACTGAAATGGAAACAAAGAAATATACCAATCCTAAGATTGTGAATTTACTTTTTTAAGATGCTTTTTACTTTTGGGTATCCATCTGGTCTCTTCTGTGGAGCTTTTAATTGTTTCTATATCAATCAGTGCTTCTCCCATTATCTTTGTTCTTCATATATCTTCACTTTTGCATTTAGTGTTCTGGATTCTAAGTCTTGAAGTTCAAGTTAAAACAGGGAGAGGCCCTTTCATTTTAAGTGCATAGTGCTTTATTTTCCATAGACATTCTAAATCTTTTTGTCTACTACATATAAACCAAGTTTCCTTGTTTGCCTGACAGTGTTGCTTCCATGCTACCTTCTGGTGATCAAATCTGTCAGAAGAATGGTATTTTAATATTTTATTAATTCATCCTCTGACAAACACTATCTTCCCCTTTTATCCTCCCCACATCTAAATGAAATTCTCACATGTGATGCTCCTCAGATTTCTTGTGACACCAGCTTTATGAATCTGTCTTGGTATTTTAAGATATTGTGTTCCTCGCAATCCAAACGGTACCAGTTCTTCTATGTTCTCTGAATACAGACTGACATTCTGTCTGCCTGCCCGCCTGCCCCCCTTCCCTCCCTCCCTCCCTCCCTCCGTGTGTGTGTGTGTGTGTGTGTGTATGTGTGTGATTTATAGAAGACTTTGGAAAAGATATTCAAATGCCATGATATGTCTATACCTATAAAGATCAATATTCCCTGTGATTCTGTATGGAAGTGAAAGTTGGATTTTGAAGAAACAGGATAGGAAGAATATTTACACCTTGACTTTGAATATGCTCTTCACAAATGTATGCATATCCTTGTATGTCAACTGCAAACTTATAAACCTAGGCTGGCTCAGTATTTGAAGCTAGGGCAGTGTGTTTTTAAGTAGAAATGGTTACAACATCTAACATAAGTTTATCATCCCACTTTATGACAAACTCCTAAGGCACCTTGGGGCCTTATAAATACTTTTCAAGTAGTGTTACAGATAAAAATAAAAAGAACACTAAGCATTTCTTTAAGCACTCTCCAAGTATTGAAACAACACACACACACACACACAGACACAAACTTATTAATTCTATGTCATCCTTGCAAGGTACACCAATAGTTTCCATGTATCTTAGATGAGGAAGGGGTGCAGACTCCTATGTTTGAAACTAAGATAATTTGGATATCATAGATTTATGAAACTCCAACTCATTTCAAAGTTTGATAATGCCTACTGCTCCTATTATTAATTCTAGTGGGAATAGAAAATCAAGTCGGGATTGGAAAACTTTCATCTATCTCTAGTGAAAAGTACACATTCAGCGGAATCTATTTTAATTTAAATTGTTCTGTGATTTGTTTCTCTTAGAATGTATCGGGGAATGCTGAGATGTCACTAATGTTAGAATACCTAAACATTATTCATTGCAAAATACTGTTTGCCAACTGGGCAGCTCCACTTTTCCAGTGGTCATTTAATTAATGAATGTCTAATAGACCCATCTGCAAATCTTACAATGCAATATTTCCACCAACTGAAATAGAGCTTGCCATTGCAAAAATGAAGCAGAAAGAGGAGGGAGGGAGAGGGGGTTCCAATTAATGATACAGAGACATACTTGATCTTAGGAGCCTTAAGGGTAATCAATAATGACTTTCCTTTCTGAGAACACAATGTAGTTATAAGCACAAGATGATAGGCTTGAATTACTTACATTCTGATGACCTTTTGCTATGTTTTCAGTTTCTTAATAAGTAAGAAATCTAGGCAGTTTGGTATACAATGAAATTATAAGACAATTCTAGATTTAAACCAAAAAAAAAAAAAACTAGCTGGCTAGGTTATAAACCATTGCCCAGTCTGTGTAAAAATTAATAAGTACAATATTAATAAAACAACATGAGTGCTGACTGAAATATATCTTCTGTCTTTTAGTTCCATGGACACAGAACCAAATTATTTCATTGCGTGAAATATTATAAGGCTGACAGAAGAAATGGAATGGTTTCATCGACTAATAAGAATTCTGAACTGTGCTCCAGACTAGTTCCCGCCTCAAAATTTACGAGTCTCATCATTACATTAGCAGGAATTTCAAGTTCAGTGATTATAATCAGCACAATTCGCGAAAAAGAGGAATTTATGAGCCTCATCAATTTAGCAAGAGAGGCTGGGAGAAACGGAATGACCCGATTGGTTAAAAAGAAATGCAAGAGTAACAACTTCATTTCAGCCCCACGCTTGGGGATCTAAACAACTGAATAAATATATGTTCCATATGGATGAAAAATACAAAGCAGGCAAGGATATGTTTCGATGGATTCTTTTTCCATGCATGAAAAATGGGTATGCTAAGGGAAATAGATGAAGAAAAATGTAATGTGGCCAGTATGAGGCATTTAGCTGTTCAGGGCTGTTTCAACTTGTGGAAGAAACATAAGAAATTGTTTTTGCTTCATTACCCTCAGATCCAATATCTTTGTTAATGGTGCAGGTTTGCAAGGAAAGCGGAGTTCAAATGCTTTGAACAATTGGACACCTGATCACTATAACAGTATTCAATAAAATATTGCTGGATTTTCTCTGAAGACTTCTCCCCTGAAGAAGATTGAAGAGGATGCCCCAGCTGTATATCTCCCCTATACTATGGTTTACACTCAAAGAAGCAGCCATGAACATGGGTTAGGCCGGTTTGCTATTGATACATTAGTTTTTTGCCCTAGCTGCTATTTTTTTTAAGTGTGTCTTTTGTAAAGTTTTAAAGCACCAGCCTGAAGATGATGAATGAGACTTCATCGAAACGTCGTGAAGATACTTCCAATTCTACCCGGGAGAAAACCTGAACAACCAAAGACGTATATATATATATATATATATATATTCGTAGATTTTAACGGGTACAGGTATGCAGGTCCTTTCCCATGTAAGATTGAGAGTATCTTGGCAACGTTTCGACGAGGTCCCACTCACCATCTTCAGGCTGGTGCCTTCGGCTTCATGCTTGTGTGAGCAAAGCGTAATCGGAGCTGCCGTATTTCTATAAATATGGGGGGGGGGGTTGGGGGTCTGCTCAGGACATTACATCACAGAATTCAGGAGGTTACAACGCAGCCAACCCCCCAGGAGATTGCAGCACAGGACTCAGGATATCAATAGAGCTCAGGATGTCATCACACAGCCCATTACCCAGGTCGTTACAACACAAAAGAACAATAGGCACACAGCCAGTACCTCAGCCACACAGGATATTACAAAACAGCCAGTTGATCTGGGGTATCCCTTCTCTTCTCCCAATTCATAATATCTAGTCAAGATAAAGGCTTATGAATAACTATTCACAGTTGGAAAAATAATATATGGATAAATTAAAAGGATCAATACACTGATCCAGCCTGATTTTTCTTAGATCTCAGAAAAAATGGGACTTAATACAGACTATTTTTCCAAAGAACAGATGTCGTTCTATGGGAGCCTAATTCTGTCCTTTAAAGTGTATTTGTTACTTATCTTCTTGGTTGCTTTCGTGAGATGGGTGGCTTTGTAAATCTGAATAATGGAATAAATAAAATAAAAGTACAGAGAATACTCTTGACTTTTATTCTAGCCTCTATTACTCACTTATAGGCAGTAGTGCCTACTGCCTGATAGGAGAATTAAAATAATTTCCTTCTATCTTTCTATTTGCCTATCCCTAATCACGTATTTTCCGTCAATAAGTCTCTTTACTATTATAGATTTTAAAAAAACCTACTTTACTAAACTGTTTTTGTTAGAGTCCTGTCCCCAAAATAGTAAAATACAGAATGCTTCAACCTCCAATAGATCTTTATTTTAAACATTATGGAATAGTTAACTTGATTACATGATCATCCAAGTTTATCAACTATACCTTCTTTTAAGAGAATGCAATGATAATTTGTGGCTTCTAAATATGGTAAATAAATAATAATTCCTAGTGCTTTTGGCTTCCTGCCAAACAAAGTTGAGCAAGGCTGAAATCTCAAGGGAAAGTAAATTTTGTAATGTCCATTGAATCAAAGGGGAAATATTTATTATGTGTTCTGAGCAATGAACACGAAAAAGCAGAAATACATATTCAATGCTAGAAATATTGCAGAAATTTATTGAGAACATTTTTGGTATTTATTTAACATATGCAGTGATTTTTGTTCCTCTTCACACAAAACACCATGACTCTTAAATGCAATATAGTCCTTATTCTACAGGGTGCCCTTATTATATTGTATTCATAGTTATAATCTGAAAGCCAGGTCATTTCAGAGAACAGGAAAAATCTGTGGTGCATTTTTTCCCTATTAAATAGAGACTTGGTTTATTTTAAAATGTAAATGGTTGCCAATTATAGATCTATTCAGGAATTATATTTATTATTTAGTAGAATAAAGACCAGGCTTGGCAAAATATGGGTCTGCCTTTGACTTCATATGCTCCTCACTTTACATTGCGTTTATAGAATATGGATGACTGTTAAGAGGGAACATTTGCTATAATAGATGTATACATACACATACTTAAGAAAACATACTTATGCAATGAGGAAATATGCTCCGGTCATATAAGCCCTTTTGAATCAGCTGGATGCAACAGGAGATTTATGTCTTCGGGTTATGTTCAGGGGTGGGCTGCTACAGTTTCACCCATAGCTAACATTATGGCCAGTTCGGAAAACCTCCAAATCCCATCTCTGGCTGGCCCCACCCACCCCTCCCACTCCACCCCTCCCAAGAGCCTACAGATGGCCTGTTTTGGGTGTGAGATAAGTGTAGGGCCCATGCGGAGGCTCAGGGAGGGAGAAAAATAGGCCTCCCAGAAACCTCCAGAGCCTAGGAGAAGCAGTTTTTGCCCTCCCAGAGGCTCAAGGAAAACGCCTCCCCCACCATGGTGTAGGAGGCTGTCTAGGCCACGCCCACTATGGTCACGCCCACCCAGCAACCAGACAGAGAACCCGTTGCTGAAATTTTGGAAGCCCACCCCTATTTATGTATGCTTTAAAAATCAATTGAAAGAAGTGGTTTAGGCCTCACACAAACATGAGTGCAACAACTCACTACCATTCATTAAACTAATATATCTTTTATTCAGGCTCTTATATGTACCTTAAAAAAAAAGGGGGGGGGACTATTTTATGAGTCATAAAGTGAATTAAAAATAATAATTTCATCTTTTAGGGATAACAGAGATGTGTTGCACTGTTCCTTGTGCAGGGGCTGAAATCCCTTTTCTGAATCACTTTATAAACACATAAGACCCTGCTTTATTCTTTTAAAGCAGAATAGCCATCTTTATCAGCCCAGATTAGAAATGATGCTTCATAAATAAGTCAAACAAACTTGTGAGCTGCTTGTCAAGCTCCATGCACTGAGCAATGTCAAGGAAGCAAGGACTATACATATTTCAGTAAGGTATGTTTAATGCCTGAAGAGCCAGTTTGGTTAAGGCATCAAGCCAGAAACCAGAAAACCATGAGTTCTAGTCCTTCTTTAAGGCATGGATCCATCTGGATGACCCTGGATCAGTCATTCTCTCTCATCCCTAAGAAGCAGGAAGTGATAAACCATTTCCAAAATTCTGGTCAACAGAACTGTGGGAAATAACCCAGGCAATTGCCACCAGGACCCAACACTGACTTAAGGCATTCCCCACTCTTCCCAAGAGCAGCCACCTTAATATTAGTCTGAGGGAAATACACAATCTTGGAAACTATCTGACAAATTTGTAGTGAGTTCCTCAAGGCAGAGTCTCTTTAACAAATTTGAAAAATTTCTTTCAAAGATCTTTGCAATCTAGGCTAAGTTTCCATTTATGAGTTAAGTTGTCACTTGTCCACTATCTTCCCTTTTAGCCTAAATAGATGATTTCCCATTAAGACATCCTGATGGTGCTAAGAGCTATTGTTGCTAAAGGGCTGCAGGGTGCCCATCTTCCCCTTCTAGGGATGTGTACTAAGGACACTGGGAGGTTCCCAGTCCCAGTATTGGGGGTCTTGGTTTAGGAGATCGGGCTGATATTGGGGTGGTGGAAGTAGGCCATAATATTATGATAGAGTTGGGCAGGAGGAGATATGGTGGGAGACAGGGAGTGGGCCATCCTTAGGGACTGCAGATCTGTTGTCTCTTAATAGTTCCATGCTCCTGCTCTTTGATCTCAGCCCCAATACTTTATCAGCAGACCTTTATGGCACTGGCCTCTGGCTGCTTCTACTGAATGCCAGGTCTGTCTGTAATAAGGCCCTCTTCATCCATGATTAGCAAGGGACACAGTGGCTCAGTGGCTAAGACACTGAGCTTGTTGATCAGGAAGATCGGCGCTTCGAATCCCTAGTGCTGCGTACTGGAGTGAGCTCCCGTTACTTGTCCGAGCGTCTGCCAACCTAGCAGTTTGAAAGCATGTAAAAAATGCAAGTAGAAAAATAGGAACCGCCTTTGGTGGGAAGGTAACAGCATTCCACGTGCCTTTGGCATTTAGTCATGCTGGCCACATGACCATGGAGACATCTTCGGACAGCGCTGGCTCTTCGACTTTGAAACGAAGATGAGCACTCCCCTATAGTCAGGAATGACTAGCACATATGTGCGAGGTAAACCTTTACCTTTTACTATCCATAATTTGATGAGAGGATTGACTTGGCATGTTTATTCTCCCTTCCATTCTTTCCCCAGTCTCCTTATAATCTCTTCTACATCTAATTGACCAGCTTGTAAATTGTGAAGATGAGCTAAGCTCATAAGAAGAACAATTATGCTTTGTAGTGTTTCCATTAACTGATGGTGTTGGATTCATCTTCATTTAGTATGGTTTTGATTGTACATTTACTCTATTGGCTTAGGCTTTTGTGTGAGGATTTCTACCCTTAATGGCTGCCTAAAACTACTTTGAAGAAACAAACTGATAAACAAAATGTGTGGTATCCAAAATGGAGGTCAATCTGAAGACCTTTTCTAAAAAAAACTGCAAAGGTCGTCTTAACTTCCATATTACATTAAAAAACTTTTTTGCAGCAATAATTTATAGCATCTTTGCCCAGCTATCACTGAAGTGATTTAACATCTGTCTGCATTACTGTTATTTTTACAAAATGAAGGTTGGATGACTCTTGAAAATACTTTAAATTGCTAATGCAGAAATGACCTTAATATGCATATGGAGAGAGTACAGGAACAATTATGCCAGGCCCCAGAGATGAAATGGGAGGTGGGGGAGGGCAATGGGGATGTGGGAACTGATTTCCCTCTTGAACTATCAAGCACCTAGGGAAAGTACAGTCTGAAATAGGGTTGCTGGACTGCTGTGAGGGCCTGGGATGAGTGTTTATCTGGGCTGAGTTTTTGGGAATGAATTAAATGGGTGAATTAATGAACATTAATGAATGAATTAACCCATAGGGTTAGGAGATGAGAATGAGGATGGAACTTGGATTATATGTGAGGGCAAATTGGAAGATTGACGGACCATATTGGGACTGAGTTATAGCAGTATCCTGAGGGCAGGCTGCTCTGGGGGATGCTAGGCTCACTGTTTGAGTGTGCAACCACACAATCTCTGCTTGGAGCCACGTTATCACAGCTATGTTGCTATTGAATGCCAGTCTGCCTGTAATAAACCTGACCTCATCCATGGCCTGATGGGGATTCAGAAGTAGTAAATCTGGATTGCAACTCTTAAACCTGGGTGGGCCAAGGAGAGGTTTCTCCTCCTGGAGATGTGCCCCACCTTGGTTTCAGGTTTACCAGCAGTGACTCTGGGAAAGGAGATGGGAGGCTGCAATTGCCATCCATAAATTGTTATTGGCTTTTAAAGCCTCTGCATAATTAAATGTGAGACTTTCTGGTTGAAACTGGGCTCTAAGGAAAAGATGGGATTGTTATTGTTGTACTTCTCTCCCTGCTGCACAGCATCTTTTCTGTCTGAGCGGCTGGATTTTATTCAGGGGTGGGCTTCAAAAATTTCAGCAATGGGTTTTCTGTCCATTGCTGGGTGGGTGTGGGCATGGTGGGTGTGGCCTAGTTGGCCTCCTGCACCACAATGGAGGGCATTTTCACCTTTCCAAGCTCTGGAGGTTTTCCTTGAGACTCTGAGAGGGCAAAAATGTCCTCCCCCGGGCTCCGGAGGACCTCCATAGGCCAAAAATGGGCCCTTTTCCGGCCTTCCAGAACTTCCGGGAGACTCTGAGTCAATTAAGTAATGTCATTTTTCCAAATCCAGGATGGGTGTCTATTCTGTTGTAATACCTACTCTCTTGAAAGATGTTTCCTGCAGAGATTTATGTGTCTCCCACCCTTATGTTATTCAGGAGAAACCTGAAGTCTTGGTTGTTCTCCCAGATTTTGGGGACAGAATCAGAAGTTGGTTGCTGCCAGTTCAGCTGACCTGGTAGTAGCGGTGGCGGGAGGCTCCACCCACCTGCCCGGATGCTTCTGCACAATGCGCGCGAGCACTCCCAAACTGGTAGTAAAAAAAATAGCGACCCACCTCTGGACAGAATGTTTCTGGAGTCCTTTTCTTGTTTTTGTTTTTGCTTTGTTTTAATTTGAATTTAGTCTTCTTCTTTTTTCTATTTTGCTGTTCTGCTTGTAGACAAAATACTGTATTGTTTGTTTGTTTGTTATGAGATAGAGCTGGGGGGGGAGGGGGAGAGAATCTTAGCTATAAACTGGCCAGAATAAGTTAGGAGTCAGGTGCCCTGTGAATATGGAAGGGAGGAAGGAAAGGAGTGAAAGAGAGTAAGTTTCAGTATTTTAAATAGTCAGATGAATTGATATGTTTTAGTTCAGGTCATTCTCAAATCAGTTAAATGACAGTTCATAGTTATTTTGGTATTCCAGGTATTTTACTCAGGTCACTAGTGAAAGACCTACATTAGTAAAAGAACTACATTGAGTGAGGATGTGAGAGATTAATTAATGTACTGACCCCATCCTTTCAGAATCTTGAAAAGGTCTTATGATAATAGTATCTTGTTTACTAAATTATGATACACTATATCTGTAAATTTCAGAACAAGGGTAAAAAGCAGATGAAAAATTAGAGTACTCCTGATATTTCATAACATTCTTATTATCTCTATGTACTTTTCTGAACTATCTTGGCATTGTCAATTAAGTTTTGGATAATCTGAAGTTTTGAATACCAATTCTCTTGTGCTGGTAAATGACTGCAATAAAGTTAAGTAAGCATAATCTCCAAGAAATAATATCTGTGATGAATCTAAGCAAAGTCGGAGAAGGCTTGAGTCAGAATGCCAAAGCTTTGCATTAGGCAGGGCTAAAAAGCATGCTTTCTCCGTTTTGCATTCTTGCACTGGCATGATAAATGAAATAAGTAGCTTTATTGCAAGGAATTAGGAAGCTATAGATGAAAGGAGGTTCAGTATAGCAGCATACAAAAACTTTGTCCTAACTAAATTTATATTACTTCCACCATTAACATCCCGGCCTACTTCCCCCACTGCTTTTTCAAGTGTAGATTTTTGACTGTTCTTTCATCAGCTGTAAAGCTCTCTACTCTCTGCCCCTTGCTTATATAATGGCTGTCTCTAGCATGAGGCATTCCCCTTGTTAGCTTTACCAGCCTTTATACCTGGAGAGACCAAGGCATTGCAAGTAACACTAGGAGAATGGGTTTAGCTACTCACCTCATTGTGGTCCCTGAATGTACCCAACAAATAGTCCCAAAGGTGCTTTTTCAAGAGACTTTCTTGTTTTTCTTTGAAGATGTTTCACTTCTCATTCAAGAAGCTTCTTCAGCTCTGACTGGATGGTGGGGAATGGAAGGATTCATATTCCTTGCAGACAGCTGGTCATTTGCATTTTTTTAGAGAGTTGATGAGGCCACTTGGAGGTTTATCTGTGTCCTCAGAGTCACCAAACGGCTGTGGAACATTCTTAGAATTGCTGAATGATCTGTGTTGTCGAGCTGTGCTTTCTGCAGGATGTTTTCTGCCCTGTGTCCCTTCACTGTTGGACACAAGCACAGGCTGTTGGGGTAGAGTCTGTGTTGTCTGCATCTCAAACTGAAGTGCAAATGGTTCCTATAGTCTGCAATTTTTTCTGTAAATCCATTCATACTCCCGCACCATTCGAAAGATGTTCATCCCAAAGTGCATAGATAAATGTCCATGGAGATTCTCAGTCATCCAGATCATAGTTGTCCCAAAGGTGCTTTTTCATGAGGCAACTGGATTTTCTTGTTTTTCTTTGAAGACATTTCACTTTTTATCAAAGAAGGGACAGTGAAGGGACACAGAACAGAAAATATCCTGCAGAAAGCCCAGCTCCACAACACAGTCCTTTCAGCAGATCCCAAAAAAATCTCCACACCCATTTGCACTACTCAGGTGACCCTAAGGATACAGGCATTCCTCCAAGTGGCCTCAACGATTCTATAAAAGAATGCAAATGGACAGCTGTCTGCATGGAATATAAATCCTTCCATTCTCCACCATCCAGTCAGAGCTAAAGAAGCTTCTTGGATAAGAAGTAAAACGTCTTCAAAGAAAAACAAGAAAGTCCAGTTGCCTTTTGAAAAAGCACCTTTCGGACATCCAGGACCTGGATGACTATGATTCTCAATAGACATTTACCTAACAAATAAGCAGTTTTCTCTCACTTCTTTGGAAAAACTAAAGGTCTGAACCTGGGAACATTGTTATGGGTCCCTGGGGATTTTGTGCATGGAAACATTATTGACAATTCACATCAGTTGGCAGATACTCAGAGTCTCATTGTCATAGCAGTATGGAGAGGTTTGTTGTTGTTGTTGTTAGTTGTGAAGTCGTGTCTGACCCATGGATAACATTCCTCCAGGCCTTCCTGTCCTCTACCATCCCCCAGAGTCCATTTGAGCTCACACCGACTGCTTCAGTGACTCCATCCAGCCACCTCATTCTCTGTCATCCCTTCTTCTTTTGCCCTCAATCTTTCCCAGCATTAGGCTCTTCTCCAGTCAGTCCTTCCTTCTCATTAGGTGGACAAAGAATTTGAGTTTCATCTTCAGGATCTGGCCTTCTAAAGAGCAGTCAGGGTTGATCTCCTCTAGGAGTACAATATCTCTCTACGCATGTGTACAACCTGGATTAACAATGAACAGATTGGTAGCTAATGATAACATTAATATAATTAAAAGCCTGTTTGAAAGATTGCAAAAGAAGGGAGGAAGAAGAAAAATATAACATAAGACAGCAACCACACAAAATTGTTATGTGGTTATAATTATCAGAAGGCAGCTAAGTGCTGGTAATATTCATTATACAGTGGCAAAGTAGTTTTGAATAAGTCCTGGGGGTGGGGGAGCAATTATTTACTTTTTTCCATATTTCAGTGGTTCTCAGTGGAATGTATGTTAGCTATGGTATGGTCCCTGCTGTGACTCAATATGAAAGGTAGCCAAGCTTATCTTTTCTGAGGAAGTGATTTTTACTCTTTTAATGCCTTGTCTTAAAGAGTCGACGCTAAAGCTTTCCTCAGTTGTGTCTTTGCATTCAGGTGTGGTTCTCTTTGGATGATATGTGGCATCTGACATTGAAAACTTGCAGAAATATTTTTTTCAGGGAGAGATTTACTTCAGAACAAATACCTAAAGTAGAAAGGGGGGGGGAGGAGGAAAAAAAAGTAAACTGGAGAGATGGAGAAAAACATCCGTATTTAGATATTCGGTTCACAGCTGCAAAGAAACATACTTGTTTCTCATCTAACAGACTTGGCATTACAAAGACGCTTAGAAAGAAAGTTAATATTACAGTAGGTGGGGTGGGGGATTGGGGGTTGGGGAATCTCAAACTGACATTGTCCTTCATGGAATGTCCTTTTATGCAACTGAGTAGCAAAACAACAACTGCCAATAAAGCTTTTAACACCACATATGCTCAAATTGTGCTGGTTGTCTTAGATAGATTTGCTATCGATGTGACAGGTCACAATGCAATTTAGAAGCAATTAAAAGGTAATGAATGTGCTGAACGGAAACCTCTGCCTGGGAGGGTTTTTTTCCCCGTGTACTGCAGAAAGCAGATAGATCTATGCCCTTCAGTAATTTGGCCTGGTGAAAAAGCAAGAATGCTTGATGGAGAGGGCTTTGTAATGCTGGAGGGGCTGTTTGCAGATACTTTGCTGAGGCTGCATCATCAGCCGGTTGGAAAGAAGAGCTGATATTGACCCTGATGTTGGGAAGCTGCAGGCTCAGGTATACAGGTGAGGCAAGATGAATGTAACAGGGAATTGCACTTTGGAGATTGTATTCAGATATGGAGCTCAACTACACATGGCCTCTTCAATTACACCAGTACTTCCTGATTTCTTTGTTGTTTAAGCCTAGGCCGAGGGAACTGATATAGGATTCCATTAAGAAATTTGGCAGGGCACTATATATGACCCTTTTAAAATAAAATATTTTATTGTTAGTAATGTGATTATCGTGTGTGGGAAGCCACTACCCCCCTAGAAGAATGAAATATTTGAGGGATATTTAAAAAGGCAGAATGTTATATTTTCCTAAATGAGAAATGGAGAAACGTGTTTTTTGGAGGCAGGAACCAGACTCAGTCTTTCTTAATAGCCCCCAGCAGATATTTTGTGCCTATTAAGAAAGATTGGGCCATCCTATTCAGAAACCATCCCTAGCTCCCTCCCGCCAAGCAGAAACTGAGGAGGCCACCTTTTAGAAATGTAGATTTGGTAATCGATTCAAGAGGATATTTTGAAACAAAGGCAGAATGGTAGGATTAGAAGCAGCCCAGAGCAGTCCAAAGCCCCTTCATTGCACGACCCCCAGAGCAGTCCAAACTTCAACCAAATTAGCTCAGACAAGCACTAGGATTTGCATTTCCTCTTTTGCCTATAGAGCCAGCTATGACCCCTACATAACCCCTACATGACCTCATAGGACTCGGACAACAGCCAATAGAATACATGTTCTTGCAAAGAACAGGAAGCTCAAATACAAAGCCCAGAAGGTATAAAAAAAACCCACTCACAACTCCATTTTCTTAGCTGCACCCAGAACCATAAACACAGGTGGTTCTCTTCATTGTTAAACCATCTTTCCAATCAGCTTCCATGTTTCCAGTATCTTTCTCCCAGTTCTCCCAGAACTGAACCAGATGGATATTTCTTCCAACATGTGTTTGAACTTAACAGCTTTTTTTCTTCAGAGTTTTGAACTGGCCAATTCACACTTCAGGGAGTTCTTTCAGGATGCATGCATGTGCATATTCATTTATCTGAAACTCAACGTAGCAATTCCTTCTTCCAATTTTCTCCATAGGGACCTTCTGAGGTAAATTGGGCTGAGAGAGAGTGAATAATTAAACTTACTCAGCAAGCTGAGGATAGACCTGAACTGGAATCTCTCCAATCCTAGACCTTACTCATAATATCAAATTGCCAACTTGGTGCAGTAATTTAACTTGAAATGATCCAGATAAAACTACAAAACACTTTAAAATGAGCACTTCATATTAAATAAAAAGAAAGAAGCACTGTTAGATGAGACTGAGAATGGTCTCCCATGGAAACCATGTGTTGAATGACAGAAACAGTCAGTATGATGTGGCAGGAGATCCAGAGACCAAAAGACAGTACAGTGACTTTGGGCCAGTCACTCTTTCTTAAGTCTAGCCTACAAAGTCGAACAACATCTATCTCCTAACCTGCACTGGACCAGCACTGTAGATTATGGTTCATATCCTTTGATGAAAACCACCTGGCTGGTTTTGAAAGTTTGAACCATATAAATTTCTCTTGGTTTAAATTTTGTAGGGAATGCTGAAGGCAGTGGAAATTAAAATCTGCTTCCATTTTGGGAAATGAAAAGAGATAAAGTTATGTATAATAAATTGTGGAGATGTAAGACCAGTTTTATGTACTCATCTCTGAAGCCACCATCCATACACACATCCATTGGTGTGTGCATACTAACAATTTCATGGAGAACATGGGGAAACATTTATGGATAACAATATGTTAGTTCCATTGGCCCAATTTTACTACTTTACATTCATGACAAACCATGACTTGGTTTAAATCCTTTTAGGGAAGAAAAGAACATATGTGCACAAGCACATTTGAAGGTCTGTCACAGAGAAGAGGGAGTCAACCTATTCTCCAAAGCATCTGAGGAATAGACAAGAAGCAATGAATGGATGTTTATCAAGGAGAAATCCAGCTTAGAACTAAGGAGAAATTTCCTGAAAGTGAGAACAATTAATTAGCAAAACAGCTTGCTGCAGATGTTTTGGGTGCTCCATTACTTTTTAAGAAGACAGCCATTTGTCCAGAATGGTATAGGCTCTACTGCTTGGGCAGGGTGTTGGACTAGAGGACCTCCAAGGTCCCTTCCAACTGTATTATTCTGTTATTCTGTTATTATTCCGTTAGTTTTCCCCTGAACATCAGAAATATGTGTTGAAGAATAGGAGCACCTAAGGTTTGAATGCTTAAATATCCTAATACAGATAATAAGAATTAGAGAACTGGAGTGGAATTTGTACAGAGAGACAGAAACAACATTTATGTTTTCTAATATCTTTATACTAAGTGATGATGTTAATTCATGTTTTCTGAAGACTGTATCAGTTGTGGGTCACCCACACAATTTGTACAGGCTACTGCATTGCTTCCGATAGAATTAATGGCCTGGTAAATGAGGCAGAACTGCCTGCACTTTTAATTAATGATAGTATATGTCAAATACTGAAAAGATCAAAATGATGGATAATATATGAAGGCATGAACTTTAGGCTCAGATTTATTTCAGACGGAATAGGTTAAGGCTACAATAGTCTCAAAGCAATTATAAACAGCCATTTGCTAATGCAATTTGAACCTATGTTATGGAGTCCATTAGGCCCAATTTTATATTAATTTCTTTTATGACCTAACTATAGGTCATAAAAGATGCTGCGGTCAGCATCTTAAATGTATCCTAATGAACCCTTATTGAAGCTCTCTAGTGTAAACATTTACAATGCAAACACCTATATTTCTGCCTTGCTGATGGATATTTGGATAAGGGTTTTTAGTAAAGTTGACTAGGATGACTACAAAATGAATGTTCAAATAGAATGAGACTTTGGGAGAGACACAGCATTAGTGGTGGGATTCCAAATCTTTACCTACTGGTTCTATGAAAGCGCCTAATGCATGCTTTGTGCATGCGCAGCACTCAAAGAGCGTCCTCAGTGTCAGCGCCGGTGAGCTGAGCTGTTGTTTAGCTCAGCTGATGCATAGCAATCCACTCTGCCGCGTGAATCAGCTGAGCTAAAAAACAAGGGAATCTAGGACAGGGAATGGCGGGGGTGGGAGGGCGGGGCCAGCCAGAGGTGGTATTTGTAGTTTGGTTCTCCAAACTACTCAAAATTTCCATTACCTGTACAGCAGAACAGGTCCAAACCAACTAAATACCACCTCTGATTACCCTAACCCATCTCATATAGTTGACAAGACTGTGCAAACCCTCAGAAGCAAATGAAATACCTGTTTGACTCCTTTCAAAGACTTAGCAGTGCTATTTCACGAACTTCCCCCATTGACTAATCCATGCATCAAAAAGAGTCCTTCCAAAAGTTTATGAAGCTGTCCCTTTGTTGGTGATCAATTCTTGCTGGCGGTGCTATTATCTTCTGAAGGCCAGAGATCTAATTCTGATCTTAAATTACTCACTTTTATAACATATTTCTTGAACTCTCTTTTTCCATTTGAAGCCTTTGGGAAGGAGAAGAGACCATGATAAAAATAGAGCAGCTTCTCATCTTATTGCTAACAGTAAGAGATTGATCCTCAATTTCTCGGAGCCCTATTCTTAGGTTTCACATTATGGATCCAGAAGAAAAACCATAGAACTATCCATATGAGCAGTGTAGACTGTTCCAGTGTAAGTTGTATTCTATATGTGCCAAGCCTTAGATAATCAGATCTTTTTATATACCTCATCAGATATATAATTGATATTACAAGGGCTTATTTTCCCTCCCTTCATTTGTAGCTGAATGGATGAGACATAGTTTCAGACATAGTTTATTGGAACCATTTTCAATCGTTGTTTTTCTGTATTTCTTCTCCATCTCTCCCCTTTTACCTAATTCTTTTTTTCCCCATTTATTAGAGGCTTTTGGTGGACTGTTGATATTCCATCCCTTTTGCTGAAAAAAAAACCTTTAAAAAGCTGAGCTATAATGAAGTGCAAATAACATGCACCTGGTTTTTCTTTTTAAACAAACATTCACATTTTCATTGTATTTACTTGGCTTTCGCAGCTCATGATCATTTTCGTTGGTTACCGGTTTACACAGATTTACAGCCTCATGCATAATAATAGCCATACAAATTCAAAACCAATTCTGAATGTGCAGAAAAATAGGTTGAATGCTGTGACCCCGTGCACTCGATCCATTTATATTCTTTTTCCCCCTGATTAGCTCCATGTTGTGAATCGTTTCAATTTTGTTTATGTATAATTTTATTTCTTAATGATAGGTTGCATCCTAGAAATGTGTTCAAATGTTAAATAGAATCGGGGATTAAGCTTGACTGTTTTCAATACGTGATCTGCAATTTGGGTCAGTAGTACTATATGCATCATCTGACAATTGCAGTATTTGTCTCCTGAACTAGTTTGAAAAGAGACGGGCCATTTAAAGGGCACTCTAATCTTTACAGAGAGTCAATATTCTGAAAGACCCCAAACAATATTTGAAGTCCTTCAACTTTGTTCTCTGTACTTTACATTCTGTTTCAGTGTAATTTTTTTTCTCCATTTGTTTTTGATCTTTTGAAGCCAGTGGCCGCCAACATGATAGAAGCTGTGCAATGTTAAACAGATACAACAATGATTGGTCTCATTCGAGACAGTGACAAATCTGCATATCGACGGGAGGTTGAACAACTAGTCAACAAACAATCTTGAACTAAACACACTCAAAACCATAGAAATGGTAGATTTTAGGAAAAACCCTCCTATATTACCATACATTCTTTCAACTTCTACCCTCAAAATGACGCTATAGGACACTGCACACCAGAACAGTCAACTATTTACTAAGACTGTATTACTATTCTTCTTCTCATCCTTCCTAGTACCTATCTCCTCCCACTTATGACTGTAACCATGTTGCTTGTAGTTTTACCAGTTATATTATTCTGTTTGTTTCCTAGTATGATTTGATTGCTTATTAGTAACCTATGACTATCACTAAGTGTTGTATCTTATGATTCTTGACAAATGTATTTTTCCTCTCTTTTTTCTCTTTTTTCCCCTTTATATGTACACTGAGAGCATATGCACCAAAGACAAATTCCTTTTGTGTCCAGTCACAGTTGGCCAATAAAGAATTCTGTTCTGTTCCGTTCTGCTCTATTTTATTCCTGGGAATAAATTTACTGCCATTCATGAAAACAATTGCTCCACCTAATCATTTCATATTTCAAACTGTACTTTAGATGAGCAACATCTTCATCTCTCAAATTGTTCACAATGTTTAACATATACGGCCTTCTTTATTAAAAAATCCCCACGATGGTCTTAAGCTCTTTTCTTTCCCATGCATTTCTTCTGCAGTTGGTTATATGCAGTGGTGGGATTCTAAAATGTTAGCCACCGGTTCTCTGCCTGGTTGCTGAGTGGGTTTGACCATGGTGGGCATGCCTACCTGGCCTCCTACACCATGGGGGGGGCATTTTCACCCTCCCCAAGCTCTCGAGGCTTTCCCTCAGCCTCCAGGAGGGAAAAAAACGGCCTGCTTGAGCTCTGGATGCCTTCCAGAAGGTGGAAACAGGCCCATTTCTGGACTTCCAGTAGGCCTGTTTTTCACCATCCGTAGGCTAAGAAGGCTTTCTCAAGCCTCCAGGATGGTGAAAAAAACATCCTCCCCCGAGCTCCAGAGGTCCTCCGGAAGCCAAAAACAGGCCTCTTTTCAGACTTCTGGAAGGCTCGATTTCTGCCCTCCCAGACCCTCTGCGTGGCCCCTGCACTTACCTGGAATTCAAAACGGGCTGTGTGAAGACTCCTGGGCGGGATGGGTGGGGTCAGTGGGTCATTTCAACTACCGAATTGCCCGAACCAGTGCGAACTGGCTGAATCCCACCACTGGTTATATGTTTTGTGCAGGCTGTAATTTTACAAAATATCTTTACTATAAAGTGATTTTAAAATAAATTGCAATAGTCAGAGCTAGGTAGCATTAATTACTCTTTCAAGGAGACAGATATGCTTATTGGTCAATAATTTGATGTGCCATGCAGTTCTCATGTTAGATTCCTTCAAAGTCATCTAAATTGGTGCCCTTTAGAAAGCTATACATTCATTCCTTCTTTAGCGACTGAGTTGTGTTCCAACTACTAAGTCGTTAAATGAAATAACCACCAAGTGAACACGTGACACAGAGAGAGAAATGCTGTGAAGATCACTGGTTGTTGGCATCTGATTCAGACAAAGCTCTCTTATACAGTTATATACAGCTCTTGTAGCATTACTCTCAAACTGGTGTTCCTTGTCAGCAACATGAAATTTGGATATAAATGTCTACATTAGTTAGAAACTGATTTTTTAAAAGTATTATTACCATTATATATGTAAATGGTCACTAACAAACTTAGTTGCTAAATGAGGAGTATATACACA
This sequence comes from Natrix helvetica, assembly GCF_964273705.1. NCBI lineage: Eukaryota > Metazoa > Chordata > Lepidosauria > Squamata > Natricidae > Natrix > Natrix helvetica. The sequence goes on along the minus strand of NC_138549.1, from coordinate 80,827,446 downwards.
ACGCATTTGCGTTGAAATACCATGTTTCCCTGAAAATAAGACAGGGGTTTATTTTCTGTTGACACGAGAAATAAGTGCTTGGCTTTAATTTAGGGAGGTCTTATTATTATTATTTTATATATACAGTTTTTTATTTTTTCATTTTCATAATATATAACCACATGTATACTATTACATAGCCAACATTGTATTATATTATTAAATGGATACTTCAATTCATCTTGCCATCAACTCCCAAAAACAATTACTGGCTTTTCTACTCTCCATACACCATATTTGTACCTTATCCATCACTTTCTTTTCCCTCTTTCCTCTTCCTCCCTCCCTCCTTTGTCGCCCTTGTCTTCTCTACTTCCCCTTCCTCTCTCCTTCTCCTCTCTCCCCTTTCCACTCCTTCTTTCTCTCCTCCTTTTCCCCCCTTTGCCCTCTCTCCTATCCCCCTCTTCTTCCCTTACCTCTCCCCTCTACTTAACACTTCATCTCATTTACTTGGTGTATTTCAGCTTCTGAGAAAGCTCCATTTTATGTTGATGGTATTTATAATTCCTTTTCAATATACACATTTAATTTTAACATATATCTTCCTCCTTTTTTTAAAGAGAGAGGGAAAATGTATACATATATTGTCATTGTATTTTTAACCACCACCACCCCAGCCTCATTTTGGCTGAGATGTAGACCTGGTTACAATTCCCAGCTATGTTCATCATTATATTTATATAATTATGCATCCTTACATGCCCCCACCTTGTGATTCTGTCTTTAAATCTCAATAGTTTCCCATTGTAAGTATATTTCATGTTCCCTCTCCATTTTTTCCATATCTTGGTTTAGGTTACCCTTAATTGTCTATAAATGGCAATCCTTACTGTTCAATTTTCATTACAATTCCCTTAATCTACTATATAGAATAACAAGTGGTACACATCTCACTTTGTTCATTATCTTAGAAGTTCTATATATGTCCATGTTTCGTATATTTTGACCCATGCTTAATTGTCCTTCTATTGTCATATTCAATCAATTAGCAACTCAGTTTAATTATCATGTATAAAAGTGAATCACAAACCTCTGCTTTAAAATCTCCCCATATCAATTTCATATTTGTCCATATTTCATATATTTTAATCTTTATTTAATTATCTTTCCATTATCATAATCAATCAGTCAGCAACTTAATTTTATTGTAATATTTACATGCCCCCACCCGTTATCTCAGCTTTGTATTTTCCCATATAATAATTTCTAGTTGTCTGATTTTTTCCTAGTAAGTCTTTTGTCCCACTTCTCTATTCCTGCCTTCTCCCTTTTCTTTGTTTTGGCACGTTCACCCTCTTCAATTTTCCCCAAACCAACGTTAAAGAAATCTTTTATATTTCCCTTTGTTGGGGGATAACCTCTTTCTTCAATTTTCCTTATGCCACTGTCAACCTCCGAAACATCTTTTGTCTGCTTTTTATTTCCTTTTGTTGGGACACATCTGCTCTTTTCAATTTTCCCTATGCCACTGCCAAACCCAGTGAAATTTTTTGTCTGCTTTTTATTTCCCACCATTTCTACCCCTTCATTATCTCTGCCCCCTTCTTCCTTCCCTTCTTCTTTAAACATCTGCTTCTCTGAGTTCAGAATTGATTTTAATGATTTATGTATATTTTTTATAATTTCATGTATTTCTTCAAATTCCCACCTTTTCATAATGTCCAGTTCCAAAGTTACAATTAATTATACAGTTCTTATTTCAGAGTTCTGGTCCACCTTAAATTTATCTAATTCAGCTGCTGTGGAGAAGAAAGATAGGAGCCATTTTGGTCTTTTGTTCTGCCTTAATGTCCAGTTCCAAAATTGCAGTTAGCTATACAGATTTTATTTCAAAGTTCTGATCCACCTTAAATTTAGCTAATTCAACTAATGTGAAAATGGAAGTGAAGCTGGAACCATCTTGATCATTTGCAGAAAAAAAGAAAAAAAACCTTCGTATTTTCCTAGTTCTTGATTTTGTTATTATTATTTCCCTTGCTACTTTCCACCTCTCATTGATTATAGTTGCTGAAAATATATTTATTGGAACACACTTGCATGCAGCCAAACTCAGGTATGTTTCTTTCACTTCCTGCTTTTCCAAGTTCTGATTTATGGCAGTTGTTTAATTAAAACTTACCACATGGGCAAGATTAGATTAAAACAAAGTCTGTGCCCAACATTTATTCTGTTTTTTTTTCTTCTTTATTCTCTGTAAAGCTGATGGGGAAAAATTCAAGTTGGGCTTCTTTTTTAAGCAGGAAAGTTGGGAAAGTCTCATTGGTGGGTGCAGGATTTTTCACTTGCTTCATCGAGAAGGTGTCAATCTCAGGGCACAATATTCTCTTTAGCAGTTTAAAGACTTGCTGGCTTCTTGAATGTTGAGGAAATTATTCAATTGGTCCTTTTCAGACAAGGAATGTGGAAAGTCAAGGAGACTGCAAAGTGATGGAACGCTACATAACAATAACCTAACAAGATAATCACTAAAAGAATTTCTAAAGTCCTCTGTGAAGAGGACTAAAACTCTGGAAAGTGGATAACACTTCAGCAAATCTGAATACAGATGAAGCACAATTGGGGCAGCATTGCATCTCTTTTTCAAGAGCTTATATTGAAGTCTTTTCAAGAGCTTTTGTTGATGGATAACAATTATTTCCTAGGATCTATTTAATTCAAAAAATGTAGCAACCACATCGTGACATTCATAATCAATAAGGCCACCAAATTATTTTGATCTTCAAATTCACTCTGGTTTAAATGGGGAAAAAAGCTGTTTTCTTTCTTTCTGTCCATTTTTAATATCTTGACTCAGAGGGCAAAATGCAAAACATTCATTTGGATTGCTTTCTTTGCACTGCATTGCCAGGTTTGCAAAAAAACATTAGAAGTCAGTCTTTGGTGAAAAAAGCTGATTCTGATTTCTTCAGAAAAGGTCAAGGCCATGGCTTCTGGGTAAATTTTATCCCCATCTCTACCAAAAAAGAAAAAAAAGAAAAAAAAAGAATGAAAAAAAAGGCTGCAGGCACTCTCCGACTCATATCTTGTTTCTACATTATGTTATGTGTCATAGAGTAATATCATATAACCCCATTTAATGGGATGTGTCATCAATTTTTTATTAAAACAATTTATTTCTACTGCCTCTGGAAACATTCTAAATGGAAAAAGAACCAGAGCTACCTGTTGTAGAATATTTACGAATTGAGGTAACTTGGAGTGAGCTCCCCCCCAAAAAAAAAGATTGTCTCCATTGCTCAAGAGGAGGTACTTGTCAATCACCAATCGTATAAAGTACAAACCTGGGGAAAAAATAAAGTTATCACCTGGAACTCTGTTATTTCAAAGGAATGAGAGGTCTGAGCAGGGCACAGTAGAGTCCAACTACAGTCTGATGAATGGAAGAGGATGATTGACTCAAATGATAAAGCTTCCCCATATTGTATCACTTCTGATTGAAAATATATTGGTGTCAAGGAGAAGAGGTGCTGCTGAAGCATCCTCTTGACAAATCCAGGGAAATGTCATTCAGATTTTTTTTTTTAAAAATATCTGGGTAATCAGCTAATATCGCCTCAGAATCTCCTCTTGTGAACCTGCCAGCCTTTCAGAGAGTCGGCCAAGCTTTTACCAGAGAGCTGAGTTGAAAATGACCCTATAGGAAGTAGTTACCATAGCAATTTATTGAGGAAAAAATATTATTTTATAAATGGAAATACACACACACAAAAAAAACCCAATTAGCATATCAGTCTTGTTAGCTTCAAAAAATGTTAACCTCTTGTTGTTGTTTATGATTTTCCTCTTTTTTCCCCTTGCAAAAATCATACATTCAGTGATAAATCATTACTCCCTAAAAATAAATATAAATTGGGAGAGAATACTTAAATGTTCTTTGAGGTTTAATTTTACTATGAACATATCTCCTGGGTTTCAGATAAAGGCCATGTATTGTCTAAGGTTATATGCATTTTACAAGGAAATGAAGTGATATAATAGTGATATAATTTTGATTTGATTCTAGGAACTGTTCCAGGCAGGTAGCCACCTCACGCGCCAAAATACAAGATAGTTTAGACTTTTCTTCTATGACCTAAACTGATAAATGATGTCCACTTTTCATGATCCAGACAAAAAAATAGCATAACTGTTCCTGTCCCCTTCACCCCAACCTATACTGGCAGTCTCTGTGGCCAATCATAACTATAGGCTTTAACATATAGAAACATGCCTCATACTTAAAGCATTTCTAGATTTGTGGTGAAGGTTGAGCATATTCATGAACTCCATAGAAACAGATTTGTGGAACTGGAAAGTAGTCACATGTGTTAACTAGTCCAACTTTTTGCAATGTTCAGGAAAACCAATTGAGCCATTCTTGAGATGTGATAGCCCAGAGATAAAGAGTTGTATCTTCTGTAAGCACACTGTTGTATTGATCACGTCATCATTATTTTTTTCGTTATATTTAAACTATATAGATAGTTGGAAATTATGCCCATTATTAATGGTCCAAATTTATATGGCAATGGAAAACAGATTCTGGCCATCTTTTTTATGACCTGAACATTGATATAATGTTTCTTTTCTATCTTTTTTTCCCCAGATGGAACATTCCCTCAACCTGTCCTTATGGAACATTTAGGGCAGGGGTGTCAAACTCAAGGCCCGTGGGTTGGATCTGGTCCACAGGTTGCTTAGATCTGGCCCATGGGGTCACCTAGGAAACAGTGAAGGATCACCCGTCATTGATTTTGCCAGTAAAAATTGAGCTGGGGGGGGGCAGATGCACTCCCAGACCGCTTTTTTAGCCATAATGGCCTTTTGCAGCCCTCTGCCAGAAAAAAAAAAAACAGAGCTTGAGGGGCTGCACATTCTGTTTTTGGTGGCAGAGGGCTGCATGAGGCTGTCACAGCCAAAAACGGAGCTCGGGAGCCCATTTTCACTGGCAGAGTGCTCGGGTCACCACAGATGCCCTGACATAAGTGATGTCTATCTGTCCATATCCACCCTGCCCCCCCCAAAGGTCAAACACAACCCTGATGAGGCCCTCAATGAAATTGTGTTTGATTACCCTGATTTAGGGTCTTTAAATCCATGTTATATTAATTGTTTTATTTTTATTTCTTTATTAAATTTATATGGTACCCATCTCCATCCCTGATAATGTGCCTGTGGGTGGCTCATCTTCATTGCATTACCTTCACATTATATTTTAAGCTCTGAACAATTTGAGGCCAGAGTATGCTAAATAATGTTTGCTTCTTTATGATTTCCTTAGAGCCTTCAGTTGTCTGTTGGACTTTTCCTCAAGGTGCGACAGAAGAGGAAGTAGCGATGCCCCCCCCCCCCGAAGACTGACAGACAGGCTAAGACATTCCTCTTTTCCAGGGGTTTTTGTAACTTTGTTCTCATTTTGATTTTATGGGCACACTCTAAACTAGAATAGAGGATTTATATTATATATAAACTTATTTTTCACACTTATGACCGTGACAGCATCCCAATGGTCACGTGATTTACATTTGGATGCTTGACAATTGGTTCATATTTATGATGGTTGCAGTGTCATGTGATCATCTTTTGCAACCTTCTAACAAGCAAAGACAATGGAGAAGCGAGATTGACTGACCAACAACTGTGTTACTAATTTAAAACTACAGTCATTCACTTAACAAATATGGCAAGAAAAGTCCTAAAGCGGGGCACAACTCACTTAACAAATTTCTCACTTAGCAACATAAAATTTGGGCTCAATTGAGATTGTAAGTTGAAGATTACCCATAGTAACTTACAATGTTTTTAGTAACTTTGCAATTTGTTGAGATCCTTTCAGTAGTTGTGTAGGTTAGAAGTATCATCAAGATACATGTTGATATTTTGAAGGTAACCTTTGAAAGGTTGATCAAAGTTTCCTACTGATAGGGTCAGTAGGAATGAATCCCATCAATATATGCCCACTCAAGGCTTCCCTTTTAGCCTTCTACATTAAGGGGTCTTCCCCAATAGATTTGTATGTGTCAAGCATCGATGTAGCCACAACTCACTTGTGCAAAGACAAAAGAATAGATCTTTCTCCATGATATACATAAATAGGAAGGCTGAAGCAAGTAATACTTAGGGATAATAATACAAAATAGACAACTCTTGGATTTGTGGGTAGACTGAAACTTTATTTCCATAGTTCTGTTCTTCTTCAGACATTTTAGTGTAGTTATTCAGACGTAATTATTTCACAATATGCATTTAAACATGTATTTGTTATATTATTAAATATGTGTCTTTGACAGCACATATTTACGTTTCCTTTTCCTTTTTACAGCATGTGTGTATTTTAATTGTGGACAACAGAATGAAAGTGAGAATTCAAATGAATGTGTCCATTTTGGATATGGTAGTTTTTTTACTAAGCTAAACATTTCTCTGTATGTTTCTAGGCACTTGGTTTTAATATGTCTGTCAGTTCATCCAGAATTCTGTTTTCCTATACGACTTCAAAAGGATCAGGTAGAGAAGTATGACAATAACCCTGGCAACACTACAGATTTTTCAGGGTCGTTTCCAAGGCTTATAGGGTGCTATAAACATCAACATATGTGGCAATCATTTAGATGCACTAGGATGTGAATTTGCCATCTTTATTTCTAGCGGGTTTATGATCAGAGAAATCTATGGCTGGGTGCCTGAAAGTAGAGTGGCAGAATGCTTTTCTTGAAACACCACTAATGATAGCTCTTTTTGATTCATGCACAGATTTTTTTTCTTTTCCTGACAAGTTTCTGTTTGATGTTCACTCCCTTAGTTTGTAATAAGCGTGTATCCGGTTCCTTCCAATGCACCATATTGTGGAATCAGCTGCTTTTTCTGACAGATAGCATCTGATCAAGTGCTAACATCGCTCATATGCTAATTGTAGTGGGGTTTTTTTGTCCAGAACTGCTTAAGCAGCCTAGCTTGCCTGTTGACAAAAAAAAGCTTCTCTTATTGAGAGCAGGTAGAATATAGAACGTAGAATAACAGAGTTGGAAGGGACCTTGGAGGTAATCTAGTCCAAACTCCCTCCATGATCAGGAGACCCTATACCCGTGAGGGCACGTGTGCCAGAGGTGGCACGCAGAGCCCTCTCAATGGATACTTGTGCCATTGCCTGCTGCTCTTCCGGGTTCTGTCGCACAAAGACCAGCTGGCCAGCGTGCATGCACATGCTGGAGCCCAGAAGAGCAGCTGGCCGCCATGCGCATGCACAGTGGCCAGCTGTTCTCTTCCGGGTTCAGGCGCTTCAGTGCACATTCCAGTTTCATGCCGAAAAGATGAGCCGTGACTGCCCAATACCACTTGAGACAAGTGCCTGTCCAGTCTCTTCTTGAAAACCTTCAGTGATTGGGTACTAACTATTTCTAAGGGCAAGGTATTCCACTGGTTGATGGTAATCAGGTAATGTTTATTTTTTTTTTATCATTTTCATGGGTCCTGTCCCTCTATGGTAACTCTTGTTTTTCCATAGTATTCTCATCATCTTCACAAATTTTGATTTGATGAACACTGATACATAGAGACTTGAATTTGGACACTTAGGACATTGAGTCCAACTTTCTACTCAGGACAGGAATCCAAATGAAAGATCCAAACTACATGTAGCCTCTGTGTGTACACATTCAATGAAGGGAAGTACAGCATGTCCTGCAATAAATTCTACTGTGAAGAAAGCTTAATTTTGGGGCCTCCATAGATCTATCCGCACCCAAGCTCAGGATGGAACAGAGATGGATATACTGTATGGGAATGTGCACCGAGCTGAAACCTAACAATCAACTATCTGGCTATATTTCTCTCCTGAACACTTTTTTTTTTTAAAAAAAGAATGCATTAGTGCCACTCTTGCTTTGGACTGGAAGAAAATGTGTATATTTAATTTCAAATGTGTGGATTTTCTTCTATGCAGTTTAGTTTAGTTGCCCAGTTGGAGCAATTTATTTCTTTAGTAGAGTTAAAAGACTTGCCCAACTCAAACAATGTGACTCTAGGTGGCAGACAACAAACAGCAACAAACAAAAGCAAAAGCAAAAAACAACAACCAATAGCCCAACCCCAAACAAACTCCACATAATATTAAAACATGAACAATATATACCGATGGAATACAAAACATAAAAAGATGACCAAAGTGACTGCAATTAGTACACAAGATTCAATTATGCAAAGGCCCCACAGGCTGCAGCTGTTAACCTGGTCTTCAAGTAGGTGCTATGGATGTAGAAGAACCCCACGTTGCATTCCAAGTCTGAGTAGGACAACATACTGCTATCAAGCATAAAAAATGGAGACCCTCCAATTCTGGAATCCAGAGTACCCAAAACTCATACCATCTCTCTTTTGACATGGTTGGTCTGTTATTCTCCATCCAGATCCTCACATCCTTCAGATACTGGGGCAGAACTTGTACAGCTTCCCTTAGAAACTGGGAGCAAAGAAGTATAACTGGTATCACTTGCAGATTGGTGATATGTCACCCTGTGTGGATGGGGAGCTTATGGCCTTCCAGAGGTAGTTGAAGTGGTGACCCAAACCAACAGGGTTAATGATAAGGGATGGTGACAACTGTAGTTGAGCAATATGTGGTGGGGCACAGCTATTCTACCTCTATTTGTGAAGATACTAATATGTTGAATATTTAAACTGATGGAAATCTAATGTGTTTTCTCTCATTTCTTTTGTGTCACATTATATTCCAGCCCTATCTGTCTGTCTGTCTGTCTGTCTGTCTGTCTGTCTGTCTGTCTGTCTGTCTGTGTCTCTGTGTGTGTGTGTGTGTGTGTTTTCGTAGATTTTCACCGGTATAAGTATGCTAGTTTTGTTGTATTCGGGTCTTTTCCCGTGTAAGATTGAGATTGTCTTTGCAACGTTTCAGCGAGATCTCACTCGCCGGCGAGTGAGATCTCGCTGAAACGTTGCAAAGACAATCTCAATCTTACACGGGAAAAGACCCGAATACAACAAAACCAGCATATGTGTGTGTGTGTGTGTGTGTGTGTGTGTGTGTGTGTAAGGTGTAAAAGATGGGCTCTCTTTTAGGCTTTTAAAATCCACTTAATTAAGAGTCATCATTTCCTAATCTGGGAATATGCATCAAGCTCTTTTTTTAAAGGAGTTTATTTCCAGCACACTATTTCCTTGAGCATGACATCTCTGTAACATCCTTCAATAATCAATTAAGTCTGAAATGAAGCCTGAGATGGACTTGATGCCTTTAAATCCTACTCACATCTTTTGAGTGAGGAAGGACCAAAATGAGGACATGTAGAAAACAATAGGAATAATATTAGACAGCTTAAAAGTTGCACTAATGCCAATTCTTTTCTCAATGCGGCAGTTGATTTCATTTATTTTAGGAGAGAGAGAAAGAGAAGGAGAGAGGTGGAATTTGTATTACATATATTTATTTTAATTGTCAAAACAGCAACAAAAATGTCTCAATCTATTTAACATAAGAAAACTAAATTATAATCAAGCAAATCCTAGAGGAGTCTGTTGACAGATTTGTCAATGGAAAGGCTGCATTTTCATTATCTGATGGGCCTGGACAGCTGATTGGCAGAGACATTAGTAAATGAAAGTGCTGTGATATTTATAGTTGTTTTGCAGTAAGGACTGATCCATCCTGACAAGGATGGGGCCAAAGTGACTGAGAAATAATATTATTATGCATTGTGTAAAACTGAATTAGCAAAATAATAAGCTTGAACAAAGAGAACATTTTCTTATATGGAACAGGCGTGTAGAAAGTTAGCATCCATCCCTCTCCTAGAAGAATTAAATATTTTGGGAAATATTAAAAAGTCAGAATACTATATTTCCCTAAATGTGAAATGGAGAAACATGTTTTTTAGACAGAGGAAGCAGACTCAGTCTCTCTTCCTCCAGCAGATATTGTGTGCCCATTAAGAAAGACTGGGCCATCCTATCTACAAAACAAAAGACCTTCAGCTTTAGGGTGATGGGATTAAGACATGACCCTTCAGGATATAATAGGATTAACCTACTACCATTTAGCAGAAGCCACAGAGCTCACTACATTGCACAATCTCCTAAGGACATTGCATCATCCTCAGAAACTTCAACCAAACTTAGCTCAGACAAACACCTAGGATTTCTACTTTGCCTATAGAGCCAGCTATGACCCCTACATAATCCCTACATGGCCCCATGGGAGTCTGACAACAGCCAACAGAATACATGTCCCTGCACAGGAACAGGAAGCTCAAATGCAGAGCCCAGAGAGGGTATAAAAGCCACCCACTCGCAACTCCATGTGGTCAGCTGCCCAGGATCACATGCTTGGTACTTCTACCTCATCAATAAATGGACCCTCTTTTCAATCAGGCTCCAGGCTCCATTTTGTCTCCACTGCCTTTCTCCTGGCTTGGACCTGGACCTGGAAATTTCTTTCAACAGATGTAACATTTATAACACAAATGTCAGTTAAACATTTTGGTAATAATGAGGGGAAATATTCTGATCATTTGAGCTTATGAGCAGATTAAAGATATGGTAGGTTCTTATGACCTGGATAAAAGCAGATGTTGGACTGCTAGGACACATTTAAGATCACGATCAATCACTTTCTTCTAAAACAAAAGATATTACAGGAAATGAAGGTTCCTCCAAAGGGCCTGTTTTAAATAATTGATCAAGGCATCAGCTACATTTCTGTAGGTGGCTCTACAGAGTTTTTGGCATGCCCCCTTCCTCTGGTCATTCCCCTCTGTAGCTGATTTCAGGATATTGGCTTCTACGGGAGGAACATGTGAATTTAATGTCTGAATCCTATTCAGTTTCATGAGGAGGAGCTTACTCCACTCTCTATCTCTAACCAAAGTTGTCCTGAATCATTGGTTCCTCAGTTCCTTGATGGTCCCAGCAATCAATAGCCTGTTTAAGAATATCAGTGAGCTACTGTTTCCTGCCCCTGTAGATGGATAAAAACCTGAACCTTACTTCTTTTCTGGAAAAAGGAAATTGACATGTATTCTTCTAGTTCCTCTATAAGACCAAGAGATAGGAAGATGGGAAGAAAGATTCAACCATGATTGTTTTCAGAGGTGGTATTCAGCCAGTTCTGACAACTTCTGAAGAACTGGAAACAGAAATTTTGAGTAATTTGGAGACCCGGCAAATAGATTGGCCCTTCCCTTCCCTGCTGATCGTCTTTTGTTGCCCTGAATAGGAGAATGGAGCTGGAAATCAGGTTGGTGGGGTGGGCAAGGAATGGGGATTTTGTAATAACCTTCCCTTGCCATACCCACAAAGCCATGCCCACAGAACCAGTAGTAAAAAAAAATTGAATCCCACCACTTGTTGTTTTCCTCCATCAATCTACCACCGGATGTGACAAATTGAAAGATGTCAACTACAAAGGAGAATCAGTGGAGATTCTCATATACAAAACAAGGAAACTGTATAGTCTCAAAGACACACCCACCTTCATGTTCTTGAGACATGAACCTGATGTGATTTGCTTTCCTGAGGATTGATAGTATCATTATTTACCCCATCAAAACTTTTGTATAAACTTGAAGCGTGGTCTGACAGTTTCCTGAATGGAAGAAGCTTCTGAACATACTGTATATTTAATGTGCAGAAATGTCTTTCGCCTCAAAAAATCAGGGTGGAATGAAGTAGTAAAACGAACCGTCTGCTTTGTAGAGCAATTTTGAAGGCTTGGTTCATTTCCTGAGCATATGAACTGTCAATCAATGGAACAGGCTATCAGATGAACTAATGGATTTTCCTTCTCTAAAAATCTCCAAACAGGCATAATGGTTGGTGGGGTTTGGAGAATGGATGAGCTCTAAATATTTGCAACTGATAAATCTATGATTTATGCAATGTACCCTTTTGAAATTTAAAGGTAAAGTAAAGGTTCCCTTTGCACATATGTGCTAGTTGTTCCTGACTCTAGAGGGTGGTGCTCATCTCCGTTTCAAAGCTGAAGAGCCAGCACTATCCAAGGACGCCTCTGTGGTCATGTGGCCAGCATGACTAAATGCCAAAGGTTCATGGAACGCTGTTACCTTCCCACCAAAGTGATCCCTATTTTTCTACTTGCATTTTTACATGCTTTTGTTGGCAGAAGCTGGATAAGTAATGGGAGCTCACTCTGTTACGTGGTGCTAGGGATTCAAACCGCCGAACTGCCGACCTTTCTGATTGACAAGCTCAGTGTTTTAGCCACTGAGCCACCATGTCTCTTTCAAGCTTTGAGCAGTTCTTCCTTCCTTCCTTCCTTCCTTCCTTCCTTCCTTCCTTCCTTCCTTCCTTCCTTTCTTCCTTCCCCCCTCCCTTCCTTCCCTCCCTCCCTCTTTCTTGAATGATGTGGTGATTTTCATATTTTAAATCCCATAAAGTGTGACTGAAGGAAAACTGCCTTGAAATTCAGTATAAAAGCAAATTCTCTCACAACATTGCTCATTCAACTGTTACAGGGTTCTGGTGCTCTGTGTTGAAGAAAGATGTGAAATTGGTTTGCATATACTTTGACCTCTTTTCTCTTGAAATCATAATTCTTCCTGGTGTTAAATGATTGTAAAATGTTTTATGCTACAGCATGCGAAGGGGAGCCACATGAAATAATTTGCAATTGTAAAACACTACAGTTGGCCAAACTGCTAGCGGTATTAGAAGGAAGGCCAATTATTGGATTGTAATGAAAGGGAACACCTTGCTCAAAAGGATATTAGCTTTTGGAGGAAGGGTCTCCATCCTTTAATAAAAAGAGAAAGACAAGCAATCCAAAATGGGAAACCAGGAACTGTTACGATGCATTTGTCATCATGACAGAAAGAAAATTATTTTAGAATTAACATTACTGATGCAAAGCTTTCATCACAAAGGATCTGAAAAGCATGTGGGGGTGGGGTGCACATAAGGCAATAATCAAAACTTTAAACCTTGTTCTCTCTAACAATACTTCTCATTCAAAAAAGTAACAGCCACAAATACACACTGGAATGACCCCCAGGCAGCTTTTTTTTTTTTTTTTTTTTTTTGCAGTGGTATCAAGCAATGTCTCTTCAAAATAATCATAGAATTAGAAGCCTAGAAGGCATACACTGAAGAAGAGTGTGCAGCAATAATCAAGGCAAATCAACACAGCTTCTGTTTTAACACCAGCAATAAGAGACCAGTTTCCAAAGATCCCCTACCAGCTGGTAGTTACAAGTACGAGATATTTCTCCCCACAAATGAGGCCCAGGGAAGGGTCTCTTTTCATAGACAAGGCAATACATCTTGAATATGAGGTTTTGAAGTTCTGAGTAATGTGTGTCTAAGACTTAACATAAAATGAGCCAAAGGAAGATAGCGCCCTCTTTGATCTGGGGTTGCCATCTTTACTCATTGGATTCTAGAATTGAAGCAACAAGGATGGGAAAAATAAGCAAGGGAAGTCTGATTTAAAAGGCAATGTACTGTATAGCAAGTGGCAAGTAACCTATTACAATTTTGCAGGGAAATAAATGTGTTTTTTTCACAGTCTGCTTAAAGAGTTTATGTCCATGTACTTATACAAAACATGTCAACTCTAAAATATTCCTTACATCCATTTTGTCAGTTTTCTTAAGGACGTAGATTTTTGAAGGAGCATGATTACCCTTCAGCTTGCCAAAGTGTCCCTATTTCACCATTTAAGCTGTTTTCAGAGTAAGTGATTCAATATATTATCTCTTTGCAGGGAGATGAACAAGGGGATTCATTTTCCTTCAGAATTTCTATATAGTTACACTCCTTACAACATTAGGAGCTGAGATTAAATAAAACAACAGAATGGCTCAATCAGCTGTATGAGCTTTTCTGAGGGAAAACTGCAGGCTTTATAAGTTCTAGAAAATACTGTAATTTCTTAAACTATAAGGTACACAAGGATCTTTTAAGAAATGGAAAATAAAGATATTTGTACTGCATTTACACACTATAAAGATGGATGGTTATTGATAGCCTCTAGAGAAATTCCTTCCCTCTCTTTCAAAAGTTGAGATTCAAGACAAGCAGAGAAAAATGGCAATGGATTTCTGAAGTTTAATATAATTTTGGAATCTACATAATTGAAGTGCCCAATATTTAAACTGAATAATGCAAATATTTACGAATGCACACAGTCATGAACTGAAGAAATACTTCTGGATCTATGCAATTGGAGAAATCTTCTAAATTCAAGAGTTAATCCCCCTGTTTACACTCCCCATTGAAACCATCTTTTTTGGGCAAAGCACCTTTCAAATTGTTTAAAAGTTTATCAGGAAATAACCAATATGCAAATACTTTTACAGGGAAGAAGCACCTTTTTCCAATCATGGATTTCTCATGGAATGGTCACATATCTAAATTTCCCATTATAAGATGATTCGTTATTCACTGATCACATCCCTAATAATACTGAAAGCATGTACTTGATTATTTATTGAGAAAACACATTTGGCCTAGAGGCTATTAGGGGCTGGATGGGGAGCATCCCTTGCAATCCCAAACCCTTGCAAGACCGAATGGCTCTGGGTTTGGGTGTTCTGGCCCACCAGCAGTCAGTAGACCTGGCAGCCGATTTGGACAGTGAGGAGGTTGGGGAGGAACATAGGCCAGTCCTGGAGTGTGGAGAAGGCTTTGATGAGAGCTCTGGGTTGGAGGCAGAGAGGGGGCCAGAGCCGTATGCCAGCTATCAGCTGCCTTCAGAATCAAACATCAGTGAGGCAGATGAACAGTTGGAGCCTGTTCCCAGTGTCCTCTTGCCCAGAGCTGCCAGACAAAGGAAACAGCTAAAGAACAGGGGTCGACTTGGGAATAAGGCCACAGGTGGATGATGAATGGCCCCTCCCAGAGGAAATAAAAGAGGAGCAAAACAGGAGTGGAGTTGGCAGGAGACAATTAGTTTGTTTAATTGGCTCATGACTCTCCGAGACTCCTTGTCAAGTTTTGCAGATATCAGCTTGTCAGCTCTCCAAGCCAGATAAGGTCTGTGACTGTAAATCCTCCTTCAAAAGACTTTGCTGGATGTGAATGAGCAGAATTCACAGTACATTAATAAAAGGGGTTTTTGTCAGGACCAGGAGTTTGTTTCATGCTCTTTGGAAGCCTAGGTCAGAACATTGTGGTTCGTTGGCTCAGGGAGATTGCCACCTTTGGTCTTGGATGAAGTGGTACTACCTCAAATAGACCCTGTGCATAATCTAGGGGTTTTCCTGGACTCACGACGCCTGCTCAAAGAACAGATGGCGGTCATGGCCAGGAGGGCCTTTGTGCAATTGTGGGTTGTACACCAGCTATGCCCTTTCCTGGACCAACAGTCCCTACTCACAGTCACTCATGCCCTAGTCACTTCCCATCTTAACCATTGCAACACACTATACATGGGGCTGTCTTTGCAGAGCATCCAAAAGCTCCAATTGGTGCAAAATGCAGCGGCCCACATGATTTTCTGCAGACCCCTGGTGTGCACAAGAATCACCACTCCTGTGGGAGCTGCATTGGTAGCCTATTTGCTTCCAGGTGCAATTCAAGGTGTTGGTTATCTCCTTTAAATCCCTTCATAGCTTAGGTCCAGGTTATCTGAGGGACCATCTCTTGCTGGTCACATCTACCCAAACTTTCAGAGTGGAGAGGCAGGAAATGTTGTGTGTCCCATCCCTGAGGAAGATACATCTGGTGGGAACCCAGAAGAAGGCCCTTCTTGGTGGTGGCTCCCTCTCTCTGGAATATCATTCCCTCAAAGATCAGAATGCCCCCACTCTAATACTCTTCTGGAAGTTGCTGAAGACCTGGTTCTGTGGGCTTGGGGAACCCAGAGTAGGATGGAGCCCATTAAATAGCTCATGTGATCTGCTGTAACATTTGGAGATTGCGGTGAACAGCTCAGTAGCAATATTGACTTAGTGGTTGCAGTTGTGTGAAAATATTTGGGGCCATGAATAAAATTGCCAAAATCCTAAAACATTTAAAAACTGTATAATGGTGCCACACTTGGAAAACTCTTTTGCTGTTACTCGCCCCTCTCCCTTATTATTCCAGGGTGAATAAATGAGAAATAGAAAAGGTAAAATTGCCTTTGAAAATGGAAATATTTCTTCAGTTTAAAATGGTTGAATAAGGGCCTCCTGATATTCTCACAAAGCCCAAAAAGTTTTATTTATTTATATAGCTAAGACATTCCATTGAGTCCAGGATAATCACAACAGTTCATTGGCTCTTTTGTGGAGTAATGCTCTCCTCTTCAACTGAGCCAGAGAATAGCACAAGCTCTAGTATCTTTTAGACCTTATTTTCACAAGAGGGTAATCTAGCCCCTGTTTCATAATTGTGAGGAACACCCTCCCCGAGAATATTTTGGGAAATATCAAGAGGCAGAATATTATATTTCCCCAAAGGAGAAATGGAGAAACATGCTCTTAAAGGCAGAAAGTAGTCCCAATTTCCTGCATAGTAAAACAGCCACAAGGAGATGCTTGAAATCTTTAGAGATAGGATATTTTGTGCCCATTACAAAATCCAGGCCAGCCTATTCACAAACAAAACACTTCAGCTACAGCTCCTCCAGGCTGGGATTAAAATTTACAGCCTCCATCCAAATTCTAAGAACAGGACGTGACCTTTAGGACATAATAGGATTAACCCACCACCATTAGAATAGCGAAAGACACAAGGCTCACTACATTGCACAACCTCCTGCAGCATCTCAGAAACTGTATAAAACTCCTTGCACTTATCAAGCTAATTTGTCAACTGTCCCAGAATTGCATGCTGTGGTTCTGCTCATCAATAAATGGAATCCTTCTTTCCAATCAGCCTCCATTTTATTTCCAATGCCTTGCTCCTGGCTTGGAATTGAAGCAAATGGATTTTTCTTCCAACATATTTCAGAGGTTACTTGTTCAAATCCCAACAGCAACTTATTATTATTATTATTGTTCTTTTTTCCGAGCTTCTCCTTCAGTTGGTTTGTTTGTTGAAATTCCATTGCTTCACCTAATGTCTAATCAGATGACTTAAAAGATTTTGAGGTCAAAAACAGATTTTAGTCTGTTTGGAAAGTCATTGGTGTTGCACAGATCAGCTCTGACCTCTGCAACCAATAAAAAAATGAGCAAAGACAATTCTCTGAGAAAGCCAATCCCAGCCATTCTGTGCGCAGATTCCCACTCATAACATTCAGAACATACAAAAGGCAAATTCACAAAGGGTTTAAGCACCGGATAAAGAATATTATTTTCAGCGCCCCTGTTGTTGAAAGCAAGCCTGTTTTGATAACAGGACTCAATATGGCACAGACTGCTTTACCTTGAAACATTTCCTGTTTATATACATACCTATTATAGCTTGATGGCAGCCTGCTAATTGTGTTGTAAATAAGAGCTGCCTGTGTTCCCAATGGAAGAAGCTGCATTTATTTTATCTGGAAAGAGTGTGTGAGAAAGGGGGGGAAAATATAACAACCCAGCACATTTACCAAAATGATATCAAATTTGTTAGAAGCCTGGGGCTTTTCATTATATTTGACTTCATAAAACAGAAGGATTAGCCGTCTGCCAGAATTAGCTGCATGATATACACACCGTTGTAAGTCTGCAGTGCTCAGCTTCTTCATCCTGGAAAGCTAGCAAACCAGGCAATTTTCAAGTAGTTCATATCCTATGATATCTTTACCTCTCTTTCTCCCTCTCCCTCTCTCCCTCTCTTATTTTAATTCAGACTTATTCTGGGCTACTGGACAACCTTTGCCACTTCTTCTGGATACCAACCTTTATTCCCTTATTCAGCATTTGTCCATGTGAATCATCTGAATACATGTATAGTTCTAAAAGATTTAAGATCTGGATTTGTCTTCTGACTTTGGAAATGTCATTCTTTGCTATTTGTTATCCGTTATTAATTACTAGTATTTACATATTCTATTTTTCTTCCAAGCAGACTAAGCCAATGCACAAGCATTCAGTTCTGTATGCTGACCTCAGGAGTTAGATTAAGTTTTCATGACCAAAGCAAGAATTTGAATCCAGGGTGGCAGATCAAATGAAAATATGTCATGCTGGTTCTTGGATTTATCATCACTTCTCCTGTGAGATGAAGAATGTGAGATATTAATTTAACCTTTGAATACAATGTCAGCTACTGATGTATGTATCAGAAGTACTGATCTTTTCAAGCAGACTAAATCCATTTAAGGAACAAGCTGCTGCACTCCTTATCTGAATCAGACCTACTGTTCTATCCCTTATCACCCTTTGTCAGGATCCAGGACTTGTGTCTACATGTGGATCAGTTGAAAGGCTCTTTATGGTGACCCCTAGGAAGTTCACTGCACTGCTGTTCAAGTGAGCAACCTCTGTTGAGTTAAATAGCATTCAATTCAATATTTTATTTGTGATTTATCAGTTATCGGTAATGATAAGAGTACAGAAGCTGAAATGAGAGGATATTGGAAACAGTGTTTTAGTGATTTCTAAATCTGCCTCTGCCTCCTAGCAATTTACCTCCTTGCAGCAAACAGCCTGTTTCAGTTTCAGTTTAGCCTGATTAGCCCAAGGAAAAAAAAATCTGCCTCTGCCTCCCAGCAATTTGTCTCCTTGCAGAAACAGCATGTTTCAGTTTCAATTTCAGCACAGCTTCATTAGCACAAGCAGCTGATTGTTGGTTGGATCGGCTTCCTGACCACCAGCTGTGTCAGGCTGCAGGGATTGCCATAGCCTATTGCCGCCTCCGCAAGCCCCATTTTCGGCCTCCATATCCTATTTTCAGCTTCCAAGCACACCATTTTCTACCTGTTCTGGGCAGCGGTGATCAGAATGGGCAGAAAATGGGGTGTGCGGAGGCTGAAAATGGAATGTGGAGGCTAAAAATGGGGCTTGCAGACGTGGCAAAAGGCTATGGCAATCCCTGCAGCCTGAAACAGCTGATGGTTGGGAAGCCGATCCAACCAACAATCAGCTGCTTGTGCTAATCAAGCTGTGCTGAAGCTGAAACTGAAATAGGCTGTTTGCTGTTTGCTGCAAGGAGGCAAATTTCTGGGAAGCAGAGGCCAAAGGGTGGGACCCAGCAGGTGAATGGAACTACATTTGGTGTATAAGACACACCCAAATTTTCACTCTGTTTTAGGGGGGGAAAGTGTGTCTTATACTCTGAAAAATACGGTACATCTGAAAAATATCCAAGATAAATATAGATGTATTTGGGTGGAGAAATTTTAGGTTGTGCAAAATTTGGTTAAAAGGTAGAAGATAGTACGTGGTATGTTGAGAAGAATGAATAATGGAAAGAATGAAGAAAAAATAGCCCTGAATGAAAATTTTCTCCTTGATTTGTTATGTAGACATGAGATATGGATATGTCAGGAGAAGCATAAACACAGGTTGAATGCAGTGAGAATGGGATACTAAAGAAATGTGTGTGATAAAGAAAAAGAAGAGAAGGTCAAGACTGAACGTATGCTGAATAACTGTGAACTGACTATGAGAGATTGGTATGCAACAAATATATTAAAAAGGAGGGAACAAATGAGGACTGAATTTCAAAATAGCAATAGCATTTAGACTTATATACCACGTCATAGTGCTTTACAGTCCTCTCTAAACAATTTACAACATCAGCATATTACCTGTTCCGGGTCCTCATTTTACTGACCTCAGATGGATGGAAGGCTGAGTCAATCTTGAGCCAGTCAGGATCGAACTCCTGGCAGTGGGAATGCAGAGTTAGCCTACAATACTGCATTCTAACCACTGCACCACCACGGCTCTGCACAGTTGAAAGGAAGAGAAATACAACAAAATCATACCTAGATGGACTTGATGAGATAACTGAAAAAGAAGAAAACAAATTAAAAAGAAATAAAAAGAAGAAATAAATTAAAAAGGATATGTGCATTTGGATGAAACAAGTATGTTTTAAAATGCTAAAAAATGTAGAGTTGTAGTGAATGTTGTTCATCAAAACTAGTTTAAGTTACATTTCCTTTTCTTTTTATCTCAGAGCATTCATTTCTTTGACTTACTATTTCTTTCTTCTTTTTTACACTCTTCATAATGGTGCTCCCCTGGAAGGTGGTAGGTATTTACGTATAAGTAAACTGGTTTCTTAAAAGGAGCCCTAGTAAAGCCTAGCTTGAGAGAAAGAAGGAAGTCTAGCTTAAGAGAAAGAAAGATGTCTAGCTTAAGAGAAAGAAGGACTAGGGGAGACATGATAGCAGTGTTCCAATATCTCAGGGGTTGCCACAAAGAAGAGGGAGTCAAACTATTCTCCAAGGCACCTGAGGGTAGAACAAGAAGCAATGGGTGGAAACTAATCAAGGAGAGAAGCAACTTAGAACTGAGGAGAAACTTCCTGACAGTTAGAACAATTAATCAGTGGAACAGCTTGCCTCCAGAAGTTGTGAATGCCCCAACACTGGAAGTCTTTAAGAAGATGTTGGATAGCCATTTGTCTGAAACGGTATAGGGTTTCCTGCCTAGGCAGGGGGTTGGACTAGAAGACCTCCAAGGTCCCTTCCAACTCTACTATTGTATTGTATTGTAAAGCATTCACCCTGGATGATTACTTTACTGGATGGAGAAAAGCAAGGTTTTACACTTTGGCAGGAAAAACCAAAGGTATATACATGTACAGATTAGGTGCAACCTGGCTCAAAAACAGTAACTGTGAGAGGGACCTTGTAGTCCTAGTGGATGATCACTTAAATATGAGCCAGCAGTGTGTGACAGGAGCCAAAAAAAAGCTAATACAATCCTTGATTGTATAAACAGAATCAAAACATGTAAAGTATTAGTACTGCGTTATAAAGTCTTAGTAAGGCCACACCTATAATACTGCATCCAGTTTTGATCACCACATTCCAGAAAAGATGTTGGGAAAAAGTTAAAAGAAGAGCAACTAAGATGATTAAAGGACTGGAGACTAAAACATATGAAGAATGGCTGCAGGGTTTGGATTTGGCTAGTCTAGAGAAAAGAAGGACCAGGGGTGACATGATAGCAGTATTCCAGTATTTGAGAGGCTGCCACAAAGAGGAGGGGATCCACTTATTTACCAAAGCACCGTAGGCAGGACAAGAAACAATGGGTTGAAACTAACCAAGGAGAGAAGCAACCTGGAATTAAGGAAAAAATTCCTAACAGTGAGGACAGCTTGCCATCAGAAGTTGTAGATGTTTTATCACTGGAGGGTTTTAAGAAGAGATTGGACAATCACTTGTCTGAAATGGTATAGGGCAGCGATGGCGAACCTTTTTTGGCTCGCGTGCCATAAGGGGGAGAGCTCAGGGGAGGGTGCACAGGCATTCTGCACCCATAATGCAACGTGCGACCCCCCAGTGCGTATCCATCATGAGAGGCGCTCCCCCCCATTTTTTGCATGGTTTTTTCACCCTCCCCAGGCTCCAGAAGCTTTATAGGAGCCTGGGGAGGGCGAAAAGAGCCTCCCCCCTGGAGGCCCTCCGGAGGCTTCAGGGACCTTCAAGAGGCTTCCCTGAAGCCTCCGCAGGGCTTAAACCAGCCCTAAGAGCAAACAGGAAGTCACTTCCGGTTTGCTTGTAGGGTCGTTTTTAGTCCTCCAGAAGCTTCAGGGAAGCCTCCTGAAAGTCCCTGAAAGCTCCGGAGGGCTTAAACCGACCTTACGAGCAAACCGGAAATCCTTTCCTGAACTTCCAGTTTGCCCATAGGGCCAGCTTTTTGTGCTCCTGAGGCTTCAGGGAAGTTCCTGAAGCTTCCGGAGGACCTCAGGGGGTGGGGAGGCTCTTTTCGCCCTACCCAGGCTCCTATAAAGCCTCTGGAGCCTGGGGAGGGTGAAAAATGGCTTTAAAAAAGGCTGAACTCATCTGGCCAGCATGCTGGTCAGCTGACAGGACAACATCTCACTTTCCCTGACAAATGGCTCCACGTGCCACCTATGCATGCCATAGGTTCGTCATCCTGGGTATAGGGTCTCCTGCTTGAGCAGGGGGTTAGACTAGAAGACCTCCAAGGTCCCTTCCAGCTCTGTTCTGGTTGATTGATTGATTTGATAACTGCAATTCTATTAAACAGAGAGCATTGCATATAAAAAGTAAGAAACTAGAGCTATTTTTTTAATGTATATAATAGTATCAAGGAACTATAGAGGTAAATATTGTTAGAAGAAATATATTGTGCAAAACCAAAGATATCTTAGAGAATGTTCCCTTTCTCAGTCTATGGAGATATTCAGTCACCCAGGTCATGGTTGTACCAAAGATGCTTTTTCAAAAGGTAATTGGACTTTCTCTTTTTTTCCTTGAAGATGTTTCATTTCTCATCCCCAAGAAGCATCTTCAGTTCTGACTGAATGGTGGAGAATGTATATTCCTTTCAATCATCTGGTCACTAGCACTCTTTCTGAAAGTCTGTGCCCTCAGGGTCACTTGAATAGTGCAAATGGGTGTGGAACCTTCTTGGAACTGCTTAAAGGACTGTGTTGTAAACAGGCGATAGATGGTGTAGTATCCCTTCCCCTTGATTGAAAAAGGGTTAGGGTTCAATCTTAATGTAGATAGCTTCTTTGATCACTCTTTCAAACCAAGACAAAGGCTCCCTCTCTCTGTTTTGGACAAGATCCACAATTCCTAATATCTTTTCAGACTAATTGAAACTGAATTCCAAGACCTATGAGCCATGGTGGCGCAATGGTTAGAATGCAGTACTGCGGGCTACATCTGCTGACTGCCAGCTGATTGCAATTTGGCAGTTCGAATCTCACTAGGCTCAAAGTTGACTCCATCCTTCCAAGGTCAGTAAAATGAGGACCCAGATTGTTGGGGGAAATATGCTAACTCTGTAAACCCCTTAGAGAGGGTTATGAAGCCCTGTGATATGATATATAAGTCTAAGTCAGTGGTGGGATTCAACCAGTATAACAACCTGTTCGCTGAGCGAGTGCTCTGTGTCAAACATACGCTCTAAGAGTGCACAGTGCATTTGGAAACAGTTCAAAAACTTACCTTCTATTGCAGCCCCGGTGAGTAAAACAGCTGAGGTGTGGCAATCTGCTCTGCACTTATCAGCTGGGTTTCAAACAAAGGAAATATAGGTCAGTATAGTGCAGCGGCAGGTGGGCGGGCCCACCTGATTGTCAGTTTGAACCAGTTCACTCTCAGTTGATCGTCGGAGCTACCAGTTTGCCTGAACCAGTCCAAATCGGCTGAATCCCACCCCTGGTCTAAGTGCCATTGCTATCGCTATACATCTTGACATCAGGTTGCCTATGTCTTCTCTGTCTAGCTTAACTTTCTTTTTCCAACAGTTATGCATTATAAAACTATGTAACTCATAAAACTCGTGGAAGAGATGTGAAACCCTTATGTTTTTCTGGCCCTTGTTTCTTAGCAACTGGCATTAAGCAGCAGCCCACAGCTTTGTTCCTTGAGGATAATATACAGTAGCTTAATGATCAGTTGCAGTTGATAAAGTTACCCAACCCATCTTTAGAACCGTCCAACATAATGGCCTTTCTATTTGTGGCTAAATTCCCTTTTATCTGCCCCAATTTCCTCTCTCTTTATTAGCTTATATCTCCCTATAGTTAATATCTTTCACACCAATTTACAATAAATAAAAGAAAAGGTGCATAACTCCAAGAACGGATAAGTCAGTGAACAATGGGAAACAATTCAGACACTTAAAACAGGAAAGCCTAACAATTATCCTGTAGATAAAAAAGACAACGGTAATAGCAGAAAAATACAAGGACAGAAGGTGTACAAGAATATAAAGATCTCCAAGATGAAGAAGCAAGAAAGGCAGAATGAAGAGCAATTACCTGAGGATAGTTGCCCTAGCAATTTTACTCTGGTATCAGAATTTTGGTGGGTAAGAGATATGTGTCCTTAAAAGATCTACAGTCTTACCATCTTTCCTAAAAGGAGATTGATGTCTTCATACAATGTTTTTTTAAAAGGTTTCCTGAACTGTTGGGCAGTTTTAATCAATATTTATGTATAAATTATAAATATCTCCCACATATGAAAGAGCACACAGAAACGTAAGGTCTCTATGGGCATTAGCAGATCTAGCAATGGCCCTGCTGTAAATCCTATTTCCCAAAAAATGTAATATCATACATTTATGATATACACATGAATTGTCAGACATGCACAAAAATAATGCAATTACATGCCCACATACTGTACATGCCCACGCAAACATGTTGCTTTTGTGGCCATTATTTATTCAATAGTAATTACATAATAGATAACTATCTGAATATTAAAGCTCATTGGAATACTTTTTAATGTGAACTGACCTTTGATATTGATTGCCATTCTTTCTGATGCTCACTCTAAAAATAACTCCAACTTTTAATGAGTTCCCATAGACCTGTGATGGCGAACCTATGGCATGCGTGCCATAGGTGGCACGTGGAGCCATTTGCCAGGGCACACGAGGGTTGCCCTGTAAGCTGGCCAGCACGCATGTGCACTGTGGCCAGCTGACTTCGGCCTTCTTTTGAGGCCGTTTTTCACCCTCGGGAGGCTTCAGGAACTTCCCTGAAGCCTCTGGAGCACGAAAAACCGACCCTACGGGCAAACCAGAAGTTCGGGAATGGACTTCCAGTTTGCTTGTAGGGCTGGTTTTAGCCCTTCAGAGTGTTCAGGAGCCCTCAGGAGGCTTCCCTGAAGGCTTCGGAGGGCTAAAACCGCCCCTACGAGCAAACTGGAAGTTTATTCCTGAACCTCCGGTTTTCCCATAGGGCCGGTTTTTGGCGCTCTGGAGGGCCTCCAGGAGGGGGCGGGTCACCCTCTCCAGGCTCCTATAAAGTCTCTGGAGCCTGGGGAGGGTGAAAAAAGCATACAAAAAATGGGGGGAGCACTCGTTATGTGTGCATGCATGCTGTGATCGTGCGCATAGCATTATGGGTGTGGCATGCCTGCGCGTGACCCTCCTACGCTCCCCCTGCTTTTGGCATGCGAGCCAAAAAACGGTTTGCCATCATTGCCATAGAACATGCTGGGTATTTATGGTATTATGGCTCTCTTATAGTTCTGCAGGGGTTCAGCACATGCTTTTCTAAGAAATGAATAAAATTAAAGCCAAGTTTTCACTGAAATTATAAACCTATGCATCAATAAGTTCCCGCATTGTGTCATATTGTAGGTGATAATTTGCTTAATGCACTCCAATAGGAAAACAGAGTATATGGTATTTAGATATGGTATCTAATGTGCCATTATTCCTATCACCTTAAGTTTGGTGACCTTTTAGATGACCATTTAGTTAATGGGAGATATGAGTTGGTTTTTACATATTCTGGATGCTGTTACAATTACTAAAAGTATTAATGACTTAATTTGTCATCTTTTGAGGACAAATATGTTAAATGTATATTACGTTTTTCCTCCAGGAACTTAGTGTAGGAAATAGATCAGCTTTATGTCAATAATCATGTGAGATAGGGTGGACTGAGAAATGACAATATCTAAAGCTAGAATATCTAGCTTTCATATCACAGAATGACAAATTATGGTTTCTTCTAATCCTACCACATTACTAGCCAATGTGATAAACAACCAGTAAATTTGATGCAGGTAGTACTTGAGTTACCTCTGTAATGGAGCATACTCATCACAGTTGTAAGTTGTGACCATCATTAAGCAAGATACCCACCTGATCATCTACTTAATGATACCCAATCTCTGTTCTTCCTGATGCAAGTATGAGGTGCCTCAGAAGTGGGGAGACCCTGGGACGCTTAGCACAGGTCCAGACTCAAAATGCAGCAACTTCCCAGATCCCTGTGCTCCTCTTTCCTCAGGGTCCCTTTTGGGCTTGCTTCCTATCCCACTGGATACCATACACTCTTTCCCATCTATCCCCAACATGGATTGTTCACTTACCTTTTGGATAGATCTCCTTCCACAGAGAGGAGGGGGTCAAGCTATTTTCCAAAGCACCTGAAGGCCAGACAAGGAATAGTGGATGGAAAATGACCAAGGAGCAATTCAACCTAGAAACAAGCAGGAACTTTCTGACAGTGAAAACCATCAACCAATAGCTTGCCTTCAGAAGTTGTGGGAGCTTCATCACTTGAGACTTTCAAGAAGTGATTGGACTGCCATTTGTACGAAACCGTGTAGGGTCTCTTGCTTGAGCTGGGAGTTGAGCTAGATGATCTACAAGGTCCCTTCCAATCTGTTAATCTGCTAAATTCTAGAAACAGCTGCTCTACCACACAGCCTTCCTACACAATGGAGACTGAATGAGTCCATTCCAGAAGCAGATGCCACTTTGGGAGCAAGCACATCCGCGCCCGGGAGCTGCAGAGGCAGAAATGTTGTCGGCGCTCCCGGATGACGAAGCCACGAAAGCAACTGGGGAAGGACGAGAACCTTCCTGCCTCTGCTGGACTTCGCGCGCTCCTCACGACTGCAATATACGTCCAGAAGCAGCTTTTGTGGCTAATGGGGTTTGGGCTTCCAGCCCAACAGCCCCTGCCACTTCTGGACGTCTATTGCAGTTGCGAGGAGCACGCAAAGTACAGCGGAGGCAGGAAGGTTATTGGCATTTCCGAGAACCCTCCTGCCTCTGCCGGTTGCCCAGCTGGCACCGCCCCACGCGCGCACTTCCTCCTCCTCCTCCCCCCTCTTCCTCTTCACTTCCCAAAAGCTCTTCTCCTTACTGGAGCTTAGCGGGAGCCGTGTAAAAGGGATGGGAGGAAATATATATTATTATTATATATTATTATTTCATGATGAGAGGTGAGATTCTGCCTCCCCTGCCTCCCCTGACCGCACGTCCCTGATTAAATACCTAATGCTGCAATCATATACCAACTTTCTTGAGGAAATACTTCATTTATTTCAGTGGGACTTACATATATCTTTTTTTAAAAAAAAAATCTCCCTGAAAATATGTCCTCCCCAGATAAGAAGCCCAATTGGGCTATTGAGCGTATGTGCTAAAATAAGCCCTTCCCTGAAAATAAGCCCTCCCCAAAAATATTGCAACACAGCAACAGCCATGAGGTGACCACGCTCACCGCCTCCTGCACTTCAACAATAGTAAGACCTCCTTGAAAATATTGACAAGTGCTTATTTTGGAGGTCAAAAGAAAATATGACCCTGCCTTATTTTCGTGGAAACACAGTGTGTGTGTGTTTGTGTGTGTGTGTGTGTATGTGTGTGTATAAAAAATTATTTATGGTCTAGCATAACTCTGGAGCGCCTCAAGCAATTTCAACCAAACTTGGTACACAGATGACTTACCCTCTAGAAACAAATACTGGGGGGGGGGGAGGGTTGGTAAGACACCCCTGGTGTGTGTGTGTGTGTGTTCCAGCATAACTCTGGAATGACTGGCCCATTAAGGAGAGCGAGTGCAGCATCCTAGAGTGGCAATTGTTTGCCATGTCATGGGAGGGAGAGGGGAGAGCCTGGGCTATTAAGGAGAACAAGTGTGGCATCCTAAAGTGGCAACTGTTTGTGATATCAGTTCCTTCGCAGCTTCCTCTGGAAAGCCAGCCATGACGTTCACCCTCCAGTGGACCAATGGGGAAGTGCCTGATGGATTTGGGGCAATGTGCCAGGATTGTAGACAGGGCAGGAAAGAGGAGTGCATGGGAGGGGGAAGGAGAGGGCAGGGATGACGGGCATGTGGATAGGGGGAAGAAAGGTCCCTCTCAATGGCTCCCTGTCAGAAAAACACTTCAACGTCTATAAATACCAGGCAACACCGAGTTATCAGCTAGTTTTAGCATAAAAATGTCCTAGTTTTCATGGCTATTTTTCTTCTTCGCCCATATTAAAATATTGAAGATATACATTGAAAAAAGTAAATGCATACATGTCCACATTATAAGTTTATCCAGAATCATTTTTCCCTACAGGGTAAATATTCTACCAGCTGAAAATCACAGGCACATAATAGTTTGCAAATGCAACTTTGGATCAGTGACTTATTGATTTTCATACAGTAACTGCTCATTTCTGGAACACTGTTGTCCACTATTAGTTTAAATTGAGGTGCCAGATTGTACGTCTAATCCACTGTATGTTGTAGAGAAATGACATAGTATTAGTAAACATTTTACTTGGGATATTTATCTGAAAACTGGCAGATAAATATAAGAAAGAAGAAAACACAGAAATCCAAACCATCCATCCATGAATTTCTACCACAATGGAGGCAAATCAGGCTTCATCTATCATTTTTGTTAAACTCTGATAGACCTCCATACTGAATTAAAGGAGCATAACACTTAAACTTGGGCCTTCTTCAGTCATTTTGTCATTGCTTAAAATGGTATGAACTAAAGGGCCACCATCAGTGAGCTGTTGGACAGCATTACTGGGTCTGTTGTGTGGATGCTTGGGTGGTTTAGGGATGGTGAAATTTTGTGGGTGGGGGTCAGGGATGGGTTGCTGCTGGCATTATTGCTGGTTCGGCATGCAAACATTTTTGTATAAACATTTTGTGTGCGCACGCACACCAAATGCTCTCTCAATGCACGTGCGCATTTGCAACTAAAAGTGCATGTTCAAAATGTTAAAAAAGGAAATAAAATTACTTTTCGACAATGACATTTGTTCTGCACATTCACAGAACCAAAAATCAAGATGGTGCTGCCAAAGGAGAACTGATTCGGGGGGGTGGCAGGCCTGGGTCGCTTCTGGTTCCAGCGACCCAAGCCACCAAGTTACTACCGGTTCATTCAAACCGGTAGGAACCCACCTCTGTTGGGGGGTGTTTGTGGATTGTCATGTGTGTTGGGTCTGGTCTCTGGGTGTTATGTGAATTTCGTTGTATGGGTATACTGTGTATATACGTAAAATGACAGTAAAGTATTTACTCGGTTGCCATCGAGGATTTGGACAGGTTGCGTGGACGTCTGCATCCTACCACATGTTTATTGGACCCGTGTCCCTCCTGGCTTGTACTGGCATCCTGGGAGGTTACGCGCGACTGGCTCCTGGGCCTAGTGAACGCTTCGCTGGGTGAGGGGTTTCTACCGGCCGCCTTGAAAGAGGCGGTTGTGAGGCCCCTGCTCAAGAAGCCTTCCCTGGACCCAACGGACCTAGTCAATTACCGTCCAGTCTCCAACCTTCCCTTTTTAGCGAAGGTTGTAGAGAGTGTGGTGGCACAACAGTTTCCACGTCACCTGGAGGAGAATGATTATCTAGACCCGCGCCAGTCCGGCTTCCGACCCGGGCACAGCACGGAGACGGCCTTGGTCGCGTTGGTTGATGATCTCTGGAGGGCCAGAGATAGGGGTTGTTCCTCTATCCTGGTCCTATTAGATCTCTCGGCGGCGTTCGATACCATCGACCATGGTATCCTGTTGCACCGGCTAGAGGGGCTGGGAGTCAGGGGCACCGTTTTACGGTGGTTTGGCTCCTACCTCTCTGGCCGGACGCAATGTGTGTTGGCAGGGGAGCAGAGATCGACCCGGACCCCCCTCACATGTGGGGTGCCACAGGGGTTGGTACTCTCGCCTCTCCTGTTCAACACATACATGAAACCGCTGGGCGAGATCATCCGTGGCTTTGGGATGGGATACCATCTGTATGCTGATGATACTCAGCTATACATTTCCACCCCGAACCACCCCAACGAGGCCATTGAAATGATGTCCCGGTGTTTGGAGGCCGTACGGGTCTGGATGGATGGCAACCGACTAAAACTCAACCCTTCCAAGACGGAGTGGCTGTGGCTTCCGGCCTCCCGGTTCAACCAATTACTTCCATCACTGGCCATTGGGGGCGAGCAACTGGCCCCCATGGAACGGGTGCGCAATTTGGGCGTCCTCCTGGATGCCCGGCTGTCCATGGATGACCATGTAACAGCCGTGGCAAGGGGGGTGTTCCATCAGGTTCGCCTGATGCGCCAATTGCGCCCCTTATTGGACCGGAATGCCCTACGCACAGTCATCCATGCGCTGGTGACGTCTCGCCTGGACTACTGCAATGCTCTCTACATGGGGCTTCCCTTGAGATGCACTCGGAGACTGCAGTTGGTCCAGAACGCGGCCGCGCGGGTGATTATGGGGAGGACTAGATACTCCCCCGTAACACCTCTCCTGCGCGAGCTGCACTGGCTTCCTGTAGTCTACCGAGTGCGTTTCAAGGTTTTGATTATGATCTTTAAAGCGCTTCATGGCACAGGACCTAGTTACATGCAGAATCGCATCCTGCCCCATACATCCCTACGACCAATCCGCTCACACAGAGAGGGACTTCTTCGGGTGCCGTCCGCTAAACAGTGTCGCGGGGCGACACCCAGGAGCAGAGCCTTCTCTGTGATGGGCCCAGCCCTGTGGAATGACCTCCCCCATGACATCAGGATTACTTCCGATCTCCGCTCCTTCCGTGTACAGCTGAAGACCCACCTCTTTCAATTATCTGGCCTGGCTCAACCGTAAATTTTTTCTTATTCCTCCTGACAGTCCTTTTAAATTTTAAATTGTGGTATTTCTAATGGGGTATTTTAATGGTGACTTTTAATTGTCTAAATGTGATGTAATCTGTTACCTCCTCCGTGCATGTATGTCCGTGCATGTATGTCTTAGTATATGTGTGTATTTGGATGTCTATGTGTTTGCACATGTTTTATGTTTTATATGTTTTATTGTACGCCGCCCCGAGTCCTGTCTGGAGAGGGAGCGGCTAATAAATTTAAATTTATTATTATTATTTATTATTAAAGTTTTAAAGCAAAAGAAATGAACACATGGCATTTTTAAGTGAGGGGTAAACCTCTTGTCTTCTTCTACAGGGAAGAATCATGACTCAGCTGAAAGGCTAATCCATTTCTACTTTATCTTAAACAACAGCTTGTAAGCGGTGACAAAAAACAGCACTTCTAAAAATGTGGCATTTTGTTTCATGATATTTCACAACAGAGACTTCTTTTTGAAAAATTGGAACTATTTATGCAATGATTGATATTTCATATGTATGGGATATGCATAGATTGTTTATAGCTTTATTCTCTAGTTTGCATTGGTTTATTGACAGGCCTTTTTTGGTACTGTTTTGGCATCCTTGTGAATTCTTCTTTCAAACAGTTTACGATTGGACCTACCAGATAAATAAATGACCATATTTTGTAAAAAAAAAAAAAAATCCAATTAGCTCTATTAATCTTTAAAATTTAAAATGTAAAGAGTCGTGAGGCATGTCATAATGAAGCAAAGAATCACTTTGTCCTAACAAAACTGACTCAGACCAGATAAAGTAGCAACTTTTGGAAAGGCTTATGCAGTTTATGGAAAAGATAAAAGGAACTCAAGGAACACTTGCTAGAACAGAGAAGTAGAACCTTAATAATGGAATGGGACAACTTGCCAATTCTCTGTGGGACAACTTGCCACATCCAAATTGCCATAGGCCAACTTGCTGTGGGACAATTCAACAATTCAATTTAATCATTATTAAAAAAAATATTTAAATTTTTGTCATTCACATTTCATTTTGTCCTTCCTTTTACATCCTTTCTTCAATTCGATATTGTTTTAACCCTTGTCTTGTGGTAAGTTGTCTTATGGCAAGTTGGCTGTGACAAATTGTCCTATGGCGAGTTGGTCATGGAGAATTGGCTGTGGCAAATTGGCTACAGTGAATTGGCCATCGTGAAGTAGCCATAGCGAGTTGGCAGTGACAAATTGTCCTAGACCTCCTTAACAAATGCCAAAAAACCCTCCTCCCTTTTTACATCCCTGTAAAAAGCTTTCCAAATAACCTAGAATTAAAGCAAATGATTTTTTTTTAAAAAAGGATAAATTAAGTTACCAGGGAGGGGGATTTAGTTCCTAAGGGATCCTGCCTTTGCTCAAGTAAAAAAGATCACTACATAAGCATTTGTGTTATTATTGAATATATATAGTTGTGTTAAGCCCTGCTAAAGGAAATAACTTTTAGTTGACTCTAACAGTTAGCTCCAACTGTTTTGGAGGGAAACTTGATACATTCATATTTGGGCGGGCTTTTTCAAGTACTATGATTGGTTAAGGCCCCGTGGGCCTAGAATATAAATTACAGGCATTTGCCTGCTGTTCCTCAGTTCAATTTTTGAGTCAATAAAAGCTGTTGTAGCTATGCTGGTCTGGTTCTTGCCTACTAAAGCCCACTACACAATATTTTGCTTTGACCATTATTAGTGAGCAGAACTCTCTATTCTCCCCTTGGAGACTTATGATATACTTGGCTTAAAGTAGGAGATAAGGATAAGGGATTTGTTTTTCACCTGCAATAACTATAGAACCCAGAGAATGGAGGTAGGTCAGGGCTCATCCTTCCTCAACTTTAGGGCTCCAGATGTTGAATAGAGAAGTTGGAAGTGGTATAGTAGGAACATTCAATTGAAAGTGAGTCAAAGTCTTCACATGATTACAGTGCTGAACATTTAAATCCACTCTTATTATCAAGTCAGACTGAAAATGATTAAAGCAGAACACAGGCATGGAAGAATAGGAAAGTGAGTTTGTGTATCTGATATTTCTAAGAAGCGAGTCTGAATAAAAATACTCAATGGTAGGAGTTTTTGCGGCAATATCTGTGATTTTCAGCAGACATTTGAAAGGTTTTAATTGCAGCTTGCAATTTACAAGTCATTATTAAACTGCACATTAACCAAGTCAGAGAACATTGAAAAAGTGTTGAAAAGGCAGGAGGGAGGGAAGAAAAACTCAAGCGGCATGTGGCTGAACAATGAACATTAAACAGACATAATTTGTTTTAATCTTTGTACAGCTGAGAATGTGTTAAGGAGAGTGAATAGCAGCTCCTTTAATGGATACTTGATTCAACATAGAGTCTATAAGCCTAGACCAAACTAGAAACTATGAATAACTTGAACAGCTATATACAACAGTCTAAGTTGTGATATTCTCAAAACATCCAGGCAAAAATGGCATATTAGTGGCAATTTTATTGAGCAAATGAGACCATACAAATATTTGGGCATAATATTTCAGGATTCAATCAGGGATAAGGAGTGCTCAATTCCAACAACAATTGCCCAAGATTTTTATGGCAAACAGACTTGCCCCTATAAACACAAAGACTTCCATCATCTTAAAAAAGTACAATCTGTTCTATTCTTGCCTGACAGCTAGCAACAGCCAAGTCGCGCCTGATTGGCTGAGCGCGGGCTGTTCAGGCTGTTTCCATTGGCTGCCCTGCTTGACAGCTCCGTATAAATAGCTATCAAGCAGGGAAGGTGCTGAACCTCGTCTGTTTTGTAGTTACAGTTAACCTGTTCAATAAACGCTGTTAAAGTTGCCTCAGACCTGAGTCCTGCCTCATCCTTTGGCTATCATACACTGGCGACGAAGGTGGGATCTCCGAAGGCCATCTAACAGCGTACTGTAGTGAGCAAACGAAGTTCCCTCAGCCAACGCCGAGGCTAAGTTCCGCTCCGCGCACTTTCGCCTCATCGTCGCGGCGACCGTCACAATGGCATACATGCCATCCTTCGTTCCATTTGGCTCCGCCGGTGAGACCTGGGCTGGGTTCATGGAGCAGTTTGAATGTTTTCTAATAGGGAACGGCAATCAACACCTGCCCACAGACCGAAAAGTCAGCTTTTTCCTCAGTTGCTGTGGCCCGGCTATGTTCAACTCGGCCAGGGCTCTCGCCGCACCGCTGTCGGCTCACACCCTCACTTGGGACAATTTGACAGCTAAACTGAGGAATCATTACACCCCGGCACCCTCATGGATCGCCCGTCGTTATGCGTTCCGCCAATGCGTGCAAAAGGAAACTGAGTTGATCAGTCAGTTCCTGCAGGTGTTGCGAACGGCGGCGATCCCATGCGAGTTTGCTGACTTGGACGACTCCTTAGTGGAGCAGTTCATCTGAGGGGTCAAGGACCGTCGCCTGAAGCGGCGAATGCTGGCCCGCCCAGAAATCACGCTGCAGGAGGCGGTGGAAGAGGCCACAGCCGTGGAGCTCTCCGACCAGTCCACGGCGGAGTTGAGCCACAACCAGCTGCCTCCTCCACCCAACCGGGCCTGTCTGATCGACGAGCTCATGCCACTGGACGAACCCGAAGAGGAGGTGATGCCCTCAGCCATTGCCCCCTCCCTGTCACTGACCCACAGGCCGTCCCTTGCCTCTCTGTCCTTTCTATAGCTGACTTAGATCTGCCACTGACTGCCAGTGATGTAGTTGCCCTTTCCAGGGCCGACCCTATCCTTTTGCAGGTCATGGCTTGGGTCTTGAGGGGTTGGCCTGAGGGGGGGATTTCTGACGAGTTCCGCCCCTACAAGACCCGGCAGCTGGAGCTGTCTCTCCACAGTGGGTGCCTCCTGTGGGGGGACAGGGTGATCATCCCACCCGACCTGCACCACCAGGTGTTGTCTTCTCTCCATGTGAGCCACCTGGGCATAGCACGAATGAAGGCACTTGCCCGGAGCTATGTCTAGTGGCCTCCCATGGATGACGAGATAGCAGCCTGGGTGGCCAGGTGCTCCCCCTGCCAACTGTCCTGACCGGCACCTCCGGCAGCTGCCCCTAGGGAATGGGAGCTGCCCAGGGGTCCCTGGTCACGCCTACATCTCAACTTTGCGGGCCCCTTCCATGGCCAGATGTTCCTGGTCATCGTGGATGCATAGTCTCACTGGGTGGAACTTGTCCTCATGGCTTCCACGACAGCTGAGGCCACCGTCCGAGCCTTGTGGCGCCTATTCGCCACTCATGGCCTGCCAGACATTGTCGTCTCCGACAACAGCCCACAATTTGCATCAATGACCTTCCAGGAGTTCCTGGCTGGGCTGGGCATCCACCATGCCCTGGTCGCCCCGTACCATCTGGCCAGCAATGGCCAGGTGAAACGTACTGTACACTCTGCCAAGGAGGCCTTGGACAGGATGGACCGGGGCGACTGGCCTGCAAGGGTGGCTGCTTACCTTTTGGGTCAGCATTCCACCCCTTGCCCCATTTCTGGAAAATCCCCGACTAAGCTGCTGATGGGCTGGCGCCTGAGGACCACCCTGGATAGATTGCACCTGCTCTATTCTGGGGAACAGCCTGGCAACCTGGGGCCCCCTCCCTGTAGTTTCTGGGGTCCCTGTCTGGTCCAGGTCTTACTCAGGGGATCCCAGGTGGGTGCCTGCCACCATCACCTCCATAACTGGTCCTGTTCTTACAGGGTCCACCTACCTGATGGCACAGAATGGCGGTGCCATGTGGATCAATTAAGGTGCCACCTACCACCAGAGACGTCCCCTCAAACCAATCCATTGAGGCTGGCCACCGCCATTCCACAGCCAACCTCCGGCGTTCCACCACCGGCAGCCTCAATTCAGAGCGAGTCCCGTTTCGACCTGGGCCTTGCATCGCTGGACACCGCCTGCTGGCCGTCACTTCACGGGCCGTGCTTTCCCAGTCATGCCCCTCCTGGTTTCCCCTCTCCACAGGCCTTCCTACAATCAGGCCTTTCCTGCTCCGACGCCACCCTCCAGCAGTCACACGCAAGCCCACCTCCAACGACCGCGCCCCCTCGCCCACTCCTACCTGGGTTGCAGGCTCCATCTTCTGGACCAGGCTCGATGACGACACCCGGAGCTCCACTCCCTTCAGGGAGGAGCTTCCACAGGCACAGCCTCCGCCGGCGACTTACCCTCAACTGAGGCGTTCTGGGCGGATCCAGCGTCACCCCGCGTATCTTCGCAATTACGCTTGCACAACTCTCGCGCAGGCGCCTCGCTGGAGGGGAAGGAGTGTTCTATTCTTGCCTGACAGCTAGCAACAGCCAAGTCACACCTGATTGGCTAAGACGCGGCTTGGCTGAGCGTGGGCTGTTCAGGCTGTTTCCATTGGCTGCCCTGCTTGACAGCTCCGTATAAATAGCTGTCAAGCAGGGAAGGTGCTGATCCTCGTCTGTTTTGTAGTTACAGTTGACCTGTTCAATAAACACTGTTAAAGTCCTGCCTCATCCTTCAGCTATCATACATACTAGATTCCTAAGTGTGGTTTTTGGTATTCCCTGTTTGGTATTCTCAAATGATGTTCTATAGACATTAGTTTAAAAGAGTTGGCAAAGCAGACCTGTACATTAGCTTCAGATTAAATTAATAATATTGTTCAGAAGCCCTAGTCTTCTTAACATTGCATGATCAACATCATTCCATATGGATAATTTCATTAGCATCAAAACTAAGGAGTTGTAGTCTTTCTCAATTATTATGACATCCACTGGACAAGCAAAAGCCAAACTAACATAAAATGGGGCAGAATGTCAACAAACAAAATGAGCTAAATAGAACCATCTAGGTACAGTTTGAAATCCAAATATGTTCTTTCCCTAACTATCATTTATAATTTTTCAAGGCACTAGTATACCTTTTTTTTTTTTGGCCTTTTCAATGTCTTAAAAAAATTCAGTGCCTTTGAGTCAGTGATTCCTGATAAGTGCATGAACAAGTTCCCTGCAGTTCTTTGGGGCAAGATTTTGGAAATAATTTGACATTGCCATCTAGCTAGGACTGAGAGAGAGTCACTGGTCCAAAGTCACCCAGCTGGCTTTCATGTCTAAGGCAGGACTAGAACTCACAATATGCCATTTTCTAGCCCAGTGCCTTAACCAATACCTCAAACTGGTTCTCATTTTAAGTGCATTGCTCTCTGCAATTAGGTAATGTTGGATTTCTGCTGATATCCCCTATGATAAATGTGTATGCCTTTTTTTTACCCCTGGGATCTGCTAAATCAGTAGCACAGAGGTACAGCACCACATCTATCCTAGGGAAATATCCTGCCAGATAGTTTTCCATGTCAACCTCCTTTTGCCAGATTCAATCCCTTATTCTACCTATAAAGTGACAATATTTGTCTCTGGCTCCTTGGCTATTAGAGAATAACAAAGGTGTAAACGTGATCCTTTTGTTTAGGTTCAACTTTTCCTTTGCTGCCTATATTCCAAACTTGACTTAGCTTGTTCTTTGCTCTTTGTGCCTTCTTTTCCCTCATGGACCTTTCTTAAATTGAGTTGTTAAATTGTTAAATTAAATAAACCAAATCTACACTTTCATATTAGAGACGTAAATTCTAATTATTAGAATTCGTTATACTTGCATGTCTAGATTGCTTGATCTGCTGATTACTTATAATCTGTAGTTTCATTTTATTCATTTTGGTTATTGTGTTTTATCACTACTTTGTATTGTTCCTACCATTTTCCCTGAAAATAAGACAGGGTCTTATTTTCTTTTGACCTTCGAAATAAGCGCTTGGCCTTATTTTCAGGAAGGTCTTATTATTTTTAAGGTGCAGGAGGCAGCCAGCGTAGTCACCTCATGGCTGCTGCTGTGTTGCAATATTTTCAGGGAGTGCTTATTTTTGGGGGAGGGCTTATTTTAGCACATGCGCTCAAAATCCCGATTGGACTTTTTATCCGGGGAGGTCTTATTTTCAGGGAAACAGGGTAGTATATAGTATAACTGTGGAGTTTTTTGGGGGGAGGGTGTCAGCTAAGGTCAGCTATGTATTGCTATTATCTGAATGCTGTTTTTGTAATTCAGGCTACTTACTACTTCTCTTTATCATTCTAAATTTAAAGGAGTGTGAATTACTGTAAGTCAGATGGGTGTTCTGCTGAAACTATGATATCCATTATAATAATCCACTAAAGTCAATAAGCATTTGGCCCAATGCATATCTACTGCACTAAAAATCGCTAAAGAAGGGATGTGTTACTTATTTGATCTTCATCTAAGATTCCATTACGTGAAATAGTGGCTTTGGCAGAAAGATCCATCTTCTCATTTTAGTTTAAGGAATATTACCATAAGGGAATTATTTTCTTGCAGGTACTCTGATCAAAACTGTGATACAGCCCATTAGAATCTGAACACTGCATAACATTTAGAAATTCCTGACAGGGGAAGTAGAAAGCTTTCATCAATAGAATTGCCATCACAGCGTTTAACCAAGTGAAAGAAATACATGATTTTGATTTCCCAGGAATCAAACCTAAATACAATTTATAACTCCTATCATATAAACTTAAATTTCAGTTTAGTATTTTCTTAATGCAAACCGAACCATAGCTTTGTTTCTTGTATATTTAAAGAGAAATAGTTTGGATTTATCTGGATTATATACACAGTATATTCAATAATATGTTTACTAAGATTTGGTCCTGTTTATTTATTTAATTAAAGAAAACAAAAAAAAAGACATAAAGGAACAAGGTGAGGGGGGAGAAGAATAGAATTAAATACATATGTGTTCTGCCCCCCCTCTTCATACACCAAAGCACGCCGAGACAAAGATACTGCACGATTATTTATTAACACACAGACTAGACCTTGGCAGCAATCCAGCACAGATGAGACCTTGGCAGCAATCCAGCACAGACTAGGCCTTGGCAGCAATCCAGCCTGCCAAGATAAGACAAGACCTGATAGCTTCTCCAGCTATGGTAAATATGTTGATTCCTGCAAACAGGTTGTGGAAAGTCCGTCCTTAAATACAGTCTTGAGAGGAGCCTAATTACAACCACCTGAGTTCAATTATCTCCTGTAACTGCATAGCTGTTCTTTATGTCTATTAGCCCTCTGCTGCTGGGCATCCAGAACCACCTTCCTTGTCTCCTCCCCACTGCTCCAATGCATGACATCAGGAGCACATTCCCCTTGGCTTTCACCACTGCTCCATGCCTCAGGCGCCTCCTGATGGCCAACCAGCCTCTCTGATTCCTGCTCGGAGTCGGAACCCTGTCCAGGGTCCTCCACATCTTCCAGAGCCGAGTCATAAGGGCCCTCACTGTCAGAGTCTGGTTGCAGCTCCAACGGCTCCTGCTGGCCCACAACAATACGATAGTATCTCATGCATTAATATACCTACATAAAGTTCAAACAACTGTTTTAATAAAGATGCTTATTTACAATTTCATTTTATATTCATTCCACTCAATTTGTTGAGGAGACATATCTTTTTCCTCCTGTTGATCTTTCATAGCAAAAGCTGCCATTTTATGGAAGTTCTATTTTGCACAATAAGATTTGCAAATGTATTCTACAACTATCCCTAATGTGTGAATGAGCTGACGGTTTGTCCCTTGGCTGATAACTGATCACAACTTGTCTGAAGGGAAGCCATTTCAATGTGTGTATGTCTCTCCCTCCCCCCCTCTCCTTCGGTCCCTCTCTCTGACCCTCTCCCCCCATTTTCTTTTTCTATCCATTTATACATCCATCGTTCAAAGTTTGAAAGGGGACTCTGATCCCACAATTTTAAGAGAGGATTCATGTATACCTATCAGTGGTGGGATTCAAAATGTTTTACTACCTTTACTACTGTGGGCATGGCTTGGTGGGTGTGACATGGCTTGGTGGGCATGGCAAGGGAAGTGTTATGTCTGCGATTCATGAACGTGCCGACACAGAGACTCTCCCTGATTGGCTGAGCATTTGACAACCATTGGCGGGAGAATGGACCATTGTGATTGGCTGCCCCATTTGACAGCTCATATATAAAGAGCTGTAAATCAGAGATTTCCCTATTGCCGGTTCCAGAGTTGCCTATTGTTATTGTTAGCTGTCTTGCCTCAGTCCTTGCCCACCTGGTTCTCCCTACACTGGCAATGAAGGTGGGATATTGGGCTGAGGTGAAAGAGTAAGTGAAGTCATCTCTTAGAGCTGA
Organism: Natrix helvetica; assembly: GCF_964273705.1. NCBI lineage: Eukaryota > Metazoa > Chordata > Lepidosauria > Squamata > Natricidae > Natrix > Natrix helvetica. The sequence continues at coordinate 80,787,805 of NC_138549.1, read as the reverse complement.
GGGATGTAGAGCTGAACGCTGCCTTCCAGTCAATAGCGACGATACGTCGTTTTGAGGCAATCTCTTCAGCTGCTTTTCCTTTTAAGGATGGCTATGCTAGCCACGTTTGCAGCTTTCAGTCTGGCAACTGAGACCTGGGATGTGTATTTGGAGCATTTTGAATGCTTCCTTGAGGCAAATGGTTTTACTGACTTGTCCAGTGGTCACAAGCAAGGCTATTTTTTGGGGTTCCTGTGGCCATGAAATGTTTGGGATGTTTGGGCTTTAGCTGCCCCATAGCCAGTCCACACCATGTCATGGGAGACTCCACTCGAGAGACTAAAAAATCACTACACCCCAGCTCCTTCCCGTATCATCAGGCGGCATGTATTCCAGCAAAGGACTCAAAAAGAAGGGGAGTCTATAAATCAATACATGGCTTCCCTCAGGACAGCTGCATTCTATTGTGAGTTTAGGGATTTAGAAGATGTCCTCCTCAACCAGTTAGTCTGCAGGATGAAGGACATGTGGCTACAGCGCCATTTGTTAGTCTGAACTGAGCTGAACCTTCAGTCAGCACTGGATCAGGCTCAGGCATCAGAAATGTCTGACAGGTCCACTGCTGAAATACAGAAATTCCAACCTGTGGCTGTGCCTGCCAGCCAGACCGTAGCCATCCACCATGATGAGGTTGATGGGGATGATATATCTGAAGATGAGGTTGCAGGTGTAGCATTTTGGCATCCTTGGAGCGTAGCCTCTTCCTCGGAAGGGACGTCTGGCTGGAACCTTTGATGCTGGGGGTCGTTGCAGATGTGGTGTAGCTAACTTGATAGCTTCCTCTTCCACTAAAAGTCTGCAAACATGGTTAACTGTGCGTTGAGCAATAGGCACGTAGTTAATCTTTGCAACAGCATCTTTCCATTCATAATTCAATGAGTTAATGATGATGCTAACCATTTGGATATCATCGATTACATGGCCATTTTGTCTCAATTCACTTCTCATTCTTTTCAGTTTGGTCAAATGTCCACCAATTCATTCACCAGGTTTCAACTTCGAACCGTGGAACTCAGACATGAGCAAACATGAAGATTCAATTGAAACGGGCCTGTAGCAATCTTCCAAAATAGCCCAAATTTGTTGGGCAGTTGCATCAGGTGGAAAGATACCCTGGATCTCAATTTCCATTGACATGAGCAAAGTCGTGATTGCTCTGTTTTCCAGGTCTCTCATTGCAGGTGTCCATGGCTGAGGGGGAGGATTAAAAATCATGCAGTATGTGCCTTCTCTTCGAAGCAAGAGCGAAATTCCAAAGTTCGACAGACGTCTTTTGTGGACTTTAGATAGTGGAGCAGCTGTGCACGTTACTCACAGAAGGGAACTTTTCACAGAGATGGGCGAACCAGAGCCCGAGTATCAAGAACTGTATTCCTTCACCAACCACACTTGCAGGGTTATGGGAAAAGGAACTGTTTACATTGAAGAGCTTGATACATACATCCCTGATGTTTATTACATACCTTCAGCAACCAGTAATTTGCTTAGTCAAAGTCACTTGTCTAGAGATTTAAAGTTCCAGGTTCACCACCTCGGAAAAGCAAGTTACTTAGTTAAAGACAGTGATATTGTTGCTGAAACTATGCTGATTGGTGGTGTTTATTACTTAAAGCCAAAGCCTAAAGGGAAAGCACAGGCAAGTATGCAAACTCCAAAAAGGCACAACACGGGCCCAGAGAGAGTTGGTTCAGAGAGAGAAACCGTTACTGTGCCAAAGGCTCCTAAAGCCAACAAACAGAGAAAACAGAAACAGGTTGCTCAGAGCAAGCCTGAGGTTCCTCATGAAACTGTTAATGTTGAGAATTCACTAACTGGTAAACCTTTGCATTCCAGGTGTATTCACAAGTGACACAGAAGATTGGGACATGCCAGTTTCCGTGTTCTTAGAAAGATGTCGGAGTTCACAAAAGGTTTGGATCTAAAGGGGTGTAAGGTGTTTTTGGATTGTGCGGTTTGCAAAAAGGCTAAATCCAAGGCAGCTGCAATTCCAAAACACGCTACACGCTGGTCAACACGCATTTTTGATTTGGTACACACTGACATAGTAGGTCCTTTCCCACCAACAATTGGTGGCAGAAAGTATTTTCTAACAATAGTAGATAATCATTCTAGATATGGATTTGTATATCCTATGAGAGAGAAATCTGAGACCTTTCAGATCTTTAAAGACTTTGCAGCTTTTGTTTCTACACAATACCAAGTTCGCATCGCCAGAATCCAAAGTGACCATGGTGCAGAATTCATGTCTCAGCGTTTCCAGGACTGGATGCGTAAGAATGGAATTCTTCATCAAACATCTGCTCCATATACACCGGCTCATAACGGAGTCGTAGAAAGAAGACAAGGGGTTCTACAAACCATGATGCGTTGTCTTCTGGAAGATGCTAATCTCAGTAACATATACTGGGGTGAAGCAATCAAATATGCAAATTACATTGTCAACCGTACTTGGAGCAGTGTAATCAATCAACTCCTTTCTACATGCTGTATGGCTACAAGCCTGATCTCAAGAACCTCCACATTTTGGGTTCATATGCTATGGTGAACACTCCCTTAAGTCAAAGAAGAAAGGGAGGTACAGTAGCGAAAAGACTGAGATTTATGGGTATTGATGATAATTCAAAATGGTGCAAATTCATTGATACTAAACATGTGATTGTCTTTTCACAATCTGCTAATTTTGAGGAAGATATTGATTGGTCCAGGATTCATTCCAATGATCCTGAAGTTTATTTTCCTAGAGATGGTGTTCCAGATGCCACGCAGCCTGATGAATATTCGCAGGCAGATATTCCTTCTACCAGTTCTTCACAACCTGATGTTCCGTCTTCGCAAGCCGCAGATGCTGATGCTAGCGACGAACGTGAGGACGAGGATGAAGAAGAAGAAGAAGACTGGTCTGTTGTTCCTAGACGTTCCAAGAGGGTCACAAAAGGAATCCCTCCACAGCGTTATTCATGGCAACTGACAAAAACACCATTACCTTTGATTTGCAACGTTACTCTTCCTCCAGAGACATTCACACAAATCAAACAGCTTCCTGATCCAGAGCAAGACAAATGGTATGATGCAATGCAGGATGAAATGGACAGTTTAAAGAAACTTAATGTATTCACACCTGCAAAACCTCCAGCAAACAAGAAAGTCATTGGCACTCGATGGGTCTACAGAATCAAGAAGAAACCGAATGGTGAGTCTTTATACAAAGCCAGACTTGTAGCTCAGGGTTTCGCTCAACGTTATCCTGAGGACTACACAAACACTTACTCACCAACAGTCAGAACTGAAAGCGTGAAAATTGCTTTAACCACTGCAACTATTCTTGGTTTAGAAGTTTTCCAATTTGATGTGGACACAGCTTATCTACATGCAGACCTAGATGAAGAGATCTATGTGAGAAGCCCTCCAGGATTCCGAAAGCAAGAAGGGGATACCTGATTCCTGAACAAAAGTCTTTATGGTCTGAAACAGTCAGGTTTAATGTGGTATTTATGTCTTACTGACAAACTAAATTCAATGGGCTTTATTAAGTCCGAAACTGATGAATGCGTGTTCACAAAAAGATCTAACAATGCATATGAGATAATTCTTGTTTATGTTGATGATATTGTTTATATTGGTCCAAATAAGAAAATGAGTGAGATTTTTGCTAAAAGTTTGCAGAGATACTTCACACTGAAATCTTTAGGTTACATTAGCACTTATTTAGGTGTTCAAATTGAAAAGACACAGAAGGGGTTTAGTCTTTCACAAGAGGAGAAAATTGACCACATTCTACATCATTGCAACATGAAAGATGCTAGCACAACAAAGACACCCATGCAAACAGATTTTCACAACTTAACACATGAACCAAGTCCTGAGTTCGAGGATCAAACACTTTATCGTTCAGTCATTGGTTCACTATTATACATTAGTAGTTGGACCAGACCTGACATTGCACTTAGAGTTAATCTTTTATCACGACACGTAGGTAAGGCAACACAATTTCATTGGTCATGCATTAAGAAGTTGTTGAAATACCTGAAACACACTAAACACATGAAGTTATTGCTAGAACCAACACACACTGATCATCCACAGTTAATTTGTTTTGCTGATTCTGACTGGGCGAGTGACAAGAAGTAACGCAAAAGCACTTCTGGTTACATGATGTTCCTGAATGGATGTCCTGTTTACTGGCAAGTGAGAAAACAGAGTTTTGTTTCATGTTCATCTACTGAAGCTGAATATGCTTGTGTTTCAGATGCTTGTAATTCTCTAACGTGGTTTGATGCTTTGATCACAGATATCTGGACACGTCCGATCCGACCAATCACCGTGATGGAAGATAATGTATCTGTGGTTTATATTTCTGAGTCACATTTCACAGGTTCTAGGTCCAGACACATTGACATTCGTTATCAAAACACAAAGCAATTAGTTAAGCAAGGTTTTGTTAAATTGCAATATGTTTCTACACATGATCAGATTGCTGATATGCTTAACAAACCATTTCCTGTAAATCAACACGAGTATCTGCGAAAGAAGATGTGCCTTAATTGATGATTTGATGACGTCAGCCAAGACTAGCAAAAGAAGGGGTGTCACAACGTTAAAAAGTTTGCTAGACATGAACTGACACTGAAGAGTTAAACTGAGAAAGAGTTATTGCGCAGGTCATAAAAGTTCTTATCTGACAGTGATTTATTGCGCATGTCTTCACACATTCCAGAGAGAGAGGCGAAGGAGAAAGAGAAAGCTTCTGCTGAACTTTTGTCCGGCTGCCATGCTGGCAGACGGAACATTTATTATCAAAATGTAACAATTAGTTAGCTTCTGTTTTATTTACTTTTATTATTTTCGTATTAAAGTTTGTTTATTAATTAGAATATGCTTCTCAAGACTATTTTCTTTTCTTCACATCTTAATGCATATGCTGTTGGAAATCAGCCCGGTCCATAGACCTCATTTTTCTTCAGGGTGATTTTTCCCCTGACAAGGACAACGTAAGCTGCGTCAGGGTAACCTCAAACAGAAGGTGGAGACTAGAAACAAAAATCTCCTCAGGCTCCCTGTGCTGGTTGTGATGGGAACCATTCCCGAGCCTCCTGCAGGTTTAAATGGCCATTTGTTGCAGATGCAGCAAAAAGGGCCTTCTGGCCAAAGTGTGCCAAGCACCTTCTCCCTCAACTGACCAGCCACCAAACAGCGAACAAAAGGTCAACCAAACGACTAACCCAGTCTAAAGAAGATTGCTTTGCGATCTCCCATGACCGTTGCCACTCTGAGGTAGCTGCATCCAATAAGATTTACCTCAGTGTCAATATTGAAAGAGCACTGTGCCACATGAAGGTGGACATGGGCTCCTCAAAATCAATTATTTCCTGGAGCACTCTCAAACGACTAGTGCCTTCAATGTCAAAAAAACAAAAACATCTGTCATCTTGTTTCATTAAACTGAGACTATCAAGGAAATGTCATTCCCAATGTCAGTCCCATTGTGAGAAGTGGCACTTTCAAAGTGACCACCACAAACTTCAAGGTCTGGCTTCCCCAAATTGCTGTAAATGGCACCCTTCCTAGCCTATTGGGGTTAGACTAGTTTCAAGCTCTGGGACTTGGAGTTTCAGGCATCCACACAACAACTTCTGATGACTTCAATGCCCTGACTGAAGAATTCACAGAGTTCTTCAATAATGCCTTAGGTAAATATAAGGGGAACCCTATCTCCTTTAATTTGGACCCTCAGTCTAAAACCTAGGATGGTACCCCTAGCACTCCATCCTAAAGTGGATGCAGAATTAGACAAATTAATATCCCAGGGCATTTTACAGCCCACTGACCATGTGCGATGGGAAATACCCATTGTGATTCCCATCAAGTCTGACGACTCTATTAGGATATGTGCTGATTATAAGTGCATCCTTAATAGAGCCTTACAGACTAACCCCTATCCTGTCCTGGTGGTCCAGCACTTGCTGCATTCATTAGGTCAAGACACTATTTTTGCTAAATTAGATTTAGCCCAGGCATATCAGCAGCTCCCAATTTGGGGTGAGTGTAGCCCTAGGCAACTTCCAGAGCCTTATGGAGTGCTTGCTCCAGGGCCTAGTTACTTGCGGGATCGTATCCTGCCCCATACATCCCTGCGACCAATTCGCTCGCACAGAGAGGGACTCCTCCAGGTGCCGTCCACCAGACAGTGCCAAGGGGCGGCGCCTAGGAGTAGAGCCTTCTCTGTGGCGGGCCCAGCCCTGTGGAATGACCTCCCTCCGGATATTAGGACTACCTCTGACCTCCGCTCCTTCCATGTAAAGCTCAAGACCCACCTATTCCAAGTAGCTGGCCTGGCTCAACCATGATCTAACTATATCGCTCCTGACGGGTTTTTTATTTGTGTAATTTAATTGAATTTATTTATTTATTTAGGGGTTTTTAAATATTGTGATTTTAATTGTTTTTATCCATCAGCCCACCTCCTCCTTGTACACGTCTTAGTACACGTCTTTGTTATATGTATGTCTTGTTCAGATATGTATTTTATATGTTTTATTGTACGCCACCCCGAGTCCTTCGGGAGAGGGTGCAGCTAAGAAATAAATATTCATTCATTCATTCATTCATCCCTGGAGTAACCAGGGTTGGATTCCTGGGTTACCTCATAGATGCTAATGACCTTCACCCTACACCATCTAAAAATAGAGGCCCCCACACTGACTAACAAGACCGAAATGCAGGCTTTCCTGGGTCTAATAAATTTCTATGCTGTTTTCTTGCCTCATAAAGTCTCTGTGGTTGAGCTGCTGCATAGGCTTTTGGACAATAAAGCAGCATGGAAATGGGGCAGTAGAGAGGCAAGCGCTTTTGCGACTGTGAAAGACTTGCTGACATGAAATGTGGTGCTGGTTCAATACAGCGACTGTCTACCCCTGACATTGGCTTACAAATTGATGCTTCTCCTTTTGGAATTGGCGCCGTATTGAGTCATTAGCTGCCCAATGGAACGGAAGCCCCTCTAGCTTATTTTTCAAGAATGCTCTGCCCCAGAGAGAAACTACAGCCAGATAGACAAAGAAGTCCTGGCCACTATAGCAGGCATCCAGAGGTTCCATGATTATCTCTATGCCCATTTTTGTGGAATTAATAACAGACCACAAGCCATGGGTCTTTTAGCAGGTAACAAACAAACTCCACAAATTTTGTACCCTCACATATCCTCTCGAGCTGCATATAATTACAAATTGACACATCATCCAGGAAAGAATTTAGGATGTACAGATGCCCTTAATCGCTGCCCACTCCCCATTACATTATATGACCCTGCCCCTGCCCCATCACTTCTGCTGGTTGAGGACCTTTCAGTCCTCATTGCAGCAGCCGATCAAGACAGCCATTCCGCTAAGGATAAAATACTGGTTCACGTGCTAAACTGGGTGAGGAGGGGGTGGCCTCAGGAACAGGTACCTGTGGAGTTCCTCCCCTACAGGATCAGATAGCATGAGTTGTTGGCAAAAGGGGGTGTTTGCTATGGGGAAACAGAGTAGTTGTCCCCCCAAAATTACAAGAGCCCATTCTAAATGGCCAGGATTAGACCAAGCAATTACCTGTTGGGTTGCTGGCTACCAGCAATGCCACCAGTTGTGGATGGGTCCCCCACCATCCCAGTAAGGGAATGGAAGACTCCCTAGGGCCCCATGGTTACAAATTCATGTGGATTTTGCTGGACCATTCCAGGGGCAAACATCCTTGGTAGTGGTTGATGCCTACTCCAAATGGGTAGAGGTAACCATCATGGCATCCATCACACTTGAGGTGGTGATTAAAGTTTTACATAGACTCTTTGCAACCCATGGGTACCCTGACACCTTGGTGTCAGATAACGGATCACAATGAACTTCACCCTCATTCCATATGTTCCTAACAGGGAACGGTATTTGCCATGCCCAAATTGCTCCTTTCCATTACCTCCCCACTCCAGGGGAAGGTTACTTCAAAATCCCCATTTCCTCCTGATCAGCTGGGACTTAGAAGGCAGAGAATAGATGGGGTGGGGCCAGTCAGAGGTGGATTTACCGGTTCTCCAAACTACTAAATAATTTCACTACCGGTTCTCCAGAACTGGTCAAAACCTGCTGAATACCATCTGTGGTTTTTCATGCATCTCTCTCCCTACCCTCCTCTCATTTGGTCCCTTTCTCTCACACGCTCCCCCAATTTTTCTTTTCTATCCATTTAGCCATCCATTGTTCAAAGTTCAAAGGGGGACTCTGCTCCCACAATTTTAAGAGAGGACTCATGCATACCTATGCACTGTTTCATTATGTATAAAATGGAGAAAAACAAGTGAATATAGATACACAGTTTTAGATGCATCCGCTCATTGCATTCTTCAGCAGTGTATCTCCTTTAAACACCAGGATATGTAACATACACTGAAATCATTTTAGAAAATATATAAACATTCCAGGGTAGATGAGCATGTGGGTCAACAGCAATGAAAAAGAAAGGTATTTTGAAAAGGCATTCCTAATTATCTTCCCAGGATTTCCCGACATTCTTTCAGCCCCAACATAGATGCCATTAATCTAGTGGAAAAGTAATTTGAGTTAAGGAAAGTGGTAATGAATTTTTACCTCTCTCATTGAATTATTGACCGAGGACTTTATTACGTAAAATGGAAGGAAATCATATGGCTTTCTTGTTTACTTGAAGAGTTCCCTGATTCTACTTATAGGGAAAACATTTAAAAATTCACTCAGTGCCAGGCTTACAAACTGTTCAGAATTATATTCCATATTTACACTGGGAGCTGAATTTGAAGGAGAGAGAGAGAGAGGGAAAGGAAACTATTCTACACCTGGGAAAGAATAGAAAAGGGGTTGATGGTAAGAAGTGCTCCATTGTAAGCTTCTCATTCTATTTTAACTCCAAACAATATGTTGCACAGAAATGAGCTGAAACTTTGATCAACAGATTTTTTTGAAAGCCAGGAAAGGAGAGGGATAAATGATGCAAAGCATTTTCTTCCTTTCATTTTCCTTGTCTAAATAGTCCCACCCCATAGTTGCCTTCCTGTGGGTTTAAGGAAAGCTGTGTGATCTCCACTATCAAGGTGTTTTTCTTCTTCTTAAGTTTACTTCCATTGCAAAAGAAACTTCTGTGACTCTGCCTTGTTTTCAGGAAGGTCGAGAATTTCTTTTAAATTTCAGCAACTGGTATTTTTGTTCTCAATGTGTTATTGGAGGTAGCTGCTACAGCTATAGCTATTTTCTCTGTTACAGTTTTCCATCACCCTGAAAGCCTTCTAGTCTGAAGAAGTGCAATGAAAAGAGAAGCCCCTAGGGATTGGTTTTAAGCATAAGAAGACAATAAGGTTGCAAAGCACTGGAAATATGAGTATACAATCAAAGAAACAGCATCCATGCATACCCTTTTGGTCCCTTGTTTTATAAAAGTTCAAGAATATTATACTGAACCTATCACCAGGCACCTGTCATTTCTCATCAATTCGCTTCCCCTATGAAATATTTCCTAAAGCAAATCCTCTTTCACCGAATTGAAACAAAAATGTAGCAAAAATATGGACTTTTCTCCCTTGGTGAACAGTTTTAATGGCAGAAACATTGAACTATTTGTTGGAATTTCAGAAGTTAGACAATACCAAATGTACAATGGATTATCACATCCCTGCTCAAAATTTGGATTTGTTATAGGATGGAGTGCATGCTTAACACATGGATTTTTTTAAAAAAATGTTTCTTAGAATTATTGCAAATTATATAAATGCAATCAATTTTAATCTTTGGAAGCCTCCTGAGTTCAGAAGTTCTTGAGAGACATCTGCTACTGGTAGTATTTCATCACAACATACTGCAGGCATGAGGTCATCAACTAAACAGGCATTGTGAACAGAGAAGGTTGATATAATTCCAGATCCAGAAATTGGACACTGAATGTAAATTCTATGTACCTGACATACCTACAATATAATCTTGTAATAGATGAAAATTTATTCTTTAAAAAATGTCCAAAAGTAGTATCAGTGGTGGGTTGCAGGCGGTACGCCCGGGTACGGATGTACCGGAGCCTGCCCGGAGCACCAGATACCATTCTAGTATAGTGCTCTAGAGGGCCCACCCGCCTGCCTGAGCTCCTTACCAGTCTTTTAAGTCTTTGGGGCTTCTGTGCATTGTACATACAGCACCTGCACGACGCTCCGCTGAACAGCTGGAGTGTCACGGAGGTTCTCGAAGGTGCTAAGACACATGTGCGCGCTGTGTGCATGGGTGTGCACGCTGCACGCATCCATGTGGACGACATGGGGGCTGTTCCAACCGTATCAGTTGGAACGGGATCTGGAACCGAACACTGGGTATTATACACTATGAACCTAAGAGATGAAAGTGAAATTTGCTGAACCAGGACTTCAAAAAGAGCTCATGGGCTTTAGCCCACCTGAAAAAAATATCTATCTTTACTGAGGCTCAGACAAAATACAAACTAGAGAATATATGTTTGTTCTCTAGGTTCACCATCACGGAAGATGATGGGCAAAGTCAGGTGGGGATTATGAAGGATTGGGCAATCAAACTTGACATTGCTTTGTCCATCTAAATCCCCATAAATAAAGAAGAGCAAAGCTCAAAAGATCCATTTCAATTTACTAGCACTTTGGCTGGGCAATTTTCTGTGGATTTTTTAAAAAATGGACATTTGTCCATTTATTTATCTCATTTCCCTCTTTTTCAAACTTTGAATTTGATTACAATTAGATTTTAAAAAACCTTATACCCTACAGAACCCAGTGGTTAATGTAATATATGTAGCATGCAAAGTTCTGCAATAGATGCAGTTCTAAAACAATTTTTCACAATTTTAATATATTTGTGTTAAGTATTTTCATTACATTCATGAATATATGCATTTTGTGTATACGTCCTGCTGGTATATGCATTTTTCTTCAGTTTTTGATTATGGAATTGCATTGTAAAAATGTTTTTAAATGCATATCTTGAAATATAGCCTTTTCTGTTTGCCTGGAGGAATAACTTCAAAGTACAAAATTTAGGTAAGTTTGCATTAAAAATGAACTGAATATTCTCTTTTTTTGCACAACTTTAGCAGAAATATTAATCCCAAGTGTTAATACTTATTTGCTTACTCACTGCTTAGTATTTCTTCTTCTTTCTGACTAAATGAACCATACTTTTAAAAGTAAAATACTTGGTCTTGCTAGAATAACCCACTGAATTTTATAAGCTCTTTTTATAATATCTTATATCTTATGTTATGAGTTAATGTAAGATCTCTCAATTCTGTGAAATTCAGAAGGTTCAGTATTGAGGGAGTATAGCTGAAAAGAAATAAAGACACAATGTAATGTCTAGAATAGCATAGGTAATCTTGTCCCACCTACATTATCTATATCTCATTAATAATGTTCCTTGCATACAATTGAACCATTTGTTTGGTCTGGTGCCTGTGCTGTAATATACAATATACAAAAAATACCAATCAACTTTAACTCTTCTTATCAACAGATTCTAAGGAATCTTTAATTGGGTAGATGTTCTGGAGAACCTGTAGCAGAAATTTTGAGTAGTTCGGAGAACTGGTAAATGCCACTTCTGATTGGCCCTGCCCCCATCTATTCTCTGCCTCCCGAGTCCCAGCTGATCAGGAGGGAATGGGGATTTTGCAGTAACCTTCCCCTGGAGAGGGGAGGGAATGGAGATTTTATAATATCCTTCCCCTGCCACGCCTACCAAGCCATGCCCCCCAAGCCATGCCATGCCCACGTAGCCATGCTCACAGAACCGTGGTAACAAATTTGGAATCCCACCACTGGTCTATACCTTCAAAAATCAAAACTATGTTTGCTCTACAGAAGCAAAAATGTAGAAACTAGTTTGCAAGAGTATTGATACTTTTGAACTTTGAACTAATGGATCATTGAACAAATCAATCTAGATTAATCAGTCTAGGGCAGAGGGTCTCAACCTTCCTAATGCCGCGACCCTTTAATACAGTTCCTCATGTTGTGGTGACCCCCAACCATAAAATTATTTTATGTTTTCTGTATTTGGAAGTGTTAAATATCATTTTTCTATAAAGCTTTAACTTAAATGCTTTGAATATCCACATCCATTTGAATGTTTAGAAGATATAATCATTTGTGCCTTTGCAAACATTTGCATAATGATCAGGTGCAAAATGATGGGAATAAGACAGGGTAATTCCTAATATTTGCATTGCACAAGAATATTTTTCCTCATTCCTAGGTGACACTGCATCTGTTTAATTTTTCTTGCTGTAGCTTTTTAAAAAATTAGTATTATTATTATTGTTGTTGTTATTATTTAATTGTTCTTTTAACTGGGTGAACTTCAGAAGATTTCTGCCAATTTTTCCCTTCCAATTCAAGTGATAGGAAGAGTATTCCCCCCCTCCAACTAGCCCTCCAAAAATAAACTGATAAGAGGAAAAACAATTGACTTTTGTTCTCCATGGCCCAGGTTGGGAGGAAAACAAAGTAGATGGATCCATCAGTTGAGGGCTATCTCAACATACATATGTACAGAACATCTGACCATCATTGTGTCTAAAATGGAGGAAGGGCCTGGAATCCCAAAACTGATTTGATAAGCCAGCTCCAATAAATCAAACTATTGGTCCAAGACCTAACAGGATAAAAAGATAAGCAAGGCATGTCACTCACTCAACCCTAGGAAGGAGGCAATGGTGAACCACTTCAAAAATGTTGCCCAGAAAACTGCAGAGACTAATCCAGGCAGTTGTTAGGAGTCAACACTTTCTGGAAAGCAGAAAAAAGCACAAAAAAGGTGTGTAAACTTTGATACTCTTTGTGATCACGCATTTCAAGGCCAGTTTAATTTGTAGTTAGTTTACGTATGGGAGACAAATGCAGAAGATCCCAGAATCTTAGCCTTTTGCAAATGGCTGTAGCTTTGATAGGAAAAGGTCAGATCAAACCTTTCCTCAAGATGTTTAAATTCAAGATTTGAGGCAGACAAATATATAAATAATCAGTGCGGGTATGAATGTGTGTGCGTATGTGTGTGGCAGTGGTGGGATTCAAAATATTTTACTACCGGTTCTGTGGGCATGGCTTGGTGGGCATGGCTTGATGGGCATGGCAGGGGAAGGACACTGTAAAATCTCCATTCCCACCCAATTAGCTGCGACTCGGAAGGCAGAGAACAGATGGGGGCGGGGGCAGTCAGAGGTGGTATTTGCCAGTTCTCCGAACTACTCAAAAATTCTTCTACCGGTTCTCCAGAACTGGTTAGAACCTGCTGAATACGACCTCTGGTATAGACACATCCCACCCTATGAATATATATTTCCAAGGCTTTCGTGGCAACTCTACTGGCATAGCTTTTAACTCCTTTGATAATTGACCCTATTAGGATCGACACCAACAATACATACATTAATTTACCTATCTAGTATTGAACATGAAGACATCAAGCAAGGTAGCTCTTTCAGTTTATCAGTTTATTTTATTTATTTATCTGCATATGAGTAATGCTTTAGTTTTCTGGAAGGAAACCAAATTTTAGTTGAAATAAATTGGATTGCTCTACCAGGCAATATTGTGAACCAACATTTCATACAATCAAGTTAACATCAACCTTTCGAAGTAATTACAGGTAGTCCCTGATCTATGGCCACAATTGAGACCAGAGTTTATGTTGTTAAGTGAAGTGGCTGTTAAGTGATTCAAAGCCAATTTTGCAACATTTCCCCATGGTTTTAAAGCAAACCGTTGCAGTTGTGAAATGAATCATGCAGTCATTTAGCAAATCCGGCTTCGCCCATTGACTGATTGCTTGAAGCTGGTTGGGAAGGTCATGAATGGTGTTCACAGGACCCTGGTACACTGCAACTGTTGTAAATACATGCCAGTTGCCAAGCACCCAAAATGTGACTACATGACCATGGGGATGCTGCTAAGTTACTTTTTTCAGTGCCACTGTAACTTTGAATAACTAAATAAATGGTTGTAAGTCAAGAACTATCTATATATAAAAGCCCTCTAGGTTCCTTTCAGGGTGTATTGTGGTTTGCCAGCGGCCAGTGGAGCTGGCAGCAGATTTGGACAGTGAGGAGGTTGGGGAGGAACATGGGCCAATCCTGGAGTCTGGGGAAGGCTCTGATGAGGGCTCTGTGTTGGAGTCAGAGAGGGGGCCAGAACCGTATGCCAGTTATCAGCTGTCTTCAGAATCAGACAACAGTAAGGCAAATAAACAGCTGGAGTTGCCAGATGAAGGGAACACCTAAAGAACAGGGGGCGATTTGGGAGTAAGGAAGGCCATAGGTGGACGATGAATGGCCCCTCCCAGAGGAAATAAAAGAGTAGCAAAAGGGGAGTGAAAGTTTGCAGGAGATTATTGGTTCACTTAATTGGTTCATAACTCTCCGAGTCTCCTTGCCAAGCTTTGCAGATATCGGCTTGGCAGCTCTCCAAGCCTGATAAGGTCTGTGACTGTAAATCCTCCCTTGAAAGACTTTGCTGGATGTGAATGAGCAGAATTCACAGTCAATTAATAAAAGGGTTTTTTGGTCGGGACAAGGAGTTTGCTTCATGTCCTCGGGAAGCCTCAGTCAGAACAGGGTGCTCACACCCAGAACAAACAAACCAGACATGGATCATAGAGTAAACTAGGATTGCAACCTTACTTACTCTTTCACTGACTTTAGATATACCCAACTGACAAGTTGCCTTGAATGATGAACAATAAATGTATAATAAAGCTACCATAAATTCAAGAAGAAGGAAGGGGCAAAACCATAGTGCACAATAAAAATCGAGAACAGCATTGAAGTTGGGAGTAATAAAATATAATATAACTGAATTACAAAGAACATTGACTGCTCTCAACATTGTGATGGCTGCTCAGTATCTCCGTTCATTTAACATCAGACTCAGTCAGCCATGGGTTGATGGCGGATTATCTCCTACCACCAGGGATGGGTTCCGGCTGCTGCTACTGCCAGTTTGCTCAGGGATGCGCTGCATGCGCAGGTTTGATGCACGCTATGCGCTCATGTGCAGTACTAAAAAAAACCCTCTGCATGTGCAGAAGCAAAAAACAAGATGGTAGCACCTATGGCTTGGGGGGGCGTGGCCGGCTGAGTTACTACCTACTCGGCTGCACCAATCCGAACTAGTAGGAATCCACCTCTGCCTATCACTCATCTCTGCATTTCTGACTCGTTCTTTCCCTAGCCACAAGACTCTGGTTGCTCAGGTATATTGGCCCAATGGGGAATTTTTATTTCATTCTGGGTTCAACATTCTAATACAGGTATTCCTTGACTTACAACAGTTCATTTAGTGACCATTCAAGGTTACAATGGCAGTTAAAAAAGTGACTTATGGCCATTGTTCACACCTATGACTATTGCAGCCTCCCCATGCTTCACATGATCAAAATTTAGATGCTCGGCAGCTGAGTCATATTTATAATGGTTGCAGTATGCCAGGGTCATGTGATCACCTTTTGTGAACTTCTGTCAAGCAAAGTCAATGGGGAAGCCATATTCACTTAATAACCAGGTTACTAACTTAATAGCTGCAGTGATTCACTTAACAAGTGTGGCAAGAAAGGTTGTAAAATGAGTCAAAATTCACTTGGCAAATTTCTTGCTTAGCAACAGCAATTTTGGACTCAGTTGTGGTCATAATGGGGGACTACCTGTGCAGCAACTCCTCATCTTCTGAAAGATACCTCTGATACTCATCTATTTTCTTTCCACCTAATGCTCCTTCTCCTTCCCCAATCCCTCTAATATCATTGTCTAATATTCTATTGGTGACCAGCCTACCCTTCTCTAGTACTATCATATCTCTTGAATTACAAGGAAGAAAAAAAGAGATAATAACTGGACCTGGAGTGGAAAAAAAAATCTTATCATCCTAACATTCATGGAGGACCACAAGATGAGGAAGGTTCTTTTTATGCTATCTCCGAGAACTCAAATTAGTTGATTTCTTCTGAGATAGCTTTATTATCTTATTACTTTGTCAAATCACATTAACATGTATCCTTGGCACCAAGTTGGGCTGTTTCTGAAAAGATAAAGATAATATTTGTACTTCTCCCTTCCATTTTGCTAGCCCATAGAAGTCACAATTAATTTTGGTCCACATATTATTATTATTATGGTCTGTCACCCAGTTAGCCAGATGTTCAGACTGGATTGGGCATTTTTGTCCATCTATTGAGTCTTTCCCAAGGACCTGGGATGTTATTATTATTATGGTTTGTTGGACGTCAGCCAGATGTTTAAACTGGATTTGTCATGCTAGCTACTTATTGAGTGCTTCCCAAGAAATGGAATAAGCAGATGCTGTTTTTGATAGTGTTAAAGGTATTGTTGCAAGATATAAGCTGTTCCAAATAAAGCTGCCTTTTGCATTTGATTGATGGTTATTTTGTCAAGGCCAATGGTGTTCAAGTACTTGAGATGTTTGCCTGTTTTCAATTGTTGTATGTTTGTGATGAGCACACATTTTTTTCTACAGTAGTACTGCAGCTGCTGACCCTGGTTGCTCAGCTAACAGTCCTGAATTTGTTGCCAGATGTCTAGGAACTCCAAAACCTAGTTGGAGTTATTTGTTGACTTAAACCAGTGTTTCTCAAACTTGGCGACTTTAAGTCCTGTGGACTTCAACTCCCAGAATCCCCCAGCCAGCATAGCTGGCTGGGGAATTCTGGGAGTTGAAGTCCACAGGACTTAAAGTCGCCAAGTTTGAGAAACACTGACTTAAACAAAAAGTGATGTCAGGTTCCGAGTCTCCAGCACCAAGTAACAGCAAGCAACACAGTTCGTTTGATGGGTTTAATGTAGGCTTGGACATTTGGCAAAAAGTGACTGCTATTAAAGTCAGCCTTAAGTGCTGCCTCTTTCCCACTGCTTTAAGCCCCTCCTGCATGCACCTGCCCCGCAGCTTCTGGATGCCACAAAAGGCTGAGAAATTTTAGCCACGCCTAATCCATCTTTCTGCTGGCCTGCCTGCTCTCTAACCAGCTTGGCAGTAGATCGGTGCCTCGAGCCTCCAGCTGATCAGCTCTCAGGCTCTCCAGCCGATCAGTGCCGATTCCACAGCTGATTGTTGACCTGGTTCCTCCACTGCCAGCTGCCTCCCACACCATGTGAGTCCATATTAAACTGGCTTCCCCCTACATGCCTTCTCACCCCAAATGGACCCCCCCCCCCAAAAAAAAGGCAACCCTGAGACAGCCCGCTGGATACTCACCGTTTCAGGGGTTGACAACTGATTTGGTATGGATTTCTGTAAATTACATTCCACCATGCTATTGTTAAGATTATTAAAGTTTGTGAAAATAAATCTGACTCTTGATGAGATTTACAAACTTGTCATTTTGAGACAATTCACTTTTGTCACTTTTAGAATGTTCTGGAATCTTTTCCACATGACTCTCAGTTCACAACTGTTTTTGGTACTACAGTGCTTGAGAAACTATACCGTTCTAATGCTTCAATGATTTTCTGCAGGTCATACAAAATAAATCTATATAAGAAACAAATGAAAGAATACATCTTTGTCTTTAAATGGAAAGCAAACATTGACTCAGGGAATTAAATTCATTCCATCCACTTCACATTTTTAATTCCAAAGAAACCAGCAAAAGTCCTTGTTTTCAAATAAACTGTGTGAAAAAGTTCAAATGGCAACCCTACACATCAGAGTCACTTTGGTGAAATAGGCAATGTAAAAATTGGATAGGTGGCTGGCTGGCTGGCTGGAAGATAGATAGATGATAGATAGATAGATAGATAGATAGATAGATAGATAGATAGATAGATAGATAGATAGATAGATAGATAGATGATAGATAGATAGATAGATAGATAGATAGATAGATAGATAGATGATATAATCTGCAGAGATAGCTCTCATGTAATGTACACTTAGAATGAGTTAAAAAAAATAAAGTCTTGACTCATTTCTAGTGAAAAACCAGAAGAAAACATATGCAAACAGTGATATAGCTGACATAGAGTCTCTGATGCAATGCAGGAAATGTTGAAAAGGAAGATTTAGCTTTTTGAACACCTTTAATAGGCTTCCTCGGAGTTTTAATTAGTCAAAGTTCCAAGCAGTAGCTGACAGCTGGCAGAATCTCCCGTCTCCGGTTAAAGTCAAGCTAATTAAGATTCTAAAAAGAAAACACATTCTGTCCAGCACTCTTAATCAGTCAGCTTTGGTTAGAAAAGCAATATGGAATCTTTTGCCTTGACAACTTCATAACCTTGGATATGTGGACCTTCTAAATAATAATGAACCAATTTCTCAACATAGTCACTCCAGGTATCCTATCTGATGTATTAGCTGTTTCCCCCACCTGCTATTTAATTTTCTAGTATTGAGTTTCTTTAAGATCTAATTTTAAATGAGAAACTTTTGAAAGAGAAGTTTTTTGTGCAATAACCCAGACATACTGGACTGTTTCCCCAGTACTTTGGGATTCGGCAAACTGATATTAAAGTCTATCTTGAAAGGAATCTGGACTGAATTTTGCAGCACAGGGAAAATTAACAGTAGTAAATTAGGAAAGATTGACAGTAGTAAATATTAACGTAAATAAAATATTTTCATGAAAAAAAACTGGTTCTTGACAAATTAAAAAAATAGAAATATATAAAAATAGAAACCAGATGACTATGAGTTCTAGACATGAAAACAGGCTGGGTAATTTTGGTCCAGTCATTCTCTCTCAGCCCAATTCACCTCACCTCATTGTTGTGGGAAAATCAGGGAAAGGAAGCAGCATGAGGTGGCGCAATGGTTAGAGTGCAGTACTGCAGGCTACTTCAGCTGACTGCTAGTTGCAGTTTGGCAGTTCAAATGCAGTTCGGCAGGCTCAAGGTTGACTCATCCTTCCACCCTTCCAAGGTGGATAAAATGAGAACACAGATTGTTGGGGGCAATAGGCTGACTCTGTAAGCCACTTTGAGAGGGCTGTAAAAGCACTATGAAATGGTATATAAGTCTAAGTGCTTTGAGTATGTTCACTGCCATGAGTTCTTCATAAAATAATAAGGGCATGATATAAGTGAATAAATAAATAATAAAATGAAGAATGGCATTGTTTTAAATTTTGCAAGTATTTTCAAAATTTGGCGAATAATTTTAATTTGGAAGATCTTAAAAGGAACTTGGAGGATCTCCAGGTGTTATCAGACCACACGGAGAAATACTGCTCTAACAGCTGGGCTGTGAATTATATGGCTCTGGGGTTGGTATGCACAAATACATCTCTTGTTTCAGCCTCTGTAGAAAATTCCTTATGTGCTATGTTTGGAAAAATCTAAGGGGAAGAAAAACTTTTTTAAAAAAAAGTCTGGTGAAAAGAAGGACTAGTGGTGACATGATAGCAGTCTTCCAATATTTGAGGGGCTGTCACAGAGAATAGGAGTCAACTTATTCTCCAAAGCAAGAAGTAACAGATGGAATCTTATCAAAGAGAGATCCAACTTCGAACTAAGGAGTAATTTCCTGACACTGAGAACAATTAATAAGCAAAACAGCTTGCTTGCAGATGTTGTGGGTACTCCATCACTGGAGGTTTTTAAGAAGAGGTTGGACAGCCGTTTGTCTGGAATGGTATAGGATCTCCTGCTTGAGCTGGGGTTGGACTAGAAGACCTCCAAGGTCCCTTCCAACTCTCTTATTCTGGATTCTGAAAGAATGAGGCGGAAGGTGGTACTTTCAGACCAAAGCATGTCAGACAGTTTTTGGAGACTTGGATCTACTTCTTGAAGTGGGTATAAGAAATCGTACTGAACATGAGAAAGGGTGTTGGTATCTTACCTGATACGCCTCTTCTAATAAGGTGGAGATAGCATCCATGCATGGGTTAACACTGTCCATGCTCTGATTGAACTGAGTCTCATTACTAATTAATTAGGCACTATATAACCCCTTCCATTAGTGGTACCGCCCAGTTTTCCTGCAAAGAGAAAAAAAGACAGACTCCTCGTGTTATCCCAACAAATAATAAGTTTAGTGATTCCAATAAAAAGTCCAAGATCAACAAACTAGTTTAAACATGTGAACTCTGCCGCAGCAGAAAACAATTACAGGAATACAGAGAACAGTCGAAGAAAGGGCCGGGGCTGGATGCTATCTCCATCTTATTAGAAGAGGCGTATCAGGTAAGATATCAACGCCCTTTCTCAATAAGGGTGGAGATAGCATCCATGCCTGGGACATACCCCAGCCATGCAATTCTCAATGGTGGGCAATAGACTGTTCCTGGACTGATACACCCGATCAAACTGCCTGCAGCACCCTCCTGCCAAAAGCAGCATCAGCTGAGGCAAACTTGTCAAGTTTGTAATTATGAACGAAAGGAGACAGAGAAGTCCATGTAGCCGCTCTACAAATCTCTTCCAGAGAAGCTTGCATTGCCCATGCCGTAGTCGTGGCAGCGCTTCTCATAGAATGGGCCATTACCCCAACTGGTCTCAGTTCTTGGCACGAGTCATATGCTGCTGCAATGCATCGCCTGACCCATCGCCCAATGGTCGCTGCTGTAACTCTCTGCCCCAGAGAAGATGCGTGGAACGAAATAAAAAGGGCCTCGGAATGCCTTTGCCCGCCGTGTGATCAATATTAATGCTCAGCACCCAGTGCATGTCCAACCTGTGCCAGCAATGCTCCAACTTGTGACAAGGCGAAGGGCAAAAATTCAGAAGCACAAGCTCCTGTGTGTGATGAAACCAAGATCCTACCTTTGGTACAAAGAAAGAGTTCAGTCTGAGGACTACTCTATCCTCCTGAAATCTGCATAGATCCTCCCGCACCGACAAGGTATGTAGTTCAGATATTTGCCTCGTGGATGTTACGGCCACCAGGAAGACAGTTTTCCAGGTAAGCATCTGTAATGACACTTCCTGAAGTGGCTCAAATGGTGGATTGATCAGGGTCTCCAGGACCTTGGCCAGATCACAGGTTGGGTATCGATGTACCGCAGAGGTTTCAAGTTAACCACCTCCTTCAAAAAAAACCGGATGTTGGGATGATGTGCTAATGACTGACCCCCACCCCAGGTAAGTACACCTCTAAGGGCGGCCACCTGTCTTCTAAGGGTATTGGGAGACAGCCCCTTTTCTAAAGCGTCCTTCAGGAAATCCAGAACCTGAGGAATGGTGGCCTGAGTCGGTGCGATCCCCTTGGTCACGCACCAATGGGAGAAAATTTTCCAGGTACCATTGTAAATGCGGATCATTGATGGTCTCCTTGAGGCCTGTATGGTGGAGATGACCCTATCAGAGAGATCGCCCTCTCTCAGCGCGAGCCGCTCAACTGCCAGATGGTCAGTTGTAACCACTGAGGTTGCGGGTGTTCCAGGGACCCCTGGGTGAGGGCCACCCTGTCTAGCGGGATCCTCCAAGGTTGCTCGACTGATAGTGACCGAAGGTCAGCAAACCAGGGGCGTCGAGACAATGAGGAGGCAGAAGGATGACCTCCGCCCCCATGTTGATAATCCTGTGGATGACCCTGGGAGAAGAGGGATCGTGGGGAATGCATAAAGCAAGCCCCTGGGCCAGGGACAGCGAAGGGCATCCACTGCTTCCGTCCCCGGTATGTGGAACTGGGAGAAAAACCTTGGCAGCTGAGTGTTGTCCGCGGTGGCAAACAGGTCGACGATTGGAAGGCTGAACAGCTGTGTTATTTCCTGAAAAAGACAAGGTTGGAGACGCCATTCGGCTTGGTCAACCCTAGTTCTACTAAGCCAATCAGCTGTGATGCTAGTGATGCCCGATATATGCTCTGCGGAAATGGACCAGAGATTCTGTTCGGCCCAGGCGAGCAAGACGCTCGCCTCCACCACGAAGTCACCCGACCTAGTACCCTGCTGCCTGTTAATGTGGGCCTTGGCGGCCATATTATCAGTAAGAACAAAATACATGGTGTCCTGAGTCAGATTCCTGGAAACTCAACAGGGCTAGTCTTATGGCCCATTGTTCTAACCAGTTAATTCTTCTCTCCGCCTCCTCCCTTGACCATTGTCCTTGCGCCATTTGCGTCCCTATATGGGCCCCCCAGCATACAGGCTGGCATCAGAAGTAACTGTTACCTTGTCGACTGGTCTAAATTCGCATCCCCTCTCTATGGCTGGGGACCTCCACCAGATGAGGGACTGGTGGACCTCCGCGGGTAACGACACCCTGTCTAAGGTGACACTGCAATTGGCCTTCTGGTAGGGGAAGAGGAACCATTGCAACTCCCTGGTGTGCAACCTAGCCCAGGGGATTATGGAAAAGGTAGAAACCATCTTTCCCAACAGCTTGGATAGAGAGGCCAGGGATACTCTGCAACTGCGTAACACCTCTGTCACCATCTGCCTAATGCTGTTGACCTGTTCCTCAGAGAGTAACACCTGACCGGCCACTGTGTCTATCCAAGCCCCTAAGTGTAGAATACGAGTTGTATGGCTTTTGATTTTGTTGATGGAGAACCCATGCTCCCTCAAGAGCCCCAGTGTGAGGTGGAGATCTGACCCAACATTTTGGTTGCTAAGCAGGAGCGTTGTTAAGTGATACTATATAACACTTTTAATTAAGCGGGTACCTTGAATAAACATAACTTTGAGTTTCAAATAATACTGATTTTGTTGTTGTCTTAGGTGACACCTGTGAAAAAAATTCAGGTGCTGCTCAGGCATAAAAATGTGCCGCTCAAACACTATACTTTTCTGCTCACACTGAAAAAAAATTAGAGGGAACATTGTTGCCAGGAGTCAACAACGACTCAAAAAACGGGGAAAGGGCCATTAGCTGTGCAGTTTCTCTTTCTGGAAAAAGGAGGTTCAGAAAAACCACAAAGACCCCCCTCTTTTAAAAAAATCACTCATGCAAGTCAAGAGGGGGGGGTTATTTATTCATTTCCCCCAGATTTGATAGCTTTATTCTTTATTTCTTGACATTAAAGTTAGGAAATGAAATTGTGTGTCTTGTTTTTTCTTGCCATGCTCTGCTGTTAGGGGAGGTTGACCAGAGGTTTCCACTCATCCTAGAAAGACTCATCAATAATTTTGAAATGCAATGAAATTCAGATCAAAGTGGCTTTGTATTAAAAGGAAAGGACACGCATGGCACTGCAAGCTGAACCACTGACAGCATGGATGGGCCAGGCCATTGTCTGTGGAAATCTATGCCCTGCTGTGAAAGTAATGGATGACATTTGAGTTTCAAACATCTCTTTCATCTAAAATAATGTTGGACATTTTTATGTCAAGGACCATGTTCACTCGTAGGTAACCTGTTGGGGGGAAATATAATAGGCATGCCGAAGCGAGCTGTGGATTGGACCAGAGCCAAAAGAGGTACGTATACTATTTTCCCGTTTCTCTTTTTTATATTCTCCTCCAATCATGAGGCTGTGGCGAAAGTACAAATGGCCAAAGATCTAAATTAAGCTGTTGTATAAATGAGCAAAAGTTAATGGGTAGGGATGTGCAAAGCAGTTCATCATCACAACATTCTGGCTATTTATAGGCCCCATAATGAAATGCTTTGTATGTATCTTGAGAGGGTTTTTTTTCCTGTGGCTTTGGGTGGCTTTTTGAAATCCAACCTGGCTATCTAGCTCGTCTGGATCGATTATTTCTGCGTTGCTACTGTTTTCAATTGAACTGGATAATATGGCAGCATAATGTTTAGGAGAAAATAGCAATTAAATACACAGCCAGAATACTCACCATATACCTTTACATTCTAAATCATTTCCTATTCTTTCCTTTTAATTCTACAAGGAGTCAAAGGGAGATAAATGTGTTCATTGCATGTTTGCGTGCATTTCTGTGCATGTGTGGACATTCTATCATTTCTCTGCAGCTATATCAGTGGCGGGATTCAAATAATTTAACAACCGGTTCTCTGCCCTAATGAACAGCTGGGTAGGCGTGACTCAGTGGTCATGTGACTGGGTGGGCATGGCCAACTCAACGTCACTCAGGTTGACGGCTGCTTCGCCTTAGTTGTTACAATGTAGTAAGGGTTAACCAGAGAGGGAGTTTATGTAAGCAGAGCAATAACGATTAGGCTAGAAGCAACACCAGAATGTTTCCTTCCTGCCTTTCTTACAGGATTAGCCCTGTAAAGTGGGAAAAAACAAAATGAGATTTCTTCCAACAACCGGTTCTCTGAACTGCTTAGAAAGTGAACAACCGGTTCTCCCAATTGGGTGTGAACTGGCTGAATCCCACCACTGATCTATATCTATAAAGAAAGAGAGTACTATGGTTTAATCTTCAGGGAGGTGATG
Source organism: Natrix helvetica (assembly GCF_964273705.1). NCBI lineage: Eukaryota > Metazoa > Chordata > Lepidosauria > Squamata > Natricidae > Natrix > Natrix helvetica. Next base: position 80,763,456 of record NC_138549.1, on the reverse strand, counting down.
CAAAGATACCTCTACATGTGCTATAGTTCATACTATGCATGCCCATGAAAAGATTACCAGAATGTGTTGGTTTGGTAGGTTGGTTAAGCTTTAATTTTCTCTCATAACTCTCGCAAAGCTAAATTCAAAGTGCATTTTAAAATATAAAGATTTTGCATTCATTTGGGGAAATTAGTTGAGCTTTTCTATATGTTTAACATCTTGTCTTTTATAATTGTTAATAGTACAATTAGGAAGCATTAGCCTTCTTTCTTTTTCAATTTTCAGCAATCCATATGTAGAAGCAAAACATTACTGTAGAACAATTACACTTGCTTTTTCTGCCCTTGCATCTGTCAGAGAGACTAGAAACAAACAAGCTAAATGTATTGCTTGAACTTCCTTAAGCATTAGAAAAAAATGGATAAGGGGATTTTACAAAGAGAAGACCTTGTACAGGATAGGTGCTAACTGAAGGAAAAGTTAAAGAGAAATTGTTTGCCTTGTAATCTATTGTATCTGTGATTCGGAGATTTACTGAAATTTGGGATAACACTGAGAAGACAGTCAATGATAAATCAGATTGATTCCTATAGTTTCCCATAAGAATTTATTTTAATACTTAAAAGTTGAGGGCAAAGGTTATTTCTCTGAGCTTGTTGGTTGGTTTCCAAATGTTTCATTACCAGGCTAAATAACATCTTCAATGGAATTTAAAGCTCTTTTACGCAGAAGAACACTGACAATGACATCCCCTAAATTCCACTGAAGATGTTACCTAGTCTGGTAATGAAACATTTGGAAACCAACCAACAAGCTCAGAGAAATAACCTTTGCCCTCAACTTTTAAGTATTAAAATAAATTCTTATGGGAAACTATAGGAATCAATCTGATTTATCATTGACTGTCTTCTCAGTGTTATCCCAAATTTCAGTAAATCTCCGAATCACAGATACAAGCTCTGAGAACGAAGATTCACCCTCATTCTACACCTACAGAGTTACAGATATTTGCCACAATTACATACTTAAAAGTTATTTAAAATTAAACTTTCAGATAATTTTTTGTAATATGGATGTAAGTAGCATTTCATGTGGCTTACAAGCCATTCTTGTGGTCCTGTTATGAAAGCCAAAGGAACAGAAATTAATCCTGAGTCTCTGCTGCTGGAACAGGTAAAGTTTGGACTTTGCTTAGAACGCTTAAGCTGTTTTGAATTTGTTCTATTTATGATGGTTTTTTTTTCCTTAGAGCTGAACACAAAATAAGATGATGTGTTCTAGATACAAATCACAGAGTATAAAACGTAAACATTCAGAAGACAGGGTAATAGAGTTGTGCAGTAGAGATGGTGCAGTAGTTAGAATACAGGATTTCAGGCTAACTCTGCCCACAACCAAAAGTTCGATCCAGACTGACTCAAGGTTGACTTAGCCTTCTATTCTTCTGAGTTCAGTAAAATGAGGATTCAGATTGTTGGGGGCAATATGCTGATTCTGTAAAGCACTTAGAGAGTGCTGTAAAGTGCTATGAAGCGGTATATAAGTTTAAGTGATATTGCTAATTGCTCTGTACATAATGCTACACCTACCACTTTTCTATGTGGTATCTTCTTGCATCGTTTTAAGCAAGTATGAAGCAACATGATTATAATGTTGTATTACCCCATAGCAGCAATTAGAAATTCAGGTACTCAGACTTAGTTTGGAGCTCTTTCTGACTGATACACATCTCTCCACATTGTAGAGGTGTGAGAATTCTGGAAAACGTCCTTCAAAAGCTAAAGATTAATGCAGAAAATTTAAGACTGACCAGCCTTAAGAACACAATAAAATGAGAAATAGCTTAATACAGCAATTTGTTTCGGGTAAGGGGGGGGGGACAGAATAAAACAGCACACCTAATTATAGGTTTTGCACAGTTTCATAATTTGGTGAAGATATTTGGCCACCTGTTATGTGAGTAGAAAGTGAGCATCCTTTAAAAAATAATGAATATATAATTTATCTGTATAGACCTCATATTTGGAAATGATTGGAAGGGGATCAGAGCACACTTTGGAGAATCATAAAAAGGGGATTGTATGACGATATGACCTAGATTTTCTACCTTCCTAGATCCACAAGGACAAAATCTCTACAGATAAGGAGTCCCATGAAATCTTCCCATCAGTAGAGATAATGGGAAGGCATCAAAGCAGGCTCTGGAAAAAGCCCATCTATATTTGCTTAGGGTTAAATTGTACAGTTACCCCACAGTACAGGGCTTGTGGCCATCTAACAGAAATCAGGAGCACTGGTGAGATTATTTGGGCAATCAATATCCCTGATTCTCTCTTTTGCTATTTTACTCATTTATTATTTACTATTAGGGATGGTGCGGTGATTCAGTGATTAAGACACTGGGCTTGTCAGCTGGAAAAGTGGGCAGCCTAGGTTCGAGACCTGAGCTCCACATGAAAGGGTAAATTCCCTTCCTCATCCCAGCTCCTCCCAACCTCAAAAGCATGCAAATGAAAGTACATTAATAGGTACCACTTCAGTGGGAAAGTAAGAAAGCTCTGTGATGTCATGCTAGTCACATGACTTCAGAAATGACTTTGGACAGTGCTGATTGAATGGTTTTGAAACAGAGGTGACCACTTTCCCCTGTAGTCTGCAACAACTAGCAGAGTGATATCCACAGGGATTCTTTATCTTTACCTTTTATTATTTATTATTAATCCTTCTTCAGGGCTAATTGGCCTAAATATTCAGGAGAGAGGCCAAGATTACAAAGCTCTGTTATATAGGTGTGATGCCCATGGGATTAGTAATTTTCTGACAGCAGCAGAGGCATCAGACCTATAGGATCAAACATGAATCTAAATCCTACAATTAGAATCCTAATGCAGGCCTTAGCATGTTAGCTTCAAGCCTCAATATTGCATTGGAGGTGCATTTTTAAGATGCCAAACAAATTCTGGGGTTCGAAAATTCAACAATGAATATGTTGAATATAATCCTGTATCAATCCAGTGGTCATCCAGGGAATCAGAAATAGCATAAAGTCAAGAAGCCGGGATGAATGTTGAACAGTTGTTTTCCAAAAAGTCTGACTCTCAAGCCTTTCTTTCTTTAGCACTGACTCAGACATGTCTATTTTCCTGAGTCATACCTCTCTTTTGAGCATCTCTTTAGATTCACTTGATCTTTTTGTAAAAGGGTTAAGGATCTTTCTAGGTCAGATGACTCAGCTTTCTATGGTGTTTCTGCAGCTGTTAGCTGATAAACCTGCCTGCTGCAGTCCCAAAGGTGCTTTTTCAAGTGACAACTGGACTTTCTTTTTTGAACAAGAAAGTCCAGTTGCCTCTTGAAAAACTGCTTTTGGAACAACCATGATCTAGATGACTTAGAATCTCCATAGACTTTTGCCTGCTGCAGGATTGCAGGCTCATTTTCCCACAAGTATTGTTTTTCCTGAGCATCATCTACAGCAGGGCTGTCAGACTCGTGGCCCACAGATGTGCTGGCCATGGCCACACTCGGTTTAGCAAAGTGGGGAAAAGTTGTGATACATCATGTGACAATGCCGGGATGATGCGAGTTTGACATCCCTGATCTAGAGAGCCTTCTGCAAGGTCACAGTTTGTTAAGGCTTGTTCTTCTAATTCAGAATTCGACTCATCAAACAGGCCCATACATATATTTTCATTGGTTCATTTCTCATGGGAATTTGGCATATTACTTTTTTTTTTCAATTAGTGCTAAGCACAACTATATAATATGATTTTATTTGCTTTGAGGAAAAAACCCCAAAGAACAACAACAAAAAAATCAACAACTAAGACCAAAGTAAACTAAAGTAGAATATGTTATTTGTAATGTAGAGGTAATCATGAATGATCATGAAACCCAATTTAAGTTTTTGAGAAATGTTGAAGTTATAGGAATGTTTTGTTTAGTTTGCTTTTAAAAATCAATATTTACTAAATATACAAGGATAATGCAATTATACAGAGAAATAAGGGATCTCAAAATAGAGGAAACTTAGTCTGTATTCTAGGAACTTTTCTGCTAGTCATTGATATGGCAGTTTTCTATAAGTCAATTCACACTTATGTTAAACAACTGCTTGGTATACCTAAGTATAACTATGTGTTTTTGTAAACCATTCCTTACATTGCCTATCTTAAAAAATAACTTTTCTATGAACTGACACAATATGTAATTTAAAGCCTTCAATTCTGAGAATTATATATAAACAAAAATTCAAAGAAATATATACTGTATTTTTTGCCAAAAATTCATTTGAGATTATGCTGTTATCTTAACATTGCATCTGAAGTAACAAGGCTGTTAATTTTTGCTTTTCACAGCAATTTTGAAATTAATATTTTGAAGAATAAGAGCAAAAATTACCATTTATACTTTCACATAAACTATTGTTTGCTGCAAATCACTATATATTTAATTAAGGATACATTTATTTTTTATTCAAGAAAAGAGGCATAGATTTGTTCCTGTACCACTAAATTGTAATTTTATATATTATAATTAATCAGGCAAAGAGAAACACTTTATTTTGATTTCTATATTGGCATTTACAGTATTCTGATTGTTCCTGAGTTCTGATATTGAAAGCAGATATCCATGCTAATTCTGGAATGTGTTAAATTAAAGTTTGGAAGACTATTCCATAAGACATTCTTTGCATTTCTTAGGAATTAGTTTGAAGTTTGATTTTCTTTTTTTAAAAAAAGCAAAAAAAGATATAAGGTTCAATAATGGAAGATAGCAGTGAAAAAAATCTATCAGCAAAACTACTGATGATTAATAAAATGGCATTTCTACCTCTTCTTTACTCAATTTATCCTTGAGATGAGAATCCTGGATAACAAATTTACATTCCACTCATTCAATTAATCTATGAAATGAATCCCTTTTTGAAGTCTGAAAACAGCCTGAGGCACAATTCGCAAACTCTTCCAAGCTCTGGGAAATATCTGTTCATAGCACAGAAGAGGAAACTCTTTTCCAAAGCACAGCTCTATAGGGAATATTTCTGGCTCTTTTAGGTCCAATTCACAAAATGTGAAAGCCTTAATGCTGGAAGTCTAAGCAAGATTTAGATATCCATGGGGGGGGGGAGGGAGGGAGGGAGACAGAGACAGACAGACAGACAGTCAGTCCTGAAAATATTGTGGCTTTACTTACAACTACAATGGAGTCCAAAAGTTATCTTCCTAAGCAAGACTCTTGTTAAGTGAGTTATGCCCCTTTTTGCCACAATTTTAAAGCGAATCACTGTTGTTAAGTGAATTATGCAGTCGTTAAGTGAATCTGGTTTCCGCCATTTATTTTGCTTGTTTGAAGCCAGCTGGAAGTGTGATCACATGATCCTGAGGCAGTGCAACTATCATCAATACATGTCAGTTGTCAAGCACCCAAATTTTGATCTTATCATGCTGCAACTTTCATGTGAAAAACGGTCACTTTTCTTAGTGCCGTTATAACTTTGAATAGTCGCTAAATGAATGGCCGTAGGTTGACGGTCATCTGTATCTTGAATTGTACCTAGGACTCCACTAATAATTTATTTATTTATTTATTATTCATGCTTCTAGACCGCCCCCTCTCCCAAAAGGGACTCGGGGCGGTGTACAGTCCATGCAAAATATATCAAAATACAATAAAAATTGAATATGTACAGTTGGAATGGAGGAGGTTAAAAATGGAATTAAAAGAACTGTACAAAGCAATATATATAAATATAGGATTTTGAACCCCTAAAACACACACCATAAGTTAAAAACAATACCCCTAAAATAACCAGTTAATACATTTGCCAGGAGGGACAGTTGTAATTATGCCAGGCCTGCTAACTAATCAGTGTAGTTCATGCCATAACGGTGTTACATGACTGTACTATTTGCACTGCCACATTCTGAACCAACCGTAGTGTCCAAGTAGATTTCAAGGGCAGCCCACAGGAGAGTGCATTGCAATCATCCAGAAAAGAGGTAATGAGGCACAAGTAACTATAAACAATGCCTGCCAATCCAGGAATGCATATACTTGGCACACACGATGGATTTGTGCAAAGACCGTCCTAATCATGCTAACTGCTGTTCAGGCAAGAACTGAAGATCTAGAAAATCCCCAAATTACTCATTAGTTTTGTCTGGGAAAATGCAACCTCATCCAGGATTAAAGATAAGAAGCCATCAGAGCCTAAGTACATTGATAAACAATGAACAACTACAATAATTCATACCTTTGTAGGTGATACATCAATTTTCTCTTTCTGCTCTGATTTTTAGACGGACAACCATCATTTTAGGCACTTTATTCCATTTTCTGTCCCTCAATCATCATCTCAGCTTATTGAACATTTTAGACTAACTTGCTGTGGTTTCTTCTTTAATTTGTTTTGTATTTCTGTTAATCCTAGAATTCCCCAATGCTTCTTGTACTCTCTGTATGTACATCTCCCTCTGTTGGTAGTTAGTAGTTTCTTTGATTAAAAGGAATATACACTTGAAAAATAAATTTACCAATATACAACACAGGGTTTACATACTGTAAAAATAGAATTACTTGAGATTCTAGGATTACTTGAGAAAGAATTACTTGAGTGCTTCTTCGCACCTGTTATCTTTCACCAATTTTTTTTTTGCATCTTCTCTTCAAAATGCTATAGCTGATTGGCTGTTTTTCATCTATTTATTATCTGTATTCAGAAATCCTTCTTTATATAATTAGCAGTTCTTAAGCTTATATTTTTTCTATTGAAAAAAAAAAAGAAACAGAATAGAATAGTATATACTATTTTATACTTTCACACATTCATAAAGTACAAGGAAATTGGAATCACTTCTCTTTCGGTCCCTATTTTCCCATAGTTCCAATAATATTGGCCTCATATCCTTTTATAGATATGTTTTAATGTCTTTTTATTTATTTACACTTATATAAATGTAAATAAATAACTATATCTGAATATTCCTTTAATTACCTTGTCGTACTTTTATTTGGGGTGGAGTTAAGATGACTGAATAGAGCTGAGTGTTTACTGGCCAGATGCCCTTCCTGATGCCTATGTGGGGTTCACAGCAGATATTTTCTCTTTGAGCCCTGAAGCAGAAACATCTTTGCAATAGTGGTGAATATCTGTCACTGACTAGGATTGAACTCTCAATCTTCTTAGTGAGAGGTGAGTGTCATCATATGAGGTGATTATTTATTTTTATATATATATATATATATATATATATATATATATATATATATATATATATATATATATATATATATGTGTGTGTGTGTGTGTGTGTGTGTGTGTGTGTGTGTGTGTGTGTACGTACGTATGTACACACACACATATATACATATACATATGCATATGCATATGCATATACTTATACATATACTTATACATATACATATACATATACACATACACATACACATACACATACACATACACATACACATACATATATATGCTGGTCTTGATGTATTCGGGACTTTTCCCATGTAAGATTGAGATTGTGTTGGCAATGTTTTGGCGAGGTCTTCTTCAAGCTGGTGTTTTTGGCTTAAAGCGTGGTTGGAGCTGCCGTCTTTCTATAAATCTTGGTAGGGGTGTGTGGAGTGCTGGCTTTGTTTCAGTAAGTGGATTGATTGGCTGTGTGGTTGTATCATGATTGGTAGATTGGTGCTGATTGGTGCTCGCTGTGTGTCTGTTGCTGTTTTGTGTTGTAACGGCATGGGTGGTGGGTGGGGTGTCTGGTAGGCAGGAGGTACCGTCATGTTCATTCATGTTGTGGGGTGTTTCTCTATTTCGATAGCTTCCATAATTATTCTCTTGTTGAAGTGTTCAGTTTTGGAGACTTTGGGGTTTCTTAAGATGTTGGCTATTTTTTGGTCAGTGTTGAAGGCTGTCTTGATAATGTGTTTGGGGAGAATTTTGCTGATTTTATCTGTGGTGCCTTTGATGTAAGTGAGGAGGGCGATGCTGTTGTCCTGTTCTGTGTCTCAGTTCTTGGGGGGAGTCTCCCTTTGGATTAGGTTGGTAATTGTTTTTCTTTGGAATCGGTTGGAGATTAATACGTTCGTGAGAGTGTGTAATTCAGTTTTCAGTTGGTCTTTGTCGGCTAGACACTTGGTTCTGGAGATGAGGGTCTTGGCTACAGAGTTGATCTGTGGAGGTTGGTGATGGGATTGTGCATTTAAGTAGTGGTTGGTGTGCTTTTTTCCAGTAGATGGTGTGTCCAAGGGAGCCATTGGGTTTTTTGTAGAATTAGGACATCCAGTAAGGGAACTTGGTTGTTTGCTTCTATTTCCATAGTGAATTGTATTTTGGGGTGTAGGCTGTTGAGATGTGTGAGGAAGTTGCTTCTATTTCCATAGTGAATTGTATTTTGGGGTGTAGGCTGTTGAGATGTGTGAGGAAGTTGTCCAGTTTTTCTTTCCCATGTGGCCAAATCACAAAAGTGTCATCAACATATCTAAGCCAGAGTTTGTGTTCAGATTTATCTAAGACAGGTGAGGGGGAGATCCCATGGGTGCTCCTTCTTGTATCTTTGTTCATTATGGATGAAGTATGTGTTGGTTAGGCAGTGGTTGGTCAGGTCCAGGATGTGTTTAGGGGGGTTGTGTTTGTTCTGGATAGATGTCAAGGCTTCTTTTATAGGCACTTGGGTGAAGAGGGATATGACATCGAAGCTCACAAGTAGGTCGCTGGGTTGTAGGTTTTGTTTCTTTATTGTTTCTATGAAGTGGAGTGAGTTTTGTACGTGTGAGGTGATGGATTCTGCATAGGGTTGGAGTTGTTTGGCGAGGAATTTGGCAAGATTCTGGAGAGGTGAGCCTATGGAGCTTGTTAGGGATGTAACCCTAGGCTTGGCTTGGCAATGTATATAAGCTATGGTTGTAACAAATGTATCTGTTGCTTTAAATGCTAAACATGTAGCATTGGTTGGTTTGTAGTTGGTTTGTAATGTAGTTGGTTTGTTACCTCAAGCAGCCATAAGAGGGAGCCAGAATGACTCTTAGCTCTCTGTTAGACGCTGATCAGTGTATTGTGAGGTACTGCTACTGTTAGCTGTTTTGTGTGCTAGACTGACTATTTGATAACTGAATGACTGAACCGTGTATGACTTGGACTGTTAACCGGACTCTGAATACCTCTATATTTCCAAATCGTAAACTACTATATTTTATATTATTCAGTGTCCCTGTATGCTTGTTTGTGCGTGTTCATCCATACCATTCTCATTACGCTTCTCTGCACACTCGCTTTCCTGACGGGGAGCTTACTTATTTAACACTGGTTATGGGCCCAGAGTGTAACAGACGTAGTTAAAAAAGAGAGTTGGTGTTGATACACATTACCATATACAGATAGCTGTTTATTTTATAAGTTTTATTATTGTGGAGAAGATGGCACACGCACCATCAGCAAATCTATCACTGATAACCCGGTTGGACGGAACAAACTATGTTTCCTGGTCAATGAAGTGCAGCCTACTCCTGCGTACTGAGGGATTGTAGGATGCTGTACAGAATCCACTGGACGTAACTTCTTGGAATCTGGATGACGAGGATGATGCCAAGAAGATAGCAGAGTTTCAAAGATGCAACGAATGAGCATTGTCTATAATTGGTCTAACACTGACTGACCAACAGTTAGTTCATATTCATGGGGAGAATTCTGCAGCAAGACGTTGGGAGAATTTGAAGAAGATATATGTACGTGACACCATTGGTGCACATATACATCTTACCTGCAAACTGTTTAGGACATGTCTTCTGAAGGGAGGAGATATGTTATCTCATTTAAACTTTATGAAAGGAGTTTTCCAAGAGCTACATGAAAAGGAAATTATTTTCTCAGAGTTACATTAAGTTTACATCATTCTGTCATCACTGGATGGGAGTTATGATAATTTTGTATTGTCCCTCAAGGTCCAACCCGAAATGAACTAACATTGACTGACATAACTGCACGCCTGTTGGAAGAGTCCAGAAGAAGGTTGGAAAGAGAACAACTGAGAGGGAGACCACCACAACATGAAGAGTCACCTTCAACTGCCTATACTGTTAGAAAATGTTTTTCTTGTGGGGCTGAGGGACATATTCTGAAGATTCTGTAAACATGCAAAACAACAGAATACTAGAAAGACTTAAGAAAAATGCTAATGTCAACTTAGGTATGTCTACTTTGACTATCTCTAGAGATGCACCAATAAGCCATGATTCATAGGTTGTTGATAGTGGAGCATCACATTGCATTACTAGAAATAAGAATTGTTTTATAAAAATGTCTGCCAGCAAGCAACATGTATCTTTGGCAAATGGATAGAGGGTGAAAGCATCTGGTGAAGGTATGGCAAGGTGTTCATTTGTAAATGAGCATTTATCCATGCTGTATATACCTAAACTGAAATTTAATTTGTTATCAGTAACAGCTCTATTTAACATTGGCTATGTAGTAACCTTTAGGGAAGATAGCTATATCATAGGGAAAAAAGGTAATAGGATTACTGCAAAATTAACAAATGGTTTATATATTATATCTGATGCCCACACTGCTAACTCAGTGTATGATAATGTGAAACCACATGATGAATGCATACATCTGATACATAGGTGTATGGGGCACATTAATTTCAAGATGCTGCAACAAACTGTTAAGTTATCAGAAGGACTAAAGTTAAAACCTTGTAGTAAATGTTTAAATTGTAATGTGTGTAGTCAGGAAAAGAGCAAGGTTACTCCAGCAAACAGATGTAATGGGTTTAAAACAAAGGAACCTCTGGAAGTTGTTTTTGCTGATCTAATTGGACCTATAAAACCCAGTTTGGGAGGTGCCTGTTATGTTTTGAGTATCATGGATCATTACTCAAGATACAGTTTCTGCTATTTAGTGAAAGACAAGGCAAAAACGTTTCAACATTTCTTTAATTGGTTAAGATTTGTGGAAAGAAAGATAAAAGCCAAGGTTATCACTACAGTTACTGATAATGGGACAGAGTTTACCAATTATAAGTTCCAAACAATGTTAAAAACAGCTGGTATTGAGCATAAACATTCAGCTCCTTATAGACCTCAACATAACTTGTTTGTAGAACAAAGGGTGCAAACATTAGAAGCCATGACTAGAACCATGTTATCCGATTCAGGATTGCCTGAAACACTATGGGGTGAAGCCATGATGTGTGCTAATCATCTACTGAACAACGTTGTAAATGCTTCTACTGGAGAAGTGCCATTTACTCGTTGGCATGGTAAGAAACCTGATTTGAGCTACTTACACACATTTTAGTTCCTGCATGGGTGCATATTCCAGCACAGATCAGATTAAAAGGACAACATAGAGCTAGAAAATTATTTTTCGTAGGTTATGACTCAAACCATATGTCTTATAGGTCTGGGAACAAGGGACAATTAAGATATATCACAGTGCTAATGCAAAGTTTCTAGAGCATGTTGTTTGGGATAAACTGGAATTTAACAATGACGTAGTTATTGAAACCCAAGTATTTCCTAGTGGTAAAACTGAAAGACCAGCTATAAAAATTAAGGAGGAAGTGCAAAGTTAGGATGAAGTGCAAAGTCAGGAGGAGTTAGAGGAACGAGAACAGACACAACAGGAGAGTCCAATAGTGAGCTCTGAGTTGCCTAGGCGTTCTACCCGTGTAACATGACCACCTGACAGATATCAAGCTAGTATAGCATGTCAAGTAGATAAAGTTCCTGCAACGTATTATGAACTATCAACATATCCTAAAGAGGAGCAAATAGTTTGGAAAGCAGCAATGAACAAGGAACTGAAATCTACAAGATCTGGAGGTATATGAGAATGTGAGATTACCACCAGGTGAAAATGCAATAGGATGTAAATGGATTTACAAGATTAAAACTAGTGTAGATGGGACCGTTACCCATAAAGCTAGATTAGTAGCACAAGGTTTCAACCAGTCAGCAAATGATTATGATGAAGTATTTGCACCCAGTTTAAAAGCCATAACATTACATCCATCGTTAGTTTGGGCAGCTAAGCATGGATATGTAATAAATCATTTGGATGTTGAGACAGCATATCTTCATGCACAGCTGCAACATACTATTTATTTAAATAAACCTGAAGGGTTAAACACTGATGGCAACACTGATTGTTGGAAGTTAAAGAAGAGCCTGTATAGTTTAAAACAGTCAGGCTACAAGTGGAATCAATGCATAGTGAAGGAATTAGCAAGGATAGGGTTTAAAGCTGGAATGGCTGATCCTTGTTTATTTAAGCAAGAAAGTGATGGTAGGATTTCATTATTGCTATTGTTTACAGATGATATAGTGTTGATTACTAAAACGGAGAAAAAGGCTATTGAGATTAGTACACTATTAAAAAAGCGGTTTAAAATAAAACACGTTGGGGAAATGAAGAAATATCTTGGTTTGAAGATAGATAAGACTAGGGGAGGATATAAAATATCACAGACTGAGAAGATCAATCACTTAGGAATTACAAAATGAAATTGTGTAAACCAGCTAAAATCATATGAGTCAAGAATTTAGCAATGATGATATCAAAAGCCCAGTTTTTGATAAGAATAGTTATCAATCCCTAATTGGTAGTTTATCTTATCTTAACTATTGGTCTAGACCAGATATTTCATATAGCGTTAATCAATTGGCAAGGTTTAATGCCGAACCCACTGAACGGCATTGGCAAGCAGCAAAATGTGTATTAAGGTATTTTAAAAGGACAATACACTATACATTATACTTAGAGCCTAAGGATGAGCTGATATTAACCACATACGCTGATGCAAGTTTTGCAACTGAAGTTTCCACGCGTAAATCTACATCAGGTTTTGCGATATTCTTGGGAAAAGCATCAATTGGATGGTAGTCTATTCATCAAAAGCATTTAAGTTTATCAACAATGGAGGCTGAATTTTCATGTTTATCTTTGTTATGTACTGATTTAATTTGTTACAAGCAACTCCTGTTAGATATGGGAATTAATGTATGTGAGCCTATTGTTGTACTTGAAGATAACCAAGCAGCGATCCAGAGGGCATCAAATCTCGCTGTAAAGACAAGGACAAAGCATACTGACTTGAGATATTTGAATGTATGGCAAAGTGTTAGTAGTAAAATGATTACACTAGAGTATTGTATGTCTGAAGAAAACATTGCTGATCATTTTACCAAAGCTCAAGATACGGTAAAACATAAACAATGTTGTGATGTTTATGGATTGAGAATGTGAAGTTGTGTGTAAATACATTGACAACCCAAGAGGAGAGAATGTTAGGGATGTAACCCTAGGCTTGGCTTGGCAATGTATATAAGCTATGGTTGTAACAAATGTATCTGTTGCTTTAAATGCTAAAGAGATGTAATTGGTTTGTTACCTCAAGCAGCCATAAGAGGGAGCCAGAATGACTGTTAGCTCTCTGTTTGTTAGACGCTGATCGGTGTATTGTGAGGTACTGTGGTTTGCTACTGTTAGCTGTTTTGTGTGCTAGACTGACTATTTGATAACTGAATGACTGAACTGTGTATGACTTGGACTGTTAACCGGACTCTGAATACCTCTATATTTCCAAACCGTAAACTACTATATTTTATACTATTCAGTGTCCCTGTATGCTTGTTTGTGCGTGTTCGTCCATACCACTCTCATTATGCTTCTCTGCACACTCGGTCTCCTGACGGGGAGCTTCTTACTTAACAGAGCTGACTATGGGTCTGAGTGGTGTTCCTTCTTTGTGTATCTTGGGGAGGCCATAGAGTTTGGGGGATCTGGAAGATTTCTCTCTGGGGATGATTCTTTGCTGGATCTCTTCACTGATGGGAGAGGCTTTTATTTTGGATTTGGTGGTTTTTTCCAGGTAGGTGGTGGGGTCTGTGTTTAGAGGTTTGTGTTTAGGGTCTTGGAGTACGTTGGATAGTTTGGCTTGGTAGTCAGATGTGTTCATCACCACAGTGGCATTACCTTTGTCTGCTGGGAGAATGATTATGTTGTTGTCTTTCCTCAGGTTGGTGAGTGCTTTTTGTTCTTGCTGTAAGTTGCTTCTGGGTGGATTACTGGAGCAAAGGACATTGGTGACTGCAAGTCTGATTGTATTGGCTTCATCTGAGTTGATTTTGGTGAGTGTAGCTTCAACTCTGCATATGATGTCTTCAGTGGGGATGAGTTTAGGAGTGACTGCAAAGTTGAATCCCCTGGAAAGGACATTGGTTTCAGCTATGGTGAGGGTTCTGTCTGATATGTTGTGTATTGTTTGTTTCATGAGTTGCTGTGGAGGAAGGTTGGGCTTCTGTTGTTTTTCTAGTCTGTGGAGTTTGTTGGTGTCTGTGTCTGTCTTGCAGTAGGTTTCTGTTTCTGCTCTCCAGAGGGCTACTTGTTTGGATTTGCCCCAGAGTGCTGGGTGGATTTTGTTGTTGAGTTTGAGGTGAAGAGTGAGTAGGTCCCGGTTGGTTTGGTCTAGTAGGAATCTTTTCCTGTGGAGTTCATTTCTGATTAGGGCTAATTCAGTTCTTTTCAGGATCCTTTCGGTGGCTGAGGTTTTAGAATGGAATTTTAGTTGGAAGCTTGTGGGGATCCCACTTTTGTCTCAGCAGGTGCATAGGAATGTGAAGTCACATAAGATGGTGGCTCTTCGGACTTCAAGTTTCTCGTAGGTCCTGGTGAGCAGGAAGGTTTCCTCCCTGTAGAGGTAAGATATTTGTTTTTGTAGATTTTCACGGGTGTAGGTATGCTGGTCTTGTTATATTTGGTCTTTTCCCATGTAAGATTGAGATTGTCTTGGTATCATTTCAGCAAGGTCCCACTCGCCATCTTCAGGCTGGTGCCTTCGGCTTCGTGCTTGTGCGAGCAAAGCGTGATCAGAGCTACCGTCTTTCTATAAATATTGGTGGGTGGGTGTGGAGTGCTGGCTTTGTTGCTGTAAGTGGGTTGGTTGGCTGTGTTATTACATCTTGATTAGTTGATGAAGTTGATGCATGCAGATTAGTCTGCTGTTTCGTAACATCCTATGTGGCTGAGGTACTGACTGTGTGCCCATTAGTCTTTTGTGTTGTAACGACCTGGTTATTGGGCTGTGTGATGACATCCTGAGCTCTATTGTAGTGATATCCTGAGTTCTGTGCTGCAACATCCTGGGAAGTTGGCTGCATTGTAACATCCTGAACCTTTGCGTTGTAACCTCCTGAGTTCTTTGATGTAATGTCCTGAGCATATGGCTGTGATGTAACATCCTGGGCTTTGGTTTGGCTCTGGGTTTGCGGTCTGGCCATGTGTTCATGACATGTGTCACTTTGCTTTGTGTGGGGGTCGGAGGGGGGGTGCAGCAGTTGGTGATGCCGTTGTGGTTTGGCTTCTGGATGGTGGTTGCATTTCGTCTATGGGATGGGTTTGGGTTTGAGTCTGATAAGGGTGATTGGTGGTGGCATCCTGTGTTGTTCTGGGTCCGGTGTCGGTTTTCGTGGCTGGGACTCATTTGTTGACTAGGGCTAGTTTTCTAGTTTCAACAAATGAGTCCCGGCCACGAAAACTGACACCGGACCCCGAACAACAGCCCTGTTTTAGAGGATTTACAAATGTTGTCTCCTTTCAATGGAAAGAGAAAAAATGCACATTTTGATGTAAGAACTGTTATTCTAAATTTGTAGGTTACACATTTAATTGCATTTGCTCCATAACTGCAAAGCTATTTCTTCTAGACTTAGTTATTTTTTTAACTATTTATCCTAAGTACTTTAATTATATTTCCTACATGATTTACATTAATAAAATATGATCTTCAAATTGTAGCCCTCATTTACATTAAAGACATTATAACTGTAATATGAATATGGCCTAGGGGTAGAAACAATGTGTGGAAAAACATATTAGGAAAATAGTTTGCAAAAATGAAATCTGTATTTCTGGAATGCATACACTGCCTTTCTAAACAGACTTCACTAACATGACATGCAGTTAAATACATTAAAAAATTAAGCTGACATTTAAATTATAAATTTTAAATAGTGGAATAACAAGAATATAGACAATGAAAACAGGTAAATTATCTTCAAAGACACTGAAAAATAATCCATTAAAATTATCACTTACTGTAGTTACTAAACAGCAGCAACTACAATGGTAAATATATGATTTATTTGAAGATCACCCTACTGCTCATCTGCAGCAATTTGAATAAAAGGGCCTTAGAGAATAAAAATGTCTCAATCTGATGCTGAAAAGGGAGCTGAGGAGGAAACCAGATGCATTTCTCTAAGCTCTATTACCTTTTCCATTGACAAGGATCACTCCCAAGTGGCATGACCTGCCATAGTTCAAATGGGAGATACAGAGCACTGAAAATAAACCTAGGGCACAGTATCTGGGAACATGCTGCTTCAAATATTGTCATCCTTTTGTGATAGAACCTGGAGAATCAGTGGGCGGAGGTTTTGGCCCCACAGAGCTTTGCCAGGGAGGAAGCAGTAAAGCTCATCAGAGTGAGGCCCAGATTTAGATACTACATAGTCCCGAGTTGGATGGGTGAAGGGAAAGAGGTTCAGAGTGTCCACACCCTTAAATCTCTCAGGATATATCTAGGAGGTTTGGTTATAGCTTTACTTTGGCAAGATTCTGTCCATTCACTGTAAGCAAGTAAAGGATTGGACTTGACTGGATTTTGTTGTGTCATCTTTGGGCTTGGGCCTGAGAGCTTTATAGTTTAACAACTCAGAAATGGACTTGGAAACAATGCTGTGATGCTTACTGTAATCATAATTTCCAGCTCCAATGTGCTCCAGTTGCCATATTTTCTACTAACATCATTTCCTGAATTGAAGATCTATCTGCACAGTTCAGTAGTTGATATATGAACCTAAAAGCAGTAAAATGTTTGACAACACATTTGCCTTAAATGAGCAAAGATGAATCTATGAATAGCTATGAGCTATTAACTTGATCCTTTTATGGTGAGTTGCAACCCTTTCTCAAACAGGATGAATGTCATTCATCTATCATAAGGTAAAGATAAAGGTTCCCCTTGCACATATGTGCTAGTCATTCCTGACTCTAGGGGGTGGTGCTCATCCTCGTTTCAAAGCTGAAGAGCCAGGGCTGTTCGAAGACGTCTCCGTGGTCATGTGGTCGGCATGATTCAATGCTGAAGGCACACGGAATGCTGTTACCTTCCCACCAAAGGTGGTTCCCATTTTTTCTACTTGCACTTTTACATGCTTTCAAACTGCTAGGTTGGCAGAAGCTGGGACAAGTGACGGCAGCTCACTCCATTACGTGACACTAGGGATTCGAACCACCAAACTGCCGACCTTTCTGATCGACAAGCTCTTAGCCACTGAGCCACCATGTCCCTTTCATCTATCATAGGCACCATCTATTTACAGATCTTTTGTTTTCTCTGGATTGGATTTAGGAAAAGTATATAAAAATGCAAGCAGTGGAAGGGCAAACAAATTGATGCATGATATTTTTTTTTGTGGAGACTTAAAAAAAAAAAGCAGCATTCCAAACACCCAAAACTCAAGACTGGAATAAACCTAATAGTTAAAAAAAATAGAAGCTTTGTGAAATCCAAAGTGACAGTTCCAGCAGTTCCTAGAAATGACATTGCCTAGCAGACTTGGATAGACCCTGGTAGGTTTGAATGACACATCATGCTCACTACAGACAGAACAGGCAATCAATTCTCATGAATACCCAATGCTTTTCAATATAAACAGAGGAAAAGAAGAAGGAAAAGTAGGATTTCCCCCCCCCCCCCCGCTTAGAAGCATTTTCTGAATACAAAGAAACACAACCAATGAAACCACATAATTTACGTTGACAATTCATCATTAAATGCCAAGATAAATTAATAAACAGCACCTTCGGGTACAGCCACTGCATTCAGTTTCTGCCATGGCTGATTACAATATCTGACTAAGCTGCAGTAAATTGCTGAATGTATATTAATATAAGATAGTTACTCTTTGTTTAGTTGGTGCCAAATGATTACTATTTATTCCTTCCACCAATCACCATTTTCTCATAAACACTGAATGTTTCTTCCTTTTGCTTCAACGTGAAAATAAAAAGGGTCATCATTCATATTTTATGGTTGCCCCGAGTCTTTATGCTATTGTGAAATATAAGCATTACATAAATTGAAATAGGTAACAAAGTTGCTTAACTAATCAGGTTTGCTCAAGAATGTATGATTAGCAAGGTTAGGTGAAAGCTGCATGCACGGACATCCCATAAATTTAATCCTGGCATGCTCCCCATTAATTGTAGGAATAGCCAAAAATGACATTTGTCACATCATTCTTTTTCATCAAACAAGTGAGAAGGAAAAAAAAAACACTTGTGATTGATCAATGTGCTATGCTACCACTGTTGCCCTTTTCAAAATAAGTTTAGGTCAAGCTAATTTGATTTCTTAGTTGTTGAGTTCCTTGAAAATAAAAGCTGATTTTCAGAGAGTGGTCTCCATTTTTAATAATCCAGTGGGATATTGGCTGTTTCTTTTCCAAGTCTCCTTCTTTTATACATGCTAATGCAGTTTTGTTTTAGGATGCATGAGTGTCTCCATATATTAGTCTTCTGATCACTTCAGTCGAAATATTTTCTTCTACACATAATTCTCTGATCATGGGTTTATATAGCAGTCTCTACTGAATATGCACTCCCCCAAGTCAGAAGATACCCAATCTACTACTAGCAAAGAGGGCAGCTACCAATAGAACTGATAGCTTATGATGTGGCTACAATAAAGTTGAGAGGATATCAAACTGCTGATGTGCCCCAGTGGCAAAACAAAAATTAGAAACTATACACATAAATATGAAATGTCAGAACTACAAAAGATGGCAAGCATATTTCAGAGCTGTGATGGAAAGTACAAGGATGTGATTTCCTAGGAGGGAGGGAGTGAATTCCAGAGGAGTAAGAGGCAACTCAGTCCAGAGAGAGCCATGGTGGCACAGTGGTTAGAATGCAGTATTGCACACTAATTCTGCATTCCACTGCAGGCAGTTCGATCCTGACTGGTTCAAAATTGACTCATCCTTCCATCCTTCTGAGGTGGGTAAAATAAGGATCCAGATTGTTGGGGGCATTATACTGACTCTATAAACTGCTTAGAGAGGGTTGTAAAGTACTATGAAGTGGTATATAACTCTAAGTGCTATTGCTATTTTACATAATGGAAAGAGGATAAAGACAGCCCCTCCCTAATAGTTCAGCCCTTCCCTAATAGTTTACTGTATTATATAATACATTGTAGTATATTGTAGATATAAATAGTAGAGTTCTCAGTATGGCAAGGATTTGTCTGTAGGTGTGAAACAATAAAGAATTCATTGTGAAAGAATCGCCATGTGTCATTCTTGGTTTTAGGCCTGACAAGCGCAGAAACCTCAAGACTGAACACTGACATTCAGAGAATCAGTGAAATGAAATGAACTGGAATGGATCACTTCACATTGAAAAAGCATCAGATGTGCTATTGCCAAAAAGAAAATCATGGAAGGAATGGAGCCAGTATCATTAGTAAGGAGGTGTTCAAATTTCTCTCCTCCAAATGATAGTCTTAATCTGAGAGCAATTATGCTATCATAGTCATCCAAGTCTAGGTTTTCACAAAGACACAGAAAACAAGCATATCAGCTCTAGTTGACCAGCAATATTTTGATGACAAAATGTCAAAATATATCATTTTCATTACAGACAGCAAAAATAATAGCCTACTGGAATAGTAAGGAAATTTGATTTCAGCGTACAAAACAAAGTGGGAGACTGAGTTACAGAATTCTACCAAAAATACAGTGTGTATAGCAATTATCTTCTTTCTAAAATCTAAAAGATGGTTCTAGACATGGACATTACTGGATGGACAATATCAAAAAAACAGATTCACTAGACCAGAGTTCAGCAAACTGCGCTCTGGAGCCGCATGTGGCTCTTTCCTCCCTCTGCTGAGGCTTCGTCACCGGTCGGCACCACAATTTTGAGAGGAGTGTCAGGGGAAAAATATTTTACCCTGAACTAGATGAGGTCTTAGATCACGGCTTTTCCAAACAGCATTATCTTTAAGGTGCGAAAAAAGAAATAAAATCCGAGAAACATATGTTCTAATTAAAAACAAGCTTTAATACAAAAATAAGAAATAGAAAATAAAACAAATCTATCTAATTGTTACATTTTGGCAGAAGCAATTCTGTCTTCCAGTTTCCTGGCAGACGGACAAAGATCAAAAGGAAAGAGAAGTCTCTGGAATGTGTGAAGAGCAGGCGCAGTACATCATTGTCAGATAAGACCTTATGAGCTGCACAGTAACTCATTTCAGCTATTCAGTTCAGACTAGCAAACAATTTAACGCAGTGACAAGGAGCTTCCGGGGGCGGGGAGGTGGAGAGAAGCACAGTGCGCCAGGAGAAGACTCTATGGCAAGGGGAGGGTTTTCCAGTTGTCTCCACAATTGATAGGGCTTTTGGTTATGACAGGTAGAGGAAAAAGTACACCGTGCTAGAGGAGACTCTATGGTGGGGGAACTGAATTTCCGGTCAGCTCCAGAATTGAACAGGGGGCTTCCGATTACGACCTTTGTGGCTCCTGGTGTTTTATTTTCTGTGGGAAACGGGTCCAAATGGCTCTTTGAGTGTTTAAGTTTGCCGACCCCTGGACTAGGAGAAACACTATTCAATCAGAAAAAAGAGAGAGAAAGAAAAACAGAAATTGTGCTTAGAAATACTTTGCACTGTTACAAAGGACTTTAAAGTAATAATGTTGATTGGAAAGCATAATGAAGCTAAATTGTAGAAGTTTAGGCAATCTAAGTTAAACATAGTAGCAAGATGCAAGCCTAATCATAATCTTGGAAAACAGCCTAGAGAATTTAGTCAAAGAAATGAATCAGTTATTAAGAAAATAAAGGTTGTGGACTTAACAACTGGACTGTTTTTTTGTCTTTGAAAAACATAAACACAATCAAAATGCTTTTTTTTTTTTGCTTAAAAAGCAAAAGAAAAAAATGGAGTTTTAAAACAGGCTAGAAGACAGCTACTGTACAAGTGGAAGGAAGACTGATCTGGGAAGCTGCACAATATTTTGCATTTCCCAGGCTCATGGTAAGCTTTTGTGGGGAAATGCAATGCTTTAACCAATTGCTAGTAGTGGCTGTGGTTGCTACCAGTGGAAGCCCATGCTTGGAGGAGTCACTTTGCCCAGGGCTACTTAATCTGGAACTGCAGCAGGTCAGTCTCTCTCCCCTTTTCAATCATATTCATTGCAGCAACGGAATTCAAATTCTTAAAAGATGGAATGTGGGTTTGTATGTGTGAGGAGTGGGGGAAGATGTGGAGAATTTTGCAGATGTCTTTGTCTCTATGTTAGCCTTGTAGTGGTAAACCACCCCTCCCTTAAAATAAAAAGGTTTATTTGCTATCAATACCCCTTCTCCTAAGCTCCCAACACCCAATATTATATTGTATGCATGCTCCTATACTTATTTTGTATCTGTGAATTGATTTACTTGCTTTAAAGTGAGGCAGATTTTGGCTGCCACAGTCCCTTTCCTCCAACTTTCTGCAAGTCTGTGTCAGACCCAGATTTTAGTAGGAAATTCTGCCACCATTATCTGTTGATTGATATTGTTAAAAATGGGGACACTTCCACAGAGAGATTTTTTAAAAAAAATGTCTGTGGGGCTCTGTTCTATTTGAAAACCAGCTACTTTTTATGCATAAAATGTAATATGTCTGTGGAATAATGAGTACCATGATGATGCTTATGTTTCTTACAATTCACAGAAAAGTATAGAAACAGCACTTTTTTTGTTATAAGAAGAGGATGAAGAAAGAAAGATCTTTCAAGTGAATTGAAAATTATAAGAGTATAATGGGGGCATACATTCTTGAAGATTTTCCTAGGCTCGGTGATTAGGCCTGCTCTGTGTTCTCCCTGATATCTGTAGCTTGGATGAAATATTTTCATGACATTTCTGTAAGTCTCAACATAATGTATTAAATCCATTCCTGGGGAGTGGGTTATTTTCTGAAAGGAGAAGAGACTAAACTAAGAAAGGATTTAGCTTTGCAAATGTGATTTGAGTAAATAGGACAGGAGGAAGATATCCAATACAATAGCATATAAATAAGTGAAAAGGAGAAGCATGCTATTTTAATAACTAGACTGAAAATCTATATAATTTAGTGCTGTCTTTTCAAAATACAGTCTGTTTAAGATTAGACAAGATTAGTATTTTTGCTCTGCTGAAGAAAGGCTGTGGCAAATATGGATAACTTCCAACATATTTACTAATAATTTTGCAGGGTATGGTTGGGAGTTTGAAATTACAACTCAACAGCAATTGCATTTGAGAATGCCTTGTAATATTCCTCTAAATTAGGAATGGGCAGTGTTTTAAAAATTAGTGCTTCCAATTTGTAAATTTTTCATTGAAATGCTGTTTAGAACTAAAAAAAAAAGATCATAGATGGTATTCAGCAGGTTCTGACCAGTTCTGGAGAACCGGTAGCAGAAATTTTAAGTAGTTCAGACAACCAATAAATACCACCTCTGACTGGCCCCACCCCATCTATTCTCTACCTCACAAGTTCCAGCTGATCGGGAGGGAATGGGAATTGTGCAGTAACCTTCCCCTGGAGTGGGGTGGAATGGAGATTTTACAGTATCCTTCCCCTGCCACACCCACCAAGCCACGCCCACCAAGCCATGCTACGCCCACCAAGCCGCACCCACAGAACCGGTAGTAAAAAAAATTGAACCCCACCATTGAATCAGATGATAGAGAAAGCAAAACTCATGGACACGTTAATCAAGGCAGAAAGTTTTGAACAATGGACTCTTGCCAACCTGGTTTGATTGTTCAGCCATTAAACTTCCCATTTATTTTCTGTAGTCTCCACATCTTTTAATAATTACATGGCAAACAGTACAAATTGGCTTTCTTGATGTTTAGAAACCTCCTGAATTTGCTGCTATAGATGGTTAGTACAGTTGTTCCTAAAAAAAAAAAAGAACATAAGTAGAAGAAATTAAACTAAATAGAGAAAATCATTTTTTGGGAATCACTGTGGAAGCATTTAACCTCTGTGGGAAACTAGGGAGGTTTGTGCCTTTTTACTTGAGCATATTAGACAGTAGAGATGAAGAATTGCTTAGTGCATATTTTTTCCAATATTCATATTTTCTTGACTTCATTTGTATCTGATTAGAGAATTACTTGGCACCTACCTTTAACTAATAATCTGTTATTTGAGCCTCTTTGTTCCTGTATAGTGAATACAGTGCATATTGTAGCTGATGGTGAGAAAGGAGTCCTTCAACTTGGGAGTGTTGTTATGTTCTTCGTGTGAGCAACCACCCTATGAAGACTCTTCCAAATAAACTGTTCTGGAGACTGAATATCGGGTTTGTGGTCTTCACAGAGTAGAACAGGGGTGTCAAACTCGATTTCATTGAGGGCTGCATCAAGGTTGTGTTTGACCTGGGGGGGAGGGGAAGGAGGGGAATGGCCAGCTTGACATCACTCATGTTGGGGATGCCTGTGGTGGACCGAATGCTCTACCAGCAAAAACAGGCTCCCAAGCTCTGTTTTCAGCTGGGACAGCCTCCTGCAACCCTCTGCCAGTGAAAACGGAGTTCGGGAAAACCATGTGCGGCCCTTATGAGCTCTCTCGAATTGGCCAGAACCTGCTGAATACCACCTCTGGCCCCTGAGCTCCATTTTTGCTGACAAAGAGCTGCAGGAGGCCTTACTGGCTGAAAATGGAACTCTCCTGAGCTCCATTTTTGCTGTCAGAGGTACTGTGGGCTGGATCTTTGCTGTTTCCAGGGTGGTCCGTGGAAACACTGTGCAGGCCGCATCTGGCCTGTGGGTCTTGAGTTTGATACCCCTGGAATAAAGGATGAATCTAACTATATAGACAGCTGAGAAGGGAGAGACAGCTGTAATGTTCTTGAGTTTTCTTTACACCTCCCAAACTTTATGAAATAGGATTCTCCATGGAACTCTTATCTGTCTCAATTAATAAATTAATTTAAAAGATTGATGTGAATTGATGCAACTGATGTCTACAAACAGCTTTCTTTTCCAAGCAATTTAGCAGCGACTCAAACTTCATATCTTAATTCTACCTGCTGACCTTATTTCTCTTCTCTGTGTCTGCTATGTGTATTTGAAGTTGCATTTATTTAGCTTCTTTGAAGAGAAAAGTATGTCTGATCAGAACACATTCTGTTGTAAAACATGTACTAAAATTTGCTACCTTATTATAATTGATAGGAGGATTTTCTGATATGTAATTTGCTACATAAATGATTTGTGGCTTGGTTGCAGATGATGATAATGGGGCCACGAAGATGACATATACATTCTTTTTAGAGGCCATGTTCTGTAGTGTGAAACAATTTGCAGGCGTATGCCAATGGCCTACTACACTTTATCCTGATTAAACAGGATTAAGAGGACATAAGAGGTAAACTACTTAGTGTTGTTACATTAGCTCCTTGTCCACAAAGAGAAAAAGGGCACTGAGGTAAGTACAGGAGTTAAATCATGGCTAACCTATCCAGCAATTCAGCATTTACACACAATCAACTTTATACCTTCCAGTGAACTAGATATTTTATGGGGAGGCCAAACGACAGCAAATATTATTTAAGCAAGCTGCATAATAATTCAATAGAGGGATCCCTTTTTCCCACTATCATTTTTTATTGCCTATCACTGCTTAAAATGGATGGCCTATAACCACAGTAACATTTCTCAGTTCAGCAACCTCAATATGTGTGTTGCTGAAGATGAATGGAGAAGGTGTTTAGAGTTAATGATCTGTATCATATTGCTTCCGTTTAGCTAAAGATATATAATCCCACACGGTTTGGTTTATATTGACTCTCATTCAAAGAGCCACGTTTGCAAAGGCCATCATGCTTCCCTGACAGGTTTGGAAGATTAAAATAAATAAGTCAGGAAAGTCGCTCTTTTTATTTTTGTTTTAGATCAACTCTCTGGACAATTTGATACTTCTTTGCTCCTTCATGTTTTACATGGATATTAGAATTACCTATTGCCAAATTGCTGTCACAATGTGTTTTGTCATTTCAGCTGCATTACTAGGGGGATAAAGGCGAGTGAGCATATTTCTGCGATCCAAATGTGTTTCATTCTCCTACTGTGATTCCAGAAAGATGCCACTGAACATGTAAAGCTTTTATATCTACAAGTGGAATTTCTAACCTAGGCACGGATACCACAGGTAAAGTCAAAATGATGGGGAATGCAGAACCTGGATATGTCATGTGAGAACTTCAAGGTCTTGCATTCTTCTATCCTCGGTATAGCAGATTTCTGCCAGGTTTTTCAGTGTCAGGATGATCTTTCCTCGGAATGGGACTGTTCTCCTCATGCCCTTCGCCGTCCCTTTTTTGCCCCCAGGTTTCTGCCCCCAGCCATAACCTCTACCATTTCACCTCTGCTGTTAGGACCCTAGATGTTGATGCTGGCCAATGGGACCCTGCCTCTTTAGTCCCAGGCCCTTCCTCACAGGCCTTTGGGAGAAATACTGTTCACCCTCGGCTTTTGGGCTCAGGTGACAGTTCACCGCCAGCCAATCAGGGGAAGGGAAGGGAGAAAGAGAGAGAGAGAGCAGGTGGGAGAAAGTGTTCCGTATGGAGTTTCCTCTCCAGGTGTTTGTTTCTCCGTCCAGTTGCCTCACGTCTGAGCTAGAAAATCCTTTGCATCCCCCCATCCCAAATACACAACGGCCACAGGAAAATTAAAATCATGACTTTCTACTTGTCACAATTCCTCAGACTCCTTCTCTTACTCTTACACCAAAGCTCTTAATATTATAATTACTTTAGTTATATAATCTAATTACATTGTAAACCTCAATCATATACCCTAACATAGACATATTCCTTTCCGGCAGTGTTTATCTTTTGTTATTCCTGATTGGCCTATTAACTGCACAAAAGGTGTGAGGATTGCTCTGGTAGTTTGAGTTAGTGCCAATTCCTGGAGGGAATTGGATGGCATTTAAAAGGACCCATGAAGGATCCAGATTGTTTGTTTATCTCTGATAGCTGCCTTTGCAGAATTTGCTTCCATCTGAATGGAATCTGATATTTTGGAGATCATCCATGCCTGCCACCCCTCATAATAAGCCTGCAAATATCATGGTCCTCCAAACTATCCCTGCTAAATATGCACCCTTCATTCATCATAATAGAAAGAATTCTATCATTTGAGAAAAAGGGAGAAAAATGAAGGAAATGGTAATAAATAAAAAGTAATTAATATTATCACATGAAGTAGAAACTTGTTAGGTTATAGGAATTTGTTCCATTGTAATGTGTACATGTGTTGTGCTGCTGTAAAGGTGTTTTCCTTTTGAGCATTTGGTTGTTGAGCATTTGTGGCACATGTGCCTCTGTGAAAGCATGTGCCTGCAGTCAGCTGTATCTTTCCTGCATTGGGATCTGGATCCTTCATGGGTCCTTTTAAATGCCATCCAATTCCCTCCAGGAATTGGCACTAACTCAAACTACCAGAGCAATCCTCACACCTTTTGTGCTGTTAATAGGCCAATCAGGAATAATAAAAGATAAACACTGCCAGAAAGGAAACTGTCTATGTTAGGGCATATGACTGAGTTTTACAATGTCATTAGATTATATGACTAAAGTAATTATAATATTAAGAGCTTTGGCGTAAGAGTAAGAGAAGGAGTCTGAGGAATTGTGACAAGTAGAAAGTCATGATTTTAACTTTCCTCTGGCTGTTGTGTATTTTGGGGTGGGGGGATACAAAGGTTTTTCTAGCTCAGACCTGAGGCAACTGGATGGAGAAACAAACACCCGGAGAGGAAACCCCACACGGAACACTTTCTCCCAACTGCTCTCTCTCTTTCTCCCTTCCCTTCCCCTGATTGGTTGGCGGTGAACTGTCACCTGAGCCCAAAAGCCCAGGGTGAACAATATTTTCCCCAAAGGTCTGTGAGGAAGGGCCTGGACTAAAGAGGCAGGGTCCCATTGGCCAGCGTGAACTGCTAGGGTTGTAACAGCGGAGGCAAAATGGTTGAGGTTAATGGCTGGGGGTGGAAATTTGGGGGCACTAAAGGGGCAATGAAGGGTACGAGGAGAACAGTCCTAGACCCTCCTTCCTCAACCATTTTGTTCTTAGCATCTTAAGCTGAGTGAGCATTAGCAATGGTTTCCATTCCAAATCCAGAAGCTTCAGATGGTTCAAGGAAAAAACTTGCCAGAGTTGATCAACTTACTGTGCAATGTTCTCCTGTCGAAGACACAGAAATCAATAAATATAGGACCAATAGGGTGCCCCAATTTATAAATGTAGAGCTAATTAGAAGGTGAGCTTAATTCCCCCTTCTGCTGTGTTAAATGATATTCCACCTCTCTTTCCTGATGGCACTTAAAGTGTCTAACAAATTTTTAAAAAACATATAAAATCTGATTAAAACATTTCATTAAAAATCATTACTAATTAACAATTCACCCAAAAGATCCAGCTAAAGCTCATAAAGTATCATTTATATCTTTGGATATAATTTAAACAGCTATTGGAAGGGAAGAACATTTTCACAGCAGTGATGAAGGACCTGACGTAGCTTAAGTATGTGACAGGATATCACCATTATTTTTCTAAATGTGAAGATTATGAGTATTGAAAAAGAAATACTACCTCTTTCAGTGTGTGCGTCTGGGCGTGCATATATGTGCGTGTATCTGTGTGTGTTCTGTCATTCCATAATAATTGATGCAGAAGGTTCCTAAGAAATAAATTTCAAGATAAATTGAAATAAATCACTTAAAACAAAATTAAAGCTCATTAAAAATGAAAAAAGCAGCTTCTCCCCCTGTATTTCACCAGTAAAAAAACACCCATCTTCATGTTAAATTCAGAGACCAAAGCTTCAGAATGAAGGTTTTAAGAGAATTTTCTTTAGAATAAACACACAGTCTCAGTAATGTTCTAGCTTCATGTAAATGCTTATTCCTACTAAAGCAGGCCCTTAGCTTATTTTTGAACTACCATTCAGTCATGCTGACCTCCCTGCAAGCATTCGGAGGTTGACTCGTCCAATTCAGAAGAGATTTTGTCATGGTTTTATTAGTGAACCACAGCAAGCCTTGGGAATATATAGAAAAGAAACCAAATTAAATGCAGGATAAGAAAGTGAAAAACAAAAATCAACAATTGCCCCAAGTTAACCATAGGTAAAGGTAAAAGTTCCCCTCTCACATATATGGTAGTCATTCCCGACTTTAGGAGGCAGTGCTCATCTCCATTTCAAAGCCGAAGAGCCAGTGCTGTCCAAAGACGTCTCTGTGGTCATGTGGCCAGCATGACTAAACGCCGAGGCGCACGGAACATGTTACCTTCCCACCAAATGGTTCCTATTTTTCTACTTGCATTTTTACATGCTTTCAAACTGCTAGGTTGGCAGAAGCTGGGACAAGTAGCTGGGCTTCACTTCATTATGTGGCGCTAGGGATTCAAACTACTGAACTGCCGACCTTTCTGATCGACAGGCTCAGCGTCTTAGCCACTGAGCCACCGCATCCCAAAATTAACCATATTGTAAGATAAAGCAGGCCTATTTCTGTTAAATGGACCTCATATTAAATATTTTCAAAGTGAGTGTGCCTAGCTTGCTCTGTCTCAAAATGGAAGTATTTTTTTTAATTTCTCTTGGGAGATTCCTTCCCCACATGCTTCAGTTTGAATGCTGTCTTCGACATGTTATTTATTTATGTATTTTATTTAATTAATTATTTGCATTATGGTGCCTTCCAAAATTATCATCAAAAGCAGATTTTATGACTTGTCAGATACACATCTGCGTTGGAATGTATTTCATCTCAACCTATTCACAGCTATAATTTTGACAAGTTCATCAAATATATAGAATTTTGAGTATTGTGTGACCAGCTATTGCTGCTGTAGGCATACCCATCTGAGGAATGGAGTATTAATCCAGTGCCAATTCAGAATAACAGCCTGGGCCAAAGTTTGGGGAAGAAACAGGTCTTTGATGTACATTAAAAGTTCAGCAGGATTAGAGAGCCATTGAAATCTCTGCGAGTATATTGTTCTGTTAGGGAGTTGTTTCCTGGGGCAAATTAAAAGACATTGATTAATAGAAGAGACTCAGAGTATGTCTAACCTCGTGAAATGAACAGAAATGATTACAGTAGAGACAGGGACTCTGGCAGACAATCTAGCTTTGATACCCACATCTTGAATTGTATCCAGAAGCCCTTAAGGGGCCCAAGATGAAGTAGAAGAACTTCTACCCTATCTGTAGCTTCCATGTGCTTTTGGCTTTTGCTGTATTAATCCATGTGGGAGGAGTCCAAATCATGATTGACAGGGAACACGGCCTCCCAGTTGGGAATGGACACATAAGGGGGGATCAATGCAGATGCCTCCTAGCCAGAGTGCTGCCTGCTTCTTGAGCAGGAATTGGATACCTGAGAAATTCCCAGATTACATAACAGCTCTGTATGGATAACTGCTGACCCATTCAACATCATAAATGGTACCTCCACATACACTCAGGTTTCTGCATTCTTCAGGACAGAGTCTCTAGTATGATCTTTATCTACAAGATGGGCCTCACATAAATGCCACGAAGGAAAAGAATAGTTTAGAAGAAAGCAAAATTTAAGTGTGGCCCTCTGCTGCTTTATACCACTTAAGCTGACCTCCGCCTTTTGGGGGGGGGGGGGGAATGGATATAAATAGATACACAAAGCACTGGACTGCAGCCATATAACCATGTTATTTACTACCTGTGAGGCTATATGGAACCTATTCTTATAAATAAAGATGCTAGAGATTCGTGTATAATAATAATAATAATAATAATAATAATAATAATAATAATAATAATAATAATAATAATAATAATAATAATAATAATAATAATAATAACTCCGCCGTTGCCGGTCCCAAGCCCGGATGAGAAAGGAGGAGGGTTGGGGTCAGGTTGGCAACCTGGCCCCATAAAAAAAACCCGCCAACCCATATAACATGGTGAAAGAAACAAATAAAAATTCTATACCGCATCGGTCGTCGCGCGGGTTAACAAGGGCCGCGGTGGATGTTGAGGTCCCTGGACATCCGTCGACAAGTGGGCTACAAGTGGACCAGCCAACAAAACAACAAAAATATAGTGCAGATGAAAACCGTGCCATAATGGCCTGTTATTACAACTCAGAGCCTTGGAAAAGAGGTTATTTAAAGCGAATGTATGAATTATGGAAACAACAACATCCAGATTCAAATGTTAGTGAACAACGACTTGCAGATCAAAGGCGATTTATTACACGGAATAAAGTGTTTAGTGAAGTTGAACTTGAGGAAATTCAAGCAAATTGCAAAACTAAGAAAACAACATCACAAGCAGAAATAACAGATACTCAAGACACACCTAAAGACATTGTAGTAGAACTCCCAGAAGAAGCTGTCGGGGAGGAAATAACAACACTATCACCAGAACCAGTTATTACTGAACCAACTGATGAACTAACTCAGAAACAAAAAGAATTGAAGGACAAGATCATGGAGCATTTTCTGCTTAATAAGGAACGGCAACGTTTACCATCATTAAAAACTGTCCCTAAGAAACTTTTGGCCCCTATCATGAAAATGGTTAATGCAGTGCTTTCAACAATTGAATCGGGATCCATCTTGGAAACGAACCAGTTAATGTACAGCGCAGCCGCAATAGTCACTAATGAACTAGGCATTAAAATCAAAGCACCTAGTTACACAACAGAAAAAGCATCAAAGCCAAAGTGGAAAATCCGATTGGAACAAAAAGTCAAAAAATTAAGGGCAGATGCTAGCAATTTGAAGAACATGCGTGAGCAACGGCTTAGAAATAACAAAATTATAGGTCAGCTAATCAGAAGGTATAGATTGGATACAAGAAACATCAATGAAGCTGTAGAGATTGTAAAACGGCAGATAACAGCAACAGCTAGGAAAATTGAAAGATATGAGGCACGAATCATCCAGTATAAACAAAATCAGCAATTTCGATCAGACCAACGGCGTTTTTATCAAAGTCTTAATGTGAATGATGACACCAAAAGTCAAAAACCAGAAAAGCAGGCCACAGTTGAATTCTGGAAAGAATTGTGGGAAAATGCAAAGGACTACAATAAGGAAGCAAAGTGGATACATGACTTTGAGAAAAGCATTGGCAACAAACAAATGCAAGTATTAGAAATAACAACTGAGATGGTCAAAAATCGAGTAAAAAAAGTAAAGAATTGGACATCACCTGGAAAGGACCAATTACATGGTTTCTGGCTCAAATATCTGACCAGTTTACATGCAATATTGGTCAGGCAACTGAATGAGATGTTACAAAATGGCCAAATTGATGAATGGTTGACAACTGGAAAAACATACTTGATTCAGAAAGATGCAACTAAAGGAACAATACCTGAAAACTACAGACCAATAACATGCTTGCCAACAACCTTTAAATTACTCACAGGCATTATTGCAGATAACATTATGGATTATTTGGAAACAAACAACATCTTGCCAGTAGAGCAAAAAGGCAACAAAAGAAGGAGTAGGGGCACAAAAGATCAGCTCCTAATTGATAAAATGATATTAGAAAATTGTAAGAAAAGAAAAACGAACTTGAATATGGTCTGGATTGATTATAAAAAAGCATTCGACTCATTGCCACATAGTTGGATCATAAAATGCTTAGAAACAACTGGCATTAGTAAAAATATTACATCCTTCACTGAAAAGGCGATGAAACAATGGAGAACTGAGTTGGCAGTAGGGAATGAGAACTACGGAATGGTCAATATCAAGCGAGGAATTTTCCAGGGTGATTCACTTTCACCGCTTCTCTTCATCATCGCGATGATCCCACTATCAGTAATCTTAAAAAAAATGAAATTAGGCTACCAAACAGCCAAAGAAGCTGAAAAAATTTCACATTTATTATATATGGATGATTTGAAACTCTATGGAAAGTCAGAAATAGAAATCCAATCACTGACAAACACAGTCCGAGTATTCAGCAACGATATTTCAATGCAGTTTGGCATGGAAAAATGCGCCACTGTATCCATAAAAAGGGGCAAAATCACTACGTGTGAGGGAATTGAAATGCCCAATGGCCAACTAATTAAATGCAATGAAAATGAAGCCTACAAATACTTAGGCATTTTGCAGTTGGATAACATCAAACATGGAGAAGTAAAAACTATTGTCAGGAGAGAGTACACCAACAGAGTTAGGAAAATTTTGAAATCTAAATTAAATGGTGGAAATACAATCAAGGCCATAAATACCTGGGCAATACCAGTTATAAGATACACAGCTGGTATAGTTAACTGGACACAAACTGATTTGGACATTTTGGACCGAAAAACCAGGAAACTAATGACAATGCACTACAGTTTACATCCACGTGGTGACACTGGTAGACTATACCTGCCCCAAAAATCAGGTGGCAGAGGATTATTACAAGTGAAGCAAATAGTTGAAGAAGAAAAACATGCACTGGCTGATTATTTAAAAGAAAGTCAAGAACATCTATTAATCGAAGTAAAGAACAAAAATCTATTGAAGGCCCAACAGACGAAACAAGAATACAAAAAAGATGTGATAAAATTAAGAATGGAGAGTTGGCAGAACAAAGCATTGCATGGCCAATTTCTGGAAAAAATAAAAGATAAAGTGGACAGTGAAAAAACTTGGTTATGGTTAACAGCAGGTACATTAAAGAAAGAAACAGAGTCACTAATCCTGGCTGCGCAAGAACAAGCTATCCGAACAAATGCCATTAAGGCCAAAATCGAAAAATCCTCTGATGATGCCAAATACAGACTCTGCAAAGAAGTTGATGAAACTGTTGACCACATACTCAGCTGCTGTAAAAAAATCGCACAGACTGACTATAAAATGCGGCACAATTCAGTGGCACAAATGATCCACTGGAATTTGTGCAAAAATTATAATATTAAAACAGCAACAAACTGGTGGGAACATAAGCCTGAAAAAGTTGTCGAGAGTCAGATGGTCAAGATCTTGTGGGATTTTCGCATACAAACGGATAAAATACTGGTGCATAATACACCAGACATCACACTGGTTGAGAAAAATAAGGTTACAATCATAGACATCGCAATACCAGGTGATAGCAGGGTCGCCGAGAAGGAATATGAAAAAATTGCGAAATACCAGGACTTAAAAATTGAAATCCAACGATTATGGCACAAACCAGCAGTGGTAATTCCAGTGGTAATCGGCACACTGGGTGCTATTCCAAAAGCACTGGAATTACATTTAAAACAGTTAAAAATTGACAAAATCACCATCAGTCAAATGCAAAAGGCTGCACTGCTTGGATCTGCACACATATTACGAAAATACGTTACGACGTCCTAGGCCCCTGGGTGGGGCCCGACTAGTAATTAACGCCAAATCCGGCAAAACAACTGGCCGCTGTGATACACTTCTGTTGATGCACTAATAATAATAATAATAATAATAATAATAATAATAATAATAATAATAATAATAATAATAATAGTGTATAACTCTGACCTGAACAATGCAGTTTTCTTTCTGAGTGTGATAGGCAAATGGCTCTCCACCATGGAAACCAGTTTGTTGGAATAATCATGGCAGGACATCTACAAAGTTGGGTCAATAAAAGATGGCAGGGGTACAATGCATGCAATACATGGGACTTTGGTTGCCTGCTTGTGACTACTAGTTTGCCTTTTTTTAAACCTTCCCTGTTTTGGAACATGCTGTCCAAATGCAAAATGCAAATGCCTAATCGGATCTGTGGCTGATTCTTCCATCTGCCCAACACATTGTACCACCAGGCATCAGGATGAAGTAATGTTTTGTCAACCATTGCTTTAATCATGTAAACCTGTTACACAATAATTATGTAAAATAAATATTTATATGAAAATGCCCCTCCCCCATACTCTATGTTTGTAACATTATTAGAAATCATGTCCTTTTAGTGCTAATGTCTAATTGTAATTCAAATTGCATGTGGAATTAAGTTTATGTGACCAACCCTCTATCACCCCAACATCAAGGAATATCATAAAATGTTATGAGGTTTGGCTCCTATCATTTGACCAGAGGGGTTTATTAAAAGCTTAGTAAGGCATATATATTTCAATACACATTATGTAGGGAATGAAAAATAGCACTTTCTTTGTTTTAATTAATATTTGTAGTTAAAAGAAAACCATGGCAGCTATCAAAGAAAGATCTTTTCAAAATTAAGCATTCTAAGACAGTGGGCCCCCAACTTTTTGGGCACCAGAGACTGGTTCCGTGGAGAGGGGTTTTTCCATGAACCAGAGGGAACATGGTTTCATGTGCTGCCTGAATCCCAGGGATTGGGCTTCACTTTTTTATGCGGCACAGATTCTGGCATGCCACGGATCAGTGCCAGTCCATGGACCAGGGGCTGGGGATCCCTGCTCCAGGAGATCTTTTGAGTTCAATAGTGTTCCAATATTGTAAGGGCTGCCATGAAGAAAAAGGGGTCAACCTATTTTCCAAAGCACCAGAAGGCAAGACAAGAAACAATGAATGGAAACAAATGATGCAGAGAGGCAACCTAGACATTTCCTAATAGTGAGAACAATTAACCAGTGGATCAGCTTGCCTCCAGAAGTTGTGGGTGCTCCATCACTGGAGGCTTTTAAGAAAAGACTGGACAGCTGCTTGTCCTGAATGGTGTAGGGTCTCCTGCTTGTGCAGTGGGTTGGATTAGAAGACCTTCAAGGTCCCTTCCAACTCTGTTATTCTGTTAATAAAAGTCTCAGGTCCCCCCCCCCCATTGAAATTAGCAGGAAAACAAATGTAAAAACAAACGAGTCTAGTTCAGCTTATTTGTGGACAAGTCTATAGTTTCCTTGTCCAACCATTTGGATATAGCTTGAAACTGCCTCTGTTGGGGATTTTTTTTAACCTGGTCTAAAGTGGCATGATGTTCTCTCATCTAAATACTGAAAGGTCCTACTTGCTATTCTTTCAAAATTAGCTGCTTCCATGTCACTATCTAAATTGGAGAAAATGATTTTAAAATGAAAATGTTTATTTAAGTAGACAGGTACAAAATTTCAGCATGATGCTTCTCCATACCTTTTTGACCTACTGAATTTTAGCATATTTCTGAATAGACATGAAAGAAAATTGCACTGTAAATTTTTTCAGGATTGCGCTGCACCTAATTGTAAAGTTTGGAATTAAGCCATGCATGTGACATACTTCAAAAGTGTATGTGTGCACTATGCAAATACTATCATTGTTATTATGGTTGATTGCACAGTCAACCAGACGTTTAGACAGAATTTGGCATTTTGTATCCACCTAACAAGTCATTTCTGGGAAAATATATGTTGTTTGACAGTGTTAAAAGTATTGTTGCAGAATTTAAGCTGTTCCAAGTAAAATAATAATAATAATAATAATAATAATAATAATAATAATAATAATAATAATAATAATAATAATAATAATTGCTAGGAGGCACTTTTTAAAGGGCAATTTGTAATTTTAAACAATCTCCTGAATATCATGATGTAGCACTTTGAATCAGAAAAAATCCTGAAAACATCAGAAATCAGGAATCATTATATAGTCTAGAATGGAGCTACTGAAGCACTTCATCTGGGATGAGCCATTTCAGTAGATCATCATTTTATAAGTCTACCAAGCTTTTGGAGAATTCAGGGGACCAATTTGTCCTAAAGTTCTTCATTAAGCTGAAATAGTATTTATGTGGTAAACAAAATGGCTGATCCATGAATAGGTAGCATATTTAACATTAAAAACATCAGAGGAAAAGACTCTGTGAATCAGAGAAAGCGTCACTGTGAATCTTATTAGACTAAACTGGGATTGGATCCAGGTATTAGTCCTGTTCAGATTAAATCCAATAAAATTACTTAGATTTTTAAATTTTAAATTGAGTTCAATTTCATTCATTTCGTCCTGGAAGTGGAACCCGGATTGATTGGTTTCAGAAACAAGTAAGAGAGTTATTCTTAGATTCTCTACAAACAAACTGGAGTATTATCCTAAATTGGAACAGGTGGTAGACTATGCTACCCCAATATTCACTGTAATATTGCGTGGTAAATTCTGAATATATTTCTCATGCCACCATTCCATTAACCTGGTCCTGGTTTACAATTATAAGAGAACAAAAATTCTCAAATATAGTTTCCTAGCTAACCAGTCCTTATTTGTACAAAGTTAAATATTGTTAAATTCAAGCCGGAATAATAATTTCGTGATTTTTTTCAGTACAATTGAAGATGCATGGTTAAATTTGGACCTGAAGACATATGGAATATTCATGTCTTTTGGCATTCCTAATCATTTTCAAGCATTCCATCTGAGGTTTTTTTTAGGCGGTTACGCCCTATATAAGCTTGCCCTAATATTTAAAAGTCCATTAGAAAGTTAGAAGAATGAGATCGTCCTTATCAAATTGTGTCCCAAGTTTGGAACACAGCTGGACATACTTCTTTTTCTGGAGCCAATCTATTTTACTTGCTTTAAGAAGGTTGAATAGCTTTTACTTTCACTCACTGAATTCTTTCTTCCTGTTAAGAAGTGGGGACAGTAAAAGTGCATGCTTCTAAGGGAGGTGACTTTTAAAATCTTAACGTAGGAGTTCATCTCATTGCAAAGTGGATATAGTTGTGTAATCAGAATTATGCATTTTGGAGTTTCAGAATTACATCAGCTCAAATTTTCACAGCAGTAAGGGAAAAGGTTGTAGAGTTCCAAACAATCTTTTTTTATCTAGCTATGACACCTGAGAGTGTTAAATTACAAAATAATTTTGAAGTTGTGTGTCACACAAGGAGGGGGAAAATATTTTGTCTGGAAAGGGGGAATGGGGTTAATCTACAGATAAGGTAAGTTTTAGCATAGTTACCGATAACTATGACAATTAAAAATATTCTTTCTCATATTAGAATTTATTTTTTATTCTTATATAGGTAGCATATTTAAAATTAAAAACATCAAAGAGGAAAAGACTCTGGGAATCAGAGAAAGTGTCACTGTGAATCTTATTAGACTAAACTGGGATTGGATTCAGGCATTAGTCCTGTTCAGATTAAATCCAATGAAATGACTTAGACTTTTAAAATCTAAATTAAGTTTAATTTCATTAATTTCCAAGAGTTCTCACTAATCCACTTCTTCAGGGTTTAAAATGGAGGGGAAAAATCAAAAGGTTATTTACAGTATTTGACTTTATCCCATCTTTACTTTTCGGGATAAACTCAAGGCAGCATACATATCTAATGATGCTGCCTCTATTTTCCCCACAACAATATCTCTGTGAAGTGGATTGGAATTAGAGAAAATAACTGACCAAAGTCACCTGGCCAGTTTTCATACATGAGGAAGGATTGGAACTCACAATCTCCAGATTTCTGGCCCAGTAATTCAGTTACTACATCAATTTGGATCCCAATAAATGTAAGATATCATGTTATAGATGAACTGGATTACATCAGCTATTGCCTTGCCAAAACTGATTTTGCTCACCTTCATGCTCTGGATCCATGATGGCGAACCTAAGGCACGCAGAGCTCTCTCTGTGGGCATGCATGCCATTGCCAGCAGCTCTTATGGTTACTGGCACACATGGTTTGCAGCTGTTTCTCATGGGCACTGGCGTGCCAGAAAATGATCTGAAAACGGCCTGAAAATGGCAAAAAATGAGGCTGTTTTTAGGACCATTTTTGGCTCCAAAACAGCCAAAAAAACTGCCTGAAAACAGCCCCCAAAATGGCCAGAAAACAGGCATGCGCACACCAGCCAGCTGTTTTTCAAGTTTCCGGTGCTCCGGTATGCGCACCCACACACGTGCACATGTGTACTGGTTTGGGCACTCAGTGCCAAAAAGGTTCACCATCACTGCTCTAGAATATAATTATCTTGGTGTTCTGTATAGTGTCCTGCCTACTTGTGTTTCAAAAGGTAAATGAAAATGCTTTTACTCAGTTGTGTCTTTGGACTTAAATAAGTGTCCCTTAATATAGTTTCCTCCAAATGCATTTGGAGGAAATACAGTTCCTATGAGATCCAGTCAGTGAGGTCAATGATCAAGAATTAAAAGAGTCATAATGCAAAGCACACCAGATTTAGACCAGCCACGGAGCATCACACGTCACACTCCCAATTTTGAGCACTTCTCATTGGCACCATATTGGTGCCATCATATTGGTTGTAAAAGGTCAAAATGTGAAAGTAACAGTTCTTTGATTGTAATTAATCAATTTCAACAGCCAGATAGACCAATCTGTTCAACACTGAACCACATTCAGGATTTTTTTGCCAGAAAGTTTCATTGTTCGGTTAGACTTTACTGTGCTTTAAGGTTGTCTGAGGTTCAGTTCATTTACATTTCAGGCATTTCTGTAAGATTTTCCTGGCAGAGTTAAAAAGCGTTTCTGCGTCACCAAGTCAGAACAGTACCCATGGATGTGGCATTCAAATGTATTTGATTAGAGCCCTGTAGGCCTTTCCTTTCTGTTCATCATAACTGATGGCCAATGCAATAGGGAGACCTTAGAGGCTGAGAGCACATCAACTGATGGGATGCAATGAGGGAGATAAAATTCAAGTAAGCTTTTTTACAAGGACAAGGATCTGTCTGGCCCTGTCTGTCGACTCCTACTAAATCTTGATTTAAACCTCTTCTGAAAGCTTTTGGAGTCAACATTACCCTTTTCATTTCCATTTCTAAAAGTGGATTTCATTTCAAAGGGAGCTAAGGAAGGTTGAAAATAAAGGTTAACTGAATTCTCTAAAGGCTTGATACGACTCTAAATGCAAATGTATCTAAGGTGCTGGTTTCCCAAACATTAGAAATGTGTTTAGCTCTGCCAGGAAAGGAAGGAAGGAAGGAAGGAAAGGAAGGAAGGAAGGAAGAAGGGAAGGAAGAGAGGGAGGGAGGGAGGAAGGGACATTTTACATTCAGCAATGTAAAATGTGTTGTTCATGGAAAATGTAGAAATGTAGGGTTAGTGTGACTTTTGTGAGAGAATAATATTTAAAAAAATATTTTTTATTGAACTTATTTAAACATTAAAAAACAAAACACAAATTTCCACTCATTACAGCAATTCCATGTCAGTATCATTGGTGTCATTAATATTTACATAAGCTCTATTTCTATATTCTCTAATATACTATATATTATATAGTCGCTTAGAATATAGTAATATTTACAGATACATACAGTGTTATCATATTTGTAGATAATTCTTATATAGTATCTTGAGAGAGAATAATATTTTTAAAATGTGCTTCAAGATATGCAGAAAGAAAGATGGATACCAAGCAATTTGCCTTTTTCCTCATCCCTTTCATTTATTATTATTATTATTATTATTATTATTATTATTATTATTATTATCATCATCATCATCATCATCATCATCATCATCATCATCATCATCATACTACTGTCTATTGAGGTCCATACAATTAAAAAAAAATCAAAAGTAGACACACTACAAAACTTGAAATCAGTTAAGATCAACAATTAACCCCAACAATTAAACACTTATTTTAAAAGATGTTGTTTTAGAGCTTTTTAAAGAGCAAAAGAGGATAAGAGTTGCAGCTGAGCAGGGGATGCCTTCTAAAGAACCAGGGCAGCTACAGAGAAGGAATGGCCTCCAATCCTGAGTGGCAATTGTAGCTAAAGCTTACATGATTTCAGTGAAAGGGAACAGAGAAAAGTATCCTATAGAAAAAGGCATTCTCTCAAATTTGGAATGAAGCCATATAGATTTCTTATTTTTCTGCAATAGATTCATGGAGCTGAGATGTTATAAATCAATGCAATCACCTTCTGTCAAGAGAATTGGGTGATTATCCAATTGGACCCAGCTGGTCCAATATTTTCTTCATATCTCATCAACTTAGATCTTGCTAATGTGTGAACATTTGGCAGCCTTCTTCGGAATCAAATCCTGTACTTTGGGATTGTTATTATTTTTTACCAGTCATTAATCTGTTATTGATCAACACCTCATAAAGCAGCTGTTTGTCATTTAGAATTTAGAACCAAGCATAGAACAGTTTTTTATTCTTCATTAATAGAAGGTCTACAAAATGTATTCTTAGATGCCAAATCCAGAAATGGTCACTGCTTGGGGATCTTTTCATATGTTTGGAGATGATAAATGATAGTAGTAATTTGATTTAAAAAGGACAAAGATTGTTTACACAATGTTTATCTAATTTCTCCAGATGAAAGTATCCAATGAAGTTGAGATAAACCTGGTTGCTATGAAGTGGTATATAAGCTATAGTAAATGCTATTGCTATTGGTATTACTACTGTCACCAATAATGTTCTCACCTACCCACTCCCTCAGTTTAATTACTCTAAATCTCTCATGCTTAAACTTATGATCAGGTTTTATAGAGAGTAAGGAAGATGACCTTGATAGAAAATATGCAGGAACAGTTGTGTAAGCAAATAGGAAGACTGCATTTTATTAAGTCCAGACAGGCATCTTCTTAATTCATTGACCTATAAGGAGGAAGAGCAACACAATCATACTTGCATGGTTCTGTTATTATTGCCATTCTCAATAAAAGTAGTTTTAACCTTCCAAAGCATGTCTCATCTCTACAACTAGGCGTGGAATTCATATGTTTTTTAATTTTTAAAAAATTAAGTGGAGCTTTATAAGTTTGAAGTGATTCATTTATTATTTATTATTATTATTTATTTATTCACATTTCTAAACCGCCCCCTCTCCCAAAAAGGGACTCAGGGCGGTGTACAGTCCACAATAAATCACAGATAAAATACAAATATAAATAGGGCTATAAATATATGTATGTATGTGGAGGAGGTTAAAATTAAGAGTCCTGTACAGAAGAATAAATATGAGGCTAAAAGCCCTAAAAACAATTAAAACTAAAACATTACCCTTAAAATAACCAGATGAGAATATACTACCAGGAGTTCATAGATGTAACATTTATAATCATGCCAGGCCAGCTACTCGGAACAGGTGAGTCTTCAATTTTTGACGGAAGGAGCGGAAGTCCGAGGTGGTTCTAATGTTGGGGGGGAGGTCATTCCAGAGGGTTGGGCCCATCACGG
Source organism: Natrix helvetica (assembly GCF_964273705.1). Lineage (NCBI taxonomy): Eukaryota > Metazoa > Chordata > Lepidosauria > Squamata > Natricidae > Natrix > Natrix helvetica. Next base: position 80,722,258 of record NC_138549.1, on the reverse strand, counting down.
AGAAGGCTCTACTCCTCGGCGCCGCCCGTTGGCATTGCCTAGTGGACGGCACTTGGAGAAGGCCCTCTCTGTGAGAGCGGATTGGCCGCAGGGATGTATGTGGGAGGATGCGATCCCACAAGTAACTAGGTCCTGAGCCATGGAGCGCTTTAAAGATAGTAATCAGGACCTTGAAACGCACCCGAAAAACCACAGGTAGCCAGTGCAGCTCGTGCAGGAGTGGTGTTACGTGGGAGTATCTAGACCTCCCCATGATAACCCGCGCGGCCGCGTTCTGGACTAGCTGCAGTCTCCGGGCGTGTCCCAAGGGAAGCCCCATGTAGAGAGCATTACAGTAATCTAGGCGAGACGTCACCAGCGCATGAGTGACTGTGCGTAGGGCATCCCGGTCCAGTAGGGGGCGCAATTGGCGCACCAGGCGAACCTGGTGGAACGCCCCCCTTGCCACGGCTGCCACATGGTCATTCATTGACAGCCGGGCATCTAGGAGGACGCCCAAATTGCGCGCCCGTTCCACAGGGGGCAGTAGCTCATCCCCTATGGCCAGCGATGGAGTCAGCTGGCTGAACCGAGGTGCCGGAAGCCACAGCCACTCAGTCTTGGAGGGGTTGAGTTTGAGTCTGTTGTCCCCCATCCAGACCCCAACGGCTTCCAGACACTGGGACATCACTGCGACAGCCTCGTTGGGGTGGTTTGGGGTTGAAATGTACAGCTGCGTATCATCAGCGTACAGATGGTATTCAACCCCCAAACCACGGATGATCTCGCCCAGCGGCTTCACGTATGCATTGAACAGAAGGGGCGAGAGAACCGACCCCTGCGGCACCGAGTGGCCTCGGGGTCGATCTCTGCCCCCCTGTCAACACATATTGCATCCGGCCGGAGAGGTAAGAGTCGAATCACCGTAACACAGTGCCTCCGACTCCCATCCCCTCCAGCCGGCGCAGAAGGATACCATGGTCGATGGTATCAAAAGCCACTGAGAGATCTAATAGGACCAGGATTGAGGAACAACCTCTATCTCTGGCCCTCCAGAGATCATCAACCAACGCGACCAAGGCTGTCTCAGTGCTGTGCCCGGGTCGGAAGCCGGACTGGCGTGGGTCTAGATAATCGGATTCATCGAGGTGACGCGGAAACTGCTGCGCCACCACATTCTCAACAACCTTCGCCAAAAAAGGGAGGTTGGAGACTGGACGATAATTAGCTAGCTCCATTTGGTCGAGTGAAGGCCTCTTGAGTAAGGGCCTCACCACCGCCTCTTTCAAGACGGTAGGTAAGGATCCCTCACCCAACGAGGCATTCATCAGGCCCAGAAGCCAGCCTCCTGTCACCTCCCAGGATGCCAGTACCAGCCAGGAGGGACACGGGTCCAATGAACATGTGGTGGGTCGCAGCCTTCCACGCAACCTGTCTAAATCCTCGGGGGCAACAGAGTCAAACTCCTCCCAGAGTGGACTCACAAGACTCACTGTTGACGGCCCGTCCAGACCACTGGAGGGGGCCCATCCGCTCCGGATCTGAGCGACTTTGTTCTGCAGATATTCTCCAAACTCCTCTGCTCTACCCTGTAAGGGTGCCCCCGCGTCTCTTGCACCAAGAGGGAGCGGGTGACCCTAAACAGGGCGGCAGGGCGGTTATCCGCAGACGCAATAAGAGCGGCACAATGTCTACGTTTGGCCGCTCTCAATGCCACGAGGTAAGTCCGTAAATAGGCTCTTACCTGTGTTCGGTCAGACTCGGAGCATGAGGACCTCCACCTGCTCTCTAGACGTCTCCTCTGGCGCTTCATCACCCTCAGCTCCTCGGTATACCAGGGAGCCCGGGTGGGTCGCTGCCGTAGGAGAGGTCGCAAAGGCGCAACCCGGTCCAAGGCCCCAGCCGTCGCCCTATTCCAGGCGGCCACTAGGTCCTCCGACCGAGCGCGGGTCAGGGCTACAGGTAGCGGCCCAAGCTCCGACTGGAACCTAACTGGTTCCATCAGATGCTTGGGGCGGTGCCAGCTTGGACAAACTGGTTCCGCCTGCTCGCGGTGGGGGGTAGCGCCAGGGAAGTCTAGCCGGAGACAGAAGTGATCTGACCATGACAGGGGAGTAATGTCTAAGTCCCCTATTCCCAGATCACTCGTCCACTGCTCAGATACAAAAACAAGGTCCAGTGTGTGGCCACCTTCATGTGTGGGGCCCTGAATTAGTTGGGTCAGGCCCATGGCTGTCATGGAAGCCATGAACTCCCGAGCCACCTCAGATGCTGCTCCCGTCGACGGCAGGTTGAAATCCCCCATAACCAAAAGTTTGGGGATCTCCACCGCCGTCTCCGAGATCAGCTCGAGGAGCTCGGGCAGGGCTGCTGACGTATAGCGAGGAGCCAAGTATACAATCAGCAGAGCCCACTGCCTCCCTGGGCCCCATTTCACCCCAAGTGACTCACACCCGGGTATTTATAGCGGATAACTTCAAATTCGCTCATGTAAATGCATCTGGAAATAATAGGTTACAAACAGTTAGCCATATATACTGTAAATGATTAACTGGGAAAATAAATTGGCCTGGTATTGGATGGAAAAATAATATCCCACTTATGTTAGAATAGGGGTGTCAAACTGGCAGCCCGTGGACTAGATTTGTCACATACAGACCACACCCACCCCAGCTCGGCGAAGGGGGAAAATGTCATGAAATGTCACGTGACAGCCACATGACACAGCGAGTTTGAAACCTGCGTATTAGAACAATACAAATCTATCATTTCTGAAAGTTATAGGCAGTGAAAATGGCACTTACTACATGGGCTGTGACTAATTAGATGATAATGCCTAGTTAAGTTTAGCTGGTCAGAAAAACAGATGTGCTTATCCTTTGGATGGGAGGCTGAAAGTGGATCTCAGGACTGCAGTCTAAAACGAGGAGTCAAAAACATTCTAAGCATGCTACATTTAATTTAGTCGTGTGTCTGAAAATAGCACTCCTTCCTGCTCACTAACTTTGATTGATTTTGCACAAAATAATGCAGTCAATGGAAATGGCTACTTCAATCCTATTCAGTCCTATCATGCAGCAAACAACTGATATCTAAAGCAGTGGCGACGCTCAAACATTTCTTCACCATGGACACCTTTTGTGGCCATGAACCATGGCCTCGGACCACCAAGACTTAATTCCAGATTTAAAGCATTAGACTGTATCAAGCCTTCGTGGACTCCCTGTGATGACATCCAAGCCCCTCCAGAGACCACAGGATGAGAACCACTGATCTAAAAAGTAATATATGTGCTCGTTTTTTTCATAAAGTGATAGAGAAATTTGGAAACCTCATGGTTTTTCTTCTTCAATTAAACACACAGAGAAAAGTTTTACTCTTGATTGCTCTGCAGTTTGGCTTGCTGTCAGGCCAAAGCAGTCCCTCTGAGCCCCTTCTGCTGGAGAAACAACAACCAATTCATCTGTTCTTCCCCCACCCTTAGAACACAGCTGTCCTAGTTCTGAAATACAGTAAAGCATATTGACCAGATCCAACTTTCCTGCATTTAATCAGATTTCCTAATTGACCACACCCTACCTTTTAGAAGTATTACAGTTTCTCTAGCTAGCTATAACCATCCCTGGCCTTTCCAAAAACACCCGTAGTTGACCTGGTTAGTTTACCTCAGTCCACCCAAGCCCTCAGTATCAGGGCAGTTTTCTGCCACAGAATTATGGGTGGGGAATTGGATGGAGCTGCAGAAATCATGAGAAAGCATAGCTATTGTGCTATATGACAGCAAGACAGAAACATCTAATACCCAGGTCAAGAATTGTGGTGAGCAGCAATAACTTGGCTCCGTTCTCCAGGAGTGCTCAGCATGATGTTCAGCAGACACCCTGCTTAGGATTAATCTTGGACTTCATAGTGACACTGCCACACAACTTGAAGGCAGCTAACACTGACACAAAAATCTTAATAGCAACCAAGCAAAGACTGAGACTGAATCTCATTTTAATCTTTGAGAACTTAAAGAGCCAGAAATGTCTTGAGTAACTCAAAGCTCCACACCTAGCCAAGATGGCTAGTTGTAATTTCAGAGGGTGAAGTTATTTCTGTGTGAACCCACAGGGGACAATGAGGAAAAGGGAGATAAAGTTAAGAGATTTGTATGGGGGGGGGGGGAATCTGAAAATTAGAATAAATTCTAGCCATTGTGTCTCTTCAAGCATAACCAAAAGAATCCCCTGCACCCACCTCTCTAGCTGGTGTTTTCATGGGATTAGGTGAGTGGAGCTTCATTTGATTTTTCAAAAATATGTGTACACTACAACCCTATGCAAGATCCAATCTGTACTGATAGTGGATTGTTTTCTAGTAAACATATCTAATATACTAATACTTCAGTAGAAACGAATCTAGTAAATATTTAGAGTGGGTTACAACACCTCAAAGTTTACCATGTACAAATTGGGTTTACATATATTGTAAGTTGGGAAGCATAACTAAACTTCCCCTGTAATTTTATGTAAACTTAGAAGTAGTCTATTCTGAATTGCCTTTTTCATTAATTAGTTCTTTAGAAAGTCCACTTACTTTCAGTCTAGGCAAAAGATATATAGAGTTACTGTATAGTTGAATAATATAAGGAAGTTATAACTACCAACTGAAATAATTGAGAATTTTTATTTATATATCAATTTTAGAAACTGCTCATCTCCCTCACAGAAGGACTCTGGATGATGTACAAAGTAAAATAAAAAAAATGTGCACTATAACTTTCCTAGGATTTCAATTCACAATTATTAAAGAGATCCAAACATTTTCAATAAAAAGTACAGTAAAAAATAGAAAAGTCAAGAACACATCTTTCTAAAGTTGATTCCTTAAGTGGGTTCATATGATCTAATTGTCCCTCTTTCCAATTCAATTGTCCACCTATGGACATTTGCCAAGTTTATTTACTTATTCTCCTTTAACTTCCACTGTATGTATGTTTACAGTTGTTGTTGATAGTTGCAAAGTCATGTCCAACCCATCGCGACCCCATGGACAATGTTTCTCCAGGCCTTCCTGTCCTCTACCATCCTCTGGAGTCCATTTAAACTCACGCCTACTGCATCAGTGATTCAATCTAGCCACCTCATTCTCTGTCTTCCCATTCTTCTTTTGCCCTCAATCTTTCCCAGCATTAGGCTCTTCTCCAGTCAGTCAGTGGAAGGGGCCACATATTCAGCATGAGCATTCATAGAATATAATTGCACAGCATGGAGCTATAACATGAGTTGGTGACTTGGCTTGGTTTTAGAGGCTGTTCTCTGAATTCTTTAAGCTTCCATACTTGTACCAAGTAGAGTAAACAGAAGCCACTGAAGGCTTCTATATCATCAATGAATGAAAAATAATTTAAGAAGCACAAGCTATTGCACAAACAAGCAAAGAGCTATTATTTTATCATTTGCCAAATATACTTCTGGCAGGTATAAAAGTATCCAGCAAGACTCTAAGCTGATACATTATGCAGACAGCAAGGCATAATGTTTATAAATCTCTTCAACGTTATTATAGTAGCTAAAGACCATGCCAAACCTACCTTCACAGAAGCCTAGGAAATTTAGCATCGGTAAGGAAATTTAATCTGAAAAGTTTGCTCTAACTTGACAGGTTTAATGCAATCTAGATGAGGTGATTTTTTTTTTTCATATAATGAGCCCTTTCTTGAGTGTCATCTTCCTGGTCACACCATATCAACATAACACTGACTGTTTGAGACTTGTATCTTTGCCAGCCATGGCCATTAAGCAATTCTGATTTAGAATTTATTTCTTACGTTTCAGTTCTTCACATTGTATTTGGGTGACTACTGTGCATGCAACTTAAAAAAAAGCAATAGTCCATATGGCTTTCAACCACAACTTTGCAGGTGGTTTTTGCATTGTTGTTTTTGCAGCTTGAAAGCAATTATCTTGCTTTGGATGCCCCAATTGTTTGCTTATTATTTTATCTATAACCAAAAATGTAGATTTTATTTCCATTTCTTTAAAAAAAAAGAAGCTTCATTCTTGATGTCATCCAGAAAAACCACAGACAGCTGATGCCTGTTTCTTTGTGTTAGCAAAAATGGAAATGCACTTGTGCTGACATATATATTAGGCAGAGTGAAATTAAGGTCTTATTAACTTCAGGTTTATGCATGCAAAGCTACTTGAAGCTGTCATTTTTTTTCCTTCGGTGATCTCGTTGCAAATTTTTGTGTGTGTGATCTTGAATGGAAGAAGTCATCTAAGAAAGTGGGTCAAAGTGAATCCCAAGGTTAAACAAGCAAGTTACTAGTTCTATTTAAAGGACCAGTATTTTAAAGTGATCACCTAGAAATGGACAATTATAAATCTTCATTCTCCAGGCTTGTAAAGGGGTCTGAATAACGCAGACTTCTGAAATTTGATAATAACAGGGGGAGAAAAGAAAAACCAAAGGCTTTTATTTTGACACATCAGCTCACAGTTTGCTTCAGTAGTCTGAATACCAATAAAAGTCTTCACTCTTAATTATTTTTCTTGTAAAAGCCTATTGACTATAAAAGCGGGATTCTATTTTGCCTCCAAGAATGTATTATTTTGAATAAATGAATGAATGAACGAGCGAACGAAGGAAGGAAGGAAGGAAGGAACAAATGAATGAATGAATGAATGAATATATGGATCCCACTTGATAAAAAGTGGCCACAAAATAGCCCTAAACAAGATGAATTGATGACATCGGCAAGTATTGCAGGCCCAGTTGGCAAAAGAAAGTTCAGGACTGTATGGGTTGGAAACATGCACAAGAGGCTCTTATCCTGTAGTGAATAGACAATGGCTAAGATGATGATGATGATGATGATGATGATGATGATGATGATGATGATGATGATGAAATGATTTTATTTATATATAAACTGGTCAGATGTCCTTCCTAATAACACATAACACACAACACACAATGTAACACACAACACAAAGCACAAACAATATGAACGGTAAAGTTCATATTTCAGAAAGCTTTTGGGGAAAAATAGTATGAGGGACAAATTAGACGGAGCACAGAGTAGCCGTGTTCAGGATCTCTTGTGTATGATTCATTCGATGTAGAGCAGGGGTGTCCAACTCACAGCATCACATTGTCACATGATGTATCGTGACTTTTTTCCCCTTTGCTAAAACGGGGGTGGGCATGGCCAGCATGTGATGCATCCCGCCCAGCGGCCGCCAGTTTGACACCCCTGATATCGAGCGTTTGTTTGTGTGCTAAAAACAATTTTGAACCAGCATTTAAACCTTTCCTTCGTGTTCCTTTCTCTGGACCCTGGGAATCCAAACTAGGGATTCGATACAAGAAAGTTTTGTTCTGAGCTCAGAAGAAACAAAAAAATTCTCTCAGAAGGTTCCATCGGAATATTTCGGGTATTCCATGTTTTTTTAACGTTTTTATTTTTTTTTATTGCAGATTTTTACATATTTTATGAACAAAGTGTTGTCCGGATCTTTTCTTTTACATCCTCTCATAGACATAATCCATTTTCCATCATATCACTGTTTCCAATTTCAGCCATGTTATTTCTCTTTCCATATTTTTTGTCTTAAACTTATTTTCTTCTTAGTACATAAGCAATATCACTAATCACCCTTAATTTCTAATCTCTTACAATAACATCAACTCCATTGATAAATATGTTTCTCAAATTCCCCATCCCACTCTTTAACATTTCATCTTCGTCTCTTAATTTAAATTATCTTCAAAGTTAAATCAAATTGCCATTTCACATTTCATCTGTTAGTCTGTTTTGCTGTAAGCAACATACACCATCAAAATCATTTTTTTGAACATTTAACTTAATTAATTAGCCACAATTAGTAATGTTTGTATAATTCCTTTACATCTTAATTAATTATTCACCATTAATAATATTAATACAATTCCCTTTAATCTACTAATATGTACCTTATTTCCCTTCCTCCTCCTGTTTCACCATTTTCTCTTGGTCTCTCAAAGATTCCACTTCTTCTTAATTTTCTTCTTTTATCCCATTCTCTTAGTTTCTTCTTTTTCTTTTTATAATTATTTTATCATTTCTTCTGAATCCTTTTTCTCACTTTTAATTTTATTGTTCGAGTAGTTTTCTCCAGGGTTTTTTCTAGTCTCTTCCCATTATTTCCCTCTTTGCTGTTTAATTTATTCTTTTTTGGAGGACATTCCCCCTGTCTACCCTTTTTGTGCCACTATAAATCCAGTTAAATCATCTATTTGTTTTTTTACTTTCAGTTCTTTTTTCTTCAATATTATTTTCTTGTTTTTCATTTACGCTCTTTCACCCCCTTCTCTCCTGTTTCCTCATCTGTGTGCTCCAGACGAATTTCTGACTTTTTATTGCCTTCGTGTGCATTTTGTAGCATCTCAAATAATTCATCATACATCCAAGGCTCCATATTGCTCATTTAACAAATTTAACAATTTTTAAGACTTTGGGGTTATATCACATTTAATTAGAACTTAAAGTCCATACAGCTTTTTTTTTAAATTTCCAGATTCTAATATCCAATTCTAATATTAGTCCAATCCAATCCAAGTCAAAGATTTATTATCTTCCACGGCTGTAGAAAATCGAAACCAGCAATGCAGAAAAACAAACACTCCTTAGTAGTTCCCACGGTTCCAAATTATTTTTTCCAGTAGTCAAGGTCAAGTTTCACTGCTGCACTTCCTCTTTTTTTCTTTCACAAAGTATTGTAGTACTCTCTTCCCACTAGCAGGTGGCTCTCTCAAATCCGCAATACACTCAAACCAGCTGATTGTCAAAACTGTCAAAAACACTTTAAATCCACATTAAAAAAAACTTTTTCCCAGGTTCTTTCCTTTTGTTATTTTTTGTTTCTCCAAATACAATTATGAAAGCAAGAATCTTCTTCGGCTTCAGTATTTTAGCCTCCACTTTATCCTTCTTCCTTCATGGAATTTCCCAAATGCCAATTAACCGCTAATTCAGCTCCGGGACCCTTTTTAAGTCCACATTCAAACTTTTCTTTTACCTGTGGGTTAGCCAATCACTCACCTGGTTCCAAAACTCTGTTCCTAAGTTTCAAAAACTTACTCAGTTGCCCCAGCTTGAGCGCGATCATTTGAAAATGGCCACCACCCCTGCGGTCAGTCCAAAGAGCTTTCTCTGACCTACCGAGGAATTTCCAGTTCCTCTTGGTCATCTGAGATGTGAGGGAACAAACTCAAAATACCACAAATGACCCATATTTTAATGTTTCAAATGTCTCAGCACCATGAATATTTTTTCATGCCTTAGGACCACAAAAATATTTGTGAAATGTATGCATATTCTCGGCAATGCCTTCCAACTGATCTGTAGAAAAGTTGGCCAAGGCAATTATTTTTAAAGCTAAATTTTTCATAGCAAACAAAGGTAGGAACAGTTAGTAGATTTTATGCAATCGAGACTGGCAAGCAACAAAGCAAACTAAATGGATTTACTCTTCTATGAGCAATAAAATAATTGCAAAAATATTGGCTTAAGGTTTCTTCCTAAGACATGCATAAAATGCATCTGTTTTCACTCAACAAATAAATCAATGTGGGTTTTTTTTTTTGCATTTGTAAACCAGAAAGTTCAACATTACATCTGTAATGGCTGCACTTGGCAAAATGCCTGCAAAACTCAACAAACAACACTGTTTTTGCAGCAGACAAATTGCCTGGAAAAAAGAACAAAATATTTTAATATATATGTACAGTGCATATTTTGCATTTGACTGTAAGGGTCAACAATTAATGCAACATATTAGTGTGCAACCTGAAAACCCAACGGTATAATTGCAGGAATTGTCAGTTGTTACATGTGTTCAGTTTTGCACTTAGCAACTGTGTCTGAAAATCAAAGTACAATCCTTAGGGAACACACAAAGTGAAAATATAACATTGCAATCTAAATTTCCAACAGAAAACAGCAAGAATCCAGTAAACATTTATCAGACAAGAAACAGTCTTTCTGTAATATTAAAATGGTACTGAGACACTGAACTATTAATTTATTAGTGAATTCAACTTTCCACCTATTCTGCTTCTTCATTCCTATGCAGCAAATATCCCATGAAAGACCTTGAGGAAGGAAAATATGAATCGGTGGATTAAATCAAATGGTTCTACTGAAAAGTAAGCATTATAAAGCTATAACTGAGTTGTTGGATCTGTATTTAATAGTAGATACCGTATGTGAAAGTATCACCCATTTGAGGTAGACCAGAGAAGGAAACCAAAATTGCAAATGGTAATATTACGTTTATTGTAAAGTTGCAGTAACTTTCAAGGGTCAATCCTGAGACACTTTTTCAAATTACATGTCTGTCTTGGACTCAACATTTCTTTTTTTTTTCTGACTGTTGTCTTGGTGGTTGCTCTTCCTCCAGGTAATGAAGGTTACTCTTATAGCCCATTACTATGTTTTGCACTATCCAGACTTAACAAAGCCATAATTAAGGATGAGTTTCATTTGGGAGGGAGGGTTGCCTAGCAACCCCAAGAGTATAACCTGACTTCATTGTGTTGACCTTACCATCTATTTAAAACTAAGCTTTGGAGTATTTATCATGTGCAAAAATGCTGATGTATTCTTTATGCTGTATTCTGGCAATTTGGCATTTATTTTACCATAGATATCAGTTAGATTTTAATAAAGTCTTATTTTGTTAGTGGTGTTGTTTTGAAACTGTCAACACAGAAGTCAGTACCATGAGGGAGGCTACGTTATCAATAGGATAAATAAAGTATCAACATTCCAACTGACGAACCCAATCCAAGCAAGCATAGCTGAGATGATCCAATCTCTTAATGCAAAACTTTATTGAGTACTTCATTTCAGCACACATGAGGGCAAAAACTGATTTAGCTAATTCCTGCGCAAACCCACATAATCATAATATAAATTCCCCCTCCCCTTGTTAATCTAGGTCATGTTATCCAATTGAGACCCATTGTATTGTTATGGGAAAAAAGTCTTTGACTTTGGCAAACATCTGCCAAAGTGTCCTTGGTTCTCATGGCTGGCTTCTTGATGTCTGGAGTCTACATTTCATCTCTCCTTTTCCCTCCCCTGGTTCATTGGCAACTGAAAAGTGATCATGATTGCAACAGCAAAAGCATACTTTGAAACTTGACAGGAAGTTCAAGAACACTCTAGACTTCATTCAAGACAGAAGCTGGATAACTGGGCTTTGGAGTTGCTGGGCTGGAGCCCTTCCCCTGTGTTCAAGTGGAAAAACAGGGCAATTGCAGGAGATTACTGGCAACAAACCTGCACAACAGCTACCAAGAATTTATAGTTAACCTTTGACTTTTTTCTAAATATTCCTTGATCCTTTACTTTCTGGAAATAAAAGCTTGATATGCTTGTTTGCTCAAAATGTATATCTCATTATATGTTGGTGCAAAGTCCAATTTTAAAGCTTTCTTCCTACCTTGTACAGAAATTCCACCCATATGCTTTGTACGCTAACCATATGCTAGCCAATATGTCTGTCATATAAACTAATTCGTACTCCATGGAAGAGGTTGCCTGCAGAGTTATCTGGAGTCATGTATTTGATATATAAAATAAATAAAGACCATAAGCCAGTCAAAGGACAGTAGAATGCATAAAACTGTGTAGAACACAATGTGCCATATTTTTTCCTGAGCTCAGAAGAAATAAAGGGATTGTTTTCCCTTTAAATTGTACTTTCTCAGCCTGGATGGATAATGCTTACCCAGATGGATCAGGTGGATGAGCTGTTGTGGCACAGTGGTTAGAATGCAGTACTGCAGGCTATTTCTGCTGCCCGCAATTGGCAGTTCAAATATCCCCAGGCTCAAGGACCCAGATTGCTGGGGGCAATATGCTGACTCTGTAAACCGCTTAAAGAGGGCTGAAAAGCACTGTGAAGTGGTATATAAGTCTAAGTGCTATTGCTATTGCTATCAAAATTCTAAGTATTTCTTATAGCTTTGTCTATCTTCTGAATTATAATATTTAGAAGATGCTGGGTAGAAAAAAGTTTAATATTTGATATCATATTTTATATGTTGTTGAACTCATGAATGATGATCTGGTTAATAGTTTTGGAATTTTGATATTAAAATGATTTGTTCCTTCAAATTTTACCGTAGCAGAGGGAGAGATTTTGATTGTTGGCAGGGCTGCTTCAGAACATGGATAAGATGTCACAAATTCGTTGATTTGTAACATATGTAAAAAGATTGGGTATTGTAGACTGTACAATTAGAATTTGTCAAACATCTCAGTTTTCATTTCTCTGTTTCCGTTTTTCACATCTTAAATTTATACATTTTTTCCATAAATGTTATATTTTTGATTCTAAGTTTGCTAGTAAGTTTCCAAATACAAAGCTTATTTTTCCACTAATATGCACATATTTTGGAATCACAGTTTGATCCATTTCAGTTTTTTTTGTGTGTGAAAAATATTATTGCTTGTCACAAATCAACATTTTGAGTAGGAGAGCTATTCATTCTAAATAGCTGCACTGGCAATGTGAAAAACCATTGCACTTTAAAGAGTTTAGTGGCATTTTATTTTTATTTTTTCTAAAGAAAAGTTTAAAAGTTTAAAAATTCATTCTGAGCTCACCTGTTTGCTTTTCTCTCCTGCTTGCTGAATAAAGGAGCAGGTGTGAGTGTGGGTGGGGGTAACTTTTACATAGCTGCAAGCTTTTCCTATCTAGGAAAGTCTCAGGCTTTGATTCCCATCCCAGAGTCATGTGCCATCTGGTCAAGATCAAGTCTTCCAGTCTCATGATCCTAGCAGTGGGCCCATGAAACCAAGGTGCCAGCTTTTAATAAGAACCCCAGTACTGACTGGGAGCTTCTGCACAGAACTTAGCACTGGGTACTGTGAAAAGTAGCCACCCTTTTGAAATATCTCTGCCGTCATTATTAAAGAGCTCTTGACCGCTTGTAAGATATTTGGGTTATATTTTGCTTGGTATGTACACTTCTTATATTTTGCTTTTAAATCTGCTTGCTTATGTTAATAATCTAGCATAAAAACTCTATATTCACTAGTGTGCTTATAGTTTCTGGGTCCAAAAGAACCATCTGTCTGGGCACCTGATCACTGCCCTGACATTTTGGCAAAACATTAGCTTGGAAATATTGCTTTAGCATGAGGTAGCATTGTTTTAGAGCAGGGATGGCAAAGTCGATTTCACTGAGGGCCGCATCAGGGATTGTGTTTCACTTTGGGGGTGGGGTCCAGGGTGGGGGTGGCTAGCTTGACATCACTCATGTCTGGGGTGCCTGTGGTGGCCTGAGCGATCTGCCAATGAAACGGGCTCGCGAGCTCCGTTTTTGGCTGGGACGGCCTCCTGCAGCCCTCTGCCAGTGAAAATGGCACTTGGGGGTACACACAGCCCTTGCTACCTCTGTTTTCAGCTGACATGGTCTCCTGAAACCCTCTGCCAACAAAAACAGAGCATGCGCCCCTCCCAAGCTCCATTTTTGCTGGCAGAGGCACCACAGGCCAGTCCTTCACTGTTTCTAGCATGGCCGCGCGGGCCAGATCTAAGCACCCCAATGGGTTGGATCTGGCCCCAGGCCTTGAGTTTGACACCCCTGTTTTAAAGGGACAGTGGCTGAAGCAATGATTTGCCTTATAAAAGGAGGTAGCAATCTCTATCTAAGCTGCATTAATTAATTTGGAATCATAGTGACTCCAAAATGAGGCTGGAACAGACCAGTTTGGTTCAGAAGAAAGGATACCTGCTCAGGCTGCTCTGACCCAGGTTGATGTAAGTTACATTTGATGTCTGAAGTGTTTAAGAGATGATATTTTAGGACACATTTACTAAGCATTAACTCACAGCATGTTCAGTGAGGCTGACTGCTTAGCAACTGTATATAGAATAGAAGTATCATTACTCACAAGGATAGAAGCTTAGGTTTCGACATAGCATTTTTTTCTCTTAGTTGAGGCTAACTTTGCCCGATGGACTTTAGTGAAAATTTGTCCAGATTGGCATTTGCTTGGTTGTGTCTAGTTCATATTTAATTAACTTAAGATTGGTTAAAATAAAAGGCTTCAGACTCCTTCAAATTCAAATTAAAAAGGCCATTAAGCATTCTACAATTTTGTGTACTTTGGTGGAACTGTCACCTGGTATAAATATTTAAATAACCCCTTTACAATTTGTAGAGCAATAGAAAACAATTTATTTCTATTCTCAATTATTCTGAAGTTCAGAAATTAACACTGGAAGTTTTCAGCTTGCAAGTAAGTTACTATAACAATAGACATTTTAAAGCCCCATGGAAAAATATGTTGGAAATTGCCTGTTCAAAGAAATTTATGATTTTATTATAGCTGCATATTGACTATTCCTACAATATCCCGAAGGCAGAACTAAAGAGTTTATTTATTCAAACTGCAAATGAAATTGGGCAAGAAAAGTAATTAGCAAGCAACAAAAAATAATGGAAAAGCACCATAAAAGCAGCTTGGAATTTATGTAAGTTGTCAGATTGTTAGAAAAGAACAGCTTAAAATTTAAAAGATCAACTTTTTTTTATATGCATACAGCATATATAGATCTATCCCAAAGTTCACTCAAAGAAAAATTCAACATCTTTGTTGAGGCAAAGATCCTGTTTCAACTTTGGGAATGAGTACAAAGGCCAGGTGTATTCCTGCACAATGAGACTCCCAGGAACATTTGATCTGTTCCAATGCTTCATTTAATATTTGAGATATTTCATATGCTCTTCTGATTGGGTGGTGTGGACTGCTTGACACAAATATACAATCATGGACTTTATGTAATTATGTCATTGTTTCGACATCACCATTGTTTGCTGCAGATACCATTGGCATGAATATATTTGTGGGTTCATGAAGTTTTTCAATTGGAGCAATCTCTCTCTCTCAATTTACACTGAACTGCGTATGCACACACACTACTAAACAACATGAGAGCAATGGCAGTGGTGACGGGGAACCAGTTCGGAGGCATGGCCAGCCTGGGTCATTGCCAGTTCTGGGACCTAGGCCAAAATACCACTACCGGTTTGGCTGAACTAACTAACTAACACACACTCTCTCTCCCTCTCCCTCTCCCTCTCCCTCTCCCTCTCCCTCTCCCTCTCCCTCTCCCTCTCTCTCTCTCTCTCTCTCTACGTATACCCTGTTTTCCCAAAAATAAGCCCTATCCCCAAAATAAGCTTAAAAGCCTGCATAGGCCAGATACTACCATTTTCTCTGGTTGATCATCGTGCCATGATTATCATGATGAGGCAAGGAAGGGTGGTGGTGAAGCTGTCCCACGCGCCCCACACAGGCTTACCTCAGGGCTCCTGCAGCCAAGCTGTCCATGCCCATACATCTGCCTTGTGGTAGCAGCACCAGAAGCCATGGGCAGCAGGAGTCCACATAGCTTCCAGCCCACTTCTTCTGCTTGCTCATGACCGCAACAGAGCAGAAGGCCAAGTAGTGTGGTAATGCCGTGGCCACAACTTAAGGCAGGTATTGGGGCAGGGTGTTGGGGCATGGGTGACCTAGCTGCAGGGACCTTGTGGTAAGATGGTGCAGGGCGTATGGGGCAACCCCTGCCTCATGGTGGCAGCTCTGGCATGCCAGGTCACTTCCTGCCCCATCGCGAGCAAGAAGAAGAAGAAGTGGGGCCTCTCATACATGGGGGAGGGGGAGGGGGGAAGAGAAAATAAGATGCCCCCAAAATAAACCCTAGTGCTTAGTTTGGAACCCAAAAGAAAATAACACCTGGTCTTATTTTGGGGAAAATATGGGTAGTTTAGGTAAACACTCTTATCTTTCTTATTATTCTTTCATATGCATTATCAGATACGTTTTCAAAGTCTTATTGGGGCTGATAAAAAGATCATGGCAAGTCAACATTATCTGGACTTGTCATTCTCAATGTCTAGAGCAACCAAATGGTCACTTATTACTAAAGTTACTTCCAAAGACTTCCTTCACCAAACTATTGTGTTTTGATTAAAGACATAATAAAGGTTCACCTACTAACCTAACATGCTAACATGTCTTCTGCTTCTATTTTCACCCAATATTTTACCCAATAGTTGACATATTTCACAAACACAGTTATTAGCATACTTTTCAACCATAGCCATCAAAGTATTTATGGCACCCATGGTACTTAAGTCACATAAAGGCAGTGATCCATACAACCAGATGTAAGCAAACCCATATAACCATATTAATCCCAAGAACATTGGCCATCTGCTCATATCAGGCATATATTCACAAGGTTCAAAATGTAGGCAGTATCCTGATTGAAATTTAGCCATCCTAAGCTTCAGGGTTATTTTTTCATGAAGTGCCCTATTGTTAAAGGCAATATGTCAATATCCAAATAGTGCTAAGTCACTGCCATCTTTCTTTTCTGCATTATTCAGAATGCCCTGATCCCTTTTTTAACATACATATTTGCCTTTTTAAATATTTTCAAATGGGTCTTTTAAATAATGGTTTTAAAAGTACTTAGGACCAAGGATTTTTTTAAAAATAGTTGAGTGTGTCTCTGGCAGTTTTCTTTTTGTATAAATACCCTGGTCTTATGCTGGAGAAAATGATGATTATTAATATTCTAATGAGTCACCCTTCACTACTGCTCAGACTGTAAATAGATAGCCTGTGTTTTCTGAACAAAAGGGTCAAATATTATGCTTATTTCATTCATGCACACATAACTCTTGGTATTCATTCACTTTGCACAATGTCCTACTAGACTAATACATTATTTGTCCATACTTCTGTCCAAATTTGTAGCTGTATATGTCTTTTTTTTTTTTAAACAAAGTTTTATTGGTTTTTTTAAAAAATAATGAGGAAAAGGGTATTGGAATAGGTTACAAAATTTTGACAGTTACAATGTGTGAAGGGTATCCCCACCCCCCATACTCATAGTATTCATTTAGGCAAATAATTCAATATTACATAGTGATAGTTTGTCAGCATATAAATTCATATAAAAGTTTCAATCAATTTACATAAAGCCGATTTGCTTATTCATTTTTGTGATCTGAGTTTTCTTGGTATTGCCCCTTCTCCCCCCGGCAGCAGAGCTCCGGCCCCTCCCGTGTCTTGTATGTCGGGTGTAAGATCATCAGGAATATCTAGGAGCGTTTTGTTTTTTTCCATAAAGGCCTGTGCCTCTATGGTTGTGTTGATTCTAACTCTAGTATCCTCCCAGAAAATTAGCATACCTTCAGGCATCAACCATCTAAACCACACCATTTTCTGGTAAAGCTTCTTCGCTAATTGCGAATATTTTTTTCTTTTCTCTCTGACTTTCTTAGGGATCTGTTTCAGAATGGTTATCTCTCTATCTTGATATTTCAACACTTGCCCTCTTTGTGCACTCAGAATCTCATCTCTTGTGAGATTCTTTGTGCACTCAGAATCTCATCTCTTGTGCACTCAGAATCTCATCTCATCTCTGAGTTTTGTGCACTCAGAATCTCATCTCTTTAACAAGATCTCATCATCTTGTTAAATTTCTGAGAAATTTAACATGTACCTCCCTGGGAACATTATGTGTTCTAGCATATGCTGAATTTACTCTATACACCAGATCCAGTTCCCACCCCATCTGTTGTTTTTCTTTCTGTATATATTCAGCCAAGATGTTTGTCATGATGTCCCTTAAATCTTCATCGTCTGCCGCCACTACATTTTGGAACCCAAGAAAAAAGGACATTCTTTCAAATTCTGTTTTCATTTGGTGGATTTCAATCTCCTGGTTCCCCTTCTGCACCCCTAGCATTTCCCCCCCCCATCTCAGCCATCCATCCCTCCAAAAGATCCAGCGTCTGTGTATTTTTACTAGTCTGGTCTTGGTTCGCTTT
This sequence comes from Natrix helvetica, assembly GCF_964273705.1. Classification (NCBI taxonomy): domain Eukaryota; kingdom Metazoa; phylum Chordata; class Lepidosauria; order Squamata; family Natricidae; genus Natrix; species Natrix helvetica. Next base: position 80,704,384 of record NC_138549.1, on the reverse strand, counting down.
CAGCTGCTCTCTCATTTCCTTCAGTTCACTTTTTATGTCCTCTTGTCCCTTTAAGATTTGTTGAAACATCTGTTGAAAGTCCGTCTCAGCAGGTTTAGGCTGGATGAATGATGATAACGTTTGTTGTGCACTCGGACTTGAAACTGTAGATGTAGGGGCGGAGACAGCAAAACCCGGCTTCCCCGGGGGTGGTCTTTTAGGTGGCATTATTTTGAGCAGTAAAAGTTCAAAGTCAATACAGAGAGGAACTTAAGAAGGGAAACCGCCGAGAGAGTTCAGGAGGCCAGGGGTCCAAGCAGAGAGGAAATATTCTAATTGCTTCTGGCAGTAGAGTAAAAAAGAAAAAAGTCCTTTGTTCCAGGGAGATACAATTCAACTGGAGATTTGTCTGAGTGTCACGGAGGACAAAGACAGGAAGCCTGAACTTCTATAGGTGAAGTCAGTTTTCAATGTTTATAAAGACAACAGAAGTGTGCCATCTTGCCCTGCCAGTTTAGAGGCATAATAAAAAGTTTCCAAAGTTTTCAGATCATCACCACATTTATGGGGTTAAAGTCCAAAATCCGCCTTTGTTATGGGCGTGAAATCATTAATTGGCTCTCTCCCTTCCTCCTCTGGGGCCAAGAGCAAAAAAGTTTAAAGCCGCCTGTTCAAGGGGGGGGAATCCCCCTCCCTCCAGTCACGCCTCTCCAGCCAAGTTGAAAACGGCTTTAAAAACAGCTGGCAACTTTCTTTCCTTTTCTTACGAATTAGCAAGGGAACGGGGGGGGGGAATTTCCGCCTCACCACACAGCAACTGCGTCCTTCAAATCGCGCGTTCTTCCAGCTGCCTTCTCCCGAAGACGCCGCAGCGCCTCCCCATCATGCCTCCCAGTGCCTAGGGCGATGCGGGGGCCCCCTGGCTGCCGCCGACTCAGGGGATCCCCCGCTATGCCGCCCCTTCGACAGGAGCCTCTACAGGGCGTCCTGTGCCCCCAAGCGGTGGGGGGCCCACCAGAAGAGCGCGGGGCGAGCAGAGCCTGCCCGTTGGGTCAGCAGCCGGAACCGGAAGTCATAGCTGTATATGTCTTAATGATATATTAAAATCTACTTTCCATCTTATTTTTCTGAACTGAATAGAAAAATGAAAAATTGAAGAAGTGCAGATTGATTTCTAACGCAATATCCTTATATCTTTTAAACGTGGCAATTGAAATAATTTACCTTTTTCTTACTCCTACTCATTTCACCACACTGCCAATGTGATGAGGATGAAAACTAAATAAAAATCATATTCTTCCTTTTGATTTTTTTTGTACACCTAGGACCATTTTTAACAAACGAAATCAATAGCATTTGGGGCAAATATTGGGATGCTTTCAGTATTATCCCTGAGCTCTTTCCTTGATGGTTTTACTTTTCATTTTGGTACAGTAACTCAACAAAGGAAAAATTGCAAGGCAAAGTGCAATTAACTAAAGAAACATCACCTCCTGTAATAGATAATGACTTTACCTCTATTGGTTTCTGTGGGATCCAGGACTAGACAACCTAGTACACTATGCACAATCAATTTTGAGGTGGTTAAATGTGTCTAAGAGTCAGAATGATATAATCAGTCATGAATGCTTCAATAGTTATCATAAAGAAAGAAGCAGAGGAATCTGTTTATCTAACAAGTAAAAGTGGAATGAGCTGCCCCCGGAGCTTCACATAATCCCTGACCTCCGGTCCTTCCGACGTGCCCTAAAAAGTTGGCTTTTCCAGCAAGCTGGCCTGGCCTGTTAATTTTATTTAATTTTTAAAATGTGAGTGTTATATAAATTGGGTTTGTTTTTTGGACTGTTTCTAATTTCCTTTTAACTTTTGTACTATGTCTTTTTTTAATGCTGTACGCCGCCCTGAGTCCTTGGGAGAAGGGCGGCATATAAATCCAATAAATCCAATCCAATCCAAAAGTACTGGATAATCCATTTAGAAGAGTAAAGGGAAACTTGTGGGGAAAAAGTTACAAATGAATATAAAAGACATAAAAATGGCTTAAATATCAATTGGAAATGATTTTCTGACTAGACATGGTGTGTTAAAAGATCAAACAACTGCTGAAAGGGAAGCCTGACTGAAGCTGAATGAATCACGGGGACCCGTTTTACAGAAAGGGGACTGTAACCTTTTACTAGTTTGTTTAGATTTTTTAAAAACCCCGTCTTTTTTATTTTTATAAATAACTCAAGGCAGCAAACATAGGTAATACTCCCTCTCCTCCTATTTTTCCCACAACAACCTTATGAGATGGGTTGGGCTGAGAGACAGTGATTGGCCCAAAGTCATCCAGCCAATTTTCATGACTAAGGCAGGATGAAAATTTCCTGCTTTCTAGGCCAGCATCTTAACCACTACACCAAAGTAGTTCATTACTATTACTATACTTCTGTACTACTACTACTACTACTACTACTACTACTACTACTACTAGATGGTGGTTACATGTTATTTTTTGAGCAGGGGAAGGTTGCTTTGAGTAGCTGGTATTTTGAAGGGGGTCTGAAAACCTTCACCCAGGCCTTTGGTGAGAATGTCTGAAGCTACTTTTTAATCTAGATTATTTTCTTTTGTTTCCATCTGTTTTTTTTCCTCTGTAGCTTTCTTTTCTTTCTACTGTTCTTATGATGTTTGAATGTCCCTGTGAATCAGATTTTATGTGAAATGTACTCTTCTAATAATTCAGGATAAATAAACAGTTTTTCTACTTCTTCAAATACAGCAACACCATATTCTTAACTTTGCAGATATAAAAATATGTATTTTATGCAAATGAGTATAGATATTTTGTACGATATGTGTTTTACGATTGCAGCAATTAAGTATGGCTAGTCTAGTGAAAAGAAGCCCTAGGATAGCAGTGTTCCAATAGTTGAGGAGCTACCGCATAGAAGAGGGTTGGTCTTTTTCAAAGCATCAGAAGGCAAGGCAAGAAGCAATGGATGGAAACTAATCAAGAAGAGAACCAACCTAGAACTAAGGAGAAATGTTCTAAGAGTGTGAACAATCAACCAGTGGAACGACTTGCCTTTAGAAATAATGGTGTTCCACCCCTGGAGGCTTTTAAGAAGAGTCTGAACAGCCATTTGTGTGAAATGGTATAAGGCAGTGATGGCTAATCTTTTTGTTGCTGCATGCCAAAATTGTGCATGCGCACCCATAATGCAATGCATGTCCCCTACGCCCCGTCCTCTGTGCATGTGTGCATGATTCCCCACATGCGTCCTACCCCCAAGCATGCTCACGCAACCTCATATGCTCCCCCCACCCCCCGTGCATGCACATGTGATCCCTGTGCATGCACATGTGACCCCTCTGCATGCACATGTGACCCCTGTGCATGCACTCTGCCCCCGACATGCATGGCAGAGACCTGAAAACCAGCTGGCTGGCGGGAGGCACACGCACATGCACAATGAAGCTGAGCTGGGGCAACGGCTTGCATGCCCACAGAGAGGGCTCTGTGTGCCACCTGTGGCACATGTGCAATAGGTTCACCGTCACAGGTATAGGATCTCCTGCTTGAGCAAGGAATTGGAATAGAAGACCTCAATTATTCTGTATTCATTTCAGGTTACAACAGCATCAAATAACAATGGTTGAGCCTGCGGGAACAGCAAAAACCAGAACTTTGTCTCTCTCTCAACACCCAAAGCAGTAAAAGAGGAAGTAAAGAAGAATAATTAATTTTAAATACCATATTTATTCGAGTATAACGCGCAAAATTTTCTACCAAAAAAAGAAATCAAAGTGTGGGTGCGCGTTATAAACGAGGGCTTGGGTGGGGTGGCAGTGGCAGCCGGTCCATTGAGGGCGCAGGCAAATTGTAAATTTCCGGACTGCAGCCTCGATCCCAGCCTCAGGCGGCGCCGCGCCGTGCTCAATAGTCGCAACTCAGCTGCCTGCCGCCTTTCCCCTCCTTTGTCTCCCAGCCGGGGCGGCCCGCCGCCGAGTTGCGACTATTGCCGCCGCTGCTGCCGCCATTCACAGGACCCGCCTCTCACCCTCTTCCTCCAGTCGACAGGAGGAAGAGGGTGAGAGGCGGGTCCTGTGAACGGCGGCAGCAGCAGCGGCAATAGTCATGGCCGCACGTGTTCAACAATGTTTTTTTGTCAATTACAATGCTTGGTGTGAAACAAAATTTTATACCAATTTTTAATTGAAAATTAGGGGGTGCGCGTTATACACGTGTGCGCGTTATACTCGAATAAATACGGTAATCAGGGAAGGATCTATATGAATCCCAAAAACTGGATGGTGGATTAAATAAAATAGAACTTTTTTTTTTGAAAAGTTGTTTTCAGTAGGGAAAACAGTGATTGCCCTCAGATTCTTCTTATGTTATGCAAAGAGGTACTTTTAAGAAACCTTTAAAAATACTCATTTATTCCATAAAGGAATAGAAGGATATCTTTATTTTAATAGGAAAGTATAATCCGGGGACAAAGCATGTTCAGCTCCTGCCTAGAAACTTCCCAAATACATTTAGTGGCCCACTGTAGAAAACAAAATGCTGGGCTAGAGATTGTTCCCCCCCCCCCAATTTAAATTGCTTTTAAGTTTACTTACTTCACTTCATTATTCTTAATTTTTAGCACAACTTTATCATCAGCAGCAGTCAAGCAATAACTGGATCAATAAACCCATTTACTTGACTTTTTTTTTTTTCTTCCACCCTGGTGAATTCTTGAATGCCCAGAAAATGCCAGAATGGACTCAGGGATTCTGGGTCTTGTAGTTTTTTAAGTCAAGACACTGGTCTTATAGAAAGAGGGACTACTCCATAGACTCATCTGTATTAAAAGCTAGCTTTACACATATTACATACAGGGCATGGCATTGTTAGGGAATGCTGGCATTCATGCATTAGCTTCTCTAGAAGAATATCTAGAGAAATATCACAAGACTGCAATTCCTATGGAAAAGTGAAACAAAAATAGAACATATATTCTTAGATGATAATAAATGTTGGATGTGGGACAAAAGAGTACCTTTTGACAGCTCAGCTGGTAGGTTTTGTGGCTGGTAGCTGGCTGGAGTGAAGCTGGAGAGACCTCTGCAGATCTACTTTAAAGAAATGTAATAGTACAGCAAGTGGTTATTGTTATTCATAATGACATATGATGTTGGGTGGGAGCAGAAAAGAAGCCAGAAAATTTACCCATCACTATTGGTAAAATGTATATACATTATATTTTACATATTATATCTTACTGCCTGTGTATGGCTACAAAGTTGATATCAACATACTTTCCTACCAACTAAAGGGCAGAAGGAATGCATGTTAAAGGAGCTATAAAGAAGAGTCCACAGTAATTCAAGAATCAGGAAATGCTGATTGAACCCTTTTGAACCTTCTAATGCAGGGGTGTCAAACTCACGTCTTCCCGTGACACAGCCAATTGAACGAGTAACAGCTGAGCCCAAGTGGAGAGAACCAGGGGTGGGTTCTGGATTTTTTAAAATTTCTGGTTCGCTCAGGGATACACTTCAGGCATGTGCTTGATGTGCGCAATTGATGTGTGCTAAGCCGCATGCACAGTAGTGAAAACATTGCTTCTGCGTATGCACAGAAGCAAAAACCATGATGGCAGTGCTGCCGATAGAACCAGTTCAGAGGCATGGGTGGCCAAGTTACTACCTACTCAGCTGAACTGGTACGAACCGGTGGGAACCCACTTCTGGAGAAAACCACAGCTATAGCGAGTTGTTCGGGAAACTCCAGGATAGAACTGGGAGCACTGCCAGAAGTTAACAATGAGGAGGAGATGGAATCCACACCTCCTTCCGATCTGAGGATGCACAGGGTGGAGAGGAGACAAACGCAATGCTGATAGCCTGACTACCCTTGAGGAGGCAATTTTGCCCTCTGTGAAGGGCTGCACCAGTGTCGCCTATTTAATCCTGCCCTGAGGAATTGAGCATCGCTGGATTTTGTCAAGTTTCCAGATGTGCGTTTTGGCGTATCTTAACCCATGACTTCATGCTTTGACTTTTGGATTGCTCTTTTGGACTTAGATTATGGCTTTTGGATTGGACTTGCTTAGTGCCTCTTGTGTCAGGTTTTGGGGACCTGTTCAAGGTGTATGCCACCTGAGGACCTGTTGGGAGTCTTGAATAAAAAACCTAGAACTCTTCATGGTGTGTGCATATGTGTGGGAGAGAGCAGCACAACTTTCCACGAAATCGTTCAAGTTCCATTGGGAAGAAAAATCCTCTTATTGTCTATTAATCTTATACTATCTCCATCTGGAAATCTTAGAACTGCAGGATTTAAAATGTAATGATCAATTAATATTTAATCAATCAATTCAGCTCCCCTGGGTCAATCAGTGGAAGACCATTTTATTTATGGTTCTTACGCATGAAAACACCATTTTTGCAATCATTTTGATTTGAATAGGCTAATATAATAGAATCATGTAATTAGAAGAGACAGTTTGGCTTTCAAATTCAACACCACATTTTGTGCAGTAAACCACATTAAAGCATCCATTACATCTGCTGGTTCAGCCTTTCTTTGAGCTCATTCAAGGAAAGGAAGCTCTTCCTGGGTAATTGGGACCATTGCTGAATAGTATCCTTACTATTGGAACATTTCCTAACAATTCACTGGAATTTGTTCCATAACCTCTTTTGAAGGACAGAGAAAGTTATGCCCTTTTTCTGTGACATTCTTTCAGATACTTTAAAATTATGATTGTATCTGTCCTCTTCTTGGGCAGAAATAGCCCAAGGACTTTTTCTGTCTCTATTCCTCTGATTATGCTCACTAATCATTGAACTCCTTATAGTCTTCTGAATCCTTATTAAAGTGTGGTATCTAGAACTGGATAGAATGCTTGATTGTCTATGCAGAATGAAATGAGACATTTTATAGATAAAGCATAACTTGGAATTGCCCTTCTTAGCAGCAAGTTAAGGCTATTGACTCATATTCAATTTACAACTATGTCAGCCTATTTCTCATAATCACATAGTGAAATAGTTATGTTCTTGTTGGGGAAAAAAACCTGACCCAAAATAGGAACTGAGGTTTTTTTTATCCCCCTCTGTCTCTTTTTTATTACTTGTTAATATTTTGCTATCATCACTGATCTGGTCCTGAATGATGAACTGGTTCTTGTTTTTGAACATAATTGACGAAGCTCTTCAGTTTTAGCATCCTTTGTCATCTTAGCTTTGACCTTTAATGTTTCTGATTCTGTATGTACTGCATAATTATAGATAATCTCTGTGTCATTCCTTCTTTCCACTCCCTCTTTCTGTGCTTTTATTTTGTTTATAGATCTTTACAAAATTGCTTGACTACTTTCCCCCTTGCTATCTTCCTCCCCCCACTCCTTATTGGAATAGTTTGCAATTATCCCTTTAGTATCTTTTTAAAGAGGAACTCTCACCATCATGAGCGAAATTTTCCACTGATTTCTACTTCCATAGAACTCCACTTACTGCTACTGAGTTTATTAATTTTTTTATTTTTTGAAGTTGAAGATACATGCTAGACTACTACTAATAGCAATAGCACTTAGCAATGGCACTTATACTTATATACCGCTTCACAGTGCTTTACAGTCCTCTCTAAGTGGTTTACAGAGTCAGCCTATTGCCCCCAACAATCTGGGTCCTCATTTTATTGACCTCGGAAGGATGGAAGGCTGAGTCAACCTTGAGCAGGTGGGATTCAAACGGCCGAACTGCTGGCAAGTGGCAGTCGGCAGAATTAGCCTGCAATACTACATTCCAACCACTTCTCCACCACTAAGTTTTAGTTAAATTCATATCAAGAACTCCAGCAATATGTAGTTCGGATTCTTGCTGCCTCCTCTTCCTTGTCTTCCTCATCTTTTGATGGTGATGAATGGGAATGTGTGTATAAATATTCTTTTTATGGACATTGCTAATTCTACATCTGTGGTCCACTATGTTTTCCTCCAGTGACGTATTTCTAGTGGCATCTAATCTCTTATCTTCAAGCCTGAGTCAAAACTCAATATATCAAACACAAAATGTCTCATTTTCCTCTCAAACCCTCCCCCCCCCCCCGTTGTCAAACACTCCTGATGAGAGGAAAAGATCACCAATCACCCTCTTGAACTGACACAAAATCTTTTATTTTATTTTTATATCCTCCCTCTCTCTCCTCTGTTCCCCATATTGAATCATGTCACTTCTCCTTTACAACATTATAAAAATATGTCCCTTCCTCTCTGGCTCTTCAATGAAAGTTCTCATTCATGCCCTTGTCATCACTCACTTTTTGTGCTGTAGCCTTCTACTGTCTCACTTCATACTGTTAACTTTTCTCTACCGCTTGGCTGTCAACACTATTCTCCTCTTCTTTCTGATCACATATTGTCCCTCTGTGAATGCAAGGGCTGCCATTTTATCTCATCGTATCTCTGCCCTTCATGTTTATATTGCTTCATCCTCCCCAGGGTCATTTCTTTCAACCAACTCTACCTTTGCCTCCTGAAATGAATGTCTTTTACCTCTATTACTTCTGCCCTTAAAGTTCACTTGTTCTGTGAAGTCTTTTATTCAATTTCATAAGGTTCATTTCCACTGCAATTGATGCATATCTCAGACGGTTTATAATTATAATACATAATGGTAGATGGAAAGGGAAAACAAAATGCCCACAACTAAATATAATAGATTGAAAGACATAAGTTGGATTAGAAAATGGGAAAGAAATGGCCCAAGTGAATGCTCAGGGCTGGGAAGGGAGAAGGGAAAGAAAGAAACTCATTAAGATAAAATTAAAATCAGTGGGGAAAGAATAGCCTGAATAAAATAGATTTAATCACAGAGCTGATTGAGATGTCCATGAAAGCCCATAATGAGAGGCAATAAGATTTATAAGTAAATTAGGTATAATAAAAAGGTGTTAATTTTTAATGAGATGAGTTCTTCTTGTTAATGACTCAAAAGAAAGTCAGACATTTAAAGTTTTTTTCCCAGTTTTTTTTCCTAAAAAGAACTGAATTTGGCTGCCAGTATACTGTATATCAATTCCCTTAACACCTTTATTGCCATCTGAGGAAACTACAAAATGTTTGTTTGTTTTTAATTGAATGCCTGCACATCTACTGATAGTTTTATAAGGAATTTGTGAGCTATGAGCTATTGGAAGCAATTTTCAGTTTCCATCTCATGGTACGTACATGGCAGAAATTCCTTCTGTTTTGATTGCTTGTTTATTCATGTCAGTTTGCTTCATCTACTCCATATTACAGTAATGAAATTTCATCTAACCTTGTGAACATCTCATAATACTGAGGGAAGGAGTGAATGAGAAGAAAATCTACTTTTCCTCAGAGATTGCAGTTTGGGTCTTACCTCAATTAATCTGGAGAGAGACCGCACATCCAGGGGAGCAATGAACAGCTGGATGATGCTAGGGTTCGTCTAAAGAAAATACTAAGTCCAAGGATCATGCAGCAATTAGAGAAGGAATGGGAGAATATTACAAATACAAGAAAGTAAGCACATTTCCAGGAATTAACAAGTTTGATGTAGAGGGCAGAAAAAAATCCTTATTGAATTTACCAGTATTCACACTATTCATTCAGTACTATGTGTTCAAAAAAGGTTGAAGAGAGTAATGGAGTTTACTTTTTGATTCTAATGTAGCTAGTCCCCTGTTTCTCCGAAAATAAGACCTCCCCAGATAATAAGCCAAATCTGGCTTTTGAGCGCTTGCACTAAAATAAGCCCTCCCTTGAAAATAAGCCCTTCCCCGAAAACACAGCAGCAGCCATGAGGTGACCACGCTCACCGCCTCCTGCACCTCAAAATTAATAAGACCTCTCTGAAAATAAGGCCAAGCACTTATTTGGGGGGGGGGATAAGACCCTGTCTTATTTTGGGGAAAACACAGTATTGTTCAGGGATGTCAGAATAAACTTTATAGACTGGCAATCTTAAAAGTTTTCCATGAAATAAATACGCAGTTGTAGTTGGGAGCACTTCATGTGGAGTTCTACCCACCTAGATCAGGGGTGTCAAACTCATGTCGTCATGATGGCGTCACATGACGTATCAGGACTTCCCCCCCCTTTTGCTAAACTGGGTGTGGGCATGGCCAGCATGTGATGCATCTGGTCCATGGGCCAGGAGTTTGACAACCCTGGCCTCGATGAACACATAAAGGCTGACTCTTTCAACTTATCTTGAATATGGATGAAGAAGCTAGTTGTATTAGCAGAAGAATGTTTGACAGAAATCTCTTGAAGTCTCAAGCTTTCTTGCATTCTTTCAGTGTAGTAGATTTATTTATTTGATTTATTCTGCCTCCATTTTTTGTGAGTTCAAAATAGTGTACATACCAAATGCTGCCACCTCTTATTTCCCCCAACAACAATCTTTGAGGTGAATTGGGCTAAGAGAAAGAGTCAGGCCCAAAGTATGGCTTTTCTGCCTAAGAGAAACCTAGAACTCACAGTCTTCTGGTTTCTATACCAGTATCTTATCTGCTATATGGTTCTCATTAATGACATGGCATTCTCTGTATTAATAAATAACTACGTTTCCTAATTCTAGGTAATATTTATCAGGAGATGGTGACCTGAGAAAGAGCCATCAATTTCTCCCTTTCTCTATTATACAAAATAGAATGGAAGACATCATACAGAACCCCCTCATTTGACTTCAGTGAGGCTGAGACACTGTAGTATCCAAAACCTAATAAATCTAACCCTTCACTTTTGAGACACTAATTTGCTCATAAAATCATTTCACAGTCTTAGTACACTGAACCATGTCCAGGTACAAAAGGAAGTATTTCACAGGCAATTCGTCCCACAGCATTGCTTGGGTCTCCTCCACATATTATGAGCTATCAGCTTCTCTACACAATGCAAAGCTACGGCTAAGATTTCATTGTTTTTCCTGATTTTCTCTTCTATACATTCAGCTTGAATGGGAAGTTGATATTCATAAAGACATCCAGCATAATTTCAAGAAGGTTATTAATTTACCTTTGGGCCTCTCTGTGATGCCCCACTCACCCATACATACGTGTTGGTTTAGAGAGAGCTTTATTTTGTCTTTCCCCCTGGCAGTTATGTTTCAGGTGTCAGCTCTCTCTCAGCTGCTGATTAGAACAGCAATTTGGCTCGAGACCAAGTAGATAACAAAGACATGAAAATACAGCAAACTCAAAACAGTCTGGGAAATGCAGGCTTCCCCTGAGTAGTTTCAAAAGAGAAGCCAAAATCAAATCTGAGGCTTGGAGCCTCCCATTAGGTTTATCAGCCATTCCAATGCTCAGAGTTTCAGAGTTTACAAGGGGAATTCACAGGAACAGCCCAGGACAGGAGTTCAGAGGGTCATTTCCAAGTGAAGCCAGCTACGAACAAGCCCAAGACTAAATTTCCAGGCAAATGCCAATTAGTCCATCAAACAGATAACCAGCTGTTCAAACAGGGTCCAAACACAAACACAGTCTCCCGGCAACTTACACTAAATCCATTGCAGCATCTCACAAAAAACATTTGACCATGACCCACACATGTTGCTTCCAGCAACACCCTCCCTCTCCCTCCCACCCACCAAATAACTCCTGGTGCAGCCCATCAAGAGGAACAGAGACTTCCCCCAAGAAATCTGGCAGACCTCCACCTCTCAATCCTGCGTATTCAGGCATTCACTATGGCAGGCAGCTCCTCCCCCTCATCCTCACTGGCCTGCATGTTCTCCCCAGATAAAGCCTGTTCTGCTGGCAGTTCAGGGTCAGTAATCTCTGATGTGCCAGGAGCTTGAGGCCTCTGAGGAAGAAGTGAAGGAGTCATCGTCTACAGGAGACATCACACTCTCTTATAATTTTAGGTGAATAACAAGTTACATTTCTCTAGCATTGCTAATGGAATATTCATTAAAAGTGATAGGTAAAAATGGCAAACTCAAAGTGGTGTCAAGCCCTAAACTCAAGAAGATATTTATACATTCCAACACACTTACACTCTTAAAATCAATGATTAATAGTACTTGGAAGAAAATATTCCTTCACAGTGGAAAAGACAGCACATGCAGTAAAAGGTAGGATACACTGCACAACAGATTTTGCTTCCTGAACACATTTGGGTGCATCTTATATATTTTTGGCTGCTAATCACAAAAATAGCCATTTTATAGAAGTTTTGTTTTGTTTTGCAAATTCTTCTTAAGTTTTCTAATTTTACTAATTTACTAAATTTATTAATTTTAAGTTGACCAATTACTAATACCCACTGGAATGGTATCTTTTTATTGATTCATCAGTGTTAAGCCTCAAGGCTGTTACATGATGACAATGTACACCCTTTCAGTACCTGTTGACTATGCTGCCCACATGAAAGAAAAAAACATATGAAAACATGAAACTATTGTTGAAGCACATGCAGTACACCAAATACAACTGGAATATCTGGGGAAATCGAAAAGTAGTGGCTCTGTTGCTTGGAAATGCAGCTCAGATATGCCAAGTATTGTTGTTACAAGTGCAAATGGGATAGCAATGCAAGAAGACAATGCAACAAAAAAAGCTTCTTCCAACATGTTAAAAACAAGAAAAAAGTTAAGGAAACAATTGGTCCATTGCTAGGAGAAAGTGGCAAGAAGGTGACAAGCAACAGGGAGAAAGCAGAACTATTTAACTCATGTTTTGCATCTGTCTTTACACAAAGGGATAAAACAGTCCAACCTATCAAAAACAGCACCACAAAAATCAGATTAGGAACACAAATTGAAATAGGGAAGAAAATGGTAAGTGAGCACCTGTCTACCCTAGATGAGTTCAAATCACCAAGACCGGATAGATTACACCCCAGGGTTCTGAAGGAACTAGCAGACGAGATCTCAGAACCACTGAATTATATCTTTCAGAGATCCTGGAACACTGGGGAACTACCAGAGGACTGGAAAAGAGCTGATGTGGTTCCCATTTTCAAAAAAGAAAAAAAATTAGATCCAGGAAACTACAGACCTATCAGCCTGACCTCAATACCAGGAAAAATTCTGGAAAAAATAATCAAGCAATGAATTTGTGAACACCTAGAAGCAAACAAAGTAATAGCCAAAAGCCAACATGGGTTTGTCAAAAACAGATCATGCCAGACTAATCTTATTGCATTCTTTGATAATGTGACAAAATTAGTGGACCAGAGGAATGCCGTCGATATAGTTTACTTGGACTTCAGTAAGGCATTTGATAAGGTAGACCATAATCTACTACTAGATAAAGTAGAAGAATGTGGGTTTAGACAGCATCACCACCAGATGGATTTGTAACTGGCTGACCAACCGCACTCAATGTGTAGTTCTCAATGGAACTGCATCTGCATGGAGGGAAGTATGCAGTGGAGTACCACAAGGCTCTGTTTTAGGCCCAGTACTCTTCAACATCTTCATCAATGATTTGGATGAGGGAATAAATGGGGAACTCATCAAATTTTCAGATGACACCAAGCTGGCAGGAATAGCTAACACTCCAGAAGATAGGCTTAAGATACAGAAGGATCTTGACAAACTTGAACATTGGGCACTATCGAATAAAATGAAATTCAATGGTGAAAAGAGTAAGGTTCTACATTTTGGCAACAAAAACAGAATGCACAGGTACAGTATAGATGATACCTTGCTCAGTAGTAGTAACTGTGAAAGGGATCTTGGAGTCCTAGTGGACAACCATTTAAATATGAGCCAGCAGTGTGCAGCAGCTGCCAAAAAAGCCAACACAGTTCTAGGCTGCATAAATAGAGGGATAGAATCAAGATCACGTGAAGTGTTAATACCACTTAATAATGCCTTGGTAAGGCCACACTTGGAATACTGCATTCAGTTCTGGTCGCCACGATGTAAAAAAGATATGGAGACTCTAGAAAGAGTGCAGAGAAGAGCAACAAAGATGATTAGGGGACTGGAGACTAAAACATATGAAGAACGGTTGCAGGAACTGTGTATGTTTAGCTTAAGAGAAAGAAGGACTAGGGGAGACATGATAGCAGTGTTCCAATATCTCAGGGGTTGCCACAAAGAAGAGGGAGTCAAACTATTCTCCAAGGCACCTGAGGGTAGAACAAGAAGCAATGGGTGGAAACTAATCAAGGAGAGAAGCAACTTAGAACTGAGGAGAAATTTCCTGACAGTTAGAACAATTAATCAGTGGAACAGCTTGCCTCCAGAAGTTGTGAATGCCCCAATACTGGAAGTCTTTAAGAAGATGTTGGATAGCCATCTGTCTGAAATGGTATAGGGTTTCCTGCCTAGGCAGGGGGTTGGACTAGAAGACCTCCAAGGTCCCTTCCAACTCTACTATTGTATTCTATTGTATTGTATTGTAAGAGTTGCATTACATGAAAAAGAAATGGCCACTATGAAATAATTTGGTTCCAGGACAGAGAGATGTGGCACATGGACTACTTGTTGACCCAACAAAGATATTTTCAACTTCACTAAAACTGAGAGCGATGAAAAATTTTGTGAAAAAGATGAAACAAAGAAGATTGAAGTTTTTTGTAATTTGGAAGAGGTTTCCAAGAATAAATGATAGCAAGATTAAGGAAAACATTTTTATTGGGCCACAGATCAGCTAAGGCATCAATGACAAGCAGTTCAAAGATCTGTTAGTGGGACCAGAGAAAATCACCTAGAAAGCATTCAAGGATGTCATTGAGAATTTTCTTGGTAATTACAGAGCACCAAACTACATTCAGCTGGTTGACAAACTTCTTACAGCACATAAAATCATGAAGTGTACCACATCACTGAAGATTCATTTTCTGTATTCACCCTTGGACTTTCCCCCCCAAAAAAATCTAGATGCAGCCAGTGACAAACATGGTGAAAGTTTTCATTAGGACATCACCACTATGGAAAAATCTGGGCAACTGGAACCCATCAAGACACATCAGATACTGAGTACAAATAAAAATCAGCACCAAAAAAATGTTTTAGCTGCCTTGAACTCACGCAGCATGTCAAAAACATTATGCAATTAAATACATTAGTCATTAAATGTTAATTTCATATGTTTCACGTTTCCTAAGTGATTCTGAAACTATATTTGTGTTCAGTTCATAATCACGGAAACTTTTTGAGGAAGCAATTTTTTTGAATGGTTGCTCGATGATATGCAACAATAGAAAAGTCTGCCATTACTGGTTTTTATCATTTGCTAGATTTGAAACCTACTTGGTTCCCTTTCAGGATTAAGTCAAGATGACTTTCTACGCAACATTGTGCAAAGAACCATGGCAATCAAACCCAGTGAGGCAAAGCAGAACTTTCCTCTTTTCCCTTGTTCTCTACAGTAAATAGTATTGGCCTCTATGTATTCATGATATTGATCGTTTTTAATGATATGCACAGAAAAGCAATTCCCAAATGTTTAGGCTGTCACTGTGACTAATCTCCCCTGCCCCCCATCTGGACAACACACCTTGAGAAACAGCTGTGTCAATGATGCTTTCCATTAAAGTGTCCTGCTGATGTCAAGAGCAACACATTAATGGCTAGAGAAACCTTATAAATGGCCAGTGTGCCATTTTAATGCTAAATAAAAGCAATAATCAATAGCAGAGGTAGCTGCAGGATATAAATTTGCCTTGGTTTTTTAAATAATTTCCTGCAGTCACGTAAGATGAAAGTGCTGACTTTAATTCTCCTCTTCCCAAACTTTTCCAATAAAAACTTGTTTATAGTCTGCCTGTTTTATTTATTCACTTATTTATTTAGCAGAGCACATGAAGCTCTTCTTACTTATGGAACATATTTAAAATAGTTCAATGATTTCAGTTATAAATAGTTATGGCTACAGGAGGAATTTGATATTAGTAATTAGTGAAAAAGTATTATACCACTGTGATAAAGTGTAATGATACTGGGGAAATTCACTTTCTGCTAAGAAATTTTATTGAATGTTAAATCAGCATCATAACCTGTTTAACTGTGAGTTCAGTATTTACTACAGAAATAAAATCTCTATCTTCTGAAAGGTGACCAGTGATTTTATTCTAGGAAACGTCTTAATATATTTACTATGTGTATTGATCTACTCAAACTGCAGAGAATCTGTTTTAGTCCTCATTTTGAAAAAGAGGCTAGCAGTTCTATAGTCATTATTTGCACACATCCAAAGAAAAGATAACTGGGAAAATCCTGAGCCCTGAGGATATCAAAAATGAGGAAGCTGACTCTTAATTCAAATTCTGTCCCAGAAATACTCTTGAACACATCAATTCAGATTTTATGACTTGAGCCTTATGAGCAGATCCTGGTCACCTTGGAGCCCCAGGCTTCACAACATAGTCAAGCCTTGGGAGCTTTTGGATATATCAAAATGGAATTAGTCTAATTTTGGAGACAAGGATGGGCCATAGGGTAGGGTGCTATGTTGCATAGAATATAACATGGCCCATGTTTGGCAATCTCTGTATGTCCTACTGACAGCAAATTAGCAGCAGATAGAGACTGAAAGAGATTTGTAAACATTGTCCAAAAATAAACTATATTCCACTCCTTGAAGAAGAATAGGAATTCATTTAGATCAGCCCTTTCACCTCAATCACTTTGGGAAGCAATGCAGATTGGATGGGCAGGGGGGCATTGCAATTCCCTTTCTAGCCTTTTAAGCATCAGAAAGAGCCAAGTTGAAATTCTATAAGGGGGTCATAGAAAGAAAATGCAATATTGTGTTAAGAGGTTGAGATCTTCTTTCCAATATTTTGTCCAAGACGTTATTACACGCAACCTTTGAATCTAATGCCATTTGGTTATAGAGCATCTAAAGCACTGCCTTTCCATATAATAACTTGTGTGAGTTCTAATATTTTAAGCATTTTATTTATTTTATTTATTTTATTGCTGTAATATACAGAAAGTGAGCAAAAAGGGAGGAAGGGGGAAAGCCTACAAAATATAATTTACACACACACACCACAGGTGGGTTGCTTCCTATTTTACTACTGGTTTGCTTTGGTGCGTGTACAGTTCATTGTAAATTGTTCTTTGCACATGCGTAGAACAATTTACACTGAACTGCGTATATGCACACACTGCTAAACAACATGACAGCAATGGCAGTAGTGACTGGGAACCGGTTCGGAGGCATGGCCAGCCTGGGTCATTGCTGGTTCTGGGACCTAGGCCAAAATACCATTACCAGTTTGGCTGAACTCACTCTCTCTCTCTCTCTCTCTCTCTCTCTCTCTCTCTCTCTCTCTCTCTCTCTCTCTCTCTCTCTCTCTCACTCTCTCTCTCTCTCTCTCTCACACACACACACACACACACACCTAAAAATGAGCAAGAACAAAAAGACAAACAGAACATACCAAGGAAATAAAACCCACAGATATGCACAGGCATATATTACAGTAGGCATACTGTATAAAAAAAACCCAACATTTAAAAATCAAATTAAAATTTGACTGCACAGAATCATAATGAGCAGGCTTTCCATTATGCAGATAGAGATCCAGTTCAGACTGAGAGTAAACACATTTCTTCTGGCCAGGATTTTAAGTATAGGGTAGTAGTTTCTTTCCAACCGCACAGAATTATCTTTTTAGCTGTACTCCAGGCTCAATAAAACCAACCTCCTTCAGAGATGCACAGTTGCTAAGATGTTCAGTGGAGGCCCATGGTTTATGTCCCACCATTATTAGATGTCACTTTTGCAGCAATGGCAAAGTTGTGAAATAGTCTTGACCCCCAAGATTAATGCTGCCCCACTGTTAAAACTGTCATTCCACAGAACATTAGTTCTTTGTAAGCATGGCAGCCCTTAAGTTAAGCTAATAGGAGAAGCAGGGAGAGAAATTCAGTTATATTCAGAGACACAGTGGCTCATATCACTCAACTAAACTTTGTGTTAAGTTTTTATTTTAATGCAGATAACATGGAATTGTTTGTTGATTATTATTATTTTTGAATTCTGTTCTCTTACACTTATGTTTATACGTTGGGTGTAGGCTGGTGAAAGCAAGGAGCTGAAAATCAGCATTGCTCAGCTCAAGATAATGAAGGATTTTCAGATTTTATGGAAGCCACACTTTCCCAGAAGATCTTGCTTGGGGGGTGTAAGGCTACCATCAGAGCAGAGGGCTAAGATTTGGGGACAAGCAAGTTCTTATGGGGGGAAAATCACCTTTCTTGTTTGTGACTCTTCTCTTTGTTGAGACTGCATAGGGCCCCTCCATTCACACTTAGCACTCTTAAAAGCCCAGTATTAAGAGAATGAAAACGTGCTGAAAATGTATATTTCCCAGGTGTTTTCTTTGGTGGGTGTGGGTGTGGAGATGAGATTTCCTTGATTTTCGCTAAAATTTGTTGATTTGATCTCATTTCATCTGATTTATACGGCTCCTTATTTCAGCAAGAGAATCTGGGCAGCTTAACAGAGAGAATAAATAAATAATGCTGTTTATCATATCGATATATACTTATGCGGTCTTAATGCTTTAAAATCATCGTCACCATCACTATCACCAGAAGAATTTTACTGAAACTTCTGAAATCTCACCCGTTTTTGAATTCCCCTCTAGCCCCAAAGGAGAAGATCTGTGAGATGAAATTTTCATTGGTTAAGTAAGGGTTTTTTTCCCCCCTAGCTTCAGAATCACTTGTGTGTTTGTTGCCTTTCATATTTCAATCATCACTCCTAGAACCTGTAGTCTC
This sequence comes from Natrix helvetica, assembly GCF_964273705.1. NCBI lineage: Eukaryota > Metazoa > Chordata > Lepidosauria > Squamata > Natricidae > Natrix > Natrix helvetica. The sequence continues at coordinate 80,685,706 of NC_138549.1, read as the reverse complement.
CCAAACTTTCTTTGCTTTTAAGGGAAGAGTTCATAAGGAAATTCCCTGTCAGTGTTCCAAATATCATCCAAAATTAAATCTTCTCTTTGTTGAGACTGCATAGGGCCCCTCCATTCACACTTAGCACTCTTAAAAGCCCAGTATTAAGAGAATGAAAATGTTCTGAAAATGTATATTTCCCAAGTGTTTTCTTTGGTGGGTGTGGATATGGAGATGAGATTTCCACAAGGCAAAGTATTCCTCAAAGTTCCAATTTATTAAGAGAGTCATGTTGGCACATCTGGGGAAACCCGAATCTGAAAGCTTCCTGGGTTTCCCCACCCAGTTGAAAGTTCATGATCTTGCCCCCACACCCACAAGTCCATCACATGGCCCAATCTTCCACTTCCACACTGGCTGTTCCACCCATCCAGTTCCGGTCAGGCTCAGAGGTGTCAAGACAAAGGATGACCTTGGATTCTAGAAAGGAATTTTATTTTGACAACATTACATTCTACTCCTTACTATTCCTCCTCCCAATTCCCCACTAATGAAAAGCATAGTAGAAAAGAATATTAGTGTGACAGGCCAAAGATCCTAAAAGGAACCAGCTGCAGGCCTGACACTCCCCTGCTGAGTATTTTTGCAGAACAAAAAGCAGAGGAAGCTTGGGAAGCTTCAAAATGTTGTTGATGGTGGTGGTGGTGGTGGTGGTGGTGGTGGTGGTGGTGGTGATATGGTGGTTGGACATGAAGGTTAAGTTCAGGTGGTATTTTCATGGGAGACCATCAGGAAATCCCAGCACCATAGATCAGGGAGAAGGAAAATAGTAATAGTGAATAGTGCTATATTATTGCCAAGAAACAATGGAGACCAAAGCAAGACTTTTGTTCTGACCTAGGCTTTCTGATACAGTAAAAAGGATATGATTAGGTCCAAAAATCCTCTTTTTATTTCAAAGGCTATGAATTATATTCATTCACAGCCCGTAATGAGTCCCGGTAGTTGTAAAGAGTCATACAGTAGGCTGCCAAAGTCCTTCGGGATAAGGCTGATAACTATCCACCTTTATCTTCTTTGAAAATGCTGCCAAAATACTTAATTGGCAATTAGCTTGGTAAGGCCACATGGAGCAGAGTCAAAACGGAGCTTTAGAAGGTAATGAACCAAGTTGCTTCCTGCAAAGGCTCATGTGCCTTTGCTCCTCCTTTATGTCCTATGGGAGGGGCCAATTACCTCCAGGCCTCACTCCTGAGCCATCCCTTCTGTCTTAACTGTTCTTCCCTTCTGGCACCTCTGCGCATGTGGCACTGGGAACAGGGGGAGCCTGATCCTCTGCCCCTCTGCTGTCCGACTCTGGAGGCTTCGGAGGCAGCACATAACTCCCAGATGGCCCTGGCCCCTCTCTGCCTCCGACACAGAGCCCTTGTGTGAGCCTTCCCCAGACTCTAGGAGTGGTCCATGTTTGTCCCCAAACTCCTTGCTGTCTGACTCTGCTGCCAGCTCTGCAGGCTGCCGACAGACCACAACAACTTTATCAAATGTCCTTGATAAACATAACTTGAGAGTTTGGACTTTAAGTGCTCATCTGTATCTCTACTCCATGGGCTTAATTTTACTTAGTATATATACTGTATATAAACCTCAATGAACTAAAGGATTCTGACCAGGATAACTGTGTTAAAAAGGGAGAAAAAACTAATCAAAAGCTTAGTTGTTTTACAATGACAAGGCAATCTTAAAATCATCACTAAAATAATTAAATGGATAAATTCTCTAAGATTGAAGTAAAAGGAAATAAAATTCTAGGATTGGGGAAGAAAACAATTGGCAGAATAAAAGGCAAATTCCAGCACAATATTAAGGAGAGGTAGCGTATTCTAAAACATGCCAAAAATGGGGGGGGGGGGAAGAAACCCTGCCTTTTCCAATCAACCTGATGTTTTAAAGGAGAAAAATAGTTTTATCTGTTACCACCATGTGATTCACTGCCAACTGGAGAAATTCCATATGGGAGCTTTGTAAGCATAATTTGCCCACTAGCTGTCAGATCAGGTCTTCTAAAATCAGTAAAGCATTAAACAACAAAAGGTTTACAATTTAATCTCACCAAGCTCACAACACTGAGGGGAAACCACCAGTCACTTCTCTTATGAGAAAGATAGATCAGCAGTGCAGAGTATTTCTAAGCCTCACTTTGTATGTCTTGTTCCCCATAGGGTGACATTTGCTGAAGCCACATTTTAAATGAAAAGTATTCCTAGCAGAATCACAAAAACCACTTTTTAAATTTACAAAAAGTGCTCAGCTTGATGTTAATACAATACAATACTTTACAATACTTTACAATACAATACAATACAATACAATACAATACAATACAATACAATACAATACAATACAATACAATACAATACAATAGCAGAGTTGGAAGGGACCTTGGAGGTCTTCTAGTCCAAACCCCTGCCTAGGCAGGAAACCCTATACCATTTAGACAAATGGCCATCCAGCATCTTCTTAAAGATTTCCATGTGTGCCTACCTCTTCCCTAATCAACAGGCTCTTTCACAAATGTAAAATCTCAACAATCAGTGACTTGGTGGAAGTAATGAAGGATTAAGCTCAATTTTCCCGGTGCTTTGCCATTCAGAAACTGCTGGTGACAATTCTGCAAATTGGCTCTCCGTGTATGTTTTACTGGATCCTGGCCTTTAAGTTTTGATCAAGACAGCCTATCATCTGAGCAGATAAAATCCTTTCATAAGAAAAAAAATTATCTTTGGAAACTAAAGTTTTTTGCACCTGAAAATTGAAATATATACCCTTAATGTCATATTACAGTATAGATAGAATAGAATGGTGGTCTAGTGGTGAATATGCTCGTCTCCCACTCGGAAGGTTGAGAGTTTAATCCTAGATAGCAGCAAATATTTTTTTCTCTTAGCACACAAAAATATTTGCTGAGAACTCTGCGTAGTGTCAGGAAGGGCATCTGGCCAGTAAATGCTCATCTCCATCCAGTTGTCCAGACTCTACCATGAATTAAGGGATCATAGGGTTGTAAAAAGCGAGCTGTTTTTAATGTCATATATAGATACATAAATATATAAATAGAGATGATAGAGACACAGATAGATAGAGATAGTTTTGATTTAGAGAGATACAGATATGTGTATACAGTATACTACATATATAAATACATATACCTATATACATAGGTACACCCATTCATTTAGTGACTGTTCAAAGTTACAACACCACTGAAAAAAATGATTTATAATTGTTTTTTTATACTTAGGACTGTTGCATCATCCCCATGGTCACGTGATCAAAATTTGGGTGCTTGGCAACTGGCATGTATTTATGATGATTGCAGTGTCTTGGGATCATCTTTTGTGACCTTCTGACAAGGAAACTTAATGGGGAAACCAGATTATCTTAACAGCCATGTTACTATTTTAACAGCTTCAGTGATTCACTTAAAAAGTGTGGGAAGAAAGACTGTAAAATGGGACAAAATGCAACAATCATCTTGCTTAGGAATAGGCTCATAAATTGAGGATTACTGTTTATATGACATTGAAGATGTGTCAATACAATAAAAAGCTTCTATATCAACCATTTATTGGCCACAACGTGAAGGTGATCATTTGATCTTCAATGGCACTTCCAATACTGGGTAAACTTGGGTAAACACTAGAACTGGAAATGCTTTTGTCAGATTCAAAAGGGAAGATAAAAGGAAGGAATGAAAAGGGAATTATCGGAACAGTGAAGGCACATTACCACTATCTTTTATTAAAAGAACACATGTACATTCTGTTAAGTAATTAAGCTCCCGTTAGAAGAGCGAGTATCTAGAGAAGAGTAATGAGAGTGATATGGAATAACACGCACAAACCAGCATACAGAGACACTGAATAGTATAAAAATATAGTAGTTTACTATGTAGAAATATAGAGGTATTCAGAGTTTGGTTAACAGTCCAAGTCATACACTGTTTAGTAATTCAGTTATCTATATTCTCAGTTTAACACACAAAGTAACTAACAGTAGCAAGACTCAGTAACTCACGAACAGTATCAACAGTATCCACGATCAGCATCTAACAAAACAGAGAAAGAGATCTAACAACCATTCTGGCTGCCTCTTATGGCTGCTTGAGGTAACAAGCCAATTACATCTCTGAATCATTTAAAGTAACAGTAAAGTAACCATTACTTATATACATTGCCAAGCCAAACCTAGGGCTACATCCCTAACATATTCTACCCTCTGCAACACTGACAATACTCAGAATGACAGTTGTGTTCAATTTGGAAATATATGTCAATCAAAGCTATAGAAAGAAGAATGGGTGAGACAGATAGACATGTTTTGAAAATGGAGAATGCTTTGCTACATTATTTATACGTTTTAACAGATGATAATCTGATATGGAACTGGATTGTTCCTTTTCCTGGTGCTTTCTACACTTTTCTTTGATCTTAAAGCAAAAGCCTAAAATATTGGGCCTCCAGTTACTCAAGGGAGTCTACAAACATTTCAGAAATGTTTCTAGATTAAATAGACTAATTTTCAGCACTCTGCTTCCCTTTGTACTCATCCCTTCATCAGACTATTTAGCTAATCACTCTCTTCATTTCCAGCTAGAATAAGTCTGGCCATGATAAAAATTATTGCTCAAGATACCTGAAAGATATCAACTTGAAACTGAGTGCAAATTGGAATTTTATGTGCTTCAGAGTTTGAGAATCAGGTTCTTGGTAGTTTAAATGCATTGTAATGCTCACTTACCTGTGACTTTTTCAACAAATCTTATGTATTACACACATAATAGACTATTTTAAAAATACAGAATAATACTACATAGATTCTTACTTTATAGCGAGGAAAGAACTTCCATGTCTGTTGCTGGAATGAGCAATGCTTTGGGGAATGTGCACTCTTGTATGAGCAGACCATAATCAAGGGATCTGATTAAATATAATAAATTTCTTCCAAGTAAATCTAAAGGACATTTATCCAGGACAATGACAGCATCATAATGAAAGATGAATCCCAATGATGGGAGGAACCCAATCTGAAGAAAAGCAAAGATAAAGGATGAGTAACATTGATGTGCCCAAAGGCAAAGGAAAATTCAGCGCTGAAATGATTAATCTGTTATGTGGAATATCACTACCATGAACCAAACAAACTTTATGTTGTCCAAGCAGAAATATCAAGATTAAGAACTGCCATTGGGAAATGGAAAACTGAAATGAACTCAGAGGACATTAGATCTCCTGCAGACCAAAAACAAAACAAAACCATAGAACATATGAAGTAGTCACCAATATTAACCAAAGTGAACTTCAGTATTCAAAATACCCGAGTCCCTTCGGGGAGAGGGGGCGGTCTATAAATCAAATAAACTTAAACTTAAACTTAAAAACAACCCCAAATATGATAACTTTATCTTGATTTGAGTTCAAGCAAGCAAATCAAACTAGAATGGTCAAATCACAGATGCAAATTTGAATAATTCTGTGATGAGTTGCAGCACCTTATCAATACCACAGTAAAAATATAACTACTACTTCAATAATAGAAAAATGTAGTGCTGTTTTCAAAGAAAGTAGGAAATGGACTAATAAAGTTTCCCACAAGAAAATTAAACAGTTGCCTTTTTCTGGAAACCTAAAAGACAACTCTACACACGGATGGACAGTCCCAGAATCATGTTTACCATATATTCTCAAGGCAAAAATGGAGATTGATTTTTCCTTCACTTTTATTATTTTGTTTTTCTTCTTGTTGTTTTTTAGGCAAGGAAAATAAATGAGAAGATGGGGTATACGCAATGGAAAAATAAGAATTAAGCAGACTTAAATTAAAATTGAGTTAGGAGTTTTAGGAAGCTGTACTTCATAGCCCAAATCACAGCCATTGGGTCATATGATATGTCATCTAAAAGCCCTGTTGATTTAAAAGGTTGAAGACGAGAGCCTCAAACCAGAGTCACTGACCAAGAGGGTTTAATAAAAAAGCAATTTCCAGGCGAGGAGTTTGATTTGAAGTTCGGAGATTGCCTTATAGCAAGTCAGGCAATCAATTCATCTAATTCAGTATTGTCTAGTAGTGTTGTGCAAAGCATTTGAAAGATGTATTAGTGCAAATGAAGCACATCTCTTCAGTGTTAAAAGAAGCCATGCCCTTTGCCAGGTTTGCTCAGCTACTTCAAAAGCTGTCCCTGATTGTCCACATCTCCCCTGGATGTACAGATAACGTTTCCTCTGGGATCGTCAACAAACTGAATTAGCAGAGACAACTTTTGAAGCATGAACCTTGGAAACGATATAGCTGCTTTAACCTTTCAAGCAAAGGTACTTTGTTCGTGTTAGCATGCTTTGCAAAGTACTTCTCTCAGATGATTTACAATACAGTTCTCCTACTTACATTTGTGATAAGGCAAATTTCTGGCCTTCAGCTAGTGGTCTTTTCCAAGACTTACCCTTAGTCATTTTCATATTTATGACTTACAGTATTATCCGGACTTTGTTGTAATCGTGTAACAGTATTGAAGATAGGCTTTATGTTACCTCAACATTGGTTGGGAGTTATTGCAAGTCATTACAAGTCATGGGGAGAAATGGCTTTTGACTATTGAGTCATTAAAGATATACAAGAAGTCTTCTTAGCTGCATTGCAAGAGGAGATGGACTGGAAGAATGTCCAAAGCCCACAGTGATTCAAGATAATGTCAATCCTCATTTTGTGAATGGCAAGGTAATTGTCTGTGTTTTTTAATGACCACAGCCTAGTGCTGGATATAAAAATTAGCATGTTGGTGCTTCAGATTTGGTTAAAATAAAGAATAGAACTTTAATTGAACGACTTTCAGTAAGGAAAGAAATGGTTAAAAATGGTTAAAAATGGTGAATCTTAAGTGAAACAATTAGAAGTTGGGTTTCCTCTAATGCATCTGTCTCTTTTCCCTTTTTTATGGATGGATCATGGCCCTTTCCCTTTAGGTTGATAATCTACCCCTTGACTTATAAGAGGAGGTAGAGATTTCTTGCAAAAGAAGGAGTTCATTTGATTTTCCTTTATCCTCCTTACATAGAGTTTAGCCCAATATGCTTTCACTTTTGTTGCTAACCAGATCTAGGCTACTCAGTGAATCAACTTAGGTATGACTCCTTTTTAACAAGGAGAAAACAATTGTATGATGTAAGCACTCTATTCCTCATTGCTATTCTTTTTTCTCTGTCCACCTCTCATTTCTCCCCCCCCCCAACAAAGTCTAGCACCCTACTTATGTCTGCTACCAGAGTTATTCTAATGACAGGAGGAGTGAGGGAGATTGACAATCAAATGATCTATAGCAGCAGTCACCAACTGGTGGTCTCCAGAAAAATTATTTGCATTTTTTATATTGCATTAAATCAGGATTTCTCAAACAATGGCCTCTGGGCTGGATACGTGCAATGAACATTTGTGTTGCTGCAGAGAGGCTCCCCCTTCACAATCTTTTTGTGTGGGTCGAAGGGGGGGGGGAGAAATGGGCTGACTTGGGGTTCTGCTTCAGCCTCCTGGTGTGGGGCTTTGGGTGAAGGCTGGAGGGAAGTGCCACAGATGGCAAAGAGCTGGAGAGCCTTGTTCCAGTGGGACTGTATCATGGCCTGGAACTGGCTGACCATCTCAGCCCACTGAGCCTCCAGGCGCCAGTACCTGGCCTTGCACTCTCGCAGGTCTTCCCTCTGCTTGGAAAGCCTATGCTTGTAGTCCTCAGTGAGGTGCTTCTGCTGAGCCTCCTTCTTGGTCAGATCCAATTTGAACTGAGCCAGCTGATTTATAGCATTAAATGTTATATTGGAAGAATCAGGTCTCGGGCGGTATCAAAACAATGTCTAATTTTTAATTTTAATTTCTATGGTAATCATTTATAAATAAAGATAGCCTTCTGAGCTGCACTAATAAATGTAAACTGTTAGATATTAACATATATCGGGGAAAGTCTTCCCTCTGGTCCGCTCCTACAGCGGGAAACAGGTATCCCTCTGATTGGTCGAGGGGCGTACCCAATCCCTATAAAAGGGGAACCCTCCGACTACCGAACAAGCTGGATCACTACTATCACTAATAAAGAGCTATTAAGTCACTTCGTGTCCGCAGTCTGTCTCTCGTTACCCAGATCTAACATTGGCGACGAAGGTGGGATTGAGAGACAGATAGGACGAAGAACGCTACTCCAGAATCTCCGGATTTGATCCAGCCCAGGAATTCGGCAGCAATTCCGACAGCCATCTCAGATCACCGCAGCGCGGCAAATTCAAACTGAGAAGATGGCGATGCATGCTCCCCCCGCTCCTTTCGACCCAGAAAACGACGAATGGGAAGCTTTCATGATTCGTTTCGAGTGTTTCCTCGAAGCAAACGAATACACGGGGATCACCGATGCGAGGAAGAAAAACATCTTCCTCGGCTACTGCGGAAAGGAAGTCTTCAATACGGCCAGAGACCTCACTGCGCCTACTCCAATACAGGCAGTATCGTGGACGACGTTGCAACAAACTCTGCAAACTCATTACGCGCCAAAACCTTCCCGCCATGTCTGCCGCAAGGAATTCAACATGAGGACTCAGAAGGCGGGAGAATCAATCAATCAATATGTTGCAGCCCTACGAAAAGCAGCAGCTCACTGCGAATACAGAGATTTGGAAGAGCACATCTTAGAGCGGCTCATCTGTGGGGTAAGAGACATTTCGTTGCAAAAGAAGATGTTGGCAAACCCGAATTTAACCCTACAGGCAGCGTTAAATGAAGCAAGAGCGTCAGAATCAGCGGAGAAATCAGCGGTGACCATACAACGAGGGGCCAGCGCATACCAGCCAGCACCGAGACAAACCAGAGTTCACTATGAGGACACAAGCCCCGACTACGAGAATCCCGAGTTCGAGGACAGTCACCTAATGCAGAGCAGTCACTTGAGGCCTGGGGGGAGACCCGGATCCCGTTTGCCGCCCTGCGCAAGCTGCGGAGGGAATCACCCCAGGTCTACTTGCAGGTTCAGGAACGTTGTTTGTTCGCACTGCAACAAACTTGGGCACATCGCACGAGTGTGCCGGAGCGGAGTCCCTGCCTCACGGCAGCCACCCATGTACCGCCAACAGAAGCCCAACCCAGGGGCTTGGCGAAACCAAAAAGGGCGCCCAGAGAGAAATCCACAAGTGTTTACCCAGAGAGAAAATTTCCAAAGAGCTGAACGAGCGTATTCCCAGAGAGATTACTCACAAGAAAGTGAGCGAGCGTATCCCCAGAGAGAATACACACAAAGAGCTGAAAGAGCGTTCTATCAAGACGCTCAACGAGAGTATTTTCAGGATGTTGACGGTGAGATAGAGTTGACCCAGAGAGAGGAGTTGCGAACGTATCTCACCACAATACATCAGGTCCGCCCTAAGCGGCCAAAAAGGCTGAGAGTCACAGTCCTCTTGGAGGGCTCACCCTGCGAGCTAGAAGTTGACACAGGATCAACCCTGACGATCATTTCATGGGCATCCATGAAGCAGGCTATCCCTAGCCTCAGAAAGAGCCAACTACACGCCCCAGACGTCCTGCTACGAGACTACCAGGGGAACCAAGTCCCCATCGTGGGCCAAGGCACATTCCACATCCGTTTCAAGGACATCGAAGCCCAGCTGCCCGTGACCATCGCCAGCGCGCCATTGCAGAACCTTCTGGGGCTTGATTGGTTTGAAGCCCTGGGGTTAGAAGTCACCGGGATCAACGCCGTAAGAAACAGCAGCGCTGAACAGATTTTTAAGGAATTCGAGGACGTGTTCAGCCCCGGTCTTGGTAAGTATGTGGGTAAACCAATATCATTCAATTTAGACCCCAAAGTGGCGCCAATCCGACTTAAACCAAGACGAGTGCCTTTTGCACTCCGCCCTAAAATAGACAAAGAGATAGATAAGTTAGTGGAGCAAGGAATCCTTGAGCCGGTAGATCACGCGCGCTGGGAAACGCCCATCGTGACCCCAGTCAAGCCAGACGGATCAGTCCGCATCTGCGCGGACTATAAGTGTACAATTAATGTCGCGCTACAACAGAGCGCATATCCTGTGCCAGTAGTACAGCACTTATTGCACTCGTTGGGACCAGGAAAGGTATTTGCAAAGTTAGACATGGCACAAGCTTACCAGCAACTGCCAGTTGATAGCGCCACAGCGGAGGCCCAAACTATAGTGACGCATAGAGGAGCATTCAAATGCAACCGGCTACAATTTGGCGTAAGCATTGCCCCAGGACTGTTCCAGAGCGTCATGGAACGACTGTTGCAAGGGATACCGGGAGTCGTCCCCTATTTTGACGACATCTTGGTGTCAGCTGCAAACGAGGAGCAATTAAACAAAAGAGTCAGATCTGTTTTGGCCAGAATCAGAGAAAAGGGTCTCCGCCTTAAAAAAGAAAAATGCCAAATTAACGTGCCTAGCGTAGAATTCCTGGGTTATAGAATCGATGGTCAGGGAATACACCCCACTTCAAAGAAAATTAAGGCGATCCAGGACGCCCCCACACCACGAAATCAGACCGAGTTGCAGGCCTTCCTCGGATTACTTAACTTCTACAGCGTTTTTCTGAGGCAGAAAGCGACCGTTGCTGAGCCACTACACCGTCTACTCCAGAGGAACGCACCATGGAAATGGGGACGATCAGAAGCTGCAGCTTTCGCCGGGGTAAAGCGCCTGCTCACCACTGACTCACTGCTTGTTCAATACAGCCAGACCCTACCGCTGGTATTGACCTGCGACGCATCACCTTTCGGAGTTGGAGCAGTCCTCAGCCACAGGATGCCCGACGGAAAAGAAGCACCCATCGCGTTCTACTCCAGGACTCTTTCATCGGCCGAAAGGAATTACAGCCAAATGGACAGGGAAGCGCTGGCTGCCGTCGCAGGAGTAAAGCGTTTCCACGAATACCTCTATGGACGTGATTTTGAACTGATCACAGATCACAAACCGCTGTTGGGACTTTTGGCGGGAAACCGCCCCACTCCGGTCTCCCTTTCTCCTCGCATGACCAGGTGGACTGTTTTCCTGGCTGCGTATTCATACAAATTGATACATCGACCGGGCTCCACTCTTGGACACGCAGACGCACTCAGCCGTTGCCCATTACCTGACATTCTGCCAGACCCCACTCCAGAAGTACCGGTATTGCTCATTGACTGTTTGGATTCAGGACCGGTTTCTTCCTACGATGTTGCAAGATTCTCCTCTAAAGACAATTTAATAAAGCAAGTTCAAACTTGGGTTTGGAGGGGGTGGCCAAAGGGAAATGTGGGCCCGGAATTCAAAATGTTTTGGTCAAAACGGGACGAGCTCTCAGTATTACAAGGATGTTTGTTGTGGGGGGATCGAGTTGTTATTCCGTATGCTTTACGTAAAAATGTACTAGATGCTTTACATATGGGTCATCCGGGGATTGTTAGAATGAAGGCGTTAGCAAGAAGTTACGTATGGTGGCCAAACATGGACAAAGAAATAGAGGAGTGGGTGGCCACTTGTGACCCATGCCAGGAATCGAGACCAGCACCCCCGGAAGCGCCCGCCACAGAATGGGAGAAACCCAAAGCACCCTGGTCGCGAATACACATCGACTTCGCAGGGCCATTCCAAGGTCAGACTTTCTTTATAGTGGTAGATGCATACTCAAAATGGCTAGATGTAGTCCTAATGACTTCAACCACGGCAGAGGCAGTCGTAAAGGTTCTACGGCGACTCTTCGCCACCCATGGCCTGCCAGATCTCATCGTATCCGATAACGGGCCCCAATTCACGGCCATGCACTTTGAAACATTTTTAGCAGGGTTGGGAATCCGGCATGCCCTCATCGCGCCATTCCATCCAGCATCAAACGGACAGGCGGAGAGAATGGTGCGATTCGCAAAAGAGGCCCTCGCCAGGATGGGTCCAGGTGATTGGCAAACACGCATTGACCATTACCTCCTCATTCAACACATTACCCCGAGCGCATCGACGGGTAGGAGCCCCGCTGAACTACTCATGGGTCGTCGACTACGGTCTCACCTAGACCGGCTCCACCCGAATTACTCTGCCACGGCTCCCCCAGACTCTACAAGTAAGATCCGATCTTTCAGGGTAGGGGATTCAGTATACGCTCACAACTACACGGGGGGAACATTGTGGATGCCGGCAAAGGTCATTGGCATCACGGGTCCACGATCGTATTTGCTAGAGCTAGAAGATGGGCGGAATTGGAAAAGGCACATCGATCAACTACGGGGTCGCATAGCACACTCCAACCTTCGAAATGAAGACGAAAGTTTCCTGTCTACGGAAAGTCAGCCACAAGAAAACCCCATCATAGGAAACAACGACGCCGGCGAGCCAAGCGTAGAACAAGACTACACGCACGTAGCAGAGCAACCCCCAGACAACGCAGCCGAACAAACTCCGGAACGCCCGAGCAACGAAGGCACAAGACCTCCAGAACGGGAAATAGAAAAAGCACCCGATCCTGCAACTACTTCGAACCAACCCACAACCAGTCCTGCAACCACTTCAAGCCAACCCGAACTACGACGTTCCTCCCGAGCAAGACAAACACCCACCTACTTAAAGGATTATGTTACCTACCGCAACGTCCCATCTAGGAGGGGAGGGATGTTAGATATTAACATATATCGGGGAAAGTCTTCCCTCTGGTCCGCTCCTACAGCGGGAAACAGGTATCCCTCTGATTGGTCGAGGGGCGTACCCAATCCCTATAAAAGGGGAACCCTCCGACTACCGAACAAGCTGGATCACTACTATCACTAATAAAGAGCTATTAAGTCACTTCGTGTCCGCAGTCTGTCTCTCGTTGCCCAGATCTAACATAAACCTTTTTGTTTTTGTTTGAATTTAGTTTTAGACTTCTAGCCCTCTTCAGTACTGTGAGTAAAGAAAGTTAGGACACAAAGTGGAAATAAATGAATAAGTCTTTCTTGCTTTATACTTACAATAGGGTAGTTTTCTAAGAAGTGCATCTAACCATATTGAAAATCAGAGAATATGACAGTTTCTGTATGTTGTAATATGTTCATTTCCCAATAGTTTTGTGCATCTGGATTTTGGATTGTTTCAGACTGTAGCATGGCTGTTCAACTTCCATACTTTCTGGATAAAAAGCAGACAAGCAGTAATTTCATTAAAAAAAATCAGTATTTTAGCTTTTTACTACTGACCCTCTTATATAGCAAATATAACAAAATAACATCCTAAATTATTTGTTCTGGTAAATACTTATTTAGATATGCACAGTGAGATCAAGCATGGCCTGGAGTTGACCCAGTTCTTCTAGATAATGTAAATCCCAAAAGCAGTTTCTTGCTTTCCTGGCCTAATTTGATTTGGCTCATGCCTTCATCACATTTAAATTCAGAAAACAAAAAGGAAAGTTAAGTGCCATCAAGTTGGCTTAGATCTTAGTGATTCTATGGACGAATCCACATGAATGAACCTTTCCAATGTCATATTTTATGTTTTTTTAAAGATGTGTGTGTGTGTGTGTCTGTGTGTGAGTGAGTGTGTTGTGTGTGTGTGTGCACATGTGTGTGTACATGCAGAGAAAGATGTCTTCTTTTCCTTCTTTTAACTTTGCCAAGCATATTAACTTTTCTTACTCAAGAAGTCCCTTTTGTCAGATACTCAGAGTCAATGAATATCTGCTTGAAGAACATTGCTTCAAGGTTGACAAGTTGGTTCTTCTTGTAGTCTATGGATTATTTGTTAGTAATCATCTCCAGATCCATAATTTGATGGCATATATCTTCTTTCTCTCACTTGTTCTTAGCATCCACTTTTCAGAGCTGACAACAGCTGTATTCTTTCAATATTCTTATTTTGTTGCTGACATGTCTTTACCCTTCCACTTTTTCTAAATTCATCACTACCTTCTTGCTTCAGATTAATCTTCTCTTTACCTCAGTAAAATCATCTTCAGCATTTCCTGAGTTTAAGAAAATAAAAGTGTCTACCAGTTTCACTTCTCTGATAACTGCACACGTACAAAGATTGCAGGTTGATATTTTCTTTGATTTCTTAAATTTAATATTAACTGGGAATACTTATGCTCCTTTTTTTTTTGCTTTCATAAGAACATGGAGGCTTGATAACATCAAATCCAATACAAAGCTGAACATCCAACAATTGAAAGAAGCTGTGCTTGACAGGGTAGCATGGAGAGCACTTGCCTATAAAGTTGTCAAGAGTAGGGGCACGACTAAATAGTTAAAATCACAACAATTATTTTAAGTCTTCTTGACTTTTTTGAATGGCTAAATCTTTCCAGACTATAGCAACCTGTCATATAAACATGCCTGAGCACTCCAAATCCACTACAAGCAAAATCGTAGCATCTGTTGAAAAGGCAGAAAGAAACACCCACCGTTCGTATCCTGAGAACAGACAAATATACAAGCTTTGATTTCTTTCGTCTGCAAAGGACAAAGCAGCTTGTCTACAATAGCCTAATTTGACCAAATTGCATCTGAGACTCTTCTGCTGAGTAAGACTATTCTTGAATAAGAGATTAAGTGTCAGGGGAGTCAAGATTTATTGGCCAGCTTTAGTGTGAAGCCTGACACTTTCAACTAATGAAGTGATATTATCTGCATATCTATAGTTAGCATTTTGACCTCCACTTTTTGATTTCAGTTGTCATCTTGAATCCCATCACTGTAACAAATACATTGGCTGTGTAAACATGCATGCTTTTCCATATCTTTTAAAATTTTGAATCACTTCTCAAAATTAAGTTTTTATAGCAGCTTTTTGTGTTAAGTGTAAAAATTCCTCAGATGAATAATCTCTTGTTATGGTAGTTTTATTAACCATAATATGTTCCACAGCCTGGCATGATCTACACAAAGGTCTTGCTATGAAGGAAGGAAGAATAATCCTCCTCCTTTATCCAATTTTTGATCTATGTTAATGTTATTGTTAGTATTTATGTATGTATGTATGTATGTATGTATGTATGTATGTATGTGTATGTGTGTGTGTTTGTTTGTTTGTTTGTTTGTTTATTTAATTATTTATCTATTTATCTATTTATTTATTTATTTATTGGATTTCTATAGTCATCCATCTCAACAAGTGACTCTGGATGTTATTCATCATAAGAACAATGAAGAACAATGAAAACAATACTGAATACATATATTTGGTCAGTGAGTAAAACTAATGCCATGAATGTTAATATAGCCCCAAAAATGGTTAGAACATACTTCTAACTTTTATTTCTGAGCTGTTGTTCATAAATAAATAAACAAACCAACAAATAAATATATTATGTTAACTACCTGATCTCCTATACCTCTATCTTTCTGAAATCTGCCTGTTCATTTATCTCTCTAAGTATATTTTTATTCTCCCAGATAAGATCTTAAGCATCACTGTTCTTACATGAGGAATTAATGCAGTGGTCTTGTCCTCTATAAATATAGCTAGTGTGTGTAAGTGCTTATTTTCCCCTAATAGATAGTATTTGTGTCATATCCAACAATTCTAAAAGAATGAATGAATTAATTAATTAATTAATCAATCAATACCAGCATTCCAGTATATTCATTCTGATTGGACATAGATTTGAGAAGTGGAAGTTCCTGCAACAATTTATAGGTTGTATTGAACACTACCCAATATTACAATAACTGTCAATTCCTTCATAATGAAGAATATAACTAACTTCAAATATAGTACAAGTCAAAGATTGAAAATAAAATCTTTGTAGAGATTTTGGTAATAATCTGGTAGAGTTTAAATACAATAAATCATGTTATTTTGTTTGTCATTGTTTTTCATCTCTCACATGTTTTTTTGATGATGAACACAAAATGTGTAGCTGTCAATGTAATGGATTATATCTGTTTACTTTGCTTTTCCCCCCTCCCTCTCTCTTCTTCTTCTTCTTTACTTAACATCAATACGGAGAAAACAGAAGGACTATAGACTGGAGGGCAAGGGGAACGAAGCATTTAATATTCACTCAGGCATCTTGCTCTGAGGACAACTTACAAGCTCATAACTATTTTATCAGGCTTCATTTTATGACTTCTCTGGGTGTAATCTAGCACTTTTGCAAGCTTTATGGTTGGGAGAGGGAGGATTATAGGCAACAGCAGCAAGAAAGCCAACGGAGGTCTTTGGTTTGATTCCAAAAAAATTCTCTCTGCAGCATTCTTAATTCAAGCAATTGGCTATTGAGCATATCTCATCTAGCAGTTTAGGTAGACCAGCCCAACCCATATCTAAATAAAAATCTACACTCTCATCACAGCCAATATTTTATGACTTAAGCTGCTTAGTTTTCATTGACAACAGAATAAAGAAGTTATGATTAGAGAGCAGTGAAAATAAAGATTGGAAGTAATTCATTATGTTTAATCACTTGGAAACAAAGCCTTTTATGATCTATACTAAAGCCATGGTTTTGTCGTCCTGTATTGATATTATGCACATACAATGAAGTGAAATGGTGATCAATATTCATACAAACAGGGAAAGGTAATAAAAATTACTGAAATAGAAAGTTATTCTGTCCCTGCGGAAATAAATCTCTAGAACCCACCTTTAGTGCAAGGTTAGCGCTAAACATAACAATAGATAGCTGTATTAATCCTTTCCAGGGATATTACTAGCAATGATTAAACATGTATTTGACTATCATATGAATAACCTTAAGATCACAATAGTTCATTGAAAGCTGAGTAGCTAAGAAGAAATAGCATATTTATCAAAGCAGAAGGTCAAGGTAAATAAGGTTTTATTTAAGCATTCAGTATTTATAGATATTGAACACATGAAGAGGCCACCAGGAACTTCGCCTGTACTTGCTATGTCTTCCTGTCTTCCTGTCTTCCTGTCTGTCTGTCTGTCTGTTTGTCTGTCTGTCTGTCTGTCTGTCTGTCTGTCTGAGGGATCCCAATGCAAGTGCAGTCTAAGAAGGTGATATGGTCAGGACCTATACCATAAAACTAGAAAGCTACCCCACAGATACTGAACAAACAACTAAGCTATGATGCATCCAATTTGGGATTACCATTCCTCACTATTGTTGCATTTGCTCACTAGGAATGTGGGAGTTCTAATCCTAACATATCAAGGGAAGCCTTCTATAGCCATTCCATGAAACTGAAATGTCTGACATGCTGATCCTTACATGCGTTCAGAACAAATTTATAGCAAGGTGTGTCTTACTATGTCCATGATACTAAGGTATAGCAGGGTAGGCAACACTATGACTGTGGGCACTTGGGTGTCCACCAAGCTATTAGATTTATTATTTCATTTCATTTTATTTTATTTTAAAAAGTGTATTCTGCAAAACAAAATACCAGCCTCTACTGTCATATTTGGGCCTTACAAAGATCTTACAGGATGGGGGAAATCATATAGAATACAGAATAATAGAATTGGAAGCGACCTTGGAGGTCTTCCAGTTCAATCCCTTGTTCAGACAGGAGACTCTAAACCATTACAGACAAGTGGCTGTTCAGTCTCTTCTTAAAAGCCTCCAGTGATGAAGCACTCATAACTTCTGAAGGTAAACCGTTTCACTGCTTAATTGTTCTGTTAGTGATTAGTTAACATTTGTTGCTCTCACTTATCCAAAGAGGATGTTTGAAATTGTGGTAAATTGTGTTTTGTCACTGGCAAGGTCAATATTTTCTTGATGTGTGAACTTTAACTCCTAGTATTCCCCAGCCAATGTGGCCATTGCTGAGAATTTGCAGAATTTAAGTCCACACATTTGGAAGGTCCACTGTGGTTCCCTTGAAAGCTCCTTCTAGAAGGAGAAGGTTCCTGATATATTGGTGCATCCACTATATGCTTTGAAATTCAGGAGCCGAGGTGGCGCAGTGGTTAGCGTGCAGTACTTCAACTGACTGCTAGCTGCAGTTCGGCAGTTCAAATCTCACTGGCTCAAGGTTGACTCAGCTTTCCATCCTTCCAAGGTGGGTAAAATGAGGACCGGAGACTGCAGCTAGTCCAGAACGCATCCGTGCGGGCTGTCATGGGGAGTACTAGGTACTCCCACGTAACACCTCTCCTGCGCGAGCTGCACTGGCTGCCTGTGGTTTTTCGGGTGCGTTTCAAGGTTTTAAATACCATCTTCAAAGCGCTCCATGGCACAGGACCTAGCTACCTGTGGGATCGCATCCTGCCACACACATCCCTGCGGCCAATCCGCTCTCACAGGGAGGGACTTCTCCTGGTGCCGTCCACTAGGCAATGCCAGCGGGCGACGCCAAGGAGTAGGGCCTTCTCTGTGATGGGCCCAACCCTCTGGAATGACCCCCCCCCCCGACATTAGAACCACCACCGACCTCCGCTCCTTCTGACAAAAATTGAAGACTCACCTGTTCCGATTAGCTGGCCTGGCACATGCATAACTTCTACCTCCTGGCAGATATATTTTTAACTGGTATTTTAGGGGAACTGTTTTAAATTTAACTTATGGGATTTTTTAGGGGTTTTTAAAATTATATTTTAGATACTTTACTTAGACGTACAGTTCTTTTTTAACCTCCTCCATATCCATCTATTTAACTATGTAATTATTTAATTATTTAATTATTTAATTATTTAATTATTTATGTGATGTATTTTCTGTATGGACTGTACACCGCCCCGAGTCCCTTTTGGGAGAGGGGGCGGTCTATAAGTGCAAATAAAAGTAAAGTAAAGTAAAGTAAAGGACCCAGATTGTTGAGAGTCAATATGCTGACTCTGTAAAACCACTTACAGAGGGCTGTAAAAGAGCTGTATATATGTCTAAGTGCTAGTCCTATTGCTAAATTCCAAGTGAGAGCCTGAAGTTGTCTTTTTATCATGGAAGAAAGGTCTCTCAATTGGGCACAAGAGTAAATGTAAATAAATCAGACTGAGCAAATAAATGTTTGCTCAAACTGTGCTTTTAAAAAGTGTCAGGGAAATATGTAAGCCCTTTTAAAGGACTGTCAAAGATATTTGCCATGAACCAGGTGTAGCTAAAGTGTCCTGTATGTTGTACACATTAATAACTGCAAAAACAACATTTTTTCTGTCCTTCACAATAAATTACCCAGATATCTTGAGCTTCTTGCCTTCATAAAGGCATCAACAGAATGACAACAGGCTAGACAGCTGTGAGAGAGCTAATGCCTGAAAGCTTGCTATGGTGATTTACAGTAAAAATAATAATAAGAGGAACATACTGGCAGATACTTTGTTTCTTGCAAGAAAACCACCCTGCATTTGTGAGGAAAAGATGCAAACATCAAGAAATAGAGATAAGTATTGTAAAATGCTTCAGCTGAATCTCTTGTTTGTATTTAGCCACAGTCCTCTCACCAGCTTGCTAGTAAGCAGTCCTCTGTGGTTCAGACAGCGCAGTTTCTGGAAAGCATCACCCAATCTTGCTGATCTACACTAAATCCAAGGTCTGTAATTTGGAACATTGCTGAGTGACTGGGGACAAAACATGTAATCATTTTACCAAGCAGCAAAACAAGGAAGAAAGCGTGGGAAAAAAGTAGTAGTAGAAAAAAAAAGAACTTATGAAAAATAACCAGGATGTCTCAACATATATCTTCTAATGCGAATCAAGAGAGAGTCACGTAAATCAGTTTCGAGGATTATTTTTGGCATCAGTGGAAATGAGATATATGTATTTCCATTTGTAACTTTTGCCAAAAATGCCCTTGGTATGGGGTGAAAAGTAAATCTCAATAAATAGACTTTGGGTGGATTTAGACAATTGGGAATTGTACAATAGCTGCTTCAAAAGCCTGTGTTTTCAGACCATGAAATTAAGCTTAGAATTGAATGCAGCTGCTCAGATATCAAGGGGGGGGGAGAGAGCGAGAGAGAGAGCGAGAGAGAGCGAGAGAGAGCGAGAGAGAGTGCATATAGTTGAAGATAGAGGAATGATATCCAACATAGCACATTTTAGAAACCTGGGACTGAATTATCTTGTGCACTGTGAAGAACATTATACATGTTGTATTCAAACTGTTAAACTGAGAAGATATGAATGAAACTTGACAACTGTGGCATTTCAGTTAAGATTGAGTTGTGATTCTTAAGAACATGATACTGTGGACCATTTGCATGTTAATAATCATGTAATTAAACAACCCCATCACATAAACAACAATAGTTGCATATTAATAATAAGTGCATTTAGGCCTATTTAAATGATTTTAATAGTCCTGTTTCAATAGTCCTATTCTAGCATGGTTAAATCTTAATCCAACCATTAAAACTGAAATAACCATATATATACCAGGCATACCAGGGGTTGTAACACAAATACATAAATACTGATGGAAATCTAATGTATTTTCTCTCATTTCTTTTGTGTCACATTATATTCCAGCCCTATATGTATGTATGTATGTATGTATGTATGTATGTATGTATGTATGTATGTATGTATGTATGTATATGTTTTCGTAGATTTTCACAGGTGTAGGTATGCTGGTTTTGTTGTATTCGGGTCTTTTCCCGTGTAAGATTGCAAAGACAATCTCAACCTTACACGGGAAAAGACCCGAATACAACAAAACCAGCATACCTACACCCGTGAAAATCTACGAAAACATATATATATATATATATATATATATATATATATATATATATATATATATATATATATATATATATATATATATATATATATGTTTGTGTTACAACCCCTGGTATGAGGACCCAGATTGTTGGGGGCAATATGCTGATTCTGTAAACCACTTAGAGAGGACTGTAAATCGCTATGAAGTGATATATAAGTCTAAGTGCTATTGCTATTGCTTTCCTTGGATTTATTTCTCTATTTGTACTTCCTACATTTTTATTTTTACTTGTTTCTATGTATTATAAGCTAGTGCAGAAATGCTGCTATTCCTGACATGCAAGATAGGGAGTGTAATGTATTAGATTGACCTATTCATCTTCATAAAACCCCATTGGTTTTATTGCTGCTAATAGATTTGCAATTTTGCAAAAAAAAAACAAAAAACAAAAAAAAGCAGTTCCTGATTTCTTCTTTTTCTATACATTTGTCATATCCTCATCAGAGCCTGAATCAGTGGAGGAGGATGAGCCGGAGCTGTCGTTGACAGAGATTGATTGGGCTGCTTCGTTGGCTTCAGAGGAATGTGGGGAGGAGCAGGCTCAGGCAGCCCAAGTCCTTTCAGGATTGGGACAGCTTGTTAGCAGGGAGGAACAGGGCCAGGATGACCAAGAGAGTTAAGCAGTGGACATGAGGAGTGATGTAGCTCAGATGAGCAAGGACCACCCCTCCTGATTCTGAAGTAATTTACCATAGCTCAAGTTTACTGTAATTCTAAGAAGGGTATAAAGTTCTAGAACAAAAAAACAATACAGGCAAAATATTTTCAGTATGAAACACTAAGTAGACAGGTAAAATATCATTCAATCAGTAGGCAATCAGAACAGGACTTCAACATTTTATATTTTCAGAATTTAAAGTACAATACTGTCAATCCATCTGAACTGCCGAGGTAATATTAAAATCATTTAGATAAATGGAAATTTAGCTTAGAGGCAGATGGTTGCCGAAAGGTACAAACTGAGCCAATTGTGAAATGTTAACTTTGATTAGGTATCTCCATGGTGTATTACACATTCGCAATAGATTGCTTTATTTGCTAATCATCAATTTTAGTGCTGTAGCCCTTCCTTGTAAATCTTTTTATCTTTTCAATGCCATATTTGAATCTTAAGTGTTCTCTCATATTGATCATAAACAGTGTGAGACCTATGGCATGAAAGCCCACAGGTAGAGAGAAAATATTCTTTGTAAATGCTGGCATTTTAATGAGCACATCCGTATGATCAGTAAGAATGACATAATATGGTGAAATAAAAATCTAATCAATAAATTCTGTATTCTAGATGCCAATAGTGACATCTGTAATGTCCTGCATTAAATAATTGTTTTTAAGTATATTTGTTTTGTTTTATCATAAAATGTAAAATAAAAAACAGAAAAACAAACAAAACAAAACAAAAACATATGTCCAGCACTAACAACAACAACAACAAATGTTGTACAAAAAAAGGTTATCCAAATACTAAATAAATTAACATTTAAAATATGGAACATATGGATTCATTTTATTTAACTTATTGTTAATGTCTTGATTTTAATGCTTGATGTTTTAACTTTCTAACTCTTACTTGTCCATATTGTTTTAGAATAATGCAGGCCACCCAGAGTTTTCGATGGGGATACGCACAGTATATATAATCCAGAGAGTAGGGATCATAAACAAGAAGCATTGACTTTTGCAAGAAGTACCTTGTTACAAAACACCATCAACATCTCCACATAGGATGCCTAGCAAGACATAGGCTGTATCTCATAAAATCTGGGAAGAATGTGCTTACAGTTCCAAAGGTTTTATTATAAAGCCATGTCCAGGAAATAGCATAATGCCAAGCATTGGAAAAAAAAGTGGTGCACAAGATTGTGAGGCATCCAATAATGAGCCAAAAAAAAAATACAGGAAGGAGTAGATCAAGTCATACAACCTAAGATTTCCATTCTATATAAATGAGGATTATAGGAAAAATGCAAGAAGCTAGTCTGATGCAAGCTAACTAAATCATTTGGTAGGCATTATTGAAACCTGGCGGCACAAAACTCTAAAGTGGTATGCAAAGTTTAAAGGGTAATCTTATCCCTTATGCTAAAAAGAATAATTCAGACAAAAAGGGATGAATGCCATTATTAGAAACATAGAAGGCAGACATGTATAGCCATACACTTGAATACAAGTGTCTACTCAAGTGGATTTGGCTAAGAAATAGTAATTTATTAGCCAAAGAAAGGAAACTGAAACAGCAATTATGTCATTGTGTAAATCAGCTATAGTCTGCCAGGCTAGACAGAAATTTTAGGCAATGCAATCCTGGACCATTATAAAAGTTACAGAAATTCCACTGAGTAACAAGAAAACAAAACTTTATGAAATTTTCAGAAATGGAGGGGAGATTTTTTTGAAAAATGAACTCAGTCTAAACTGCAAAGTCCCTAAAATTCCTCATTGATCTTGTGATTTTATTTTCCAGAAGGTTTCAGAAGAGAGATGGGTATCACCTCGGTCTGATCCCAACTGCTAGGTAAAAACAGCTGAACATGTGCATCACACCCTGAACATAACACAACTGTGTGTCTTGGCTATAAAAAATAGAAATGTGATCGGGGATGACCTACAGCTTAACTACAGTGTTAAGATGAAGAGATGATATAATTCCCTCTTATTCTGCACTGATCAGATCTTAGCAAGCATTCTCACCCCACCATTTAGGACAGATATAGGAAAACCTGGAGCATGTCCAGGGGGAAATAACCAAGAAAATAGACAAAAGGAAAAAACAATGAGTAACTGTAGATATTGGTTATGTTTAGAATAGAAAAGTTTATGAGGAGACAATGTAGCTGCCTTTAGGAATGTGAAGTGTTATCAAACAAAAGGTGGAAAACATTATTCTGTATTATTCCAAAACACAAGACAATTGTTGTCTTAAATTGCAGTGAAGTAGTTTGCAACTAAACATCAAGAAGCATCTCCCAGCAAAGAGCCATTCAACATTGGAACAAACTATCTGAAGAGTGGTGGACTTGCTTTCATAGCAAGCATTTTAACTGAGGTAGGAGAAACAACTATTAAGAAAACTGTGGTAGTAGATTCCTGCATGAGATGATGTTGTTCATTCCATTGTTGTTCAGAAGAACCATGAAGAACTGGATCTTGACCCAGGATTTTGGCAAGTGGAAAAGAGATCTCTGTTGCATTTGCCATCTTTTATTGTTTTTACTGTAATTCTTTGATTGCTGAAAATTGTCCAAAGTCATTGGAAGTTGGGTAGCACACAAGTTTAATAAATTATCATCTCCAAGATCCCTGGCAGGTCTTTCATTTTACAATTCAGTGATATAGAACAAAGAAAATAATCAGAATTACTTTTTTCTGACATGTACAAAAAGTAGTATTGCTGCTAAGTGAACCATAGAGCCTTGCTAGGGAAAAATGTGTACTTAATTTTCAGCATTATTATACCTAGAGTCCGATCTTCTTTGCACATTTTTTTGATGGTGTGTGTTGTTAAGTCTAGTGGAGGTTTTCTGCTTATAGCAGCCACATGACGTTTAGCAGGATAGCTGTTCTTAGCATGGAGATTGTGTAATGGAAGAAAATGTACTTGCTGGTTTTTAAAAAATATATAACTAGCAGATAACCTGGTGTTGCCCGGGTGTTTATAGATGTTGAAGCATTTGTCTGACAGGGAGCCATTGAGAGGAGCCTTTCTTCCCCCTACTCTCATGCCATCATCCATGTCTTCTCCCTTCCTCCTCCCATGCACTCCTCTTTCCCGCCCTGTCTACGATCCTGGCACTTTGCCCCAAATCCATCAGGTGCTTCCCCATTGCTCCACTGGGGGTGAACATCATGGCTGGCTTTTCATAGGAAGCTGCAAAGAACTGACATCACAAACAATTGCTGCTATAGGACACCACACTCACTCTCCTTAAAAGGCCAGGTATTCCAGAGTTATGCTGGAACACACAGACACACACATCAGTCTTCTGCCCCTGTATTTGTTTCCAGAGAGTAAGTCATCTGTGTACCAAGTTTGGTTGAAATTGCTCAAGGTGCTCCAGAGTTATGCTGGAACATACATACATACATGTACACACACACACACACACACACACACACACACACACGGTAAGTCAGTACAGAATTTATTTTGGATATGAAGAGAAGTGGCAATTTTAATGCTGAGATTTTGAAAAAAAAATATTCTGTGATTGTTTGATATTTTATCCAGTATAGATGAAAGATTGGGTAATTCTGAGAAATTGGAATCAGATGGGCATGATTTCAGATTTGGGTGAAATGGCTATGTACGGTATGACAATATTAATATAATACAGATTTTTAAAATAATTTTGTTAGGCATTCCAAGAAAACATGTTGGTCTGGAACATATGTAAACCAGGATCAACTCCCCATATTCTTCTATGATTGTCACCCCAAGATGTCTTTTTTAGAAAAAAAATAATAGCTACAAAAAATTGGTTGACTTATACTGACTTTTTCTGAAAAAGATCCTGAATTAAAAACAAAAGAAGGATTAGAAAATAAGAGTTTTACTTGTCAGTGGTTTATTTATGGTCAGACAGACTTAAATTGACGTTATTAGATAATTTTGACATTACAAATGAGAAGATTGATTTTAAATTTGATTGCTGCATTAATTATGAACATATTATATATAAACTTTTTATTGAAAATCAATATAGAAAATGAATATGTTAAAGACTGTATGATTAAATAGGCAACATGTTTGGGTATAATGTTTGTTCAATGGAAAATTTGTGGAGTAAAGGGTTGAAATTCACACCAAATTACAATTTGAAGGATAACTTTTATGTACCAATACCATTGATATTTAACACCTGATAAATTGCTAAAGGTGTACAAGGGGATGTCAAATATATGCTGGAAATACAATCAATCTGAAGGTTTTAGTGGGCATGTAAGAAGGCTAAGTGACATTGAGATCATGTATGTATTCTAATTCAGAGAACTCTTAAAACAAATGTACAATTGTAACTAGATGTTTTTTTCTTTTAATTTGAATGGATAAATAGTTTGGGGGGGGAACCATGGGACTCTGTTTTTATATATGATAACCGCAGAAAGGATTTGGTATGTACAGAGATAAAAGTATCTACAAATTCCCACAATGGAAGAATAGATGGTGAATCTGATGGAATTAGCTGAGAATGCAAAACTGACTATAACGATTAAAGAAAACCTTCTCTAGTTTTATTTCTACCTGGAAACCACTTTTGGACTTTTTGCTAGAAACTCAAAGGAATAAAACTTTACTTTGGAGATGTGACAATTAGACCAGACCCCAATGAAACAATTATGATTGTAGAAATACTGTGTACTAAAATGAATTATAGAGCAAGTGATCAATGTATATTTGTACTGAATCAAAAGAGGGAAGTTATCCCTTTTTCATTTTTTTCCTACCCCCTTTTTGCCTTCTCTGACTTTTCATTTCTAATCTTTGTTTTAATGTATTTTACTTTTTGTTGAAATTTAATAAAGTTTGCGGGGAAAACCCTGAACTGCATTTTATATATAAAACTATGTGTCTTCAAGTAATAAAGAAGTATATGTTCACTTTTCTGTCATTCCATTGGTGGGTGGGTGTTTGTGTGTGTATGTGTTTATCTCAACAAATCTAATGCAAATAGGCTGCTAAGACTATTTAATAACAGAGATATCATTAGTAGGAATTTCTTAGCATTTTTCCAATTATGTTTCCAGAATTAAACTTCAATCTTGATAGCGTAATAAACTTCAACAGCTTTTGTGTTAGTTTTCTTCCAATTGCCAGTAGATGTCACTCATGCTAAGAGACAATCAAAGTGATTGTGTAGGATGGTAATCATCTGTTACAGTTATGGGCAGATTCTCTGCTTATGAAGAATTTTTAGCTTTGACCCTCTTCTCACCTTACCTCCCACTCTACTTGTTCTAATGACAACAGGGCTAGTAAATTAAACATGTCAGCTACCTTGCCTCCAGTCTTCCAAAATGCATGGGCTAAGTATAATTTATGGTCAATGCTTACATAAGAGTCATTGGCAACTCTCTGTCGTTATTACCGAGATATAACTAGACACAAAAATAAATGTTTCTACAAGTTTAACAGAGCTCTGACATTGCCATAATTAGACCTATGATTCATGTCAGATGACTGCTTTCACAGGATCCCCTAACAGTTTGCTGAAAGGAATTTTGTTCAGTGATCGAGTAGAGAGGCAGAAGTTGTAAATGTATCTAGACTTTAGATGTATAAGAAAAGAAAAAGAAAGGGGGGCTAGATGCAGAAATGATATCTGTGTGCAAGCTGCTTTGCGCTGAACATGCATTTAATACTTAATGCAGAGTCCTCCGTGTATTCTGACATTAATAAAGGTTTCAAATGAGTGGTTTGAAATGTGAACAAAGGCAGCAAATGCCTCTCTGAAACTGTATGGTGTTTTAGCCAAAATTAGAAGAAAGGCAAGGCCAGGCATTGATTTTGTGTGATTCTTTGTCTCCTGCTCCTTCCCACAATATTTAATGATGGCTTCTAATGAGCAAGTCATCCCCAAAAGAGACTGTCAGAAGACAAGGTGATTACTTGCTATCATTGATCACACAAGTAGGAGGTTACAAGAGCTCAAAAGAAGCAGCTGCTGAGAGGCAGTCCTGGTGAACTAAGGTTTATAGGGTCACAAACTGTCTGAAGCTATTGAATGGCCATAGTGATAAGCAAATCATGTTCACTTCATTCAAGATCACTTGAACTGCTCAGAGGTTGCAGGACAAGATGCAGTCAGGAATAACAATGTAGCTGAAGGTCCTGGTCTACATTTTGAAAAGAGATAAAAGCTTTGAAATGGGATAAAGACTTTTCCATGCAATTTTGAGCCCAAATATAAATGAATCTGTAGATGACTGTGGAGATCCTCAGTCATCCAGGTCATAGTTGTCTCAGAGGTGTTTTTTCAAAAGGCAACTGGACTGTTTCTTCCACAGGGAAAATAAAATCTGTCAGCCATTTGACAGCCATTTGCATAGACTATCCAATGGAAAGTTTGGTTGATTTGATCTGAAGGCAATAGGGTTGACGAAATCCCAGCCTTGAATCATCTGTACAGATCTCTGAAGAAAAGAGGGTAGCGCTTTCATTGGGGAGGCTGGAAGAGGCATTGTACTTCATGGCAGTAGTGTAATTCTCTGAAGTCTGCTACTGGTTTAGTGAGTCTGCTACCGAGCATGCACTTTGAGCTAAAAGTCTGCTACCGAGCGTGTACTTTGCGCTAAAAGTCTGCTACCGAGCGTGCACTTTGCGCTAAAAGTCTGCTACCGAGCATGCACTTTGCGCTAAAAGTCTGCTACCGAGCATGCACTTTGCGCTAAAAAAGGAACATTTTGAAGGCTTCCAAGTCTGCAAAGGTAAGTAGAACAGCGAGGGGTGTGTGGAAATCTGCTGTGCCACGTGATTTATATTAGCTAGAAAGCAGGAAATCCAATGATTCTAGCTGATTGTGGGAAATACCAGTTCACCCAAACTGGTAGCATTTTTTACTACCAGTTCAGATGAACTGGTCCAAACCAGTAGCATTTCACCCTTGCTTCATGGGTCATTTGACAGTGCTATTTTCATGCATCATTTATGCTCAAATTTATCCTTCTCTGATGTTTTCCAGGTAGAACATGTAGCCTCTGATGTTGCACCAGCCAAAGCAGGACATTGATGGTTGAAGTGAGGTACTATAACAAATTATGGGGAAGCTGAAAGGGTGTCAGTGGAATGGGGGCCCTTGATGTTCCCTGAGCTTGGTTGTTTTCTTACAGGTATTTCATTACCCATAATAACTAGATAACTTGGACTAGCACTAATGACGTTAACTGTAGTAGTTTGGGTAATGAAACAACCCAGCTCAGAGAGCACCAAGGATGCCACATTTCAGCCCTGAGCTACCAATATTCTCCTTTATCAGTCAGTTGAATACTTATCTCCAACTCAATCCAGTTGTTGAGGAAGATGGGAGAATATGCCAAGCCACTATAAGACTAAGATATCCCTGTTATAGTTTTAAAGATTTGATATTACCTCAGACTAACATGGAAAGAACCCTTCCTAAAATCTCATTTGGCTTTCCCTGGTCTTGGCAGCCACTTGGGGAATTACAAGTCCTAACACAGGTTATGTTCACTTTGCACAATATTAACGATAGGCATATGGATTTGGAAAGCATCTTTTGAGTGTGGAGCACTTTCTTTTCATGCAGAATTTCAATGGGATGGAGCAAATGTCACAAAAAAAGTGAGGAAATGTTACAGGTCAAAAATCAATGTTTCGTTATAGACTGCTCCAATCACAGTCAATTCCAAACAACATACAACTGCCCCAGATTAAAACAAAATAAAAAATACAATGAACAAGTCACATGCACAAATGAACAGACGTTTTTGTCCTCCCAAAATAGAAGCACATTTTCTCACTGTATGCATCAAATACTTTAGCAAATATTACTGTTAATAATATTATTTAGTAGTAGAAAAAATATGGTTTTAGAAATGTCCATCCTTCCTTCCCTCCTTCCCTCCCTCCCTCCCTCCTTCCTTCCTTCCTTCCTTCCTTCCTTCCTTCCTTCCTTCCTTCCTTCCAGCTTCTATCAAGTGTGGGGATTCCCTTGTTTAATTTCATCTTCCTCTTTTGATGGAAAGTATGTTGAATCTTACATCAAGTTAGTCTGGGAAGAACTGATTAATTCATTAATTCATTCGGGTAGGCAAATGTGTGAGTTTCATTTTATCCCATTAACATGTATGTAATTTTAATTATCAAGTTCTTTTTGTCTCTTCTATTACATTTTGGGGGGAATGTGACTACGTTCTCATTAAGAAAACCTTACTTTACCTCGCCTCTTTAAGAAAGCACAATCTAACAAAATAAAATTCTTAACCTTCTGCCCTGTCCAAAAATCAATAGGCTTAACTGTATCCCTGAAAGAGGTATTCATGTTGTGTGTCATGTAGCTATTTAAAAATGAGGTACCAACTAGAAAGCAAGAGATAGTAACTTTGCTGAATGAGTAAGAATTCAAACGAAAACTCTAAACAGCATTAAGTCTCTATGCTGGATGGACTAATCTGCCACTGCCAATTTGCAATTAGTGACAGATGTACAAAAGAGGAAATGGAGCAGGGAATTAAGACAGACCACTGATTTTCGAAAATTTTTCAGTCACATGCTTTCAATAGTGGTTGGAATTTCGTCCCTAATTGTCTTAAATACACTTAAGCCGAAAAAAATGTTTTTGGAAAAACTTTCCTTTAAGCCGCATGCCCTTGATATAGAAGAATGTCTTTAATTTCAGAAATGGGCCAATAACATTTGTTGCAATATTCAGTGGTACACTTTCAGTGATTAAGCCAGTGTTTCTCAAACTTGGCAATTTTCATATGCCTGCTCTTCGAGTCCCAGAATTCCCCAGCCAGCATGGGGAATGGATGGGGAATTCTGGAAGTAGAAGTCCACACATCTTAAAGTTGCCAAGGTTGAAAAAAAACCTGAATTAAGCAAATGGAGTGGGACTTGGGATATCCTAATGATGGAAAACTCACTGGGTGATTAGGAGTTAGTCGCTATCTTTCAGCCCACAGGGTTATTACTGTGGCAAAAATTAGAGACATGATAATAATCAAAGAAACACATAAATAAATCTTGTCTCTCTATCTCTCCTTCCAGAGTAGCAAAGCATTCATTTATTTATTAATTAAAAGAGCTCTTTACATTTCATTAGCCATCAGAATCTCTGCAGCACTTTTCATTTTGTTAAAACCCCAGAACATTTTAACAGTAAGTTTATTAAAGATATAATCATGCAATACAATTCTGTCAAGCTATCCAATCAGCAATTATTCAGGCTAGCTGGCAATAAATTAATTGGGGAAATGCCCAAGCACATAAACAAATGTTTAATTCTCAGTGATAGCTCCTGACACTTGTAGCCTCCCTGCCCCCCCCCCCAAAAAAAGAATTAATGGGAATATTATTACCTGTTGTAGCTGCCACTGAATGGAGAAATGTCTTCTTCTGCACAGCAATCCACAGATTTATTGACAAGTTGTGAAACAATAAGCAAGGCACAAGATAAAACATGTCACCAAATGAACAACCTGGAATTGGTTGTGCGCATGAACTGTGTTGTTTATTGTGTGTGCCATTTCTGTGTTGAAAAAAAATATACTGATACAAATAAAAAAATATATAAGTTATGAAAAGCTCCAATGCATACAATCTCATCATAAAAGGTATTACTTTGTCTCTTCCGCTGACACAGAGATAGGGACAATCCACATTATTCTTCTTTGCCTGAGGTTACCACAATGTCTGGTTGTAGCTTTGGTTCACATTCAGTGCATTATAACAATTGAAAATTTGAAAACAGTCTTGAAGTCTGGGACTAGTGATCTCTACTGTGAAAGGCAAAAGCGATCCTTCATAAAGAAATACACAGAGATAGCAATGAACAATAACATTACTTTAAAAAGTCATTTTAGAACTTCCTTTTGAATGAAGTTTGAAAGTGAAGAATTACTTGTTCTACCTTATTGTTGTTCTACCACATTGTGGCAATCAGAACCAATCTGTTACCCGAACAACAGTAATAGAAGCATATTTTAAATCCTTTTTTTAAAAATTTCACAACATATACCATTTTGAGGGCAGAGTTTTGGTATGTTTCAAAGTTGTATAAGAAGTGCTTTTCCCACACCTTGGGTGGAGTATCCATGATTAATTTGGATATTTGTGTTATGTCACTAAAGGCTGAGGGGAGGGAAGATAGTTGTTAGATATTAGCAACTGTCATAATGGTTTCCATCAAGGTCCTCTGTTCCGGCAGGAACAGAGGTTCAATCTCATTGGTCGAAGGGTCTGACAGCTCCCTATAAAAGGGCTGCTGTCAGACTGAACCTTCGCTGGATTGTACATAGTTGTTCTGTTACAATAAAGAGCTGTTGTTGCCTAAGCCTGAGTATGCCTTTCCATTATCCAATCCAACAATTGTTGTTAAGTGAGTTTTGCCACATTTCATGGCTCTTCTTGCTATAAATTTAATTTTTTTATAATTTTTTTTGAAAAATTAATTTTCAAAACAAACCCAAAATCTTCCTTCTTTACATACTGTAGAAAGTGTATGAGTTGGTTACAAAAGACTTTTGTGCATCTCTTCCACACTCATCAAGCACAATTCATATTAACTCCAGTACTTTAACTCAGATATTTATACATGTTACCATCATCATACCTCCATTTTCATTTGACTATAATTGTTTAAACATCCTTCATCATAAAATATACCAAGATTTAATACATAACCACATACTGACATTTCATTTACCCAATTCTAAAATCCTCCAATGACACTAAATCCTTATGTCCTGTTCTAGCTAAACATCCATAATATTTAATAACAAAGTTTTCTATCCTTCTTTCCAAATCACTGTTTACAATTTACATCCCATTTCCTTATGTTGTACACATACATACATACATATATGTATGTATGTATGTGTGTGTGTGTGTGTGTGTGTGTGTGTGTGTGTTATTATCATTATCCCTCCTTTATTTGACTATATCCTGCATCATATCATTTTTCCCCTAATAATCAAGGCTTAACTGAATCTAACTTAATTCTTTTTTAAATTAACCTTTATATATAATCCAAAAGGGTTTCTAATCTTCCTTTCATGGGTACCATTCAATATTCATATCCAGTTATTACTTATCATAACACTATACATTGTATACATTATTATCATTATCAATTATTTATTTAACTATATCTATAATCACTAAATTTCACTAAGTTTAGCTAGTTTTAAATTATACCCTTCCATCTATCAACCTGTATCTTTCCAGCAGCAAAACAGTCTCATATCTTCTGCCATTTGTGGTGTCAGTCCTGTAATCATCTCCTTAATCCACTTTGTGTGGACTCCTCTTAGAAAATCTCTCATGTAATTTCAATGCCCTTCTTCTGTTTCCTTAATCAGCTTATTTTTGATTGTCGGTAGTGTTATCAATAATATTGCTAATAAAATTTCTCTCTTTAAATTCATAAATTCTTTTGTTTTCTCTTCTTCTGTATCTTGCCATATGGGGTAGATTTCCCCTCCATTTAATTCCTCTTTCAGTATTCCACTCTTTCCCTTTTCAGAGACAAACCAATCACCATAGATATCAGCAATTTTAATTTCTTTATATTCATTTTCCTCCTCGATTTTTAGGATTTTAACTGCCACTTTTTCCATTTGATTAACATCTTCAACTTCTTCATCATATTTTGCTGTTAGGTGCACTAAAACTGCCAACTTCTCTATCCTCTCACGTGTATCTGATAATTTCTGTATTTCTGAAAGTATTTTTGCAGACTTAAAACTTTTTTCTGCTGTTGAAATTGTGCCATTATCTCCAACTAACAAACACTGCTGCTCTAGCTTAGTAGGTTTTAACAGGATTAAGCATCACAATAACATTTCACCTTTCTCTGGTTAAAAATATACTTGAAAGGAACATCTGTGTGCTTTTCTTCTTATCAATCTCTATGAACAAGCTGTGAGACCTTGAAGTGCCAAGCCAGGATAATCAGTGAAAAAAATGTTTCATTTCCAATGCACAAACCTCCAGCCTCCAAGTAGCAGTGTTACAATGTTACAATTTCTTTGTTTCTTTTTGTATCTTTTTTGTATTTCAAGTTTTAAAAAGTCCAATTCTTAAATGAGTTAGAAAAACACCCACAGTAATGAAAGAGGAGAATTTTAGTCCATAGATTACAGAGAATAGTAAAAGAAAAAAAAATAGAAGAAGGAAACTTCATTCATTCATTTTAAAAGGCTTGCATAAATTCCATCCGTGAAGATGGCATTTAAAAAGTAAGATAACACACTGCCCAAAACCAGTCCAAATTTAATTACACTGCTTATTTATTCTGTTCTCCAATTTAAATTAATTGTAAGTTTTTTTATAGGCAGTCACTTTTAAAACAGTAAAAATTCCTCACCAGTTGGAAACACTTTCTATTTCCATATCCTTCCGTTTGGAACCACCCTGACTTCATCAGCCAAATGGCTGGATTTTTCCTCACTGGCTTGAAGAACTTCTCTTGGATCAATCAGGGACTTTGCGATGTCCCTGAGATCAGCAAGATGTATTCTTCCTGTTCACCGTCTCTGCGGGACGGTTTAGGTCCGTTTGGACCACCAATTGGCAAAAGTGTCGACTGCGATCTCAGACCATTGAGATCGCAGGTCGTGTCATAGCGACTTCAGCTCCTCCTCCACTATAGTTTTAATTGAACCATTGCAGTTTTAAAAGTTAATAAACGGATTGTTAAGTGAATTTGGCTTCCCCTTCGACTTTGCTTCTTAAAAGGTCGCAAAAAGTGATCACATAACCCTGAGACATCGCAACCATCATAAATATGAACCAGTTGCCAAGCGTACAAATTTTGGTAACCTGACCATGGAGATGCTGGAGTGGTTACAAGTATGAAAATTGATCTTAAATCACTTTTTTCAGTGTTATCATAACGTCGTACGTGTCACTGCATTAATTGGTTTGCCAGCTGTGCTGAAGATTTACTGCGCAGGTCACAGTTCTTATCTACAAGTGATGTAGTGCGTCTGTTCCTTCACATTCCTTCTTAACTTTCTCTTCTGATCTTTCGTTCGCCTGCCAGGAGACAGGCACATAACTTTGCCAAGATGTAATTAATTCAATTAGCAAGTTTTGTATTTTTATTTTATTTTATATTAAAATGTTTTTATTAGATCTTGCTTCAGGTTTTCGCTTATTTCAAAAGTATGCTACAAGGAATCCCAAGATTCACACCTCCTTAACTCAGGGCGGAATTCACACCCTAACAGAACAGTTACTAAATGAATGGTTGTAAGTCAAGGAGTACCTATATCAGAATGGAAAAAATGGAAATGTTTTCTTTCTAGTTACGATGTAAGACTAGGGACTATCCTCACTGAATGGTGGGATGTTAGTGTCCAGTCACAATCTCAGATATTTTACAGGATTATTGTTTGAGGAGAAAGGCATGGAATGCTATGAGTTCTTTCCTTGAAAGAGATTCATCCCGCAGGATTAAGAAGAACCTTCTCTGTAGTGGCTCCCTCTCTGTGGAACATCCTCCCAGCAGAGTAAGATTGCTCCACACTTTGACAAGTGTTTTGGAAGACCCTGAAGATCTGGTTTTGCCTGGGGAACCCAGGGTGATATGGAGCCACTCAAGTGGCAGGTCTGATTGTGGTCACCAGAGGGGTAGGAATTATTTGTTTTTACTGGTGTTTTATCCTTGCAAGTTGTCTAGAGTCCTTGAAAGTGAGCTCGGTGGCTATATAAATTTTCTAAATAAATACAATTGGGAATAGGAAAGTACCAATGATAAACAGAAAATGAAACTTGATTGATCATGATCAATGAAGTGGCCTACTGTTGAATTCTAATGTGAGGTATCACTGTAACACACACACAAGTTAATATGGCAGCAGCTTCCATATTTCTATATTGTTTGGCCAGTTCTATCTGTTGTCCTATTCCATGGCTCTGGAGCCGCATGTGGCTCTTTCATCTCTCTGCTGCGGCTCCCTGTCACCGGTCGGCTCCACAATTGATAGGGCTTTCAGTTAGGACAGGTAGAGGAAAAAGGATGCCATGCTAGGAAAAGATTCTATGGTGGGAGAACCGGACTTCCGGTTGGCTCCAGAATTGAATGAGGGGGTTTCGGTTAGGACCTTTGTGGCTCTTTGAGTGTTTAAGATTACAAACCCCTGTCCTATCCAATCACTCTTGAGGTAACAAAATATATTGGGGTTGCTTAGCAAGTATGATCATTTCCTTCCCTATGGCAGAAGCCCATAAAATGGTTTCTTTGAGCTCATCCCAGCTTCATAGTTTATGTTAGTACCTGTAAGTTAACCAGAGAAATTGGTAAAATGAAGTCCTCCAAATATTAATGAATACCAACTGGCACTTTAAGATCATATAGAAAGTCTCTGTGTTGCCCATCTGTGGATAGCTAAAATCTCTCGCAACCAAGTCCAAATTCATGCTTCCTTGAAAAAAAGGCTCTAATATTAATGATAATGATAATATTATTTACTCACCTGTCATTCTTAATAATATTATCTTAGCTTATCTCTAAGTTGCGTCTCTTGTCTATAAACAATAAAATTCTTCACTGTGCCAAAATAGTAAAGACCACCAGAATTAACAAAAGCACAAACAATAAAAACAAATATAAATGATAACATTTCTTTCTTCTAACACAATGTCTTTCACCTGTGGGGAATAGTGATATTACTATTTGATTGGAAATGACATACATGCTGAAAATGAGCATTGGGATTTTCCCTCCTATTATTATTAACATTAATATAATAGCTTCACATCAGTCTTCCGACAACATTGTCAGTATCAGTTTGTCTGCCAATAATTCACTTCTGGAGCTTGGTTACAAAAAGATGATCAGCTGACACTTTAATTAAAGGCAACAAAAGAAAGTGATGTGTTAGTAGAGTCTTGGAATAAAGATTCTTAAGCTATGATAATACAATGGAGAGTTTAGAACTTCCTGAGTGGAATTTTCCTATCCTAATTGTCAATTAGAAAACAGGTAAGAGGAAAAATTCAATTATGTGTATTTAGGAAATTGAATGATCCCTCCAATTATTTCTTAAAAATGGGTTCATCCTTAGTCCTGAATCAGAAGTGAAAAGGAGATAGGATTCCTTAGCATCTTCTCCCTCTACTCTCCATCCAACTTTTTTGGAGTTTCTCTGCAAGTTGTACCAATTTGCCATTTTAGATCCAGATTGCATTCTCCACTATTCTGGGGCCTAGATCTATTTCAGGTTATTGTGGCCGGAAAATAAGAACTGCTGCACAACACCAGTATCACTCTCACATTTTGGAACACATTTTGTAAAGTTGTTGTGTGTATTTTTTTGTAGTCAGAGAAGGGGGAAAAGCCTTGAGGAAACACAGTATTCAATTAGATTAGCTTTAGGGCATTTGTATAACCTTTCCTAGGATCATCCAGACAACACATCCAGACAAATAGCTGCAGGATTCACTGCTCCCTCCCCCACCCTTCTTCTTGGTCTTCAGCTTCATTGCAGCATTTCAACAGATAATAAATATTATCTGGCCATTGAGCTTGTTCATTCCTCACTTAACTTTTTGAAGGAATGTTCCCTCTTCCTCCTCACATATTTCCCTTTAGATTTTGTTTATTTGTTTACTTATTTAAGAAAATTTATACGGCTGCCCAACTCACTCTCCATGACTCTGAGTAGCTTGCAAAGATTTTAGGTATAGAAACAACGTGATTCAGCAAATGGAATGAGAGTATTTTAATTAGGTAAGAGTGATTGCCTCAATAGAGGATTAAAATGGAAGTCAATCAGTATGTAATATTTTTTACTTATGAATTTTCCATGGGAATGCTTTGTAGGTCTTACTAGAAAAGTAGAAATCAATTTCATGAGCCGGTTTGGAGTAGTGGTTAAGGCACTACTAGGCTAGAAAACAGGAGAGTGTGAGTTCTAATCCTGCCACAGGCACAAAGCCAGCAGGGTGTTTTTGGGCCAGTCATTTTCTCTCAGCCCTAAGAAGCAGACAATGACAAACCACTTCCAAGAAACCTTGCCAAGAAAACTGCAGGGACTATTCCAGGGGTTCTCCAGGTGACAATATTGACTGAAAGGTGTGCATGCAAACACAAGCACCTATAACATATAGAGTACATGAACTCATATTTTGCACTACAGTGTTTTCCCCAAAATAAGACAGGATCTTATTTTCTTTTGACACCCCCCATAAGCTCTTGGGCTTATTTTTGGGGAGGTCTTATTATTTTTGAGGTGCAGGAGGCAGCAAGCATAGTCACCTCATGCCTGCTGCTATGTTGCAATATTTTCAGGGAGGGCTTATTTTTAGGAGAGGGTTTACTTTAGTGCTCAAAAGCCCGATTGGGCTTATTATCCAGGGAGATCTTATTTTTCGGGGAAGCAGGGTATTACCTTTTGTTGTCACAGACATCTGGTTTTCTGGGTTTGAAAACAATTCCCTACCCCCGAAATAACATACAGTATTGTTTTCTTCAGTATATACTTACTCAAGTGTAACCTCTGTTATGTTCAATATAAGTTATTCTTAACATTTACAACTTTGGTAGTAAATCTCCTGCCTTACAATAATTTGGACTACACTGTCATAAAATCCAGAAATGGCAAGTAGTCTGAGATTCAAGGAATAGTATCTTAAAACAAAGGGAAGACACAAAATTACCTATCCTTGGCAAACAATTTTTCACTTTCAGCATTACATCCTACATGCAGTACCCAGCACCTATTTGCAAATCACCACCACCACCAACAACAACAACAACAACAACAACAACATCATCATCATCATCATCATCATCATCATCATCATCATCATCATCATCATCTTGTATTATTCAATGTAAAGCTGCACTTTTTTCATGTTCCATCTCTTCCATAAATTCTAAGATTTATGAATGCAAAGAAAAATATGCCATCTTATTCCATGACTTCATCATTAATTCTATAGCAATAATAGTACTTGAAATTATATGCCACCCCACAATGCTTTACAGCATTCTGTATGGCACTCAATGTTGGCATAATAACACCAACAATCTGGTTCCTCATTTAAATGACCTAAGAAGGATGGAAGGCTGAGTCAACCTTGAACCCTTCAAGATCAAACTCCATACTGTGGGCAGAATTAGCTTGCAATTTTAATTCTATTGTACTACCATAACCCAACGGAACTTTTAACTGCTTCCTGCGTACCTGACTGTGGAGTCAGATGAGAATATCACATCTGTTGTCTCCTCTCTTATTTAGTTTACTTCTTGAAATATTAGTTAGAAATATAAAACCAGATGAAATAATTGTTAAAGCGAAAATGTAAAAAAAGCAACTTGTAAGTTAAGGACTGATGGCTTAGGGTTCATTCTGAAAAAAATCTACTAAAGGGAACAGAAACATAAATGAGAAAAAATAAATAAAAGAATTTGGTACATTAGCAGGTTTTAAAGTTAATAATCAGAGGGCAAAGATGTTACCAAAAATGTAAAAAATAGTGTATCAAGCAGAATTGGTGAAGAAAATGGGTTTTAGAATTGAGAAAAAAAGGAAAATATATGGTATCCTCCTGACAACATAACAATGTTCAAACATGGAATGAAACTTAAAAAGATATGTTAAGAAGGGAGAAATTGCAATTGACCTTGTTCGGGAGAATTTTTCTAAAAAATATAAATGTTTTGACCAGAATGATGTTTTTGTTTCACACAAAACCCGTTATGACAAACGATGCCCCCTTTAAACAGTAGCAAAAAGATATATCTAGATTTGTATGGTGAGGCAAAAAATAACAAAATGAAAAAAGCCATGACTTAAATATAAGGTGTTACAAGATGCAAAGGAAAGAGGAAGATTGGATTTACCTGATTTTAAAAAATAACCACAGCAACTACTAAGGACATGCTACAGATATCCCACCTGTGCTACATTCTCATAACTTATCATGCTTATTAATAAAATAGCTGGAATAACAATGACTTTGGTGGTTCACCAGGGGTGAGCTCCTATGGTTTCACCCGGGTTCGGAAGAACCCATAGCTAATGTTATGACTGGTTTGGAGAACCTCCAAATCCCAACCCTGGCTGGCCCCGCCCACCCCACCCCTCCCAGGAGTCTCCATGCAGCCCATTTTGGATGTGAGGTAAGTGTAGGTCCTACGCAGAGGCTCGGAGAGGGGGGGAAATGGGTCTCCCGGAAGGCTTCCAAATTCCGGGGAAGGCAGTGTTTGCCCTCCCAGAGGCTTGAGGAAAGCCTCCAGAGCCTGGGGAAGATGAAAATGCCCCCCTGCCGTGGTATAGGAGGCCAACTGGGCCACCCCCACCATGGCCATACACACCAACAACCGGCAGAGAATCTTTTGCTGAAATTTTTGAAGCCCACCCCTGGTTCACTTCTTTCCGGTATTAAAATAATCTAATTGTCCATATATCACAAAGTAAAATAATTTAATTTACACTTAAATATTATTTATAGCAATGGCTTACCTCTTATATAGAAAGTTAGAACTGCTTGCAATCTTAAATTTAATTTTTCAATAATATTACCTGGCTTCTCATTTCCCCTTTGGAAATGTTGTAGAATTAAGCACAGCACAGATTATCATCAGAAGAAATGAATACTTTTTTTTTTCTTAAAAATCGTAAAATAATTTAAACTTAAAAATCAATCCTCAGTTAAGCTAGAAAATATTGCTGGGAAAAATGGAAAGGACAATCTGTTGGTAGAAAAATAGTGCAAAGATTCATTTTTAAAGCTGAGCACCTGCTGTAGAACAACCATCTGTGTTTAACTGTAATTTAATTATAGGTTCATTCCTTTTGTATGCACTGGAAAGAATCTCATAGGTCTTCTCCTGTTAGTCTGCAATCAACTTCTGGCATATTGCAAAAGGAGCAAGCATATTTTTTTAGTAACACCTGCTAACTTCATTTCATTGCATTTTTGGTAAAGAACATATGGGATTTCACAACGATAGCGGCAGAATGTTTTTTTTTTAATCTATGGTATGTAATATAGTGTGTGTGTGTGTGTGTGTGCGCGTACACAAACACAGAAATCAGGCACTAGGTTAATTAGTTGCAAGTGTTAAAAATACTAGCACTGTGGAAAAGATTCGTGTAATGAATTCACCCAAAGAGTGGAGCTAACATAATGATGCGTATGTCTGTCCTATGGTAAACACTGTGGTTCCGATCCTGCCATTTATGTGGACATTATCTCTGTGGTTGGAAGTATATGAAGTAGTGGAGGCAACAGAGTTGGGGAGAGAGTCGTAGGCCTGTTATCACAATTCCTGGCATTTTACTTGATGATGCAGCAGAATTGAGTAAATGGTGTAATGGTGTGTGTGTGGGGGGTACAATACAGTTCCATTACATGAGCCATTCTCCATCACATTCTCATTCACTTCTAATCTGTCCCCATATGTGCTGAATTAATTTACTCGCTAGTGAAAATATAACCTAAATCTTCAGCTATTCTCCCCAACAGTTCCATGTACATATTCAAGAACATTTGAGTCTATAAATCAGATTACAAACATTAGCAGAATAACTTTTTCATATGTAAGGTGATTGTATCCTCTCTCCTTAAATATGGGAGACTAACATGATGCCACTGTAACAAGCACAAACAAACATAAAACATTTTTTTTAAAAGGCTAGACATTTAGAACTTTGGAGAAAAATGTCAGCTTAACCATTAGGTACATTGATGAGAGTAAAATGTGTGCAATGCTCGCTGCCTGCTGATAACACTTGTGTAATTGCTGTCATCAGCAAGGTTACACCAGATCTCAAGGGATCCTCAGGACTGTTGGAAAGACTTTGACTTTAGGAACTGCACTAGAGTCTGAGACTTTGATGTATCTTGACATTTAGCCAATTACATTTCCAAGTCATTTGTATTTGTTTAGTTTGTTTCCCATTTGCAAGTAGAGACTCTGATACAATCATGAAGTTATGGCACCAAAGGGTTCTGTGTCAGGTAGCCTACTGATAAAAATAAATAATTCAATTACCAAACAGAATGAGAGGTCAGAAATGAAATATTAGGGTTGACTGTGAAATGAACGAAGTTAACTTAATAGCTTAATGTAAGGTATATGCCAATACCCTTGAAAATACTGGGCCACTGTTTTTATGAGATTAAAAGGCTTCCTATTCTCCCATATAATAGCAAATTTAGTATAGCTTTCCCAAAGTGAATTTGTGATGAATACAATATTCTTAACTATTGTCTATGTTACTGTAATTTGCAAAATTAGATTTGGTGCTAGGGATTGACAAAAGTGATCTTATTTATGGAATTTTATGATTCTTAACCTTTTTTTCACCCCCCCCCCCCCTTTAAATACCTTTTGTGGCCACAGACCATGGCCATGAAGCACCAAGATGCAACTCAAGATTAAAATCATAACCTCCTATAAGACAGACACATACACCAACAAACTCCACAGACTAGAAAAACAACAGAAGCCCAACCCCCCTCCACAGCAACTCATGAAACAAACAGTGCACAACATATCAGACAGAACTCTCACCACAGCTGAAACCAATGTCCTTTCCAGAGGATTCAACTTTGTTGTCGTCCCTAAACACATCCCCACTGAAAACATCATTTGCGGAGTTGAAGCTACACTCACCAAAATAAACCCAGATGAAGCCAATAAAATCAGACTTGCAGTCACCAATGTCCTTTGATCCAGTAATCCACCCAGAAGCAATTTACAGCAAGAAGAACAAAAAGCACTCACCAACCTGAGGAAAGACAACAACATAACCATTCTCCCAGCAGACAAACATAACGCCGCAGTGGTGATGAACATGTCTGACTACCAAGGCAAAGTATCGAACCTGCTCCAAGACACCTTAAAAACCTGTAAACACAGATCCCACCACCTACGTGGAAAAAACCACCAAATCCAAAATAAAAGCCTCTCCCATCAGTGAAGAGATCCAGCAAAAAATCATCCCCAGAGAGAAGAAGGAACACCAATCAGCTCCATAGGTTCACCTCAACAGAATCTTGCCAAATTCCTCACCAAACAACTCCAACCCTATGCAGAATCCATCACCTCACACATACAAAACTCACTCCACTTCATAGAAACAATAAAGAAACAAAACCTACAACCCAGCGACCTACTCGTGAGCTTCAATGTCATATCCCTCTTTACCCAAGTGCCTATAAAAGAAGCCTTGACAGCTATCCAGAACAAACACAACCCCCCTAAACACATCCTGGACTCGACCAACCACTGCCTAACCAACACATACTTCATCCATAATGGACAAAAATACAAACAGCTAGAAGGAGCATATGGGATCACCCCTCTCACCCGTCATCGCAAACTTATACATGGAACATTTTGAAACTTAAATAAATCTGAACACAAACCCAAACATGTTGATGACACTTTCGTGATTTGATCACACGGGAAAGAAAAACTGGACAACTTCCTCACACATCTCAACAGCCTATACCCCAAAATACAATTCACTATGGAAATAGAAGCAAACAACCAACTTCCCTTTCTGGGCATCCTAATCTACAAAAAAACCAATGGCTCCCTAGGACACAACATCTACTGGAAAAAAAACACACACCAACCACTACTTAAATGGACAATCCCATCACCACCCTGCACAGATCAACTCTGTAGCCAATATCCTCATCTCCAGAACCAAACACCTAGCCGACAAAGACCACCTGAAAACTGAATTACACACTCTCACAAACATATTAATCTCCAACGGATTCCAAAGAAAAACAATTACCAACCTAATCCAAAGGGAGACTCTCCCCAAGAACTGAGACATAGAACAGGACAACAGCATCACCCTCCTCCCTTACATCAAAGGCACCACAGATAAAATCAGCAAAATTCTCCACAAACACAATATCAAGACAGCCTTCAACACTGACCAAAAAACAGCCAACATCTTAAGAAACCCCCAAGACAAGATCCAGCTAGAAAACCAAGGAGTCTATGAAATACCATGCAAAATCTGCCCTGCAACATACATAGGACAAACGAACAGGAGAATAAATGCACTCATCGCAGAACACAAGAACGCAGTAAGAAAAAAAGAAAAAACTTCCTCTCTTTTCCAGCACCTTAAAGCTACAGGGCATGAAATTGAAGGAACCAAATTAATCTCCGAAACCGACCACTTCAACAAGAGAATAATTATGGAAGCTATCAAAATAGAGAAACATCTCCCCAACATGAATGAACATGATGATAACTCCCGCCTATCAGACATCTGGAAACCAGCCCTAGTCAACAAACAAGTCCCACCCACCACCCAGTCCTTTGCAACACAAAACAACAACAGACACACAGCCAGCACCAATCAGCACCAATCTACCAATCATGATACAACCACACAGCCAATCAATCCACTTACTCACACACACACACACACACACACACACACACACACACACACACACACACATATATATATATATATATATATATATATATATATATGCTGGGTTTCGGCAAGATCTCACTTGCCATCTTCAGGTTTCGACTTAAAATGGGATTGGAGCTGCCGTCTTTCTGTAAATCTTGGTGGGAGGGGATGGGGTGCTGGCTTTGTTTCAGTAAGTGGAATGATTGGTTGTGTGGTTGTATCATGATTAGTAGATTGGTGCTGATTGGTGCTGGCTGTATGTGCATTGTTGTTTTGTATTGTAATGGCTTGGGTGGTGGGTGGTGTTCATTTGTTGGCTAGGACTGGTTTCCAGATGTTTGGTAGGCGGGAGGTATCATCACGTTTATTCATGTTGTGGGGGTGTTTCTCTATTTCGATGGCTTCCATAATTATTCTCTTTTTGAGGTGTTCTGTTTTGGAGATTAACCTGGCTCCTTCAAAATTGATTTCATGTCCTGTAGCTTTAAGGTGCTGGAAAAGGGAGGAAGTTTTTCCTTTTTTTCTTTTTTTCTTACTGTGTTCTTGCGTTCTACGAAAACATATATATATATATATATATATATATATATATATATATATATATGTGTGTGTGTGTGTGTGTGTGTGTGTGTGTGTGTGTGTGTGTGTGTGTGTGTGTGTGTGTGTGTGTGTGTGTGTATTATGTTAGCTGATAAAGGAGGAGAGCCTGTGGCTTAGTTGCTAATACATCTGCCTGATATGTAATAGAGCCCAGGTTCAATTCCCAGTAGGGGTATGGCTGGCTGATGAGAAGTAAATAGCTTGAAATAGATCTATACTAGTCTCCCTTTATTTATTTATCAGCACAAATGCAACACACACACACAAACATGCTGGTCTTATTGTATTTGGGTCTTTTCCCGTGTAAGATTGAGATTGTCTTGGCAACATTTCAATGAGGTCTCACTTGCCATCTTCAGGCTGAGTTTTGGGCTTAAAGTGTGATC
Organism: Natrix helvetica; assembly: GCF_964273705.1. Taxonomy (NCBI): domain Eukaryota; kingdom Metazoa; phylum Chordata; class Lepidosauria; order Squamata; family Natricidae; genus Natrix; species Natrix helvetica. The sequence continues at coordinate 80,640,976 of NC_138549.1, read as the reverse complement.
AGAGCTGCCATTTTTCTATCTCAATCTTACATGGGAAAAGACCCGAATACAACAAGACCAGCATACTATGCCCGTGAAAATCTACGAATACACACACACAAACACACACACACACACACACACACACAACACACATACACACACACACATATGGAAATAGCATTTCCATGTTGCTCAAATCTTGGGTTTATGACAATTACACAGTACATGTACCTCACACATACACATATTTCAATTATGTATTGAAATGCTTTTCCCAAACAACATGTATCAAGACAATATTTCCAGGTCTTGCAAACCTTGAATTTATTCTGTACACTTTATCCATCTCTGCCTCTGTGTCTTCCTTCTCCCCATCAAATAATTTGTCAAAGCCTGCACAATTCTTTCTCTAATATTTTCTTCAGGCTTCGCTAGGATAACTCCAAATCTCAGACAGGGGTTTTTTTTCCTGTCTCAATTCCAATAGAATCAAATTAGCCAGCTCTCTCTCTCAAATTCTTTATCTATAACTTATGTTTTACTTTCCAAAATGTCTATCTTATCATTAATTTGTTTTATAACTTGAGGTATTTGTTATACATAATTGCCCATTTTATCAGGATTTTAATCATTTTTTTAAAAAGCTATACATTTAATCTCAAACGAATCAGCCAATCTATTGTGAAGTTGATCAAACATATTCTAATCTAATGGAATTGTCTTCTCTGTTCTAAGGATCCTCTTATTTCTTGCAATCATGCAGTGTTTGGTGTCACTAGGTTACAATCCAAAAGTGAAAGTGCTAAACAAGATAAAGAGAAAATCAAACTTCACTCCCTCTTTTCTTCTTTTATCATCCTATGCTTTTGATGCTGTAAATGCAGGCACAAATCACATCTGCATTTCCATGGTCATAGTCAAATGGTCAGTCTGCACAAGTTACCTTTAAGTTTTGTTTTGCAAATTCTACCAGTTATCTATATAGCCTTTAGTAAAAAAAGAAAAGAAAAAAATATTCTCACAGAAGAGCTGAATTAATTGCCTTATTCAATTAAAGTTTTTTTTGTTTTTGTTTTTTGTAGTTCAGGTTTGGAGAAAACTCACTGTATAAAAATAAGATTCTCCTTTATATAATTTAAATTTCACATATCATTCCTTGTTAAGCTTTTTGCCAAATATTCTTTATGCTTTAAGTCTCTAAATCTTCTTTTCATTTTGTAATCCAGAAAAAAATGAGACTTACTAAGAGGACTTTTTATCTCTTGAAAAAGATAATTATTTTGCAGCTTGAGAGAAATTATTTCTAAATATGGCTAAGAAATCAAGCTTGGCTGATTTTACTGTCCATATGGACCCATGCTAGTGAACCTATGGCACGTGTGCCTGAAGTGGCACACAGAGCCATGTCACCTGGCATGTGGGGCATCGCTCGTTCCTATTCTGGGTTTCTGGCATGCATGTGGACATGATGATCAGTTGGCCTTCATGTGTGCAGCAGTACCGGAAACTGGAAGAGCTGGTCCTCCATTTTCTGGTGTGAACATGTGCGTTGGCCAGCTTATCATTGTGTGTGCATGTGCATCAGTAGAAGGAAGACTGGCTGGCTGGCATGTATGCATGCACCAGAACACAGAAGTTTATTTTCTGGTGTTTGTGCATGCGCCCTGGGCAGCTCCTCTTCTGGGTTGCCACCCCTACGAGTACGTACACATGCTCAGAAAGCGCATGTGCATGCATGCACTCTCTTTTCAGCACTCAGTGCCAAAAAAGTTCACCATCACTGATATAGATGATACAAAAAAAAAAAAACAACCCTTCAATTCCTGCAGTTTACTTATGGGAGACAGCAGTCTGGAGAACTTGATCTCATCTTTGTTCAGTGTTGTCCCTCTGGACTCCAAACTCCATTGTTGTGCCATTTCCAGTCTTCTAAAAGCAACTAGACCACCATTAATCCTAACCTAATCCGAATCCTAAATATTTTTGCTGAATGGTTGGCTAAACATTCAGAAATGGTAGGCCTGAACTCAAAAATGGTAGTCCAGATCTGTTTCAGTGCCTCATCCAGACCTTGAATTTAGTCATATCTTGATCCATTCAAGAAAACCTAAAGCATTCTTATTTTAGGACTAACATATCTAGAATGCAAAAAAATGGATGGTCATTAGATGATGCTAAAGTACATCTAATGGTGGTTGGGGTTTTTGTAGTGCTTGTGCTTGAATTGTCAGACCACTGACCAATAGATTCTTTTAGTATATAGAAATTGATCCAGTTGCCTAGATGTTGCAATGCTGATTATACAGCAATGTTTTTCAGTCTTCACAACTTTCAGGATGTTTCTGGCTGGGGAATTCTGGGAAATAAAGTCCATACATCTGAAAGTTAGCATGGTTGAGAAACACTGTTATAGAGGATCTTACCTAACAGTTATAAACTAAGAATTCATTTGTCCTTAGAATCGTAAAACAATATATCTATATCATATATTTCTAAATTTCTCCAGCTTTAAATTTCTTTGGCTTGCTTAATTTGAAGCCTTGCATTATTATTTTTTAGATTCTTCAGTCATTGAATTCTATTTATTCAAGCCCTCTGCTCACTGTGATATTATTCATGAAACTTTCCTATATCAATTTTATCTGAGTAAGAAGGTAATGTCAGAGAAATCTTGGCATTGGGCCTTTCTAAATTTCTGAAATATTGTAATGCAGCATAATACGTGGCCATATAGAATATAGAACAAAATATAATAGGGTTTTATTATAATAGGGTCCTTGGAGATCTTCTAGTCCAACCTCCAACTCTAACTGGAGACCCCATACCATTATGGACAAATAGCTGTCCAGTTTCTTCTTGAAAACATCTAGAGACTTCCAGGGTAAATGAAAACTGACCCCAAAGCAGACCCATATTTAGATCACTCTCCATACAAAGTATCTGATTACTTTTAGTGTATGTATGTTCACCAGACTCCATTGGAATTCATTTCTTCATAGCTAATGAAGAACAATTCCTCAGACCCAAAAGACAGCTTTGAAAGCAATGTCATACTTACACTACTTATAGAAAACAATATGCCTCAAAACATTGTATGCCCAAAAGGGCAATATGTGATACATTTAGAACTAACTATATTAACAAAGACGGTATATAAAAAGATTTTCTTCACCTTTGTAATTCTACCCCAGTAATTTCCCTTTCGATCTTTATGCAACAACTGAAAGAAGTTATTTCTTCCATATTATTTGTTTGGCATTTTCACAATTTTTGTAAAGGAGGGGTATTTGAGAGAAAGAATTTTAATTACAGAAGCAATTAAGAAGATCCCAGGAAATTCTTATAATGAGCTAGAGTCATATGTTTTAGCATCACCCTAGAGCATTGAGGCACCTGCCATATGGTCTTCTAAAAATGGTATTTTGCTTTCAGAAGGACAGAAATGAAGCTATTAATCTATTAAAACTTTCTATTAAGTTAAAAAGTTTATTTTCATTTCCTAATTAAAATTTTTAATGAAAGCAAAATGTTTTGTGGTGAGTATTTGGGTGCATATGTTTGCATAGATATGTTTATATATACATGTGTGTGTGCATTATGTGTTTGTGTAAAAAAATGTTCTAATTTTCAACAATGCAGTTAGAAATTTTAGATTAGATGATCTAACATGAATTGAATACTGACTTTTGTTTAAATCAAGGTAATTTCAACTGTGCATTATCCACTTGGTGACTACTTTCCTTAACAAAGTATTGGTCATAATTGTGTATAAAAATGCACAAAATGGAATGTATGTCTTAAAGCAAAGGACAGTGCGACACATTTACTAAGCCCCCATTATTTTTCCTAGGTAACATCTCCTTTGGATTTCATTAATTCAGTGGTTACTGTCAAAGATCATATGTACCTTAAATATGTAGCCAATTCAGAATTAATTTGGCAGAAAAAGAAAGTTTTGGGATAGCATTAAATATATAAGCACTCTTCTTTTTATTCCTTTTCATTCCATTGTTTTAGTGACTAACAGAATACATACAATAGTTAAACCAATTATACAGATAGCTATTTTAATATTGTCCATAATACTGAGACTTGCACTGGAAGATTTCTGTTTGAATAGTATCATTGCGATAACTCAATCAATGTCCTTTTGAAAACAATTCTATATATTTTCTAAATTCACAGGTTTATCTGTAGTACAAAATAAATACCATTTAACTGAATTCATAGATCAATGCAAAATATTAAAAGAATAACATAAGAAATATGCATATGCTTCTTTTCCATTCTGACAATACAATTAAAGTAGTAAAGTTAAAATTAAGTTAAATAAACTTAAATTTATGTAAGTAACTTTTAAATTTTAAAATTTAAGATGTACATTTAAAGTAACTAAAACATATTACTATTATTTTAGAGTAACTATTAGATGATCAATTCATTTACACTATTGTTTGCAGTAAACATTGGATGATTTAGAAGTTTTTTTTTCTTTTTATAATAATGTTTTTGAACAAAATAAGGAATGCTTAAAATGCATCAGATTCACTCAATTCTAATTGGAAATGAGATGTACTAGCATAATTGCTGGTTAGTTTCTAAACTGGTACATAAAACTGACTTGCGTTTCATGTAATTAAATATGCAATTGATCATTTACTTGTCACTAAAACTACCTCCCCAGAGAACTTAGTCCTAAATGAACATTATTAAGAAAGTGCAATTCGTTTTTACTCCATTAGCCAAGTCCTGAAAAAGAAGAGAAAAACAAATGCTAGCAAACACAGCTAATCAATCTTGGTTTTCATCATTTTGTTCTTAATGTTTGGGAGCCAACAGATAAATGATAAAAAGTCAGGGCAAAGATTAGAGGATCTGGTTACACAGGCAAAAACGATACAGTTCTCTAACTAAACTCCAATATCAAACTTCATTTTAGTGAGAAAAGCACAAACAAAGAAACTGCTGGGAGATAAATAATAGATGGGCAATATCTTAGCTCGTGTCCTCCAAGAATATTTATAGACTCAGTTACTTATCTTTTAATCATTTTGACACCTGCCCCTCCCAAACAAAATGCTATTTGGATTTAGAGCTCTAAAAAGATGATTAGGACAATAGTTCCTAGTTAGATTTTCCAGAATACTCTGTTCTAATGAGACCCCCAGCTACAATAAATGTGAAAGAAAAAAGCACTTTGCTAGTTCTTCATAATGAATCTTCCCATATTTAGGATGACTCAGTTCTCATTTGCTAAATGTCTCTTGGATTTCTGCAATGAAGACTCTCAATCACAGCTTCTTGGATGAGAAGCAAAACATTTTCAAAGAAAACATCAAGGAAGTCCAATTGCCTTTTTTGGGGGGGAGGGACACCTGTGGGATTTCATCTGATAAATTCACATTTACTTTTGCTTTCCTTTGTTATCTTAGATTATTTACATATTCAAGTCACATATATGGAAGAAATGGCATTATTACTTTCAGATGACGCACCAGTCTTATTCCCCACTTACTGTAACAGTCAGCTGAAAGGAAAGGAATATTCTATCAGCAAGGCCATCCAACAGTGACGTGCAGTCAGGTGAGGCAAGTGAGGCACAGCCTCACCACTCTCATCATGAAAAAAAAAAGTAAAAGTAAAAAGCTGAGCTAGTTACTGCCTCACCGTGGATGACTCTGCTTAACTGTTAAAAAAAGCTGGAAAAGGTACGTGTGGGTTGGAGGGAGGGGGAGGAATTCAAACTTCATCCTCCTGGTGCTGTGCAGGGCTTTGGGCAAAGGCTGGAGGGAAGGACCCTGGCTCGCTTGTTGTCTCCCTCCCCAAGAGTAGTTTGATTGCAGGCAGAGCCACGTTGTGGGGGCAGTGTGTGTGCTACAGCATGGCTCTTTGCCTGGCTTCCTGCCTCCTCCTGTGGTCTCCTCACTGGTGCTCTCCCTCCCCAAGTGTAGTGACTTCCTCCCCAGGCCCCCATTCACTTCTCTCTCTCACACACACAGCTGGAAAAACTATATAAAAATCTAGCCCAGCTTCACTGATTACAAGTTTGAAAAGGCAACGTGGCTCCGCCTGCAATCAAACTACACTTGGGGAGGGAGAGCACGAGAGAGCACTGAGGAGACCACAGGAGGAGGCAGGAAGCCAGGCAAAGAGCCATGCTGTAGTACACACACTTCCCCCCAGCCTCTTTCTTTTGGAAGGCTCAGATCGGCTCCCCTCCGGCTTTTCTGCCTCTCCTTTCACCCCAGCCTGCCAGCAGGAGGTGGTGGGTGGGCTTTATTGTGTACCAGGCATTTCCTACCAAGACAGCAGGCTGCATTTGCATTGGTGGAGGTGTTTGGGAAAGGCAGCAGGGGAATGGGTGGGATGGCAGAGGAGCTGCTTTCCAGCCACTGGAAAAGATATCCAATCCAACTTTTGTGGGGGGGGGGGTTTGTTTGAGAGTGAGTGAGAGAGGGAAGGGGTAGGAGAGATAGTCCAATCCAACTTGTGTGTGTGTGTGTGTGTGTGTGTGTGTGTGTGTGTGTGTTTGAGAGAGGGGGAGGAAGGGAGAAAGGGAGGAAGGAGGGGAAGGAGAAGAAAAAGAAAAAGAAAGAAGGAACAAAGGAGAAAAACAAATGTTGTCGCTTTAAATTGGAACTGAGCATGCCTGGCTGTGGAATTCTGGGAGTTGAAGTCCACAAGTCTAAAAATATTTGAAACCCAGCACTGTGTCAGTGCCTCACCAGTCATAAACCTCACCGCACGTCACTGCCATCCAACATACTGCATGGAGGAAGATCCCACACTATTTTGGGAATGATTTTGAATGAAGTCAATCGTTCCAGAATTATTACCAATGTAATTCTCAAGTCAATTGGATGGACTTCATCATTTCAAAGAGGAAGTGGAAATGCACAAGATGAAATGCTGCCCAAAGGTGCTGCTTAGAGAACACCAAAGCTTACTTTGTCCAAAGAGACAAAGCTTCAATACAGAAATTGTTCTAGCTGGGAGAATGCGGGTGGACAGATAGGAGGCAAGCCAGGACTTCAAGCAGCTAACAGCTTTAATGATAAACAGGTTGCCAAACGCGGCACTTCACAATTCGCACGTCTCAGCTAACTGGCAACAGCTGAGCCCTGTTTGGCAGCTCTTTATATATGCCGGCTGTCAAACAGGGAACCAATCAGCAATGAGCACAGCGCCCTCTAGTGGAATGGACCAGAGGGAAAACTATAATACATAACAGAAATAATCTTAGAATATTCAACTTCCAGTCCAAAGTTTAGCCAGATAATCTAAAGGAACCCAAAGGATGGAGACAAGGTCACAGCGAGGAACAGAGATGATGACCGAGTATTATCTATAGACATGATAGCAGTGTTCCAATAGCTCAGGGGTTACCATAAAGAAGAGGGAGTCAAACTATTTTCCAAGGCACCTGAGCGTAGAACAAGAAGCAATGGGTGGAAACTAATCAAGGAGAGAAGCAACTTAGAACTGAGGAGAAATTTCCTGACAGTTAGAACAATTAATCAGTGGAACAGCTTGCCTCCAGAAGTTGTGAATTCCCCAACACTGGAAGTCTCTAAGAAGATGTTGGATAGCATTTGTCTGAAATGGTATACAGTTTCCTGCCTAGGTAGGGGGTTGGACTAGAAGACCTCCAAGGTCCCTTCCAACTCTGCTATTGTATTGTATTGTACTGTTCCAGCTAGCCGGCCTGGCCTAATTCCAGCCTTCCCACCTCAGTTTTGGTTTTTAAATTTTATGATTGGTTTTATGGGCTAGTTTTAATTTTTATAAATTGTACAGGGGTTATTTAATTTATTTTTAATTATGTATATTATTGTTTGGATGGGTTTTTTCAATTTATACCTGTACACCGCCCCGAGTCCCTCCGGGGAGAGGGGGCGGTCTAGAAATCTAATAATAAATAAATAAATAAATAAATAATAAATAAATAAACAAACAAACAAACAAACAAATAAATAAATAAACAAACAAACAAACAAACAAACAAACAAATAAATAAATAAATTGTATTAAGAGCTGAAGACTGAAGGAGCTACTTGGATTGACAGCCAAATGTTTCAAATCAAAAATTGACTACTGGCTGTATGAGGCTTTCTTCTTTTAAGTGGAGGGCCTGACTTTTTACTTCTAAATTGGCAAGATATTACTAGGCTTGGAATGCTCTCTAGCCCTGGCTCTGGATCAGTTGACCCTGACCTATGTCTCTGCAGATGTCCTCTCTTTGACTATTTTCTATGGTGCAGGCTGAAGCTCAATCTGATCAAGTCCTTCAACTTCTGAATTGTAAGACACAGGATGATTCCTAAACTACATGATTACTCCAGGGTGGAGGTATACTTAATCAACAATGTAGTTTGACTTATAGTGTAAATCTGATGCAAAGCAGGGGTCAGAAAGAACAGAATCAGGAAAGTAAATTATCTCATTTTTTGCTGGCTAAAATAATAAAATGCTCAAACGAATCCTTCTGCAAGCAGGACTATATTCTCCCAAGATTCGCTGCATAGAGAACAGGTATTTTTTATTATTATTGTTATATATTGTGGTATATTTTAATTTATTCTTTGAGCTTGGTGTCATATACAGTACGACTCTCCAATTTTCCAGGCTTTGGCACCTGCCCTCATTGCAAACCTTTTACCCAATGTTTTTATTAACTCAGTTTAATGGAACCTTTTTTTCATGGTGACCTTAAGAATTTAATAACTCTTCAATGCAAGGACAGTACCACCTGCAGGCTCCCTGGGATTAGACTGCGGTAGCTCAATATGTGTGCAGGAACACATTAATGGGAAGCTCAAGAGGAGGGGGAGATACCTCAGAAACTACATAAATAGGCTCCCTCAGCCCTGTGGGTGGATATTATGAGTGCTTATGATGTCTGCGCCAAGGCGGGGAACATAAAACACTGAGGTTCTGAGGCATGCAGTGGCTCACAGCTGCCTAATATTAATCTACCTTTGATCACATCTATGTGCTCACAAATTTTCCTTTTTACAGTTCCTTTCACCTTCTCCCCTCTCTATCTGCAGCAGACACTGACTGTCTTAGAAGATTGAATCAATGCATTATTAGTCCACAAACTGACAGAGGCCCATAAATTAATCCCACTCTGTCAACGGAGTAGCACCTTCCCTGGTAAAACCCCACCCCTTGCAGAATGCAAGGAGGATCTTTTAATCCAATTATCAGGAGAATGGACTGCCCTCATCTCATTTCTCATCTTGAGAATTTGCTATGAATGTGTTTTAAAGGGCAAGTGTGGCAGCATGGATAAAATAAGCCTTTGCTTGACTATTAGGAGCCAAGGTTAGTTGCCTTGAATCAATACATACCTACATACACCTCTGGGAATGTAAAAATCTGTCAGTGTTGGCTTTTCTCCATTTTTCAGTCTTAAAAAGGTTCTGTGCCTTTTTTTTTTTGCTGCAGTCTGTAATTTGATTAAGACATCTGTATGACAATTTGGACATCCTTCTCATAGAATTTCTCCCAGTGCACACATTTTGTATATGCTTTAACTTTGTCTGCACATATTTCTCCAAGGTTTTTCCCTCATATAAAGCATTTTGAACTTTGTTCTTATTAAGTTACATGCCATTCCATTTTATCCCCTGAAAGTGTACAGAACAGAAGTCTTCAACAGTCCTCAGAAAATTCACACACATATCACTGCTTAATTGAGTGATCCTTAAATCAGATAACTAATGATAGGATGCAATAAGACACATGATCTGTTTAGAGGTCTTATAGAAAACAACAATATATATATATGAAAACTGAATTACACACTCTCACAAATGTATTAATCTCCAACGGATTCCAAAGAAAAACAATTGCCAACCTAATTACCAACCTACACCCGTGAAAATCTAGGAGAACACACACACACACACACACACACACACACTGGTCTTCTTGTATTCGGGTCTTTTCCCATGTAAGATTGAGATTGTCTTGGCAACGTTTCGGCGAGGTCTCACTTGCCATCTTCAGGCTGGGTTTTGGGCTGGGTCTTGGCTCGGTTATATCTGTTCAAACTATAACATTTAGTGGACATTGTTCCAATATAATCCTATTGTTTCACTTTAAAGGACTGTTAATTAAAGAACTTGTTTTCATTAGCTTTTCTTTTTGCAAAGTGCTCTACTTGAGGTTAAAAAACAATGACAATATTAAATAGTGCTGCACAATTTTGATACCCGCTGCTTTGGGGAGAGTGCTTCTTCTTCTTTATTGCCTTTATTACTTTGGAAGTGTTTCTCATCTAAAACATATGGGATAAAGAATGCAAAAGAGGTTGCATAAAGGTGCCTCAAGGAATTGTGCATTAGAGTTGATTTTCTTTTTTATGCTTCATCGGAAGCAAAATATCTGTGAACCAAAATATTTTTGTTTAATTGTGCATAAGTGCAAGAGAATGAGAAGATGCTTACATTACATTTCTGATGCTAAAAGAAAGGCTGTTGCTATAGTTCATTATTGCTGCCTTTTAAAAATGGCCGCAGTATTATTAATCAAACTTTCAAAAAATATTTTCTGCACCTGTTTTTTATAACATATACACCCACATTACAGTAAAGTATAGAAGCTGGTACCATGTTCCCTGGAAAATAAGACAGGGTCTTATTTTCTTTTGACACCCGAAATAAACACTTGGCCTTATTTTCAAGGAGGGCTTATTTTTTTGGGGGGGAGGGCTTATTTTTGGGAAAACGGTACAGTATAATTTGGTAATGTCTTGTCCTGGGAGTTTGTAAAGTTTACTTCACAGGCAGATACTTAATGGGCATGAAGTCCTTCCAGGCCCACTAGCACACTTGGTGATTCTCAAAGAACTTTGAAAATGAGGGTACATTTCAGTGGCTCCAATAAAATAATTTGGAAATCCAAAAAACTGCCTAGACGTTTCTACCAGAAGTCCCCAAAAATGGATAAAATGACCTAATAGTTATTTTTTGCCCTTTGTTGAAAAATTGAAAAAAAAAAAGACTCACAAATTAGATCTCTACAGCTACCCAAGTCTATCACTAACACATTGTGGTAGGTCAGTATAGATCTATCTAGGCTAAGTCATTTAGCCATTCCTCCTGCTTCATAAATCCACAGGCCCTGATGGCTTAATATTGGAAATATTATTTAAAAAAGCATGATGTCAACGCCTAAGGCGTTTCCATCACTACTATCACCTTGAGAAGGGAAATTCCATGCGTACTTTTGGCCAGAGTAAAAGTCTCATATTTCTGTACTGGGGTGTGAATGTGCATGTCCAGAACCCTGCCATAGCGTCCTGTTGGAGAATGTGATTGATGACCCCAGCCAGAGGGGAAGGGGCACAGGGGTAAAGATCAGATGCCATTAAATGTAATTTAGTTTCAGCTACACAGAAGTCCATGCTAAGATGTTAGTCCTAATAAACGAATGGTTTTACTTTGAATTTCATCCTGGGGCTCGTAAATTAATTAGGGCAACTCTTGGAACCTTCACAGATAGCTGAAACTAAATCACAATTAATGGCGTCTGACCATTATCCCTGTGCCCACCCACGCTGGAAACCCGCCAAGAAAGCCCACGAGAACAACTGGCAACCACATCTGACAAAACCCCAGAGGCCGAACTGATTCCGATAGACTATCAGGACCTCGCAGAAGTATTCAGCAAGGCCGAGTGTGATGTTCTGCCTCCCCACCGGGAGACAGACTGTGCCATCGAAATCATCCCTGGGGCAAAATTACCCAAGCCCAAACTGTATTCCATGACACCCCGGGAAATGCAAGAGATGCGCAAATCCATAGACAAAAACCTAGCAAGGGGGTTCATTGAGCCAGCCAAGCCACGGGTCACGGCACCAGTCCTCTTCAAAGAAAAAAAAGATGGCACCATGAGGCTGTGTGTGGACTTTCAAGGGATAAAAGGGGTGTACACAACCTATACTCCCTCGCCCTCATGAAGGATATGCTATGTCATCTTGCCAAGGGAAAGGAAGCTTTCACAGGGGAATGCTAACCTGGAGACACCTGTTGGAAGGGAGCCAGAAACCGTTCGAAGTCTGGACCAACCACAAAAATCTGGAGGCGCTTAGGACCCCATGGAAACTATCACCTAAACAAGTCCGATGGGCTCAATACTTCAACCGTTTTGATTTTGTCTTAAAGCACATTCCAGGCAGGAGGAACTTTCTAGTTGATGCCCTCTCCCGCATGCCTCAGTACAAATGTGAACGGGAGCACGTAGTGGATGCCATCATTCCCTCTACCCAAACCACTGCCCAAGTGACCATCAGACGGCAATGCCATGACCGGCAAGACCAACTTGCAAGCGACCTAACCACGAGGCTTAAAACTGAACTGCTAGCAGACCCCTGGTTCCAAACCAACCAACACATCTTGACAAAGAGAGATGACCTTGCATGGAAGGGGACAAAACTCTATGTCCCAGAATCCCTACGTACCCTAGTTCTCCAGAGGAGTCATGATGCCAAACCAGCAGGCCACTTTGGGTTCCTAAAGACTTTACACTTAGCCCAGAGGCAATTCTGGTGACCTGGCATGAAGAAAGATGTAGATAGTTACGTGAAAAGTTGTACCATTTGCACCACAATGAAGAGATGACCAGGAAAAACCCCTGAACTACTGCAAACAGTAGCAGAGCCAACAAGGCCGTGGGAGGAGATTGCAATGGACTTTATAGTAGAGTTGCCAAAAAGTGGGGGAAACACAGTGATTTGGACTGTAATAGACCTTTTGTCCAAACAGGCACACTTCATACCCTGTAGCGGACTACTCTCAGCTCACAAACTGGCTAAACTGTTCATGAAGTATATCTACCGACTGCATGGAGTACCTTGAAGAATTATCTCAGACAGAGGGGTCCAGTTCACGGCTAAGTTCTGGAGGGAGTTCCTGCGGTCCTTTGGATCATCTCAGGGTCTTAGTTCAACTTTTCATCCAAGCACCAATGGGGCAGCAGAGAGACTGAATGCCATGGTAGAGCAGTACCTGAGGTGTTACGTGAACTATGAGCAGTCCAACTGGGCAGACCTTTTATTTTTTGCTGAGGTCGCATACAATAATGCTGTCCACTGTAGCACAGGACTCATGCCATTCAAAATAGTGAGCAGTATGGACTTCGTCCCAATGCCTGAGTTTCCAAGGGATCCCCCCTCCTCAGTCAGCTTGGCTGACTGGATGTCGATGCTGAAAGCGACCTGGGAAAATGTCAAAAAGGCACTGGCTAAAGCAGCACAAACCTATAAGAAACAGGCAGACAAACCCTGGGCTCTGCAACAGCCATTCCAGGTGGGAGAGAAGGCTTATCTCTCCACAAAATATTTGAGATTAAAACTGCCTAGCAAGAAACCGGGGCCAAAGTTTATGGGACCATTCCCTATAGTAAAGATCATCAACCCAGTCACAGTGCAATTGAAACTGCCTCGATTGTTGGGGAAGATACACCCAGCATTCCATAGCAGCCTCTTAAAACCCGTGGTTGGATCCACTCTGAGACCACTACCCCGGGAGTCCCCGGGCCCTATGGTCATAGGGGGCCAAACCCATTATGAAGTTCAATGTAGCCTTGATTCAAGGTGGCACAGGAGACAACTCCAATACTTAATCAAGTGGAAGGGCTACCCCTTATCAGAGGCATCTTGGGTGAAAAGTAGAAATATCCAGGCTGATTGCCTTATAGCAAAATTCCATGCAGAAAATCCAAGCAAGCCTGGGGGAGGGACACATCCCTAAATTATACACTGTACTCAAATTGCTTTGTTTTATACAGGTCACTTTCAGGAAGTGAGGGGAGCCAGAAGTCAACACCTAAGGGGTTTCCATGACTACTATCACCTTGAGAAGGAGAGGGAAATTCCATGCATACTTTTGGCCAGAGTAAAAGTCTCATATTTCTGTACTGGGATGTGAATGTGCATGTCCAGAACCCTGCCATAGTGTCCTGTTGGAGAATGTGATTGATGACCACAGCCAGAGGGGAGGGGGCACAGGGATAAAGGTCAGACGCCATTAAATGCGATTTAGTTTCAGCTACACAGAAGTCTGTGCTAAGATGTTAGTCCTAATAAACGGATGGTTTTACTTTGAATTTCATCCTGGAGCTCGTAAATTAATTAGGGCAACTCTTGGAACCTTCACACACATATACTTGTTTCATTCAATGATTAGTCTAAAATCACATTAACAGTCTAGTGGAATTCATTCCAAAATAGTAGGATAAGCAAATATGGCAATTAGGTATAGGCAATCATTCATATATAAACAACAAAAAATATGCTTTGGAAGGGACAAAGCCCATACATCTGAATTAAAGAGGCACCAGTAGTGCCTGATTAACTGTCACACATCACCTCCAAGGTCCCTTCCAGATCTGTTTGGATTCTGATTCTGGACTGCCATCTGGCAGAAATTGTGTAAGGTCTCATGCTTGGGTGTGAGGTTGGACTAGATGACCTACAAGGTCCTTTCCAACTCTGTTAATCTGTTAAAAAAAAACCTTAATACCTTCCTAACACAAATATGTTTTTTTTTGTGGCTACACAACTGCGTAAGCTCAAAAAATGTGCAGCCCATAGGCTGACTCAAAACACAATGCTGAAATATCCTAAACAGAATGTACTCTCAAGAAATAAAATCCTCAATGTCTGGATGTTTTGTGTTCCAACTTTTCAAATATTTGGATAAAAAAACCCAACAAAAATTTGGCACAAGGCTCATCGCCCTGCATCTTCATCCCAGATCTTATACAGGTAAGTCTCAATTAGTCTGGTTAATGAATCCCATGACAGGCTCACATTATTCAAATTCACACTATCTAAAGTGATATTTCTATGGAAAATATGGTAATTGATTCCAATTCCCAAGCATTGAAAAATTGTAAACATAAATTTTATGGGTACATAATTTTATGGGTATATTAATGAAGTATTACAGTAAAGGATAAAAATAATCTACTTATAATTTAAATTTATGGTTAACAAGGTCATAGTTAGAGAAAGCAAAATAAAAATAAAGACATTCTCCCGTACATTCAGGCATTCCAATATCTTGTCCTATTTTAGCATTGCTATGACTATGTTCATGCTATATAATTACATCAAACATTTGTTCTAATGTGATAATGATCCTCTTCTTTTTTTAACTAATCCTGTTTTCCTAGGGCAAGATTTTTCCTTCTCTCTCTCTCTCTTTCTCCATGTGTATGTGTTGTGGCCCAGAGCCGTTGGAGCTGCCACCAGACTCCGAGAGCGAGGGTTCCTATGAGTCAGCTCAGGAGGAGGTGGAGGACCCTGGACAGGGTTCCGACTCCGAACAGGGCGCAGAGAGTCTGGTTGGCCACCAGGAGGCGCTTGAGATTTGGACCAGTGGGGAGGAGACAAGGGAGTGTGATCTGGACATCAGCATTGAGTTGTTTCTGGATGCTCGCTACCGGAGAGCTAATAGGCGTAAGGAACAGTTGTGCAGTTACAGGAGGTAATTGTACTCAACTGGTGGTAATTAGGCTCCTCTCCAGACTATAAAAGGACTGCTTGTGCACACGCCCCTTTTGCAGAAGTCAACGCATGAACTAATGTGGGAGAACAGTCTTGTGAGCGTGGCAGGCTGGATTGCTGCTAATCAGTGACGTGCGGTGACGTTTATGACTGGTGAGGCTGGTGACGTCATCAAACCACGTGGTTGCTCCGATCGCAGTGGCGCAGCCCAAACGGAGATGTTTCTTCAGCTCCAGCCTCAATCAGCGCAGCCGCGGTCCCCTTCATCTTGCCTCAGGAAGGAGGGGAATGGGACCATGTGTGCAGGGGAAGGGGATCGCGGCTCTGCTAATCTGAGGCTGTGCGCTGAGGAGCCGCCTGCACACATAGTCCCATTCCCCTTGCAAGGATCCCGGGCTCGCCCGATGTAAAAAATGCCTAGGTACCGTGTTTCCCCGAAAATACAACCTGTCCCGCGCTCACTGACCTAGCGTTATCCTGAAAGCGCCAAGTTACAGGAGCCGGGGGTGGGGGGAGCGCTCACGTTGCTTGCCGCCTTCGGTATACCGCTAGGTTGGGGAGTGCCTGCTGCCGGCCCGCGCTGCCGGCCCGCGCTGCCGGCCCGCGCTGCCGGCCCGCGCTGCCGGCCCGCGCTGCCAGCCCGCACTGCCGCCCCGCGCTGCCGCCCCGCGCTGCCGGCCCGCGCTGCCGGCCCGTGCCGCCGCCGCCCCACCCCGTGCCACCGCCGCCCCGCCGCCCCGCCGCCCCCGCCCCGTGCCGCCGCCGCCCCGCGCCGCTCTGCGCTGCCCCCGCCACCGCTGCGCTGCCCCGCGCCACCGCCGCCCCGCTCCGCGCCACCCTGCGCCGCCGCCGCTGCCCCGCTCCGCTCCGTGCATAACATCCAAACTCCAAAACTTCCAGCATCGGCCGCCGGACAGAGAGTTTTCCGGACAGAGTCTTCCAGCAGCCGGCCCACCATAGAGAGCACTCCTAGAGCGGCCGATGCTGGAAGTTTTGGTTGTGGAGTGCCTGCTGCCGCCCCGCGCCGCCGCCCCGCGCCGCCCCGCGCCGCCGCCCCCGCCGCCGCCACCGCCGCTGCCCCACGCCGCCGCCACCGCCGCTGCCCCGCTCCGCTCCATGCATAACTTCCAAACTCCAAAACTTCCAGCATTGGCCGCTCTAGGAGTGCTCTCTATGGTGGGCCGGCTGCTGGAAGACTCTGTCCGGAAAACTCTCTGTCCGGCGGCCGATGCTGGAAGTTTTGGAGTTTGGATGTTATGCACGGAGCGGAGCGGGGCAGCGGCGGCGGTGCAGGGTGGCGCGGAGCGGGGCGGCGGTGGTGCGGGGCAGCGCGGGGCGGCGGCGGCGCGGGGTGGGGTGGTGGCGGCACGGGGCGGCAGCGGCACGGGGTGGCAGCGGGCAACGGCAGCGGGCGCCGGCAGCGCGGGGCGGCAGCAGGCACTCCCCAACCTAGCGGTATACCGAAGGCGACAAGCAACGTGAGAGCTCCCCCCACCCCCGGCTCCTGTAACTTGGCACTTTCAGGATAACGCTAGGTCAGTGAGTGCGGGACAGGTTGTATTTTTGGGGAAACACGGTACCTAGGCATTTTTTGCATCGGGCGAGCCCGGGATCCTTGCAAGGGGAATGGGACCACGTGTGCAGGAGGCTCCTCAGCGCACAGCCTCAGATTAGCAGAGCCGCGATCCCCTTCCCCTGCACACGTGGTCCCATTCCCCTCCTTCCTGAGGCAAGATGAAGGGGACCGCGGCTGCGCTGATTGAGGCTGGAGCTGAGGAGCCTCCTGCACACATCCCATTCCCCTTGCAAGGATCCTGGGCTCGCCCGATGTAAAAAATGGCGAGATCGGCACACTTGGGGCTGCTGCTGAGATGTCCAGGGAGGCTAAACCAAGCCGCGCGACTCTCCCAGCCACTTTCACGGCTTCCTGGAGTAATTCTTTTTTATTTTCATGATGAGAGTGGTGAGGCTCCGCCTCCCCTGCCTCCCCTGACTGCACGTCACTGCTGCTAATGCTTATCAGTGCCGGGTTGTTGCTAAGGCTTATCTGTGTTGGTTTACTGCCAAGGACCTGTCTGTCTGTCAATAAATCTTGTAAAGTATCTTTGGCTCGGAGTGTTTTGGTGTGGATGAAAGGGGGGAGGTCAGAACCTGTATGTATGTATGTATGTATGTATGTATGTATGTATGTCTCTCTATGTGTATGTGTGTGTGTGTTCCAGCATAACTCTCGAATGCCTAGAACAATTTCAACCAAACTTGGGACGCAGATGACTTACTGTCTGGAAACAAATACTATGTGGGGTAAGACATCCCTAATACCTCTTTATGTTATGATACAGCCTATTGTGCCTTCAAATGGCTTCTACTGTATTGCCGTAAAATGGATTCTACTGTACAGCGCAGTGGCGTTGCCATTTTAACAGCTTCACAGTATTCCACAAGGGGGCTCCCTCTGGTAAGGGGAAAAATTCAACATTAGAAATTTGGTCGGGACATTTTCCCCCTATAAATAAATACCTGGACAATGCCGGTTTATCAGCTAGTTTTGCATATATAAAGATTAGCAGTATCTAAAACCCTAGCTACAACTACATAGGTGTGAGCCACAATTGCTCACCTCTAGCCTCAAGTTAGCTGCAGGGTCGCATTAAACACAACCTGATATTGCTATACAATTAACACTAAATCTACAATTGCATTATTGGAACTTGTATTACTTGTAATTTCAGAGATCATTCTAAGATATTTGAATGGAGAATATAATTTCAAATATATTACAGATAAAAGGCAATGAAAGAAAAAAAAGGGAATTTTTAAATCTGTTTTGTTTTTCAGTCGAAGTTTAATTAACATAGTAAGCTTGTGCTTCTTTCCTAATCTCTTTCATTTTACATATTTGTACCTGCGTATTTGATGCTAATCATCTATGATCTATTTTTGAATCACAAGATTAAAAGATTTATAATCCTGGTTGCTTGAATTGCACTTTTAGTTTGGACAACAAATATTTGGCTTTTGACTTTCTGGATAAAATTTTATAAAAGCTCTGCCCAAAGTGCTGTTAAAAAAAAGGACAGGCTAATTTATTTCTTCATTACCAAAATTGTTCTGCTTGCGGGATTTTTATTTTATTTTATATCAGGGCACTTTTTGCTACGTTTGTATCACCAAATAGGGTCAAAAAAATCACAAAAGTCTCAAAAAAGTAGGATTGTCAGGCACTTTTACTTGAGTCCTATAAATAAATCACCTTGTGCTAACAAAAAAGAACCGCAGAGCTGCATTTGTATCTCAGCAGAGATAGTCTGACGATATAGCAGGGATCGGAAAGGGCAGCTGACAGGATACCATAACGTCATCACGGACCAATATGTCTTTCCTTCTACATGAACTACAACCTGATACCTTCCAACAAAAGAACTTTATACTATTCCCCTTATGGATGCAATGACATTTGAGTTTTCATTAAAGGTTACAAAGAAGATATTATTCTTTCTTCTCATCCTACCCATTCCCTCATGAACAGAGTTACAATGGGTGTTTCTAAGGCTGTTTTTTTTTTTTTAAATTAAACATGCAAAAGATGTATATGGTGTATGTACACTGTTAATTGTCTCAGTTTGCCTGAGATGGGAAATTATTACTAGTCCCAAATGTGATGAAGTACAACAAGCAGTTTCTCTTCACTTTTGGCCATGCTAGTTGGGATTGCAGCAACAGATGAAGAGGAATAAGGTTCTCCATCTTTGTTAACAGCCACATACGCTACCACTGTGAGAATCAAATATCTGCCAAGATTTTCCAGCCTCTGAAATATTGATAAAATCTTTAATATCTTGGAAATATTGAGAACTTTTACAATAGCAATAATATTTAGGCTTATATACCGTCCCATAGCACTTTACAGCACTCTCTGGGAGGTTTATAGTGTAAACATCAATTGCCTATTGTTCCCAACAATATGGTTCCTCCTTTTTCTGACCTCGGAAAGATGGAAGACTGAGACAATCTTGAGCCCTGTCAGGATCAAACTCCAGGCTATAGGCAGAGTTTGCCTGCAATACTGCACTTTGACCACTGCGCCACCAAGGCTCACCTTATTTCCTCATATTCCAGCTTTTTAACCAAGTTGGATCACCTCCCTTTCACTTCTTTATTACTGTTAGTATTAGCAGCACAAGAAAACATTCTCTTTTCTTGAAAGTAATGTTGAGTTTAGATGTTAAGGATGACAAACTGGAGAAATCATAGAATGTTTGGATAGATGCCTGCTTGAATTTTGATCCTGGCAATGATCATCATCCATTTCCCCCACTTGCCTCCAAAGTATGGTAGCATTTCCAAATCATTTTTGGAAAAGGTTGGCAGAAGTTTTTCTTTTTAACCCATCCCTTTCCCCATAGTGCCATGGAGTGATAATGAGCCAAAAATCCTGTTCTTTACAGTAGAATGAAGGAGTGAGCAAGAGGCACCACTGTTCCACTGATGGTCTATCAGGAAAGGGACAGTGGGCTACAAACTATCACAAAAAATACAGGAAAAAATGTGATTTGGTAGCAAATTTAAGGGAGGGCTGTATAACTTATACCTTTCTTAATGTACTTAAAGTATAAATGTTACACTCTGGTAGGAGAAAAATGGAGAATTTAGGAATACACTCTCTCATATTTCCATTTCTCATTTCATTTTTTATTTATTTTGTTTTTGTTTTTTTGAGGTAGCTTTTTCCTAACCTTCATATTTGTACCCTTGTCAAAGGGCATGTCTGCTATTAATCTTGGCCATTTTATGATATATTTTTCAAGGAATCAAATATAAAGTCGTTGTGAAGACTGTTATAATACATGTAACTTTGATCAGTAGATTTTATACAGAATCTGAGCACCAATAACAATATGTACATCATGATATCATAAAATCCTAGGAAGGGAGACCAGAAAAATAATGATAATGGGAAGAAACTTCTTAACAGTAAGGACAATTAATCAATGCAATAGCTTGATATCAGAAGTTGTAGGTGCTTCATCACTGGAGGTGATGAACAATCACTTGTCTGGAATGGTATAGGGTCTCCAGCTTGAACAGGGGGTTGAACTAGAAGACCTCCAAGGTCCCTTTCTGCTCTATTCTGATTGATTGAGTCATGCCTATCATTCATGCAGCAGTATTGACAGACTTCATTTACCAAGGAATATAGGTACAATGTTGTAAATACACCAGACAGTTGAAAAAGAGAGACATTGGAAGAATATCTTGATAATGAAGCTAGTTAACCATAAAGACTTACTTAATACCAAAGACATCAAATTGGCATATAAGAAAGTCCAAATCAAGAATAGAAAAGGGATATGGCAAGGCAAATAATTATATGGGCAACATTACATTCACAGAGACAGACAAAACCTAGCAGTCAAATCAGGTAACAACAAGGTATGGCAATGGTTAACAGCAGCAAAATTGAAGAAAATGATAGAGGGGCTAATTGTGGTTGTACAAGATCAAGCCTTAAGAACTACAAAACTGGAATTGAGAAGATAGCAACAGACTGCAAATGCCATCTCTACAAAGAAGCTGAAGGAACCATGGAGCAATAGTTACAAAGAAGATTGCACAGACTAACTACAAACAGTGTCATGACAAAATAGCAACAATGGTGCACTGAAATACCTGTAAGAAATACCACGCATCTAGCAATATCTGGTGAGATATAAAATAGAGAGTGTCATAGAGAGTGAAGAAGTCAAAGTGCTGTGGGACTTTAGAATTTAAACAGACAAACACCTGCCACACAAGACTCCAGATTTAACAATAGTTGATAACAGAGGTGGGATTCAGTCAGTTTACACCACTTGGGGAAACCAGTTGTTAACTTTCTGAGCAGTTTGGTGAACTGGTTGTTGAAAGAAATCATTAGGGTAGAGAACCGGTTGTTAAATTATTTGAATCCCACCACTGGTTGATAAGATAAAAAAGTCTGAATAGTGGACATTGCTTTGGACAATACTTTCAATATCATAATAAAAATTACCTATCTCAGATCCTTGGGAAGGACTCAAAAATGCCAGATCCAGCCTTAACATCTGCTTGACTTTGTGATCAATCATAATAGTAAGGTATTAAATTTATACTAGAAAGTGACAAAGAAAGAGATAATTGAACATGTTGTTGACATAAAGTAAGAATTCTGTTTATGCTATCCTTTACATGCTATTTTTAAAATTGTAAAAGTGTGAGATTGGGGGGGATTTCTACTGCCAACATGGAAGCTACTAAAATTTTCTATGTACCCTATTACCTTTTTCCCATAAATGTTTCTAAAACCAATAAAACTTTATACAAATATATATAGGTTTTCTGCTGGATGGTTTTCGGTGATGAGCCGAAGGACAGAAAGAGGGAGTAGTGAGCTCCCTCCCATATTTGGGCATACCAGGGGTTGTAACACAAATACATACCTATTTCCCTTGCTTGGCTGATAATAGGAGGAGAGCCTGTGGCTTAGTGGCAATTACATCAGCCTAATATGCAATATAGCTGTTAGATTCGGGCAACGAGAGAACAGACTCCGGACACGTAGTGACTTAACAGCTCTTTATTAGTAGTAGTAGTGATCCAGCTTAGTGTGTGGTCTGAGGATTCCCCTTTTATGAGGATCGGGTACGCCTCTCGACCAATCAGAGTGATCCCTAGTTCCCGCCCTAGTGGCGGACCTGAGTGGAGACTTACAGCAATATATGCTAATATCTAACACCCCTCCCTTCTTAGACGGAGTGTTCCTGTTAGTGATAAAGTCCTTTAAGTACGTTGGTTTCTGCCTCACGCGAGTGGATCATCGGAGTTCGGTTTGGGTTGGAGTGGGTGTGAGATCAGCTTGTTCAGCTAGTTCCGTTCCGCGGTCGGGGGTTGGAATGTTTTCCTCGCTCGGATGTTGTTCCGCTCCGTCGTTGCTCTCTGGTTCCACTCTTAGCTCCGGGGTGCTGTAATCCTCTATGTTTGGGCTCTCGGGTTGCTGACTTTGCGCTGGAAGGTAGTCCTCATTTGCGGATCATAGTTCTGAGTGTGCAAGGCGACCCCGGAGTTGATCTATGTGCCTTTTCCAGTTCCTTCCATCTTCTAGCTCCAGCAAGTATGATCATGGACCCGTGATACCAATTACCGTTGCCGGCATCCACAATGTTCCCCCTGCATAGTTGTGGGCGTATACCGAATCCCCTATGCCTAAAACTCTGAATTTTGCTTGTAGAGTCTGGGGGCGATGTGGCAGAGTAATTTGGGTGAAGACGGTCCAGGTGAGACAGTAGACGGCGGCCCATGAGTAGTTCAGCGGGGCTCCTACCCGTCGTTGCGCTGGGGGTAATGTTCTGAATTAAGAGGTAATGATCAATGCGTGTTTGCCAATCACCTGGACCCATCCTAGCGAGGGCCTCTTTTGCAGATCGCACCATTCTCTCCGCCTGTCCGTTCGATGCCGGATGGAATGGCGCGACGAGGGCATGCCGAATTCCCTGACTTGCTAAATACGTTTCAAATTGCATGGCCGTGAACTGAGGCCCGTTATCGGAAACCAGGAGGTCGGGCAGGCCATGAGTGGCGAAAAGTCGCCGTAGTACCTTAATGACTGCCTCTGCCGTGATTGAAGTCATTAGGACTACTTCTAACCATTTGGAGTATGCATCCACAACTATAAGAAAGGTTTGTCCCTGGACTGGCCCTGCGAAATCAATGTGTATTCGCGACCAGGGTTCTTTTGGCTTCTCCCATTCCGTGGCGGTTAGTTCAGGGGGTGCTGGTCTAGACTCTTGGCACGGATCGCAAGTGGCCACCCATTCCTCTATCTCTTTGTACATATTTGGCCACCAAATGTAACTCCTTGCTAACGCCTTCATTCTAACGATTCCCGGATGCCCAACATGTAACGCTTCCAAAACATTTCTTCTCAAAGCATATGGAATAACAACTCGATCCCCCCACAACAAACAACCTTGTAACACTGATAGCTCATCACGTTTCGCCCAAAACAGTTTAAATTCCGGCCCCATGTTTCCCTTTGGCCACCCCCTCCAAACCCAAGTTTGAACTTGTTTTATTACATTGTCCCTAGACGAGAATCTGGCAACATCGCAGGAAGAAACAGGTCCTGAGTCCAAACAGTCAATTAATAAAACCGGTACCTCGGGAGTGGGGTCTGGCAAAAGTTCTGGAAGTGGGCAACGGCTGAGTGCGTCTGCATGCCCTAGAGTGGAGCCCGGTCGATGTATCAGTTTGTAGGAATACGCAGCCAGGAAAACAGTCCACCTGGTCATGCGTGGAGAGAGTGAGACTGGTGTGGGGCGGTTTCCCGCCAAAAGTCCCAACAGCGGTTTATGGTCCGTAATGAGTTCGAAATCGCGGCCGTAGAGGTACTCGTGGAAACGTTTGACTCCAGCCACAGCGGCTAACGCTTCTCTGTCCATCTGGCTGTAGTTCCTCTCGGCCGATGAAAGAGTCCTTGAATAGAAGGCGATGGGTGCTTCGTTCCCGTTTGGCGACGCCGAATGGTGATGCATCGCAGGTCAATACCAGTGGCAGTGTCTGGCTGTATTGTACTAGTAGCGAGTCGGTGGTGAGCAGGCGCTTGACTGTGGCAAAAGCGGCTGCTTTGGAACGTCCCCATCTCCATGTTACGTTCTTGGCGAGGAGTCGATGTAGTGGTTCAGCAACGGTTGCTTTCTGTCTCCGAAAAACGCTGTAGAAGTTAAGTAGTCCGAGGAAGGCCTGCAACTCGGTCTGATTTCGTGGTGTGGGGGCGTCCTGGATCGCCTTAATTTTCTTCGATGTAGGGTGTATGCCCAGACCATCGATCCTATATCCCAGGAATTCTACGCTAGGCACGTTAATTTGGCATTTCTCTTTTTTGAGGCGGAGACCCTTCTCTCTGATTCTGGCCAAAACAGTTCTGACTCTTTTTAATAGTTGCTCCTCGTTTGCAGCGGACACCAAGATGTCGTCAAAATATGGGACGACTCCTGGTATCCCTTGCAATAACCGCTCCATGACGCTCTGGAACAGACCGGGGGCAATACTCACACCGAATTGTAACCGGTTACATTTGAATGCGCCTCTGTGCGTCACTATAGTTTGGGCCTCCGCCGTGGTGCTATCCACAGGCAGCTGAGGATACGCTTGTGCCATGTCTAATTTTGCAAATATCTTTCCTGGCCCCAACGAGTGCAATAAGTGTTGGACTACTGGCACAGGATATGCGCTTTGTTGTAGCGCGACATTAATTGTGCATTTATAGTCCACGCAGATGCGGACTGACCCGTCTGGTTTAACTGGGGTCACGATGGGGGTTTCCCAGCGCGCGTGATCCACCGGTTCAAGGATTCCTTGCTCTACTAGTTTGTTGATTTCTTTGTCTATTTTGGGGCGGAGCGCAAAAGACACTCTTCTTGGTTTAAGTCGGATTGGCGCCACGTTTGGGTCTAAATTGAATGAGATAGGTTTACCCACATACTTACCAAGACCGGGGCTGAACACATCCTCGAACTCCTTAAAAATCTGTTCAGCGCTGCTGTCTTCCACGGCGTTGATTCCGGTGACTTCCAACCCTAGGGCTCCAAACCAATCCAATCCTAGAAGTTTCTGTAATGGCGCGCTGGCAACGGTTACTGGCAACTGGGCTACGATGTCCTTGAACTGTATTCGGAACGTGCCTTGGCCCACAATGGGGACCCTGTTCCCCTGGTAGTCTTGGAGCAGAATGTCTGGTTTGCGTAGTTGGCTCTTTTTGAGGCTAGGGATAGCCATTTTCATGGCGGGCCATGATATGATCGTTAGGGACGATCCTGTGTCAATTTCCAGCTCGCAAGGAGAGTCCTCCAGGAGGACTGTGACTTTCAGCTTTTTAGGCCGCTTGGTGCGGACCTGACCTATCGTGGTGAGATAGGTTCGCAATTGCTCTCTCTGGGTCAACTCTATCTCAGCATCGGTATCCTGGGCATACTCTCGCTCAGTGTTCTGGTAATACACTCGCTCAGCTCTTTGTGTGTAATCTCTCTGGGAATATCCCCCTTCAGCTCTTTGTGAATAATCTCTCTGGGTAAAATCTCTTGGGGTTCTCTCTGGGCGCCCTTTTTTCTTTCGCCAAGCCCCTGGGTTGGGCTTCTGTTGGCGGTACATTGGAGGCTGCCGTTGTGAGGCAGGGACTTCGCTCCGGCACACTCTTGCGATGTGCCCCAGTTTGTCGCAGTGCGAACAAACAACGTTCCTAAACCGGCAGGTAGACCGGGGGTGGTTCCCTCCGCAGCTTGTGCAGGGTGGCAAACGGAATCCGGGCTTACCCCCAGGTCTCATGTGACTGCTCCTCATCAGGTGACTGTCCTCTACTTCGGGATCCTCGAATTCTGGGTCGGTGTCTTCATAGTGAACTCTGGCGTGTCTGGATCCGGATTGGATCACGCTGAACCCGCGTTGTATAGTCTCGGAAGATCTATCTGCTGACTCAGACGCCCTTGCTTCATTTAGCGCTATTTGTAGGGTTAAATTTGGATTCGCCAACAGCCGTTTTTGTAGAGAAATGTCCTTTAACCCACAAACGAGTCTTGCCAGGATTTGTTCGTCCAGATCCCTGAACTTGCAGTGAGTCGCTGCTTTCCGTAGTGCTGCAACATATTGGTTGATTGATTCTCCCGCCTTCTGGTTCCTCGTGTTGAACTCTTGTCGGCAAACATGGCGGGAAGGTTTTGGCACGTAGTGTGTTTGCAAAGTCTGTTGTAGCGCCGCCCATGATACCGCTTGAATCGGTGTTGGCTCGGAGAGGTCTCTGGCCGTCTCGAAAACCTCTCGCCCACAGTAGCTAAGGAAGATGTTTTTCTTACGGGAGTCTGTTATTCCCGTGTATTCGTTCGCTTCGAGAAAACACTCGAAACGGATCATGTAGGACTCCCAATGGTCGCTCATTGGGTCGAATGGAGCAGGAGGAGTATGCATCGCCATCTTCTCTACGTTGAATTTCCTGCGCTGTGATGGCTTGAGATGGCTGCCGGAATTTCTGCCGAATTCCTGGGCTGGATCGAATCCTGGGATTCTGGAGGTAGCTTCGTCCTATCTGTCTCTCGATCCCACATTCGTCGCCAATGTTAGATTCGGGCAACGAGGGAACAGACTCCGGACACGTAGTGACTTAACAGCTCTTTATTATTAGTAGTAGTGATCCAGCTTAGTGTGTGGTCTGAGGATTCCCCTTTTATAGGGATCGGGTACGCCTCTCGACCAATCAGAGTCATCCCTAGTTCCCACCCTAGTGGCGGACCTGAGTGGAGACTTACAGCGATATATGCTAATATCTAACAATAGCCCAGTAAGGGTATGGCTAGCTGATGAGAGCTAAATAGCTTGAAATGGATCCATACTAGTCTCCCTTTATTTATTTATCAGCACAAATACAACACACACACACACACACACACAATATATATATATATATATATGCAGCCAACTCCAAGCAATTAATCCTGTACTATGGATATTAGAATAATGTTACAGATTGGTTTAATGCCACTAAAACATAGTGTTTGGTATAATAATTAAGGGACTGGATTAGAAGATGAGAAATTATGAGTTCTTGCCCCACCTTAGGCAGAATGCCAGATGGATGACCATCTTTAGGAAAAAGTAGGCAATGGCAAACCACTTCTGAAATGTTACTAAGTAAACGAAATGCTACAAATGAAAATAAAAAAAAAAATAGTGGGAAAAGGCTAGAAAATAGGATGAAGGGTAAAAATAAAATAAAATAAAATTATATTATATTGAAATCTTGCCAAGAAAACTTAAAAGCCTCATCTAGATAATTGCCAGGAGTCAAAACTGACTTGAAGGAACAACAGCAACAACAACAACAACATATGATACACTGTATGATTAAAAATGCCAATTAGATTATGGCAGTAATATTGTTACCCACCTTCACTAACATACATAAATTATACTTTATTTTCAGCTATTCTTCAGCTCAACCAAAATCAACTGCACAGTGGTTATAGTAAATATTATCTACACAACAATACTCTGTAGAGATGGACAGTACACATTTTTACCATTTCCATTTAGATCTCAGTGTATTTTAGTGTATTTTAGCTATGACAAAGAAGAGCGAGAAAACAAATTTCTTTTTGGCTGCATTAATTTCTGCAGCTGTATTCAGTCAAGGCCCACAGAATGAGTGTTTAAAACTGACAATCCAATTTCTTAACTGTTTCTGTAAGACACTTTAGCAAAGGTACCTGACAGATATAGAGAGAATATTTTTCAAAGGGGAAAGAAATAGATTTTCTGCTCAGAGCCAATAGGAGGGTTTAAAGTGATAGATTATCTGATTCATGGTTTCCTTGCCATTATTTCAAGGGGAGTTTTATATATTACCTTAACACCTCTCCAAAGGTGTTTATTTTTTAAATTATCTTGCCATTTGTTACTGATGCCAGTGGAGACACAATTTCACTCAGTGGTTTTTGTGTCGAATGTGATGTTCACCTGGGGATTTTTTAAATTCTATCTACTTTGAGTTTCTGTTTTGAATGTTTCATTCACGTTTTTCAGCCTCCTCTCATGAAAATCTAATGCAAAATATGATTTTGATATATATTTATTAGACACTTGTGAGACACAATGCTAGCTTAGTAGAAAAGTGCTAAGTAACACTAGAATTCTAGTCTTGCTGAATTTTCAAATAAATAAATAATTATAGAAACTTGTTCGTCTTATTTTTATTTTGTTGAAATGCAAAAGTTTTTATTTTTTCTTTGCAGAATATCAATTGCTGGCCAAATTTGAGATCTATTAATATGATTTTGGATGTTTGCTATCTGATCTAATTGGAAGGCATTCACAGATTTACACAATACACATTTACTCCTTTCCTTATTCCTTCCACATCCACAATCAATTGCTACACTGAATTCTTTTCATCAGTATCTTCACAAACAGAAATGAACAAATCAGCCAGATTCATCCAGTCTCTTTGCATAGATTCAATTGTACATTTTTATATCGCAGTAATATTGTACAATCCTATTCTTACACATTCAATGGATTAAATATATATTTCTGTAGATAATTTTTCTTAAACCTTGTGTACTAGTTTTGAGTTGAGAATTGCATCACAAAATATAGCATGTGGACCATCTATTTAAAAATCCTGATGTACACATCTGTGGTCCATTTTTATTAATATTATGCATTCACTCATATGCAATCCAGCCAGTATTAAAAATGAGTGATATACGTATGTTCAAAGATAGAAATAATTCATTAAATGATTATGGTCTGCAAGGATGACATGCTTACTATCTTGAAAATATTTAATCATTCAAATAATGTGAGAAAGAGAGAGAGAAAAACTGTTTGTTTACAGGTATCTGTCTTGGTATGACCTAGTTTAGGGTGCCTTTGAGGGGAGAGGTAACATAAATTAAGTGTCACAATTGTATATTAAAAAAGGGTGGGGTTTAACAATGCAGTTTTTTTTTAAGCACATACCATTGGTGGGTTCTGGATCCCGTTGCAACCGGTACACTGTAACGGGGCCCGGCGTCCACCACTTGAATGTGCGCAGCATGGGTGCAGCACGCGCTTGCATACTTACCTCTCGCGACACTCGGCGGAGTGTCACGTAGGCACCATACGCTCCATGCACGAAAGCCCAGATTGGCTCAAATAGTGGTAAGGAGAGCGGGCGGGCAAGTGGGCCCTCTGGAGCACTGTACCGGAACATTACCTGGTGCTCCCAGCAGGCACTGGTACTCCTGTACCAGGGCATACTGGTCGTATCCCACCACTGGCGTGCGCGCACACACACACACACATTAACACTCTAGTCCACAGGTATCATACTTGTGGTATCACATTGCCATCACATGATGTATCATGTTTTTCCCTTCACAGAGCTGGAGTGGGCATGGCCTGCATGTGATTCTTCTGGCCCCTGGGCCACCAGTTTGACACCCCAGCTCTAAAAATATTCAGATAAAGGATCCAAATTAAGGGGGAAAGCACCATAATAGTGGTCTTGAGTAATTTTTAACATACAGTAGCTCTCAGTTTTCAATAGAGCTTGGACTTGGAAACTGGAATTGGAAAAACAGAAAATAGTGATCCAATGCTATTATATGGTCTTATCAGTGTGGTTTAAGGAATTAATAATCTCTCAGGCACTTTTTATAGCATCATAGCCAGTTTGATTTAAGTGCCTGCTCTTTACTGAGATAGTGGAGTTTACATGTTGTATATTTTCCTTGTGCTAGTTATTAATGGCATTTAATCATTTTCATTGTGATTCATATGTTCGTACTATTTCTCAGTTTCAACGGTTTTAATAACTTTCGATATTTTTGGTAACTTTGCAACCTACTCAGAGAACTTTGATTCCATTTCAATTAGAAATGGAATAAATAATGAATATAATAATAAATAATATATCAGAAGAGATTAAATGATATCATAAATAAATAAATAGCATTGCAAGGATGTAGTGCTAAACATCATACATATTTGGAAATAATGTTCCACTCTTAATGTTTTTGTTTTGCTAATGATGTATAAACATTATATTCTACAATTTTAAATTTCCACAACCAATTTTGTATACTTGTCAATGTAGGGTATTTATCCCCCTTGTTACTTTGGGTTTATACATAAGTGCTGAAACTGTACGCAACATAATATAGCTAGTCCTCAACTTACAACAGTTCATTTAGTGACCATTCAAAGTTACCATGGCATTGAATAAAGTGTCTTATGACCATTTTTCACACTTACGACCATTACTGCATCATGCATGGTCATGGGATCAAAATTTGAACACTTGGCAACTGGTTCATATTTATGACGGTTGCAGTGTCCCAAAAACACCTTTGGTGACCTTCTGAGAAGCAAAGTCAATGGGGAATCTGGATTCACTTAACGACCATGTTACTAACTTGACAACTGCAGTGATTTACTTAACTATGGCCAGCACAGTAATAAAATGGGGCAAAATTCCACTTAACAAACATAGCAACTTAGCAACAGAAATTTTGGGCTCAGCTGTGGTTCTAAGTTGAGGACTTCCTGTAAACAGTTGTGATAATATAATAAGAGGAATTTTAAAAATATCATTAATAGAACTGATAACTTTGGTAAACGGTGTTGTGGCATTTAAATATGCAGAGCAAGAAGTAGTCTGTGATGAAAAATCCATTGATTCCGTGAGTGACAAAACACAGACCAGTATGATTACCTGATAAAATAGACAGTGATCTTGTTCTTAATATGGGATTCCAACTAAACATGAAGAGAGACACATTTGGGTCTTAATGATAATTGAGTAAAACACTTTCATGTACGTTGATAATATACCTGCATGATACAGACCATTAAGCAGTCAATGGTATTACTTTCTGAACAACAAAAACAAATGGAAATGATACCTATGCTCAAAGCACTGTCTTTTTAAGTGGTGTTAAATGCTGCTTGCAATAATTAATTTGCAGTAATTATTCCAAGATTTCAGTATCTGCCTGTCAGGATGCCTTGCCTGCCCCCTTTCCCCTCCATGCTGATAATCATTTAAGCCAGATCTACTGAGCATGAACAGTTCCTAAGAACCATAGTGTCAACTCTGAATAGAACAGATGTCTGAAGCCGTCTTGGGCTGCTTCATAGTTGCCATGCACTATGAAGGGAGAATGGGGAGAAATAGCTAGACCCGCTCGTAGACAAAATAAAGAGCCCTCCTGTGGGAACTAAGGTCATCTCAACAGGTAGCAGTAGGAAGGAGGCAGAAGTAATTGAGGGAGTCTGCCAACTGCTTTGATTGGACAATGTGACCTGTGACACCTGGGGAGGGAAACTTTTTCTATTTTAATTACATGGTAACAGTGAGAAAATTTTAGAGTTGGTTTTCACTGTCTGTGCCAATATGATGTGTCCAATAAACATGTTTTCTGAGGAACATTCCTGCCTTGGAGTTCTGATTTCTTTGGATGCTTTACTCCGAATGCTTCACATGGAGGCAGCTCTTTCATGAGCAAATGGCAGCATTTAGTATTGGAACCCACTAGAATCGTGCCTATGGCTCCTATTTCCAAATCATATCAACCCAAGGAAATAAAAAAGAGGGGTTATGTTGTCATCATCATCATCATCCTGCAACAATACCTCTAACATCCTTAAACAGCAACATCTGCCTATCCCTTGGGAAGGACTTGTTGGGTGGATAGAGATGCCAAATCCAGTCTAAACATCTGGTTGACTTACTGCCACTTTTAAATATCAAAATCTGAAAACTGAAGTTGGAAGATTATAGCATAAGCCAGCTGTTGTGGTCCCACTGATTATTGGTATACTGGTTAACATACCCAAAAAATCATGGACAGCATTGTCTATTATAAAAGACCATACTGCTCAGATCTACACATATACTATGCTGATATGTTCTGACATTCTAGGCTCTTGGGAAGAGCTTGATGAATATGAAGGCCAATGTCAACTAACTAATTGGCAATTGTAATTTTTACATTGCTATGTATAATAAACAAAATAGCAACAATACATTACAATATCACGATACATTAGAATATCTTCAAGAAACACCACTGGCCTGCATGCAAGAGCTGATGAGACCACAGAATAGACAAAGTAACAGAAAATGAAGAAATTAAAGTGTTCTGGGACTCAAACAGATGGGTGTCTGCCACATAACCTCACCGACTTAACAATTATTGATAAGAAATACAAAAAGGCTCGATGTGGCAGCACCTGAAGATAACAGAACTTAAGAGAAAGGACTAGAAAAAATGACAAAACACAAAGACCTGCAAATAGAAGTAGAACATATGGCAAGAGAAAACAAAGATAGTACCAATAGTAATGGACACTTTGGGTGCAATTCCAAAACATCTGGAGCACCACTTGAACACCATTGGCAAAATCCCCTTCACTCAATTGCAAAAGGAAACTTTCTTGGTACAACACCCTGCAACAATACCTTTAATATCATTTAACAACAAAGAATTGCTATCCAGATATTTGAGGACTTGATAGGTACATTAAAATTCCAAATCCAGTCTGTGCGACCAACCATAATAATGCTTTGGTTTCAAAAAGAGAGAAGGAGAAAGAGTCTAAATTCATCTTGTTACCACTAACATATCTGGTAACTAAAGAGAATGGAATTATTTTGATATTTTCTGCTCACCTGCAAATGCCTTTAATAAACAATGGGGGGATTTGCCAAGTAGATACCAAGATATAATGACTGGTGGATGGATAGATTTGGTTTGGTGGGTCTTAGTCTGTTTTTTATCCAGCAAAGGTCAATGTTACCTTTAATGAACAGATTCTGGCAACGGAAATCATCACTCTGAGAACAATGAAAAGCTAGGAGAGCTTGATCACATGCCAAACAATAAAAAAGCAGCAAATGAGAATGGGGGAACAAAGTGTACTTCTGAAGCTTTTAAAAAGTAATGCTAACAATTCTCTAGAGGTATTTTTTTTAGTATGTTGGTTTATGACATACTTGAACAACCATTCATCAGTCACTAAGGACAGTCACTAAAGTATTAAAATTATTATAGTTTCTGACCCTTCAGCTGGTCTACTTTTGAGCTGTCTACTCATCTGCTTTTGACTGCTAATCTTGAAATAGTTTACCAAGCTCTGAATCAGAGCACACTGGCTAGGGAATGCTGGGAGTTGAAGTTTACTCTTTGTAACAATGTCAAGGTTGAGAAGCTCTGATCTCGATATTGGCAATTCTCTGGTTCCACTGATGGTTTTAGACCAGGGCTGTCCAACTTGTGGGCCAGATATGTCACACGCTGGTGACACCCACACCTGGTTTAGCAAAGGGGAAAAAAGTCACGATGTGTCATATGACGCCACCATGACGATTCGAGTTTGATACCCCTGTTTTATGTATATATGTATGTATGGATTTATGTATTTATTTATTTATTTATTTTATTTGTCAAACATGTTCAAGATAACAAGTATAGGTAACAATATAAACATGAACAAAAGGAAGGAAATACAGATAAATGGGGACAGTAAGACAGGGATGATGGGCAAGCTGGTGCGCTTATGCACGCCCCCTAGACTATAGCTTCAACTGTTGCACATTCCAGAAATCTTATGATTTACCATTTTTCATTTGGTTCTCTGCTTTCTATTCACCATGATGTTTGGATCTTTGCTATCAACTTTGGCTAACCTAAAATAAATGCTTGGTGTATCTCCTGAATTAGACTCCCCTTGTAATCTAATTCTCAATATCCCTCTGTCAGAAGACTTGCATATAACCTAATGATTATGTTACCATGGTTGCAAGATTGATATGTTCAATATTTAAGATATTGTGGGTATTTCATAGATTTTTTAAAAGAAAAACATTAAAAATAATGAAATATAAACAGACATGACCAAACATACCTGCAAAACACCCATGAGAGCTACAATAAGAGATAACAGCAGCGTAAAGCATTTTAAAAGCCCTAAAAATTCTAAAAATTTTAAAAATTGGAGAAACAAAATGGTCTTCATTTGACTGTGGAAAAGCCATAATGCAAGCACTGGGGTGAACGTTTTACACTGAGGTACTATCACTGAAAAGTCTTTTTCGTTAGGAGCTGAGTACCCCATCTCCCTTAATAGGAGTACTTTTGTTTCATTGTCATTGTTTCATCTATGCAATATCCTTCTTGCACTCTCCCTTCCAACCCACGTGTTTCCACCTGTCTCGGAGGTCCTCATTCCTTTCTCCCTGCTCTCTTTTTCATTGCTATCTTGTAATCGTTTCTTGTAGGCATCTCATATTAAACTGTGGGGCTCCCTAGAACAGAATTTGTTTCCCACAGCTTTCCAATTAACTTTTATGGAAGAACGTCTTGCATCCAAGTGTGTCTCTCCCAAATCCACTTTTTAAAAATTGTGGGTTACTTTCTTGAGCAATGCAGAAGGGCCATGGGTGCCCTGTTGACGTTGGGGAAATTTCATACCTTTCCCTACAGTTCCATTCCATTCCATATTGTTGAGGGATTATTATAATATAGCTGGAAGACAAACCCAAATAGGAACATACAATAACTGCGCCGTAGAGGCTGCTCTCAACACAGCAGGCTTGTAATGTGCGCAATTTCTAAGTTCAATATTTATCTTTGAAACTTTTTCTTGTAATTCCTTGAATTCCATGCAATATTTTCCCCTAGGTCTGTCCTGAAAAAAAAAATTCTTCTGCTTCTCCTGGCCCCCATTGGACATTTTCGCTTAACCTGATGAAAACGATTGTTGCTTTTTCACCTCCAAAGAAAAACTTTGCGAAATTCTCATGAGTAGGACACAATGTCAGAGGGGTGTGTGGAGTCAGAGGTGCACGTGAACTGTCTCATTTAAATCCCTCCTGAGGAACACATCTTCTTTTAAACTGAAGATCATGGCCAGCCAAGAAGGCTGCAAAGTGATGGAGAGATATTATCAGGCCTGCAATCTTCAGTGTACTCCACTTTGCTGGCATCCTGTCATAAAATGCAAGGGAAAAGAAAGGGAGTTAGGAAAGTAAGGAATGGGGATGGGAATGGGCAAGAAAAGGAAGGTGGATGGCAGGGAGACAGGAAGCAGAGGTGTCAATCTGCAATAAACCAACCAATCAAGAATGGAGACTGATAACAGAACGTGAAACTATAGCCGAGAAGCGGCAAAGCTTAAAGTTGTTCCCAAAACATCAAAAACGAGAGCAATTGGACACTAATGGACTGGTCAATGGGGGAAGAACCAGGGAAATGGGGGGAAATGCAAAGTTTACAGGGGAATGCTCAGATCCAGCTTTGCCTACACTGTAACCACTTAACTTTAGCAAAAGAACCTTTCACTTCAAAGCTTGGAGTTGAGGGTCTCCTTTCCTAAATTTATTTATTTATTTATTTGAACTTGTTAGTCGCCCCCTCTCCCCATAGGGACTCGGGGCGACGTACAAAAGCAACAATCAAAACAATATCATATAGTATCATATAGAGGAGGTAAAAATAAATACATAAATTACAGTGCTTAGAAAAAGTTAAAACCCCAATAACATTAAAAATTTAAAAACTGAAAATAACAGTTAAAAAATGACCAAGGGGTGGAGAAGCTGTAGAGTTATGCCAGGCCGGCTAGTCGAAACAGGTAGGTCTTCAGTTTCATACGGAAGGAGCGGAGGCCGGTTGTTGTCCTAATGTCTGGGGGGAGGTCATTCCAAAGGGTAGGGCCCACCACAGAGAAGGCCCTACTCCTGGGCACCGCCCTCTGACACTCTCTGGAGGACGGCACCCGGAGGAGTCCCTCTCTGTGTGAGCGAATGGGTCGCAGGGATGTATGGGGCAGGACACGATCCCACAGATAACTAGGCCCTGTGCCATGGAGCGCTTTGAAGATGGTGACTAACACCTTGAAGCGTACCCGGTAGGCCACAGGAAGCCAGTGCAGCTCGCGCAGGAGAGGTGTTATATGGGAGACCCTCGATCTCCCCATAATTACCCACGCGGCTGCATTCTGGACCAACTGCAGTCTCCGGGTGCACCTCAAGGGGAGCCCCATATAGAGAGCATTACAGTAATCCAGGCGAGACGTCACCAGCGCGTGAGTGACTGTGCGCAAGGCCTCCCGGTCCAAAAGGGGTCGCAATTGGTGCACCAGGCGAACCTGGTGGAACGCCCCCCTCGCCACGGCTGCCACATGATCTTCCATAGCCAGCTGGGCATTAAGGAGGACGCCCAAATTGCGCGCCCGTTCCACCAGGGCTAATTGCTCATCCCCGATGGCCAGCGATGGAATGTGCTGGTTGAACCGGGAAGCCGGAAGCCACAGCCACTCTGTCTTGGAGGGGTTGAGCTTGAGCCTGTTGTCACCCATCCAGACCCGTACGGCTTCCAGACACCAGGACATCACTTTGACGGCCTCGTTGGGGTGGTTTGGGGTGGAAAT
Source organism: Natrix helvetica (assembly GCF_964273705.1). NCBI lineage: Eukaryota > Metazoa > Chordata > Lepidosauria > Squamata > Natricidae > Natrix > Natrix helvetica. The sequence continues at coordinate 80,604,492 of NC_138549.1, read as the reverse complement.
ATACAGCTGAGTGTCATCAGCGTACAGATGGTATCCCACCCCGAAACCACGGATGATCTCGCCCAGCGGCTTCATATATGTGTTGAACAGGAGAGGCGAGAGGATCGACCCCTGTGGGACCCCACAAGTAAGGGGCCTCGGGGTCGACCTCTGCTCCCCTGCCAACACACATTGCATCCGGCCAGAGAGGTAGGAGCGGAACCACCGTAACACGGTGCCTCCGACCCCCAACCCCTCCAGACGGCGCAATAGGATACCATGGTCGATGGTATCGAAAGCCGCCGAGAGGTCTAATAGGACAAGGATGGAGGAACAACCCCCATCCTTTGCCCTCCAGAGATCATCCACCAACGCGACCAAGGCCGTCTCCGTGCTGTGACCGGGTCGGAAGCCGGACTGGCGCGGGTCTAGATAATCAGCTTCCTCCAGGTGACGCGGGAACTGCTGAGCCACCACACTCTCAACAACCTTCGCTAAAAAAGGAAGGTTGGAGACAGGACGATAATTTGCTAGCTCCTTTGGGTCCAGAGAAGGCTTCTTGAGCAGGGGTCTCACCACCGCCTCTTTCAAGGCGGCTGGTAAAAGGCCCTCACTCAGCGAAGCGTTCACCAGTCCCAGTAGCCAGCCTCGTGAGCCCTCCCAGGAAGCCAGTACCAACCAGGAGGGACACGGGTCCAATAAACATGTGGTGGCTCGCAGTTGCCCGCGCAACCTGTCCAAATCTTCGGTGACAACAGGGTCAAACTCCTCCCAGCGTGGTCTCTCAAGACTAGCCTCGGACGCCCCCCCTGGAGCACTGGAGTGGGTCCATCCCCTCCAGATCTGATCAATTTTATCCTGCAGGTATTCCCCAAATTCCTCTGCCCTGCCCTGCAATGGGGGATCCCGCTGCCCCTGTGACAGAAGGGAGCGGCTCACCCGAAACAGGGCGGCAGGGCGGTTCTCTGCGGACGCTATAAGGGTGGCACAATACCGATGTTTGGCCACTCTTATTGCCACAAGGTAGGTCCTTAAGTAGGCTCTTACCTGTGTTCGGTCGGATTCGGAGCGGGAGGATCTCCACTTGCTCTCTAGGCGTCTCCTGTGGCGTTTCATCACCCTTAGCTCCCCGTTAAACCAGGGGGCCCGGGTCGATCGTTGCCATCGGAGAGGCCGCAAAGGCGCAACCCGGTCCAAGGCACCGGTGGCCGCATTGTTCCACGCGGCTACCTGGTCCTCTGCCCGGGAGCGGGACAGGTCTGCAGGAGGTGGCCCAAGCTCCGCCTGGAACCTATCTGGTTCCATCAGACGCCTGGGGCAGAACCATCTGGGACAATCTGGTTCCGCCTCCCCGCGGCGGGGAGTAGCGCCAGGGAAGTCCAGCTGGAGAAGTGAGTGATCTGACCATGACAGGGGCGTGATGACTAAATTCCCTCTTCCCAGATCACTCGTCCACTGGTCGGAGACAAACATGTCTAAGTTGGGACAAGCCCGACAGATATCTAATAGAAAATGACAACTGCATCTCCAACCCTAGAATGGTAAAACTTAAAAAAAAAGTAATCCTCCTGAGGAAATAATAACATGGTGCCCCACCCCCAAAAGAAGAAGAAGTAAGAGCATATAGTGAAAACTTCCCCTCTTTTGCAGAGGATCACAACTTTCACAACCTTGGAGGATGGATTTCAGAACAATATTATCTTTTCCTATAGGCCAGAGCTGACTGCTCAGAATGAATCTTTGTTCCAAGCTACAGCAATGGATAGGACCTGTCTGGTCATCATTGGCTCCTTGCTGATCTCTCTCTATTCAGCATGAACTTGCTTCATTTCAGTTTGCATTTTCATCATTCAGCCCATCCAGCTGATTTTCTCCTCCTGCCAATGCCTTATTCATTCCTTTTTTGGGTTTTTTTTGTTCTTGTTGTTGCTGTTACTGTCAAGAGTTGTTGCTGGGCCTCTCGGGCAAAGCCTGCATTAATATGTAGAGCATATCACTTTGTAATCAGTAAGTTCTGAAAGGCTGTTACTAATGTTCACCAAGGACTACTACCAATCATGAATAAAGAGAAAGCTTTAATCCATTTCAAGTTAGTTCTCCATTTTATTTATTAAAACCTCCTTTATTTATTTATTTGTTTGTTTGTTTGTTTGTTTGTTTGCTTTCTGCACAATGCCTTGTACACCTGTGGCCAAACCATACCCAAAGTCGTGTGTGTGTGTGTCTGTGTAATTTAGATAAAAGTGATACTCCTGAATGTGACTGTTATTGTCTTCTACAGTAGGTATGTTTATATATCCATAAGCCACCTCCCTCAAAAGGGTACTTGCTTGCTTATTTACATGTTCTCCTTAGACACATTTCATTTTAAAAGCCCTTCTGGTGCAGTATCTTCTTTTATCATCTCTCCAAGGACATGTAAAAGCAGTTTGATATGGTGACTTCTTTACTGTCTCTGACATAAATGCAGGAATCTTTAATAATATTTAAAAACATCTCTTTCTATTTAAGCAAAGACCTTTAATGCTCTTCCAAGTCCTTCATCAAACATTAATGAGACTGTCTGGCAGAGCCTTGCAACAGGAGCCAAAAATAATGCAAACTATTGGCTGTCATGCCTTTATTTTAGGCCTACAAATTTTCTCTATGGGGGAAGTTTCTGGGGGCTAGGAAAAACCAATGCCTCTGATGCAAATTTCAAAATATGTTTTTTGTAGCTCTTGACCTAACTCTCTGATTTTACTCACACATAACCAGCTTTGTATTTCTGAGGTGCATCCCTGAAGGATCTAGCCCTCTGGATTCTATTTGAAGCCAACCACTTCTGTTTTAAGAGAATGGGTAGAGTTTGAAGTCATGATACTTTAGAGATACTGGCATTGGCAATTCTAATTTTCTCGGCCACCTATCAATCAGCAACTGTTGTTCAATGATTTTGCAAATGAGGGATTGCTTATCTTTGCTCAATGTATCAGTTGTCACTATGATTGTGATAGAGAGATGATGAGCATTGGTCTTAAGAGCAAGCATGCAGGGGAAATACAGAAAAAGCCTATGATACAATATAGCTGTTGCATGAAAAAGAGAGTTGTCCTTTTGTCCTTTTTTGGTACAATCTAACTAAGGATGTTTATGTAAATTCAATGGTGACATTCCTACTTAGATCCTGAGCTTATTATCCAGGAGTTCATCCTGGATGAATGTGTTGGCCTGGAAAGTTATAGACACTTGGCTGAGGTAGAAGTAGGAAGAACCCTATCCACTATGATAATCTGTGATGCAACTGTCTATGTCTGGAGGATGAGGAGTTGCTGGACTCTATGGGAACTCCAACCAACCAACCAGAAGCTCCACCCATAGATGCCAACTGGGTGTTCACTATTGTGTTTAGGTGGCCAAATCAGTGAAGGAATATCATTAGTATATTATTTGCCTTAGTTCATAGTAGTGTCTCTCCTTGAGCTAACTGAAGTAAGGACCCCACAGTCACACATAGAGGAGAATACTATGCCCCATTTATACAAAGAATCCCTGTAGATTCCTTGTGAGGTATGAATCCCATTCAGAATTGTCCATTGCTGAAAACTAAGGTGATCATTGCTGACAATTGAAGTGATCATTTCTTGTATTGGGAGCTTTCAAGTCCCAGTTGATTAATCAAGAGTGGCTCTGGAAAATTATGGACCATATACAGTAATATAATGTGTTGAAACTCTGATTTGCTAGTATTGTTTATATATGTCTTATTAATTAGCATTTACTTTATTAACTGCATTTAAAACAATGTCACAACCACTAAAACACTTTTTAAAAATAAATAAAAACAAGATTACAGGAGACCGTTCATCTAAACACAGTATAAATATTTAAGGTTACTCTGTTGTGACATGCAGATCACTCTCTAGTTAGTTTTCGATTGGCAGTGGCTAATTCTGCAGGAACAAAAGACCAGTTAAAATGGTCCAGTGCAATCAGCCCTGATGGATCTGGATGGTTTACAGGCTGTTCTCGGGGAATTTCCCACCTTGTCTGTCTGCAATAATGCTGAAGTTCTAGACAATTTTGGGATCCAGAGATGGCCTGGGTAACTGGCACTATCATTCTGGGTAGTGATATGGGGTGGTGAAAGGAGAATGGAGAGCGTCGGTTGGCTGCCGGCATGGGTGTGGTCACGCCCTGAGTCCTTTTGGAGAAGGGCGGCATATAAATCCAAACAAACAAACAAACAAACAAACACTCTCAAGGGTCCTCTTTAATCTAGTAGGCTCTATTGATGACTTTATAAGATAACTAAGAGTGATGAATGAAATGATTCTTGTATGGAAAATGCTGGCAACCAGTTGCCTACCTGACACAATTCAAGAAATTTGATACTGACTTTTAAAGCTGTAGTTGCCTTAGAGGTTGACTATCTGTGGGATTCTCTTTCCCACTATGAACCTACCCAAAGTACTCCAACTGACAGAAGACGGAATTTGAAATGCCTCTATTACCTGATACTCCTCTATCCAAGTTACATGGGAAGAAGCCTTGACCTATATCGACTTCCAAGAAAAAGATATGCAGTACAAACTAAAATGTCAAAATCACGAAGCATGCATGATGACATCACAGTGCAAATACCTTCCCTTTTGTTTTTACACCTCAACATCAGACTCCTATGCTTCCAGATTATGGAATATGCTCTTTCTGAAGATATGTTTGATTCCCATTCTTTCAGTATGTAGAAAGTTGTTTAAAAAGCCTTTTCCCCTCTCCAGGCTTATAAACCAGGCGTGAGATTCTAATGGTTCAGGTGAACCGGTAGCTTCGATGATCAGCTGGGAGCGAACTGGTTCATCCCAACAATCAGATGGGCCCATCCGCCTGCCCTCGCTATTTTCCTACCCTTATCTTCTTAGCTGATTCATGCAGCAGAGCAGATTGCCATGAGAATCAGCTGTGTTACTCCTTCAAAAAAGCACGGAAGTGAAGATTTCTTCAAACTGTGTATGCAGCAAATTGTGTGATCACCAAACCGGTTTTTAAACTGGGAGGATCCCACCACTGCTTATAACTGACTATTTCATTGTAACTTGAGCATTTCAAGGGACAACAGAGTTAATGGGGGACTTCAGAAAGAGTGAAAAAGCAGATCTCGTAACACCAGTGATGGTGGGACATGTTTTTATCCCATTTACCAAATTCCAATACAAATACTTCTTCCGTTTAAGTACCTTGAGAGAAAATAGTTCAGAACTATGAATGTAAGTATAAAATTTCATATTAAAAATTATTGTAGATTGCTGTAGCAATAGAGCAAATGAGAAATGAATGAAAATTACTTAGGATTTAGAAAAGTAGTTCATTTATCTTAGCTGCAAGACACAATACTTTGGCGCAAACCATAACAAGATTAGACAGGTGCTTGGCCAACTTTTAATGTTGGCAATGATTTTTTCTAGATGAAATAGACTTTTTCTATAAATAAAAGTCTTGTTGAAACTCATTGTTTCCACTACATTGATTTTTTTTGGGAGCAGTATAGTACTATTTAATTTGCACAATCAGTGATCATACATCAAATTAAAGTACTTTCTTAGAGGAAAAGTTAACTTCTGCCTCCCTCAAACAATTTCAGATAAAAGTCATAAATACTTCAGTCAATCCAGAGCAATTCATTATTGATAATAAAGTGGAATTGGGTACTAATGTGCTTGAAAAGTTTGGAATTCTCTCAATTAGCATAACCACCTAGCACATCTAATAATGATATCAGATGGAAAGAACATATTTGACATTTTTGAACACTAAATTTTGTCAGGTCCAAAGAACACTCTGAGTGACTGGCTTACAATTGTGATTAATGAATACACAAGGAAAGTAAAAAATGAAGAGGAAAATTGTGCCCTAAACAATGAGTAAGTTACAAAACAGCAATCTATTTCACGATAAATAAGAAGGTTTACCGGAAGCAGAAAGTACATTTTACTCCATTCAATTATGTGTTAGATATAATAGAATAGAGGAGAATCAACTTGCACTAGAAATGTGGAGGAACCCTAGTAGAACAGGCCAAGGTTTACTTTAAGTCATCATTTTTTTTAATCTCCAAAAACCCAGTCAAGTATTTCTACTGTGCTTATAAGCAGAAGGTTGAGATATCCTATCTCCTGCCATTGTTCTTCCAGAACGTGCATTACAGAGCTATTTTGGTCTAGTAGTTAAGGAACCAGGCTAGAAAGCAGGACATCATTAGTTCTAGTTTCACCTTAAGCCATCAAAGTCATCTGGCTGACAGATTGAGCCACTCTCTCTCTCTCAACCCAACCCACTTCAAAGCATTGTTGTGGGAACAGTAGATGTGTTGGAAATGTTCACCACCAGTAAAAATAATACAGATAGTATGGAAATAAATAAAATTGAGGGCACACTAAGCTCAATTCAGAGTAGCAATTAGTTTTGAATCTTCAAGACTAGCAGCTCTCAATAGACTTGCCTTCATGAATTTATTTAATCCTCCTTTAAAGCCAACCAAGTTAGTGATCTTCACTCTATCTCGTAGTAGCAGGCTAATCATGCCTTGTGTAAAAAAGTATTTTCTTTTGTCTATTCTAAATCTTCTTCCAACCAGTTACATCAAAGTTTCTAATGTTTTGTGTGTGTGAGAGAGAGAAAAATCCATGGCAACTTCCTCTATGCAGTGCACAGTTTTAGATACCTCCATCATGTCACTTTTAATATAACACAACATTATATTACTGATTACTGTAGGTAGCATGATTTATCTCTCTCTCCGTAACTGCTGTATTTTTCTTTTCTATATGTTCAGCATTTTACTGTGTATTTATGCTGGCTAAAACTGTACAGTAAATAGTTGATAACAGCTTGTAATGTTCTAGTAACATATTTTATATCATAATTTTTTTGGGGGGGAGTACAGATGATAAATGCTTAGACGGCAGGAGACGCCACTCAGAGAAGCTAGGAAACAAACTGTTAGTCAAGAGAGGTCAAAAGGCAATGCCACTAATAATAAAAATAGTTAAAGCAGTGAGTGATTGCATGATAATATAGAACATAAACCTCATCAACATACATCTAAAGGGAAACAGTGGAAACTGTTCATACTTGACATTTATGGTTTATTTCTGTGAAGCATAAATCTATGGAACATAATGCCTTTGTTTCTTTAAAATCAAACTATCTAGGTTTTGCTTTTGATACACTGTTTCCCCCTCATATTCGTTTTCCTCCTCTGGCCCACCAAAGCCTTTTAAGTAAAACTAACTGAATAAATGGATGAAGACAGTTATAAAAGGTTCAATAGTAACGATCAAGAAAGATGTTGACTAACTTGCGTTCAGCTCCACAGCAACAATATAGCACAGTTGCCAGATTTCAATTGCACAACAGCCCCAGCAAGAGGCCTCACCTTGTCCTGAGACTTCTAGATGTATTCATGAGGGGCTGTTTACATTTCTCATGACAGGGTTGGATTAGACCAGTGATGGCTAACCCATAATGCAATGCATGTGTGACCCCCCACATTCCCCCCTCACCCATTTTTTGCTCCCAGGTTGGTTCAGGAGGCTTTCCAGGCCCAAAATGCAGTGGGGGGGCATGCATGTGTACCCCCACTTGCATACCCCCTTCCCCTGTGCATGCATGGCAGAGACCTGAAGACCAGCTAGCCAGCAGGAGGCACATGTGGAGGTGCACATTCACCATGGAGCTGGGATGGGGCGACAGCTGGCATGCCCACAGAGAGGGCTCTGCATGCCACCTGTAGCACAGTAGTCCAATTAAATTAGACTTAAGCGGGCCCTCACACCTGGAGTCTAAGTTACATTGTAGTTCAGTGAAACTATGATTTGTGTGTTGGGTGGGGGGAAATTCAGCTGAAATTCCATTTTCAAGGGAAGTCTCTTAGAATAATACTACATGAAAGCCATGGAGAATGATATTTAGCATTTTGTCTTCTTGCATACTGCATCAGCAGCAGTGGGGTTAATGTTAACCCAACATGTGACCACAAACAAACAAATATGGTTTCCCTGTATGTACTGTATCTAGGGCTACAAGATCTGAATTTAAAAATGTGGATATTTACTAGATGGCAGCAAAGTGATATAGAAAATTATATTTCTTTGTTCCAAGCTAAAGGACATCTAGCTTTTTTGAAGGTTAGATGTGTTAACCTAAAGGGTGGGGGAGGCATAGCCATTCTCTATAAATGGGAAGTTGGGGGATGGGAAGAAGAGGAGAATTAGAATGGGAAATATGGAGAGGGATGACATCAAGAAGTGTAAGAATGGATTTCCTACAGCAGGGGTGTCCAAACTTGGCAACTTTAAGACTTGTGGACTTCAACTCCCAGTCCTTCTGGGAGTTGAAGTCCACAAGTCTTAAAGTTGCCAAGTTTGGACACCCCTGTCCTACAGGATATCTAGAAAAGAATGTTCTCACCTCTAGCAATATCCCAGCCCTGAAAAATAAGATTTATGTTTCGGTGAAATTATAGGCCCTTTTATCTTTGAAAGCCATAGCAAAACAAAAACAAAAACAAATCTCATTCTGACTTGGTCTGGGCCCTTATTAGGGAAGGACAATTCTAACATATTTATTTTCACAAAAAAATTCATTTGACTGAAGTTCTGTTCAGCCCAATTGCCTGGAAAAAAATGACAGCATGAATAAAATGAAGTTCACATCTCAATTTCTTGCACGATCAAGCCCTTGCTTTGCACTGAAATGTTCACCATTTGGTGGACAGATCCACCTAATTTATTCCAACCTTGACCCAGTTTCTCAGTCACTGGAGATTTATGGTCACATTAAACCTGTTGGAGTAACAGATCCCCATTTGCTATCTGACATATGAACATATTTCATTTATAGCTATAGCAACAGAAAATTAAAGAAGAGCATTCTTTAACCATTACCTATAAATTACTTCCTAATAGGAGTAGAGCTCAGTAATTAAAAATCTAAAGGGGATAGTAATATTCTGTTTTCTTAATCCTTTGAATTAAAGAGATACTTTAAAAAAATAAAAAGACAAGGATACTTTTGAAATATTAATAGCCCCCTCATTCAGTGTGTACAGCAGGTGGCTCATAAAAGCCATTTGCATTAACATTCTTAAATAACACTTTTTAATATTAGCATTAAAATGGACTCAATTTATTTTGAAAGCTTTTAACATTGAAATGGATGGTGACTTTAGACTGAGTTGATGGTAGAATAAACTTGGGATAAGTTTTAAATGAGATGCCTTTTATCTATTTCCTTGACTGCCACATAAGCAAGCTCAGTATGGACATTTCAAGAACCCAATCTCACTGTTGTGAAGTAGGAACTGTGCTTGTGGGTCAAGTACAGAGTGCTTCCTTAGCTCTCAGAGTAGTGAAGAATATTTATCAAGGGGTTATAATAAGAATACTAGGCTAATTTTAGTTCTATGTTTTAGAATTAGCCACGATAGCGAGTAATTGGTACATTTTACACAAACAACAATGCTGGATGTAGCCTCAAAGTAGAGAAAGCCTTTCACCATGAGGTTCCACATGAGTTCAATAAAAAGTGCATACAGGCATATATGTAATTCTTCTTTCTACCTACAGTTACACAAATGCACACATCTTCGACGTGTACAATGCATGTTCTGCATAAATTTCTCTCTCTTTTTCTCACATGTTCCCATGCAATCTACCATAGCATTTATGGGAAATTTGTAAGTGCTTCCACCTCCACTGTTTAAAAAAATGTGTGTGTGTGTGTGTGTGTGTGGGCACATGCATGCGCTATTTTGACCTTTTTTTTAAAATTATTATTATTATTGGCTATACATCAATATCATTATATGAACAGTGAGGAATCTGGGTATCATTAATTTAAATACAAATAATAATAGTAATATTAATATCATTTGTTACATTAATCATACTTATTTAATTGGGGTGTTATTATACATATTTGTATTAGAGTGTGTTCCTTCATTATTTAGTTGTCCAGTGTTTTTGTGCGCCATTCTAATAACAATCACAATATTATTTAAACGTACATAGTGATACCATGTTTCAACATCTAATCTTTACATCCAACTTTTACTTTTAGTGTGTTATATAGAAATATATATATAATAATATTCCCCCTTGATATTGTTTCTATGTCTGTTCTAGCTCTCAATAAAACCAATCTTACATTAAACAGCATTCCTTTTCTCACCATCATCTCTTGCCCGCTTTAGTATTTCAATACTTATTCGTTTTTTTTTCCTTGCCTCAAACTCCTCCCTTGGGTCTTTGTCTTTGTCTACATCTTTCTTATTTAGTCCAAATATTTCTTCCATCTCTACTATGTCTTACTGCCATACCTCCAGAGGTTCTGTGCAAGCCCCTATCTTCTCTTCAAAAATATCTTTCTTTTTATCCAATCCAATTTATCCAATCCAATCCAATCCAATTTTTTGTTCTATTAATATATATCGTCCCTTATTTGATTCATAAGTCTTTATTGTCTTCTCCTTCTTCTCTTCTTATTTTATTTGTTCATTTATCTGTTCTGTCTTCTCCTCTGGTCTTTCTATTATCTCCTCTATTTCCTGTATTTTATGGTCTTTATTCATTGTCCCTTGTTGAACATTTTCTGATTTCCCCACATTAAGTCTTTTATCTCCCTGTGGTTATTTATCAACATATCATAAGTACTTTGGAGCATCAACACCATTTCTTTTTGAAATCCACTCATCTCTGCCTGATGCAACATCTTGTCTTATTTTTTTTTTGCAAACAAAGTTTTATTGGTTTTAAAAAATAAAAAGGAAAGGGGTGGTGGAATAGCTTACAAATTTTGGCAGTCACAATATGTAGGAGGTGTCCCCTCCCCCCGTGCTCATAATTTTCATTTATACATAAATTAGTTTAATACTAAATAATAATATTTTGTCAGCATATAAATTCAAATAATAATTTCAATCAATTTATATCAAGCAGATTTTCTTGTTCATTTTTGTGATCTGAGTTTTCTTGGTATTGCCCCTTCTCCCCCCGCCAGCAGAGCTCCGGCCCCTCCTGTGTCCTGTAAGTCTGGTATAGGATCATCGGATCTATCTAGGAGTACTTTATTTTTTTCCATAAAGGCCTGAGCCTCTAAGGTTGTATTGATTCTAACTCTTGTATCCTCCCAGAATATTAACATGCCTTCAGGCATCAGCCATCTGAACCAGACCCCTTTCTGGTATAACTTCTTCGCTAGTTGCGAATAATTTTTTCTTTTCTCTCTCACTTTTCTCTCTCTTAGGGATCTGTTTCAAGATGGTTATTTCTCTATCCTGATATTTGAAAGCTTGCCCCCTTTGTGCACTCAGAATCTCATCTCTTGTAGTCTTTCTAAGAAATTTAATATGTACCTCCCTTGGGACATTATGTGTTCTAGCATATGCTGAGTTTACTCTATAAACCAGGTCCAAGTTCCACCCCATCTGTTGTTTTTCTTTTTGGATATATTCAGCCAAAAGGTTTGTCATGATGTCCCTTAAATCTTCATCATCCGCCTCAACCACATTTTGAAACCAAAGGAAAAAGGACATTCTTTCAAATTCCATTTTTATCTGGTGGTTCTCAAGCTCTTGGTTCCCCTTCTGCACCCCTTTCACCTCCCCTCTCATCTCGGCCGTCCCCTCCTCCAAGAGATCCAATCTCTGTGAATTTTTAATTGCCCGGTCTTGATTCTCCTTAAGCTGCTCATTCATCTCCTTTAGTTGACTTTTTAAGTCCTCCTGTCCCTTTAAGATTTGTTGAAACATCTGCTGAAAGTCCGTCTCAGAAGGCTTGGGCTGCAACAAAGAAGTTAAGGTCTGTTGTCCACTGGGACTGGATGCTGAAGATGTTGGGGCGGAGACAGCAAACCCTGGCTTCCCCAGGGGTGGTCTTTGAGGTGACATTATGGTGAGCAGGAAAAGTACAAAGTCAATACAGAGAGCAAGACCGCCAAGAGAGATTAGGAGGCAAGGAGTTCAAGCAGAAGGAAACTTTTTCTGGTTTCAGCTTCTGGCAATAAAGTAATAAAATCCTTTGTTCCAAGCGGAGTCCAGTACAACAAGAGATTTATCTGAGTGTCACGGAGACAAAAACAAGATGCCTGAAGCTCCTATGGGTGGAGTCAAATTTCAATGTCTGTGAGGACGATGGAAGTATACCATCTTGCTCTGCCAGCTACGGAGTCAGAGGGCATAACGAAAAGTTTCCAAAGTTTTCAAATCATCCCCTCATTTACAAAGTTACAGTCTAAAATCTGCCTTTCTCATGAGCGTTATTTCATTGCATGGCTCTCTCCCTTCCTCCTCCTCTAGGGCAGAGAGCAAAACCGTTTAAAGCCGCCTGTCTGAGGGGGGGGGGAAATCCTTCTCCCTCCAGTCATGCTTCTCCGAACCAAGTTGAAAGTAACTCGAAAAACAGCTGGCAATTTTTTTTCCTTTTCGAGCAAGCAAGGGAACGGGGGGAAGTTTCCACCTCACCACACAGCAACTGTGTCCTTCAGATCTTGTGTTCTTCCAGCTGCCTCCTCACGAAGACGCCGCAGTGCCTCCCCATCATGCCTCCCGGTGCCTAGGGCAATGCGGGGCCCCCCCGGCCACCGCCGACTCAGGGGATCCCCCACTATACTGCCCCTTCGGCAGGAGCCCCTCCAGGACGTCCTGTACCCCCCAGATAATGGGGAGCCCACCAGAAGAGCGGAGGGCGAGCAGAGCCTGCCCGTCGCAATCAGCAGCCGGAACTGGAAGTCATCTTGTCTTATTTTGATAGGTCCAAATATTGCTCAATAGCCTATCAGTAGTCTCTCACCACTCCAAAGTCTCAATTGTCTATGACCTCGGAAAGCCAGATTAGAAACCATTTGCCCAATCCTAGCATTGCTCCTCAGGGGAATGCAATAGTTATAGTTCTTTGCGTCCCACAGTTAATCAATTAGTTCAATTAAGGTAATCCAGGAAGATTTCCAAATGTCTCCTTACATCCACTTTGTGAGTTCAGTCATAAATCTTAGCATTTAAAAATTGCTTTCTTTAGATGGCTTCCATAATCTCACAATTAAACCTCCAATAACCATGAAATAGACAGACATAGAACAGTAGATATACAGCAACCATCCAGATGTTATTTATTTTCACCCCGCCCCTTTTACCAGTACTTCCAAAGGTTGTAAGAGTTTAGTATATATTCCATTAAAAATCAGTAGAGGGTGCCTTCACCTTAAATTTCAACATTGCACAAAATCTATGCAAATATTTATTTCAGTTTCTGCAAATAGTCAATATTCAGACAACTAATTCAAGCATTTTAAAATGCCTTGTCAAAATATTGCCAATAAAGTTTGAAAAGCCAATATTTATATATTTTAAAGATTTTGTGCTCTCCCTTTAGTTCCTTTTCTTTCGGGTCTATAATTTTTCTCTCTATAATTATTCACTGCTTAGACAAGAATTTCAAAGAATCTTTTTCCAGGGTTTATTTTCTTTGGGGTTAGGTTCTAGGTAAAGAAAGAATCACCTAACCCAGTTCCGATCACTGTTCAGCTACACCACACCAGCACATTCTTTGTTTCTTCGGCTGCCCCAGCTTCAAAGCAGCCATAATGTCTGGCTCTCCTTTTCATCATTGGATGGGAGGGAATCCCTGGGTCCAGCTGGAAATCCGCCACTCTCCGTGATCTGCATGTTGCTCCTCCTTTCTTTGTCTCACCTACATTAGCCCCTTGGGGGGGCTCTCCAATGACAAGGATTTGGCATGAGTTTGTGGAGCCCCAATCCTAACATCCGATCTTGCCGTGACATCAAACTGGAAGTCCTATTTTGACCCTTTTCATTGGGAAGACATGAAACAGCTCACAATGAAAAAGAACAAAATTGCTCCATTTCTTCTAACTTTTTCTGCAAAAATAGGATGTTTACTAATGGTGGAGAAAACAGAAATAACTTAGTTTTGAAAATGAAGTACAATTGGTCTCAGTGTTGATAATAGTCAAGAAGAAGTATAATATTTTCTCCCCCCACCCTTTGGCTGATGATGGGAATATCATTCATTGCCTAGTGTTCATACAGGTAAACTATAGGTAGCTCTCATAAGGAATAAATAAATGAATTCAGGAGCATCTTCTTCACTCCTACTGAAGAATGCAAAACACAAGCTTCAAAGAACAGTGAATCAGGACTCTCAGGATCATTGAGGAGGGGGAGAAGGTATTGTGGATTTTGTGGTTTCATGTAGGGAGAGGGACATGGTGGCACATGAAAAGATGTTATCTTCTCTAGTTTCCTAGATAAAAAGAAACACAAATGAGTATTAAGGATTCCAAGAACTGGATCAGATATGAGTAAATTCTAGAGTAAGACCCACTTCAAAAGGCTGGTTATTACCTACAAAGCCTTGCATGGTGCTTTGCTAAATATGGCTCTACCAGTTATCTTAGCTTGTCTAGTTCAGTTATCCAATTATAATTAGCTTGTTGAGAGATTCATCTCCAAGGAAAGAACTGGCCTTTTTCATAGTAGACCTTTTAATTGGAACAAGTTGCCTCTGGAGGCTCCAATCCTTCTGACATTTCAGAAGGCACTTGGCCCAAGAGGACAATTATAATGTATTGTTAAGGTGGTTCCAATTCTTCTTGTACACTACCCAAGATCTGTATTAAATAAGCAAACAAGCATGTCCATTTGGTGCTTAAATAAAGCCAGCCCTGGCATCAGAAACCAGGGTGCAACCAAGCCAGCCCCTTTTTTTCACATTTCCATTTGATATGTTTATCTATAGAGTGGGATACAGGAGAGCTTTCTTGGCAAGCCTAGAGAGAAGTAAGGAAAGATATTCCCTTAAACACCTCCTCCTTAAATGTTCTTCTATCACACAATAGCACTTTCCTCAGCAATTGAAGGAGGGAGGGACCTTTTAAATCCCACCATTATTTGTTTGCACCAAGAACAGAGAACCTAGGCAGGTTTTGAGTTGCGCTATGCAGAGCCACAGAGGGAAGCCAAGTTGTTTTCCTCTGCACACATCTGTTTTTGTGCTACATCTTGAAAGTCATTACCAAAATGTAGCTGTCTTCATTCACTTTGATACCCTTCATGTGAAGTGCACTCCAGAGGATGCAATTAATGACTACAGTAGCTGTGCCAGAGTTAGCAAAGAAGGGTGTTTTTACAAGGAGCTGCGGTAGTCACCGGCAACAGCATGCTGCATAAGAGTTCAGGCACAGAACCCTCCAAGTACACAGCTACCGAGAAAGACTCTTACCCTTGACCGCTACATCAGATGCATTCTCCAAGTGAATGATGCACAATTGAAAGGGTGCTAAATAGCTAATGCTCAACACTAAAAAACAGGTATTCAGAAGTAGCGGAGCCTGCAATTTTCACTGACCTCAATTAGAGCTAGAAGTGCTTAGCAGCTGTAGAGAAATCAGAGTGACTTACCCTCTATTTTTATCTAAAGATTTAAGATAACACAGAGCAAGAGATGAAAACTAGTTTTGTTGTAAAAGAACTGGACAAAAAATATACCAACAACAACAATCGAGGCAGAAGCAAAGCAAGTAAAGGCTATGTGGAGTCTTTAATTGATGATGCCACAAAAATAATAATACAGGAAGTACTGTAGAAATTTTAGAATAGGTCAGTTATTGAGTTGGGGATGGAAGTGAAAAGGGTCAATCCGCTCTTCATTATTTTTCCCCACAATTCCCCCATTTATCTCCCTGCATCAACCAATAGAAGCATGCAAGAATGTGTTGCCTCTTAGGTTTTCATTGATTGAACTATACAGATTTCTACCTGGGAGTGATCAGGGGAGCATTTTCTGACTTCATCTGATCCTTTTCTGCTCCAATTAACAACGTCCTTTATTATTTCTTATATTACACTTCAGGAAAAACAAATCAGCCAGTTGTAAATCTGGTGTTCAGGAAGAAAGACAGTTGGAGACAATTCCTTCAGGATTCCTACTGGGACCTATTGTATGGAAGTTGAGGGATATCTGAATGCAGATGGTCGCATTTTCTCCTGGCAGGCTTGACCTAGCCCTTCCATCACATTTTAGGCATACAGTGGATAATTACAACTCTACTTTTTGTAGGCGAGACAAAATGCAACTGAGAACAGGTTAGCTATGTAAAGAGTGTCAAGAACACAGGAATAGATTGACTATTGATATGTAACAGGAGACCATATACACATCACTAATGAAGCCCCATTTCTCCCCAGGGTAGACTTTTAGAAGTTAATTAGACTCAACACTATCCGTGCTAGCTAGGAATGTATGTTGACTGTTAGATGCCTCCAGAAAGAAGAAAAGCTACTGGGTTTTATGGTGGAAAATATGCCCCTATATTTGTTTCCACTTTTTATGAAACATCTGATTTATTTCACTTAGTTAGGATGCTTCCACATGAAGGCTCTACACCATTGAGATGTCATTTATATTCAGAGATTACATTGATTACTTTCTGGCTTAGTGGTGGTACAACTACTTTTTTCTTTGAATGCCAGGGCTCTTTAGATGGTGATGATGTTGATTAGTGGGTGGGTGGTCTGTTTTCCCACCTCCAGAAATTCTGCATCTGCTTTTCATCCTCTGGTTTTTAGTTGCCCTAGGAGATCTTTCCAGGGAAGGGGGAGGTGGCTTGATGGCTTTGCAGCTTCCCTTCAATGCATCTGCTTGGATTTTTTTTTTTTTTGCACCTAACCCAAGAAATATACCTAATTTGAGATAAGAAATTGGCAAAGGTGCAAGTAATTTATTTATTTAATACCCCTCAAATAAATAGGGTAGAGGTGAGAAAATGTTTGAATTCTTCAGAATCTGAAGGAATTTGGAGCAGAGCATATATACTTAAATTATCTCCCTTAACAGGGAGAAACAGAAAATTGTTCCTGAAACAGAAAATTCTTATAAGCTACTTTTCCAGAATTGGACAGTTTGATATTTTATTATCAAGTGTATGAAGTCCCGAACCTACTTCCCTCCCCTGTTCTTTTCACTTCAGCTTGACTGCTTTCCTGTGCCATATCAAACTAACATTTCCTTATTTTAAATTAAGAATGGCTTCAGCAATGGAGTATTTATTCTAATTAGTTTTGTTCATTTTAAACTAAAAAATATACATTTAAGCCAGAAGCAAAGACAGTGTTAATTTTATCTTTGTACAGCACCTAGATTTTTTTGGATTCTTCACCTATGCACACAACATCCTTTAAAAAAATTAAAACAACTTCAAGTTTCTTCAGAATTTACACTGTGCCCCAGGGTAGCTAGCTGACCATTAAAACAAAAAAGCAAAACAAAAAACCTAGCCTTTTCCTTTTCCTTTAACATTAGCTTGATTGCTTGACTCTGTCATGTCAGACTAACATTTTTCTATTTTAAATTAAGAATGGCTGCAGTGATGGTGTTCTTAATGAGCAATCATAATTGCTCTCCCTGGATTTCTTTTATCAAGGAGCAGAGAATGAGATATGTGGAAGCAAATGCATAATAATTCCAGCAGCGATATAGAAAAGCAAATACCTGGTTAGTTAGGTGGAAGATACAACTATAAATAGAAATGTGGCCTCTACAGTATTATCAAGAATTTTTCCACCTGTTTGGGATATTAAAATAGCAATATTTGATTCCTTGAGCTTTTGAAATGTTTTGTTAGAAGAATTTACTTGATCTGATTTTTTGAGCCAGCTTATAATAAACATATAAAGGTAAAAGTAAAAATCCCCCTCGCACATATGTGCTAGTTGTTCCCGACTCTAGGGAACAGTGCTCATCTCCGTTTCAAAGCTGAAGAGCCAGCCGAAGATGTCTCCCTGATCATGTGGCTGGCATGACTAAATGCCAAAGGCGCATGGAATGTTGTTACCTTCCCACCAAAGGTGGTCCCTATTTTTCTACTTGCATTTTTATGTGCTTTTGAACTGCTAGATTGGGAGAAGCTGGGAGAAGTAATGGGAGCTCACTCTGTTACGCGGTGCTAGGGATTCGAACCGCCAAACTGCCAACCTACCTGATCGACAAGCTCAGTGTCTTAGCCACTGAGCCACTGCATCAATACAATACAATACAATACAATACAATACAATACAATACAATACACAATCAACACAAATGGGTAGCTACTAGAAGTAGAGTTTATTCATTCCACTATGTACAATGGTTGAAGGTAACCTACAATTTTAGGGGCCTACCAGTAGAGGTATATACAGTATAATATCAAGCAGGCTTTGATGTCTAGAGATGCAGATTGAGGAGCCTTGGGCTTTGATCTTGAGGTGAATGTTGGATGTGTGCGAAATCTGGAAAGAAAGATCCTCCCTAGGGTATTGATTATTATGAAGGGATCTGGCATCTTATCTTAAGGACATTCTTTGTTGGAGCCAATGATTAGATTTAAGTGTTAGGATTATATGTTCATATGGATGCTGAAAAGGGGGTAGGCCAACACAAAGCCTTTCTAAGTTCTTTATCTATTTAAATTCAATTTATAAAGAGCCGCCTTGACACAGTGGTTAGAATGTAGTATTGCAGCCTAGCTCTACCAACTGCCAGCAGTTCGATCCCGAATGGCTTAAGGATGACTCAGCCTTCCATTCTTCCAAGGTCAGTGAAATGAGGACCCAGATTGTTGGGGGAATATGCTGACCCTGTAAACCTCTTAGAGAGGGCTTGTAAAGCCCTATGAAACAGTATATACAGTTAAGTGCTATTGCTATCTTATATTCTATTTTTCTATTTAAATTATATTCTATTTTAAATACTGAGAGTTGGAAAAATCTGGGCCAACTACCCATTTAAAGTAGTAATAATGAGATTGCAGGAAGGAAGGGAGGGAGGGAGATAGGGAGGGAGGGAAAAAGGTAAGGTTTAGATTTCTGCAACCAGATACCCTGAACCTTTTGTGCAAAATGTTGTCTTATTTTTATATGGACTACAAATATTCTCTGCTGCTACATTGCAGAAAGTTTCCATCATGTAGGAATTTCTATATAGGTGGTCCTCAACTTATAACCAGTCACTTAACCTCAGTTCAAAGTCATGATGGGCTCAAAGAAAGTTACTTACGATCCACACTCAAAGTTATGGCTGCCACATCACACCCATGCTCATGTCATCACATTTCGGGCACTTGGCAAGCAGCTTTCATTGACAATGCATTGCAGCATCCCATAGTCATGTGATCATGTTTTGTGACATTTTTTGCTGTTTTCCAGTTAAAAAAAATCCATTGGATAGACTGGATTCAAACTTACAACCACATGAGTCACTTAATGATCATGTGATTTGCTTAACAGACACAGACATTCATTTAACAACTATCATAAAAATAGTTGTAAAATTGAGTTCGGTCACGCAGTAGCTCAATTGATGATCACAACAACTTATAACCAGAATTCCATGCCCAGCTGTGGTTGTAAGTCAAGGACTACCTGCACAGAACCCACTGCATAGATTATAATTGCTCAATTCATTGCCCCAATCATAGCAAGGCCTCAAGAGATTTAGTCTAGCATGTACACTGTGTTTTTGAGCATTAAAGGATGCTCAGTGAGTCAGAGCCATGTATTTACAAAAACACATGTATTTACACTATTGTAGCATCTGTGCATTGTGTTGTTACAGTGAAAGTATTGGACTATTGAGTCACAGGTTCAAATGCACACCAAAAGCCTTCACTTTGGCCTTGCTATACTTTATCAGCTAAACCCGTGATGGCAAACCTATGGCACGCGTGCCAGAGGTGGCACGCAGAGCCCTCTCTGTGGGCACGTGCACCATTGCCCCAGCTCATCCAGCTGCACATCGGGTTTCCGAGGCAGCATGCACACTGGCAAGCTGGTTGTTGGGTTTCCAGTGCTCTGCAGCATGCCCCTTCTAGTTTGGGCACTCTATGCCTAAAAGGTTTGTCATCACTAACCTAAACCTATCTCACAGGCTTATTGCAATAATATAATTAGAGGACAAAATGTTGCATACCTTGCCTTGAGCTCCAAAAGAAAGATAGGATAGACAGCTAATAAATGAAGAAAAGGTGCAAGATGTGTGCTGTTCAAAGGGAGAGTAATAAAAAGAACTCTATACTGCTCAAACATGTGAACTCAAGCTTGTGAACTCAACTGAGATTCTCAATCAAGTCATGGTTTTCCCAAAGATTTTCAAAACTGAAGAAGCAAACATTTCAAAGAAGAAATCAAGAAAGTCAACTTGCCTTTTGGAAAAAGCACCATTGGGTCAACAGCTAAATATCTTATGAAAGCTGTCCACAGCATGCCAGCTAAGGCAAGTAGCAAGCACAACCAGGTCAAAGTCCAAGTGACCTCCTTGTTCTTCTGCATCCAACTACCAGCACCAAGGACAATTGTTCCTTTCCAGGTAAAAGAGAAAGGGAAGATGTGGGGAAGGGGAAGGCAAAAGGGAGAGAGGAGAAATAATCTTTCATAGGCAATGAAGAATTGCACAAACATGAGGACATGAGAGGTTGGAAGCAATCTCATTAACAATCTGCCTCGTAAGGTTGTTGTTGTAGGGTGTTGGATATGTTTGCTGCTTTGAGTTATTAGCAAAAATGATACAAATAAATAAATAAAATAAAATATTATTTCAGCTTCTCTCCAACAAAGATCTTATGATGGGATCATTTTGGAAGTAGACTATTTTTCTTTTATTTTCTTGTTAAATTCCTTAAATGTTAAGCAATAGGTGGAAACAAATTAAGGAAAAAAAGCAAATTCGAAGTAAGGAGAAATTTCCTGATAGTTAAACAATTAATCAGTGGAACAACTTGCCTCCAGAAGTTGTGAATGGTCCAACACTGGACGTTTTTAAGATGTTGGATAACCATTTGTCTGTAGTAGTGTAGGGTTTCCTGCCTAAGCAGGGGGTTGACTAAAAGACTTCCAAGATCCAACTCTAGACGACAGTAACATATATACATCTCAGCAATTTATATGGAGAAATTGGGAGAAAAGTTGCATTTTGGCAGATGTACCGTAAAACTCTCCCTCCCCCCACCCAAACTCACTGACAGCATTTGGAAATAGCAATAATGAACTTGGTTCACTAGGAATGATTACAGAATCTATCTGAGTCTGTTTACTTTCGTTAGGAATTTGGAATTCATTTCCAAAAGATACACATGCTTATGTACATGCTCAAATGTCTTTATCAATAACTTCACTTGAAAGAATATAACAATGTTTATTAATTCCAAAGAGGCAGGGAATATTTTATTATATTCAATGGTCAAATCAAAAGTTTAGAACATAGCCCAGGTGTGTCTGGGGATTTTGCAGTAATCTTCCCCTGGAGTGGGGAGGGAATGGAGATTTTACAGTATCCTTCCCCTGCCACACCCACCAAGCCATGCCACGCCTACCAAGCCATGCCATGCCCACCAAGCCATGCCCACAAAACTGGTAGTAATTTTTTTTTGAATCCCATCACTGGTCTGGGTCACTATGAAGGTAGTCCAATCTGTTAAGACATCTGTCCCACAATCAAATTTGGAAACATGTACTTTTTACATTTAGATTTTAGATGTTTCCACTGTCATGAGTATTTTTTTAAAAAAATACAAAGATTGCTGCCAAAACCTAATTATGCTTTATTACAATATTCTTTTTAAGGATTTTAACTGTGCTTTATAAAGTATATTGAGACATTCAGATAGTGGGTGATACAGGAAAATACCAAGATAAAGTTTAAGGATTTTAGACCAATAACATATGTTTTTCAGCATATCATTTTAGAAGTAAACTGAGAAATTTGTCACATAGTGTTTAATTGGATCCACTATATTTTTGTCATACTGTTTCACGTATGATAATAGCATATATAAAAAAGAAAAACATAGACTGCATTTAGATTATTTACATTTAAAAACAAATAGCACTGTATTAAGAGATAGGCTGTTATATTTCTTCCATTTCTTGTTAAAGAACCAAAATATTTCAAGAAGCAAATGGGTGTTCCATGGAGTCACTGTCCCATTGATTAAAATTGATCTTCACCCATGAATCAAACAAGTTGATTAAAAGGGACGAGCCTTATAATTTTATATGTGCCACACCACTACCAGCTGAGTTCTTCAGATCCCTTTTAGATAAAGCTTTTCTGACAGTATTTGGGTTACACATGATGTACCATACAACTGCCAGAGACAATAAATTACCATCCCTTCATTACTCTCTCTTTCTCCAAGGGATTTCTAAGACATCTATCACCCTAGTTTTGAAACAAAAAGCACATTAATAGCAGCATCAAGAGATGAAACAAGAAGGAAGGTCTGTCACATCAAACAGGATACTATTTTAAAACAGACTTTTTAGCATTCCCTTGAGAAAGCAGAAGGAGAAATAAATTGCATGGATGCTTTTCCTGAAATAGCTTTGATGCCCTTCTAACCCCATGTTAAAGGAAGGTGATCTGACAGTGATAGGTTTTCTTTGAGCTCATAGAATGCAATGATTCTCCAAATCATAACATCCACTTTAGGGAAAGGGGCTAAGAATTATGCTGTGTTAACCAGCAATGGAGTTAACACTGAAGAGAAAATGACTCCAAAAAATGAAAGAATGCATAAATAGAAAATTGCACGGCCAGCCTAAAATTTCATATGTTCTCCACCTAAATTAAGACAGTAAACTTCAGCTGAATCACATCCTTAAGATTCCCCTTATTCAAGATCTTTGCTTACTAAATGCTGGATAACTGATTCATCCTTATGTTAGGATAGGTTGCGATTTGATCTGATGAGTGGTTGTTTCAAAAGCAGCATTCTGCATTTTATTAATAGGTTCTGGATCTCATGAGGTCAAAAGAGTAAATGTATTAGATTTATTACAACAAATAAGTCATTTCTGAATTGATTGTAAGGCGTACAATAGATGGACAATCTTTTTTTATATATAACAGTGTTGGAAGGGACCTTGGAGGTCTTCTAGTTCAACCGCTTGCTTAAGCAGGAAATTCTGCACCACTTCAGACAAATGGTTATCTAATCTCTTCTTAAAAACTTCCAGTGTTGGAGCATTTAATCAGTTGTTCTACTTATTAATTGTTCTAATTGTCAGGAAGTTTCTCCTTAGTTCTAAGTTGGTTGTCTTCTTGAATAGTTTCCACCCATTGTTTCTTGTTTTACCCTCAGGTGCTTTGGATAATAGTTTGACTCTCTTCTTTGTGGCAACTCCTGAGATATTGGGACACTACTATCATGTCACCCCTAGTCCTTCTTTTAATAGACTAGACATACCCAATTCTAGAAACTGTTCTTTATACATATGTTTTATCAGTAAGCTAATCATCTTTGTTGCTCTTCTCTACACTCTTTCTAGAGTTTCAACATTTTTTTACACCATAGCACCCAAAATTGGATGCAGTATTCGAAGTGTGGCCTTAATCAGGCATTATAAAGTGGTATTAACACTGCATGGGATTTTGATTCTATCTCTCTGTTTATGCAGCCCAGAATTGTGTTGGCTTTTTTGGCAGCTGCAGCACACTGCTGGCTCATGTTTAAATGGTAATCCACTAGTATTCCAAGATCCCTCTCACAGTTACCACTATTAAGTAAAGTATCACATATACCAGCGATGGCGAACCTTTTTTGGCTCGCGTGCCACAAGTGGGGGGAGCGCAGAGGGGTCATGTGTGGATGTGCTGCACCCATAATGCAACGTGCGACACCCCCCCCCCTAGTGTGGATGCGCGCACAACGTGCGACCCTCCCATTTTTACATGCTTTTTTCGCCCTCCCCAGACTCCAGAGGCTTTATAGGAGCCTGGGGAGGCGAAAAGAGCCTCTCCCCCCCCCCCCCGGAGGCCCTCCGGAGGCTTCAGGGACCATCCAGAGGCTTCCCTGATGCCTTCGGAGCGCTTAAAATGACCCTCCGAGCAACCCGGAAGTGACTTCCAGTTTGCTCGGAGGGTGGTTTTAAGCATTCCGAAGGCTTCAGAGAAGCCTCCGGACGGTCCCTGAAGCCTCCGGAGGGCCTCCGGGGGGGGGGGCAGGGAGGCTCTTTTCGCCCTCCCCAGGCTCCTATAAAGCCTCTGAAGCCTGGGGAGGGCGAAAAATGGCTTTTAAAAAGGTAAACTCAGCTGGCCAGCACGCACATGTGCGCTGGCCAGCTGACAGGGCAGCACCTCGCGTGCCCTGACAAATGGCTCCGCATGCCACTTGTGGCACACGTGCCATAGGTTCGCCATTACTGACATATACTGTACTTGTGCATTTCTTGCTTAACTGTAGAACTTTTTTCACCATTGAATTTAAATTTGTTAGATGGCACCCAATGTTCAAGTCTGACAAGATCCTTTTGTATCTTAAGACTATCTTCCAGAGTGTTGGTTATTCCTGCTATCTTAGTGTTGTCTGCAAATTTGATGAGTTCCCCATCTATCCCCACATCCAAATCATTGATGAATCTAAATGCAATACAGATGGTTTCCTTAGAATTGAAAAAAAAAAAACAATTACAAAAGTGAAAATTTGATTCAACTTGGGAAGAATCAAAAGCTGGCTGCAAAAGAACTAGGCTTGTAATTAAGAAATCAGAATTAGATGTGGATGAATAGGAACTTTGGAGATTAAGGGAAAGGTAAAATGTCTACTTTTAGATATCAGGGAGCCAATGGAATAGAGGTTTCAAGAGAGAGAGAGAGAATTTTTTTCCAAGAAATGAAACTTAAAAGTTCAAGAATATACAAGTGAACTATGGATCTCTGATCCAGATTAACCATTGCATCTCTATCAGAGGGCAGAAACAAAAGACAGTTGCCCTCTATGGATTATCCACTCAACTTCAAAGAAACATCTGCACACATTTTCCTTTGCAACTGCAAAAGCACTTTTCCTCCCTATGTTAGCTCTAGTGTTCCTGTCTCAGCTAGAGTGCTTCAACTTGCTATAGGTTACATCAGCAGTTCATTGGCTGTTTTGCAGATCAAGGCCCTGCAATTGGATTGGCACTGTCTTGCACTCTAAGATATTCAATGTACTTCCTTAATAGCAGTAAAAAAACAAAGTATTAGTTTATGTTATGCCAACCGTCCCTTTGGCATATGCAACAACAGAAGCTCCTGGGATATTATTTTACCAAGATTATAACTGTACTGATAATTCCACATAGGTACAGATGAAGAAAAGTCAGTTCTGAAGTTTTCACGCATGAAACAACATCGTTAAAATCCCTTTTTTTCTCCCCTTTTTTCTCTCCTTGGCCACCCACTGTTCACCAATCAACCACAGTAAATTTACCATCTTCACCAAGATTAACATAAGATTAGGATAAATACACCTATTCCAGATATACATGCATAGACTGGAAGCATTTTCTTCTGTGAACTGATTCTTTACTAGCAAAGTGGAAGAATGGATGAAGACTTTTTCCTGAGTTCAAATTTCATTTTCATTCAAAAACGATAATAAATAGAATGTCCTCGTTTGTTATTTGTGTTTTTCCTTTTTTAGTTGTTGTTTTTGTCCATTAAAGCAAACAGAAATTAAAAAGAGATACTGTAGGGAATACAACACCTTACCTCATTCATTCAATCATTCATTCATTCATTCTTCATACATCACTATGGAGCCAAACAGGACTGATTACCATAAAGCCATGTATGGTGGTATAATCTCATTTAGTGCATCATATCATAGAATTACTGCAGCATCATTTTGTAATATAGAATTGCAGAATTTCTCCCCCCCTCTTCTTTTCAAAGAAGTGAATGTTTTTAACAATTATGCTAAGATTCATTCATTCATTTTAACTCCATCTATCTTCAGAGCTAAGTAATTGATATTTGGCCATCTGTAAACACTTTATGTATGGCAGATGGTCAGCAGCGGTCTTGTTGTATTCGGGTCTTTTCCTGTAAAGATTGAGATTGTTTTGGCAACGTTTTGGTGAGGTCTCACTCGCCATCTTCTGAAAACACCAGCCGAAAACACCAGCCTGAAGATGGCGAGTGAGACCTCGCCAAAACGTTGCCAAGACAATCCCAATCTTACATAGGAAAAGACCCGAATACAACAAGACCAGCACACACACATACACACACACACACACACTGGTCTTGTTGTATTCGGGTCTATATATATGTTGCATTTGTGCTGATAAATAAATAAAGGGAGACTAGTATAGATCTATTTCAAGCTATTTAGCTCTCATCAGATAGCCATACCCTTACTGGGAATTGAACCTGGGCTGTATTACATATCAGGCAGTTGTATTAGCCACTAAGCCACAGGCTCTCCTCCTTTATCATCTAAGCCAGGGAAATAGGTATGTATTGTGTCACAACCCCTGGTATGCCCAAATATGGGAGGGAACATACTGCTTCCCTTTTCTGTCTATCGGATCACCCTAGGAGCCATCAAGGCAGAAAACCATTTTTTAATGTTGCCTTTTTATATATATATAGGAGAGGATGACTTATTATAGCTTTAATTATTCATGCACGTCTGCACACAAAAATTAAAAGTCACCAAACATTGACATCTCAAAGAATACCTTCTCCTCAAATACAACGATTACAGCCAGAAAAGTTATTTCAAAGTGAGCCTAAGGAGAACATGGCTATTAGTGTAGTTGAACTACTAAATATTACATGTTGAGGAAAATTCTGACAAGCCTTTGTCTAAAACATGGAATGAGTCATACACATCTATCTATCTATCTATCTATCTATCTATCTATCTATCTATCTATCTATCTATCTATCATCTATCTATCTATCTATCTATCTATCTATCTATCTATCTATCTATCTATCTATCTATCTATCATCCATCATCCATCTATCTATCTATCATCTATCTATCTATCTATCTATCTATCTATCTATCTATCTATCTATCTATCTATCTATCTATCATCTATCTATCATCTATCTTTCTCTATCTATCTATCTATCTATCTATCTATCTATCTATCTATCTATCTATCTATCTATCTATCTCCATCCATCCATCCATCCATCCATCCATCTATCACAGTGGTGAGTTACGACTGGTACGCCATGATATGAGTGTATCGGTGCCTGCTGGGAGCACCGGGTACCATTCTGGTATGGTGCTCTGGAGGGCCCACCCACCTACCTGTGCTCCTTACCTGTATTTTAGCTCTTTGGGGCTTCCATGCACGAAGCATACAATACCTGCTCAATGCTCCACAGAGCAGCTGGAGCATCACAGAGGTGTCGTGGAGCATTGCAGATGGTAAGTATGCATGTGAGCTGCGTGTGCGCGCGCGTGTGCTGCGCATGTTCATGTGGTGTGACGCCGGGCCCCATTGTACCATACCAGTTGCAACGGGATCTGGAACCCACCACTGAGATATATAGTGGTAGTGCAGTGGTTAGAGTGCAGTATGCAGGCTGCCTGCAATTTGGCAGTTCGAATCTCACCAGGCTCAAGGTTGACTCATCCTTCCATCCTTCTGGGGTTGGTAAAACGAGGAGCCAGATTGTGAGAAGCAATGTGCTGACTCTGTAAATTGCTTAGAGAGGGCTATAAAGCACTGTGAAGCGGTATATAAATCTAAGTGTTATTGCTATTTATTATAGTCACCAATGGGAATATAAATGAGAGGTCTAAGCCTGTATTTCTGTATTGGAAAAAGTTTTGAAAAGTACCTAAATTTCACAATAGTATATAGACAATCAAAGTGAAGACAGCAACAGTAGAATGCTGCAAGATCAAGAGAACAGTAGGGAATGGCATTGCTTATTTATAATGATAAATCTTGACAAGTCTTTTTAGATTTTGGAAAAAGCAAGACAGGACCACATCATTATACTTTTGTAAGTCAACAGCATCTGAGTTATTAAGCTCCCTTATCCCATCCATCTGTAAATCGTCAGAGAACTAATTTGTCATGTATGTGTGTATGTATGTATGTATGTATGTATGTATGTATGTTGTCTTTATCTGTATTTTATTTGGCTTTGATTGTATGCCGCCCCGAGTCCTTCGGGAGAGGGTTGCGGCTAATCAAATAAAATTATTATTATTATTATTATTATTATGCGTAAGGGCATAATTTGTCATTCCATGTGGACAGCTTTACATGCCATCTATCACCGGTCTAGAGATGACCAGGATCAACGTATGGATATCAAACAACTAAATCAGAGGTGGTATTCAGCAAGTTCTGACCAGTTCTGGAGAACCGGTAGCGGAAATTTTGAGTAGTTTGGAGAACCGGTAAATACCACCTCTGACTGGCCCCGCCCCCATATATTCTCTGCCTCCCAAGTCCCAGCTGATCAGGAGGGAATGGAGATTTTACAGCATCCTTCCCCTGCCTCGCCCACCAAGCCATGCCCACAGAACCAGTCGTAAAAAAAAATGAATCTCACCACTGAACTAAATGTTGCATGTGAATTTGGAGCAAAGCTACTTGGCCCCCACCCATCCCTGTTTGCACATGTTTTTATGAACGGTCTTGCTTGGATGGAGGAAAATCCCCTATAGAAGACTTAAGTGCTGTGGTGGAGAGGAGAGGAGATGCGTTTTTCAAACACTGAGATATTGGGACCATGAAAAATATTTGGAAGGGCAATTCACTCACTTTTTGAAGCACTTCTATGGACATCCTCCCTTTTCTTTTAATAGAAAGACATGTCTGGCTATGATATTAATGGAAAAGCATTATTAAGGCCAGTGTTGGCCAGGCAGTCACTAGAAGTCAAAACTGACTAGAAGGCGCTCACTTCTTTTATATCTGCTGCAAAGGAATGTGTGCGTTACCCAGGGATGTGGTGGGTTGGTGTTTTGCCATAGTAAAATATGGGCAGGAGGTTTGTGGATTCAAATGCAATGAACACATAAATGATGCAGAAGCTGAAAGGAAAAGAAAGCAAAGTAAAATAATCATTTTAGCTGTGAAATATAATATAGACAAGAAATATCCACAAATAATAGAATAAAATGAGCCATACAGGGCAGAATAAGTCTGCACCTAGGAGTTAACAAAGGTTTATGTCGGATAGGACTATCTCATTTGTCACTTCCTTCCTACACAGATGCTTGGCCTTGGAAATAAAAGAGAGCTAGCAGGCATGAGAAAACTACTAATAGTGGAAATTACCTGAGGTGAGTGAACATAGAAGCTTATTTTTTAAGAAAAATTAGGCCTTACTTATACCACTCAGTTATTCATTTTGCAAAATGCATAGCTGTACAAATTTGAATAAATAAACATTCAAACTGTGCTATGGACAAACAAAAGCCATTTTCTCTTTGTTCACAACACAGAGAGCGATTAAAAAAATGGAGCATACTACATACACCTTCCTGCCATTTCCACCACCTTCTATAATAGTTGGTCCTTCTCGTTCCCTCAAGCAAATATCTCCAAGTCTCCTTCAACATATAGACACTTAACTATAATGTTCAATATATCCAAAATTGCATGCAATTTATTTAAAACAAAATGAAGTAAAATTGTACTGGATGGATGCAGACAAAAAGGAACACGTATTTCAGACACTAGGAAGGAAGGAAAGAAGGAGGGAAGGAAGGAAGGAAGGAAGGAAGGAAAGAAGGAAGGAAGGAAGGAAGGAAGGAAGGAAGAGGGGAAGGGGAAGGGAGGAAGAAAAACTAAATTTATCAAAACCCAGATTTGTCAAATAGCTGCTTGCAATAAGTCAACTTATTATTGGTAATAAAACATTTCAAACATAGCAGTATACTACTGAAATTAAAGCTTAATGATGCACCAGGCATTGAAGTTTATATATTGATTGGTACAATCTGTAAATTGCAAAGATTAAAATACTAAAATCTTATTTCCAAAACATAGCTGTTAATAAATAATCATCTCTTTTCTGGATCAGATGATGGTCAGACTCAACTAGTATGAAAAGATTTAGATATAAACATAGGAAAATAAAGTCTAGAGGCAGAGATAAAGGTACATGATTAGCACCTATGAATATGTACCAATATCTAAAATATATCATCAGAAAGGCTAGGAAAATGTCAGAACTCATTCGCTGAAATCCCTCATTTCTTTGTTGTCCCTTTCATACCGAGATTGGACCCATCAAAATGGCAACATTTGTTTGAAGATAACTTATTTCTTGATAAAACAATGTTTTAGGAATCCCACAGGTGAAGCTATCCATGGGGAGCTTCTGTAAAATTTGTATTGTCCAGGGTGTGATTTTTGAAATACCACTATAATACAAAGTGTGGCCCTTGGCCAAGAAGGATTTGTTGTGGCCCACCAGTGGCCAGCACAGCTGGTGGCAGACTCCTGACAGTGAGGAGGTTGGGGAGGAACATGGACCACTCCTGGATTCTGGGGAAAACTCTGATGAGGTGCTCTGCATCAGAAGCAGAGATGGGGCCAACAGTTATCAGGTATCTTCAGACTGGAGATACGTAAGTGGGGCAGTAAAACAGCTGGAGCCTGTTTCCAATGTGCGCATGCGCAGAACTGTCAGGAGAAGGGAACAATTAAGGAACAGGGGTCGACTTGGGAGTAAAGGCACAAGTGGACAACCCCTCCCATAGGGAATAAATAGAAGCAAAGGGGGAGTGATATTTGCAGGAGACAATTATTTCTTTTATTAGTGTGAAGATTTGCTTCGTGCCTCACAGAGATTCCTTGCCAAGTGTTTCATTGTACAGCGTTGCACCTGGAAGCTATAGGCCTAGCAACTATCCAAGGACTGATAAGGCCTGTTGTTGCAATTAAACCTTGAAAGGCTTATTGCTGGGACTTTTCTGTATGTGAATGCTAGGAATTCACATTAGCCAAATAAAAATAGGTTTTTTTCAAGACAAGGAGTCTATTTCATGAATTTGTGAAGCCTAGGTCAGAACAGGATTGTACACTTCTCACCTCTTGACAGGATACTGTAATTAGAGGGTTTTGAGTATTTCAGTGTGTTCTATCAATTTAAAGCAATGCGTTTTATGTAATGCCTTGAGGAGATCCAGCCCAGAATGAGAAACAGTGATCAGAGAGGAACTTTTCCATTTTTTCTTTCTTGCCTGATAATCACTTTTCTTTCTGCATTCTGAAACTGGGTTTATGTATTTCCAAACTGCACTAAACTTTTATCTTACAAAGACTCATGCAGGAAGGGTTGATAAACCTACTTCAATTTCAATTTATTGTGATAAAAGGCCAATACAGATAACAAACAAAATAAAATTTAAGACAGGGTTAAAATATATTTGAAAAAAAAAACCTAACTACAATCTATAAATGTAATCCAGGATACAGCCTATATTACGTTATAGTGTTAATGCTAAAATTATATTAAATATGACAACGCAATGAAAGGAATGATAACCCTATGATCTTATCCTATTGGACAATAAAAGGGTTATTTTTTTCAGGGAAACATAAAAAAACCTGCTCTGATTAAATGCATGAAAGTTCCCATTCAGATCTGCCAACAATGTAAGAAATGTTAATGCAATTGCCACAGCAATATTATGCAGCTTTAGATGTAAGACTCATGATCAGAATTTGATTTACTGTCCTCCTTTTTCTAGTAAATGGGGAATTTATTCTTAAGTACCGTTTTAAAATTTCTGTTTGTACTATTTTTTAATCCTCTATAAAGTGTCATTTTCCTACTTGGTTAGCAGCTGATTTCTTAGAAAAAGGCATTTAGAAATGTATGCAAGAGAATAAAAGGTCATTCTCCCATATACATTTTTCCCTGTGTGAAGCATCAGAAACCAAAGAAGACCTGGAACATCTGATCAATAAAATCAAAGAAAGTGAGAATTTTAGTCTCTTTCTGAACATCAAAAAGACCATGCTCATGACCGTTGCAAAAAAAAGGGGAACATCAAAATAAAAATTGATGGTGAAGAGATAAGATGCACTTAACTAGCATCAGGGATAGCCCAAAGTGATGAATGTAGCACAGAAATAAAACATCGGAATGCACTGGATTGCACTGCAATGAGGAACATGAGCCAAATATGGAAAAGCAAGTACATCAGCCTGACATCCAACTGTAGATTAGTTAGCTCAATTGTGTTTCCTTAGCTACCTGTGGTAGTGAAAGTTGAACCTTAAAAAAGCAAGACAGGAAGAAAATCAATCCATTTGAGCTATGGTGACAGAGGAGGCTCCTGCATATTCCTTGGACAGCAAAGATGACTAACAAGCAAATTTTGGAACACATAACACCAGGCGTGTCATTGGAAGGCGAAAATCACAAAGCTGCATCTCACTTATTTTGGCCATGTCTTGCGGGAGAATTCATTGTAGCAAGCAATTGTGTTTGCAAGAGTTAGGGATAAAAGGAAACCATCAAATCTGACCCCAGCCAGAGCATAGAAAAACTCAAAGAAATAGTACTAGGTTAGAAAATGTGGAGAGACCTGGCCCATAGAAACACCAAGAGTTGGGCTCGACTGAATGGGTAACGTCATCATTATGTGAAGCATAAATAATTATGAGGCAGTTGTTTCCTAACTTCTGTAGACCTTTTGATCATTTTAGATATTTTAAAATATATTTTGCTTTTTTTTAAAAAAAAATTAAGACTAGCCCAGAGGTGAAATCCATTTACCTTTGCTACCAGTTCGGCAGGTCCTTCGGCACATGTGCAAAGCATCAAAATGACGTAAGGGCAGGTGGGTAGAGGCTGCTACTGAGCGCGCCTGGCAGGCTAGTAAGCAAACAGCGAGGTAAGCGAAAAACGAGATAAGCAAACAGTGAGTAGGGGGAATCAGCTGTGCCACATGATTTAGATTAGCTAGAAATCAGAAAACTGGTTCACACGAGGACTGGACTAGCTTTAATACATTAGCCTTTTTGGAAGACTCATAAGAACTTAACAATAGCCCTGCTGGATCCAGTCAAAACCCATCAAGTCTACCACTGTGTGTCATACATTGGAGTCAGTCAGAAAGTTCCTGAGATCGATTGTACTCTTTGGCTATTGCTTTCTAGCAACTGATATTTACATTACACTTGTTTGTCTTTCCAGAAACAGTAAACAACAGTCAATACTAGTTGTCTTTGATAGACATTTTGTATGGTACAACAGTTAAGGTGCTGAATTCAGACAGGAGAAATGCAAATTCACCTTTCTTTGGGCCAGTCATTCTTTCTCAAATTAGCTCAAGAGGTTCTTGTTCTGCCAAAAGAATAGAGAAGAGAGTAGTATGTATGCTGGCTTGAGTAATTGAAGGAAAGGCAAGACATAACCAATCAATCAGTAGCAAATCTCATTTTTCCAGGGTTCAACTGTGCATTAATTAAGAGGCACCTTCATGCGACATGATGTAAGAAATGAGTATTTTCAAATCCACACCATTTTGGTATAATTTTCAACAATATTTATCAGCTGGGTGACATGTGGCGATGACACACGGCAAACATGTTGCGACTGAAAATTCTCTGCAGAAAGTATTTTTTGGGTTACGAAAGAAGTTCTCAAGGTACTTCGGCTGTCCTTGGAAGTTATTTCCCATTCCGTGTACATGCCTTGCAAAGGCTACATAAAATGTGGATCAGCATGTCCTCTGGCTTTGCATTTCAACTTGCTTTCCATTGAAGCCACAAAAGGAACACTTTTGAGTACCTCCACATTATCTGGAGACTTCGCCATTGGAAACCACTATCTTCTTCTTAAGGGTCATGCAGGGCAGCTTCAAACACATGCTTAGCTTTTTTAAAGTCTCTGTAAGAAAACATTGTGCCAGCTTGAAAGTGATTTTTGGACACATTCATAACAGAATATGAACAACAGTGGTGTCCTTGTGACTTTGTACGGTGAGTTCACTGTAACGATATGACAGGATAACATTATTCATTCTAATACCTGCTTAACAGAGGAGATGTTACTTGATGCATCTGTCATAATAATATTGTTGTGTCAACAAGATGATTTAATGGAAGCAGGTTTGAGGAAATTAAAAAAAAATCTGAAGGCTTACATGCTTGATGCTTTAATAATGTGTGCCATCTAATATAAACCTCTAATAATTTTTAATCATCTCATGGCTTTGCATAATTCTAACTGAAGCTTAACTAGCTGAATTATGCTTAAAGATGAAGCAAAAAATTATGCAGCTAGACCAAAGATTCATCACGACAGAATGGATTTTTATTTTCATGTTATGATTTTACTAGACTGGTTTTATTTTTGTTTGTTTATTTTCAAGAAGAGAGGAGGAATTGATTGCTAGGTTCTGATTTATCTTTGCACAGCGTTATAATGCAAGGACAGTGTATCAGTTGTACAATGTTTGCTTGATACTTGAGTTGTGACTCACCGGAGCCCTGAAAGGATTCAACATATAATTTTAACAAGCAATACTTAATAGAATTCTCTAGATAGAATCAACTTTTTTAAAAAATCACTAGCATGGATCTTAATAACCATTTGTTTAAAATCATCGGATTATATGAACTATCTACATAATAACTGACCTGTGTAACATCTGGAAATGTTTTGCGACATTATTGAGATTTTAATCCTCATGACCACAATTGAGCTCACAATGTTCATTGCTAAGGAAGATAGTTGTTAAGTGAGTTTTCCTCCATTTTCTGACATTTCTTGCCATAGTTGCTAAGTGGATCACTGCAGTTGTTAATTAAGTAACAGAATAGTTAAATGAATCTGACTTCCCCATTAGCTTGGCTTGTCAGAAGTTCAAAAGAGGCAACCGCATGAACCCAGGACCCTGCAACTGTCATAGATACATGTCAGTTGCCAAGCGTTCAAATTCTGATCATAGGTATGCATTTGTGTGCCCAAATATGGGAGGGAGCTCACTACTCCCTCTTTCTGTCATTCGGCTCATCACAGAAAACCATCCAGACAGAAACCAGGGGTTGTAACACAAATACATACCTATTTCCCTGGCTTAGCTGATAAAGGAGGAGAGCCTGTGGCTTAGTGGCAATTACATCGGCCTAATATGCACTACAGCCCTGATTCGAATCCCAGTAAGGGTATGGCTAGCTGATGAGAGCTAAATAGCTTGAAATGGATCCATACTAGTCTCCCTTTATTTATTTATCAGCACAAATACAACACAAATATAAAAAGGCAACATTAAAAATAAAAATATGGGTTTCTGTCTGGATGGTTTTCTGTGATGAGCCGAATGACAAAAAGAGGGAGTAGTGAGCTCCCTCCCATATTTGGGCATACCAGGGGCTGTAACACAAATACATATACATACACACACACACACACACACACACACAAAGATTGGTTGAGCTCCCTCAGTGCACACACACCCCAACACAATATAACTCACAGTGAAGACAGAAAATCCCTAACCTAATAAATCATAATAACAAACACCCAGTCCTATTGCACCAGTGTGAACATGTTACATGATGTGCTGGCCTTGCAAGTCCATCATACAATGTAGTTATGATGTTATTTTGCATTCAGGAGTTTCACAGCCCACAGATAGAAACTGTTCTTTAGCCTGTTTGTGCGGCTGGCTATATCTCTTTCCTGATGGTAGGAGGTTAAAGAAGTGCCATCCAGGGTGTGAGTCATCCCTGAGAATTTTCCTCACTCTTCTAAGGCAGAGAGCCCTAGCGATCTCATCTAGTGGTATCAGGGGACAGCCCAAAATGTTTTGGGCTATGTTCACCACCCACTGTAATGATTTTTTTTTATATCTGTGGCTGTCAAACTGGCATGCCATACCATGATGCATAAGTGAGGATGCTTTCTATTGTGGACCAGTAAAAGAAGGTCATCAGTTGTTGTTCCACCCTGTTTTTATGCAAGACCCTAAGGTAATGGAGTATCTTTTGGGCCTTCCTGGCCACTTGGGTCATGTTGTTTTTTCAGATAAGGTCTTTGCTGAGATGGACTCCCAGGAATTTAAAGGAGGAGATTATCTCTACATAACACCCTCCCTTGATTAAAGTGGGGCAGGTTCCTCTCTCTTCCTCCAAAAGTCCAACACCCTCTCCTTGGTCTTGCTGATGTTCAGGTGCAGGTTGTTTTTTAAACACCATGTGGATAGTTTTTGAACCTCCACTCTGTATGCTGTTTCATCTCCACCTGTAATAAGACCCAATATGGTGGTATTATCTGTGAACTTAATGATCACAGTGGATGGGTCAGATGACACGCAATCATCTGTGTACAGTGAATCCAGGTAGGGACTGAGTACACAGCCCTGTGGGTGCTAAGCTTCAGAGAGGTGGATATGACAGACCCAGCCCTCACTGTTTGTGCCTCATCCCTCAGAAACTCTTTGATCCAGTCGGAGATGGAAGAGGGAAAATCCAAGTCCATCCGCTTTTCAATAAGGATGTCGGCAGAATGGTATTTACAGCCAAGCTATAGTCTATTAAAAGCATTCTGACATTGTTCCTGAGTTTCTCCAGATGGCTTGCTATAGAATGTAAAGCAGTAGCTATGGCGTCCTCGGTCGACCTATTCCCCCTGAAGGCAAACTGATGTTTATCAAAGTCTGGTGGGAGGCATGTCCTAAGGCAGTGATGGCTAACCTTTTTGGTGCTGAGTGCCCAAAGCGTCCACACGAAACCCCAAAATGCTATGTGAGTGCCCCTGTGCATGTGCCCCACTGTCCATACATACACACATGCACCACATAGGCACCCAGCCCCTGTAGATGTGCATGTGTTATCCATGAATATGCCAGGCTGCCCCTCGCCCATTTCTGGCTTCCAGGTTAGTGCAGGAGGCTTTCCAGGCCCAAAATGGGGTGCGGGGAGGGGCACACATGCGTGTGAACCCCCAAAATACAATACGAGTGTCCCTCGCACATGCACCCTGCCTCCCTGAGCATGCATGTGCGCATCCCTCACATGTGCCCCACCCTTTGCACATTTGCGGCAGAGACCCAAAGACCAGCTGACTGGCGGAAGGCACAGGTGTGCATGCGTGGTGGAACTGGGCTGGGGTGATGGCTGGCGTGCCTGCAGAGAGGGCTCTGAATGCCACCTGTGACACACATGCCATAGCTTCACCATCCCGGTCCTAAGGGGAACCAATCTCTTGAAGCATTTCATCACTATAGATGTTAATGTGATAGGTTTGTAGTCATTTAGGGAGTTGATTGCTGTTTGGTCCAGCCACACCTGCTGCCTGGCGGGACAGTTACAGCCCTCTCATTGGTTCCCCGTCTGACAGCCCTGGTATAAATAGCTGTCAGACGGGGCTTGTTCTCTGTTCTGTTCTAATGGTTACCGTTAATAAATAGTTATTGAATGCAGCTGTTTCCTCAGTTATTGACAGGTTAACTGAGACTACAAAACTGGTGACGAAGGTGTCTTCTACAGAACCGCTGCACCTATCTGCTATGGCCGCCACTTCTGTGTTTGCCGCCTATTGCCCTGAGGCAGAATCTTGGGACGCTTTCCTTGAGTGCTTCAAATGTTTTCTCCAGGCTCACAATCTCACTGAGCTTCCCCCTGAGCAAAAGCGCGGAGTTTTCCTCAATTACTGTGGCCCTGACATGTTCGACACGGCTTGGGCTCTTGCCGCACCAACCCCGGTACACACCATTCCTTGGGATCTGCTCCTTACAAGGCTACAGTCCCACTATGCTCCTACTCCGTCCCGTTTTGCCTGTCGGCAGCAGTTTCAAAAATGTCTCCAATCCGAGGAAGAATCCATCAGCCATTACATCGCCTCCCTCAGGGCTGCCGCCATCCACTGTGAGTTCGGCAACTTGGATGAGTCGCTCCTGGAGCAATTCATTTATGGACTCAAGGATTTAAGATTACAACGACGAATCCTCACCCGCTCTGAGCTCTCATTGAAGATCGCAGTGGATGAGGCTCACGCATCAGAAATGGCCGATCAATCTACCACAGAAATCCACCGGTTCCAGATGCCCACTCCTGTTCCCTCCTTGGCTTCCTCTGTCCACTACCAACAAGATGCTGATTTAATTAAATCTGATGTAGATCTTGCCACTGATCACCTCAAACTGCTGTCCCACAATGGCGGTCCCTTTCAAACCAAACTTCGGAGCTGTTTGAGCTGCAATGGAAAACACTTACGGTCCACCTGCAAATTCAAATCAGCCATCTGCCGCAGGTGCAGAAAGAAAGGGCACATTGCGGCGGCCTGCCACTCCACCGCCCCCAACCACCATTCCAGGGACCATCCAACTCCCGTAGTTCAGCCCCACCAACTACTCGGCACCAGAATTGTTTTGCCATTGGGGACACAGAAGACGTGCATTCCGAGTGGGCCATTGACTCTGCATCCCTCCCCTTGGGTGGTCGCGGTAAGCTTCACCTCCAGGTTTCCTTAGAAGGCCAGCCCTGCTCCATGGAATTAGACACGGTCTCTGCGAAGTCCATCATCTCTGGAACTGGGACAATAGTGGCTGCTTTCAAGCATGATGGAACACAGGCCCTTTGCACGGAGGTATTAAAGATCCTTGTCATGACCCCTGCTAATTGACCGGCACAATTCTTTACCACTATCCCCAGCACCTCATCCGGATCTGCAGCTTTGTTAGGATTCACAGCCTTCAATACAGCTCTCACTTGGTGTTTGTAGAGAGCGAGTAGCTGGGAATCAGAAGGCCAGCGGGCAGCAGCTACGGGATTCAAAATATTAATTCCATACAAAACACCACACACTTACTATCCACTAGGTTTCTTTATCAGCTTCTACATGTTGAAGCTTCTCCATCCATTTTCCCTATCTTCAGTAAACATTCAGAATAATGGAACAACAGAATTGAAAGGGATCTTGGAGGTCTTCTAGTCTAACTTCCCCCTTAAGGAAGAGACCTTATACCATTTCAGACAAATGGTTGTTCAATTCAGTCAAGGTGCAGGAATGTACCTGCTTTTTCTAGTATGCGTGTGCTTGTGTTTTATCATTTGTCATTATTCATTCCATCTTCCATGTCAAAATCCTGGTCTTTGTTCCATTACTTTCAAACTCCAAATATTAATTGTCAGATCCGTGTTCCATGTTACATCATACCACCTATCTAATACCTGCTTCCAAGAGCAGTTGAGTTGGGGTCTCAATCAATAAATGCAGCAGCCTATATTTAAAAATTGCATGCACATTTACATCCAGAGTTAATATACTGTATCTATAATACTACCATAAGCATTCCTCACATATTTGTCCATAACATTTTTGAACAGCAAATGTCACGTTGTCTTATTCCTTGTTCAGTGTCGAATCATGTCTAAGCCTTCTGTTTATTCTCATTCATGTTTAATTTCCCTCATATTCTACTCTTAGTGCAATCAGCAACCAAACGTCAGCTCCACATTTGTGCAAAATATTCCCATTAGCTAAAACTTTTATAATGTGCTTTTTCTAAATCAACTAATTCACAATGAAATTTTTTTCACATTCAATTATACAATTAGAATCTTTTTAAACTAAGTTGTTAATACAATATTCTGAAAGTAAAGATGTCAGTACGTTCCCTTGAGCCATATCCTATGCTGCTAATATAAATTGATTGTCCTTGTTAGCTGAGCTAATAAGACAGCATCTTTTATATTTTAGAAAGAATTGCATGTTAAATGACTCTGTTATTTTCCCATAGAAACAAAATAGCCAAATCATTCAGCTTTATCATTACCATTAATTGAATCATTCTTCACATAACGGAATAAAGCTTTGCTCACTGCAATTTAGGGTCACGCAAGTAATTTTTGGCAAGTTACTATGTAGTTTTAATCTTGATGATAAGTAGATATTTTAAAACGTGTAACTTCATTCTGCCTCTAAAATTGCTAGAAGTGTTGCATATGGTTAAATCATGTGATATCTCTTTAAAAAAAGAATTCTTAGGAGAAAGCCCTATCTGGATGATAATAATAATAATAAAAAAGATGCTACACGGCAGAGAGAGCTATTTGTGATCAGTTAAGAAACATGTAATGGCATGTCACCTGTCAACTGTTAAATGGGCTGGGAGAGGCTTAAATACATGTCTGGAAGACCAGCTGCTGAGACAAATGTAACTGATTGTTTTTGCCTAGTTGCACAAACAAGACTGAAGATACAAAACAGAAAAAAGTGCATGCCAAAAACAAGGAAAAGGCAGATGTGTTCCAGAAACTGTTACCCAAGGGGCACCAGAAACAGGAGTTTAATCTGAAGCTTTGAAATACTGGAAAAACCCACAGACAGTAACTTAAAGTGAGAACTGAAGTAGGCCTGAGCCAAAAGGATATCTTCTTCCAAAGGAATCATTCATTTCCAACCAAAAGGGAATAATTTGGGGAACATATTCAGGAGGACATAATCAATCGCAAGTGTAATTTTCCACAAAGAACTGAACAACTAATTATTTAGAGCCAGGGTGGGAACTATGGCCCTTTTATGATGGCTGCCTTGCTCAGGAATTCTGGGAATTGAAGTTCAAGGATCGTAAAAGGGAACTAGGGCCCTTTTATGATCCATGAACTTCAAGTCCCATAATTCCTGAGCCAGCCTCAGGAATTCTGGAAGTTGAAGTTCACGGATTGTAAAAGGGCCATAGTTCCCCACCTTGATTTAGAGAAAAAGATAGAGGGTGATTCCCCCCCCCCCCTATCTCTTTTAGGCAAAACATATGTCACTATCTGAAATGGCTGCATCGCTGCCCTGAATCTTCAGTGCTATAAACTACCCCAGTGGGAATGAAGCTGTGTCCAGATGTTGTGCCATTTCTTGGGGCACTGGATGGAGGAAGAAAAAAGATGGCTGTTCCCCCAGCTCAGCAGGGATGATCTATTTTTCCTTCAATGCCTCCAAGATATGACATTATATCACAATGTAGTCTCATTCCCTCTGGAACATTTTACAGGACTGAAGTCCTGGGAAGGCAGTTCATTACAACTCGGTCATTGCTTGAAGCATTTATCGGTCACCTTGCTAGGCTTTTTATTAGCTTCTGGTTGCTAACTAGACAAAAAAATGTCTTAGTTCTCCCCTATCACTGTAACAAATGTTTTGCTCACGGATCCACTTGATTGTGGAGACACTGGCAGGATCCATTGCTTCCCAAGGCCATCCTGGTTGAAGGACAGCAATTTGTCTCATTCATAGTAGAAACTTTGGTATTAATAACCAGTGTATTTTACCATGTGTTAAATTCCTCCCCCCATCTTATGCGCTAATATTTAGTTTAATCAGCAATCAGAAATCTACCCTCTTTGACAAAATCCAAAATAGTGTGAGCCAGAGTTGAACAACCTTTTAGTTGTATGAACTGTTTGTACTTTGAAAAGAGATGGTGATACAAAGTAGGTAGCTCTAGGATTTCCGGTTTTTTTCTTCTTCCTGTATTGAGTATTTGTGTGTGTGTGTGAGAGAGAGAGAGAGAGAGGGGGAGAGAGAGAGAGAGAGAGAGAGGGGGGGGGGGGGAGAGAGAGAGCATGTGTATATATTGTATTGTATTATTATGTTGAGCCTTACAGTATATATTTTGTGCGTGAGCTGTTTTGAAATGATGGGAAATCCAGTCAATTATTATTATTTAATTATTTGCAGCAAAGGGGAAAGCTCTATTTATATATGTATAATCAATAAGGATGTCAGTGGTTTAGCTCATGCACCATTTGGGCATTGTAACTGCTTTCCTAAAACATATGAGGGTGTTTTTAATCATATTCCACAGGGAGTCAGCTGGCAGCTCTTTTAAGGTGATCTAATCCCTCTTAAGTAAGGATGGTCTGACGGAACATTTGCAGGGTTTCTGTGAGAATTATTCCAAGTATCTACTGAATAAAGTTGCTCAGATAGCCTCAGAGTTGGACTACAGCTGTACAAATCCTGTGGAGGTTGATTGCGAATGTCAATGAAATTTGGCAGACTCAGGATGGGTATAGGGTATTGATCCTGAACCTTTTTAATCTCTTGGCAGCATTTGATCTTGTCATTAATGGTATCTTTCTGGACCAGCTTAGGGGATTTGGGAGCTGGAGGCACAGTGCTCTTTTATGATTCTTATGTTTATATATATTTAAAGAAAAGTGGATTAATTTCTTTAGTAGTAAGCTCGATAGAGGATTGATTGGGCTATTTGTCTTTGACTTCCTTGGGGTGTTGATATTCTTCACTTACAGACTTTGCACAGTTTATCATAGCTGTTAAAAAGTGTCACTGCTATCTTGCAATATATCAGTGGAAAAGTATATTTGGCAGGAAGGTTCCATTACATAATCGCATTATCATTGTGTTTGACAATTGTTTCCTCCTTAAAAGAAACAAATTATCATATTGCACTCCATTAAGAATTTGGCAAAGTACCTTGGAAAGCATAAAGCACACCGAGCTGCAGAAAGCTACGTCCATGTCCAGTTATCTCCAATAGTCTGCTCTACAGTATTTATTAAGAAATCAGTAGGGAGGAAACACAAGCAGGTGGTATAAATTTAAAATATATAAAATAGCAAAGTGATAAGTATTATGGAATATTTAAAAAAAACCATATGCATAAAGTATATATCCATTTTGGAATAATATGTCCCTGTATAGAAAGTCAGGAATGCTACCATGAAAAATCCCTGATGATTGTGTACAAATATTGATGGACAATTCCATTTATATTGCTAATTTTATTAGCACCCCCCCCCCACAAAATGCCTATGTTGATTTCTCCAGTTTGCTCTTATATGTTCAACAGGGTAAAAATGCACGGTTGATATAACAAAGAAAAATATTGAATCAAATGCCTGTAACTGAAGCATAGCCAAAAATAAGCAGAAATGCTTTTTATCACTCCACTGAAGTAGATGATCACTTGTGGTCTGTGTGAACTTTAGTTTCTGAATTCAGTTTAAAAAAAAAAAGAACTTGCAAAATGCCAAAGAAAATAATGTTATACCCAGAGGAGTTTTGAATAGTGAATTCAATATTGTATGCTATTAGAAGTGATTCAAGAATAGCAAGAAGGATTTAAATTAGATGAATACTATATTTTGGTAGAAAATAATAGACATAATATAGAATCAATGTTTTGGTCACTTCTATAATTCAAGTGAAAGGCAATGGGCATATCCATGACTATAATAATCTCTGGACATCAACAAGTGAGACAAGAGAACTCATGTGTGTCATGAAATGAAGGAAATTATTTTCATTCATTGTTCATACCATGGC
Source organism: Natrix helvetica (assembly GCF_964273705.1). Classification (NCBI taxonomy): domain Eukaryota; kingdom Metazoa; phylum Chordata; class Lepidosauria; order Squamata; family Natricidae; genus Natrix; species Natrix helvetica. The sequence goes on along the minus strand of NC_138549.1, from coordinate 80,561,428 downwards.
CTCATGACATGACCCAAATTTTAGAATTCACGTAAATGTCATGGCATGTGTGATGTCGTTGTGCTTCTCCTGTACACCTGTTGATGCATCCAGGTATTTGCTTCATTTTATGCACATGCTCAGAATGAAATAATAAATGCAAAGTGTCACTCACTGGCAAGCACGTAAACATTTTGTTATACAGGTTATGAGATAAAGTAGACATTAAACTGCATTAGACATCCAGTGAGGAATCTGCAGAAAATTACCGTATTTCTCAGACTATAAGATGGACCCTTTCCCCACCTAAAAGAGCGTGGAGATGTTGGTGCATCTTATGCATTGAATACAGCCATTTTTGGCCTCCCGGCCCAGCATCCCATTTTTGGCCTCCCGGCCCAGCATCCCATTTTTGCACAAAAAAATGGGGCATTTTTTGCAAAAACAGAGACATTTTTGACTTCCCACAGCCCCCAGGAGCACTCTGAAGGCTTCAGCAGGGCTGGGGGAAGACAAAAATGCCCCCATTTTTGTGAAAAATGACCTGTTTTCCGCCCGGTTTTTTTTTCAAAAAACGGGGGTGTTTTTCTCTTCCCCCAGCCCTGCTGAAGCCTTCAGAGTGCTCCTGGGGGCCAAGGAGGACAAAAACTGTTTTTCTTACTTACCTCTTCGAAATCTTGGTGCATCTTATACACCGGTGCATCTTATAGTCCAAAAAAAATGTGATAACTTGAAGACCCAAGGTGGAACAGCACCACACACATAAAGGAGCATAGTAACAAGAGCTAACGCTGCTATCTTGGCACCTCTAGCTGAAAACCTTCCCATAATGTCTACTTTTTGCAGGAAAATAGTAAAAAGCAAACAATTTGATGTCCTCTTGTGACACCTTCCCTTACTCTGATGAAGGGGGAATGAGGAAGCTGGTAGAACAGTCATTTTTTTTGTCAAACATTTTCTGAAGGAATATGCTGAAGGATTTCAACTCTTCTGCTTCAGTACTTGATTACTGGAACAATGTATAATAAATTAATAAACACAAGCAAACCAAAACCAAATGAGAAAGCTACAAGACATGGGTAAGTTTAATTAATCACATGAATTTTTGTCACCAGATAGCAAATATGTTGTGGAAAACGTATTTGAAAAAATATGATTGTCTCCCTCATTGAGGCTTGGGCCCATGAAAATGTTATCATATGCTCCACTGAATATCTAAATCAGCTTTGAGGGTATTTTTCTTTCTCTGTCTTTTCTTCACAATGTCACAACATTCTATGAGATTATTTTTATGGTTGAACAGGCAGTTACTTAAGTACCTGGCCTTTTCTTTACAGTGTACCGTACTTCAGGGGAAAAAAATTCAATTCCAAGTTTATAGACCTTTAATATAATCACAGAAAACAACTTTCCAGTGTATCCTGAAGAATTAATGCACACATGGGCTCACCTACCATCACATCAAGTGGACCTACTTAAAACTCTAGAAGGTCATAGGCTGATTGAAAATCGTAATATTTTTAAATATAATGTGTACCGTAGGAGTTTGTCATGGGAAAACAATATTGCTACTGAGTCTTCAAATTTCAGCTAAGTTGGTATTAATAAGATTAATCTTTTTGTTATTTGCTATTCACTTGTTTTTCTATCCAAGTACTAAAGCAGGTAGAGAATAATTGCACTGCAAATGTCTCAAAGATATTGCTTTTTTATTTTTTACTGAAAGCACTCACTAAATGATAAATGGCATGATGTTTCTACAGTGATATATCTTTGAATTTATTCCAAAATTCAAAATATTTTATAATACTGAAAAAATATTTTATAATATTGAAAAATTAAAATCATTTGACCTCCTCCCTTTCTCTCTGTATCTATGTGGGAATGTATAATATTATAAAATATTTATAATTGGGACTATAGCTATTGTATAAACGTTTTCATCTAAGAATAGATGACAGTAAGTGCCTTGGCTGATATGTATGATTAAGTAATACTTATGTTTCAGAACCCTGTTACCATTCTCAGAGATAAGACTTAATTTGAAAATATTTAATTTGAAAAATAAAATAAGCTAGTCCTCAGTCAAGGTGTCAGTGTTCTGAGTAACACATCCGAAGAAATCAGAACTCCAAGGCAGGAATGTTTCTCAGAGAACATGTTTATTGGACACATCATATCAGCACAGCCAGTGAAAACCAACTCTAAAGGTTTCCCTGGTTACCATATAATTAAAAGAGCAAATGCTCTCCTCCTCAGGTGTCACAGGTCACATTGTCCAATCTAAGCACCCTCGACCACCTCTGCTCCTCCTGCAACTGCCACCTACTGGGATGACCTTGGTTCCCACGGGAGAGCTCTTTATTTTGTCCATGAGACAGCTCAGCTATTTCCCCCTCATCTTCCCCCCATAGCGCATGGCAACTATGAAGCAGCACAAGATGCTTCAGCCAGATTCAATTCAGAGTCAACACAAGGTAGACATGTACATAAGAATCCAGTTACTTGATCCAAAGTTCCAGCTGGTATAGCATTTGGTGTTATATACTGGCCAATCAGATGCATTCAGAAAACTCACAGGGATACAACAGATAGCTATCTTAGCTTCTTGGCAGATGATAATCAAGAATGTAATCCAGGAAGTGGTAAACTATGAAATTTTCAGTCTAAATTGGTTGCCATCAGTACATCAAATGGCAGCAAATTCTGTAGTTCACCTGTGTGCTACATAAAGAAACATTTTCATTTATATCTCCTTATTCACCTCAATTTATTTCCATGGATGACACTGAATTCTACCGTGGTCCAAGAGGAAGAAACATATTATTTCCATCCACATTTTTGTACCATCTATCCTTTACATACTTTAACATGCCTCTTCTTGTTCACTTTTACTCCAATCTTAAAGGCAACAACAATAATTTATTTCCTTTTGTGATAGTTATGCTACCCCTCTAATCATTTCTATTACCGCTGTTGATACTTCTTTTGTTCCACGGAATCCTTTTGAAATGTGGTGATCAGAACTCTACCCAAGTGCAGTTGCACCACAGTTTGTGTAATAGCATTGTTAAATTGGTAGCTTTATTTTCAATTCTCTTCCTGTTGATTTAAAGTATTGGCTTCTTTTTTTATAGCAGCCACACTTTGCCATGGCATTTTCACTGACCTCTCCTCTATGACTGCAAGATCCCTTTTTGATCAATCACTGTTGGCTCAGATGCCATTAAAGTGTATCACATTTATTTTTATGCCATTGACTCTTTGGAGAATTCCTTTCCTTAACTTGGCCTACAAAAAAAGACAGCACCATTTGCCAGCCTCATTACTATAGCAGAAGTGATTGGCAGTATGATCAAAAATAGCATGCCTCTGTACTTCCTCTTGATTTAAAGACTAATGACTAGCCTTTTCACTCCAATGTCAAAAAGAGACCAAAGCCATGATTTCAAGAGCCGTGCCCTTTGTGACTATCCCATGATTATATTACCTGATCGGATGCTTTTGTAACTGGACCAGAAGTTTTGGGAGTTAGGTTGGGTTGGAGTAAATCCTGTGATAAACATAATGAACCCTTTCCTGAGAGAGACGGTCAATCTTTGCTTTGGCAGAAGCCACGATGTGGAGATCAACATGGAATGAGCAAGGGGTCCATCATTGATTTTTCCTGTAATACCTTATATTAGAAAATGGATGTCACTTCCAGGAGAATGCAGATGAAGTAGGACTAAGCAATTTATGTGATTTTGATGGTTTCCAATGACAAAGTCATTTTCCCAGACCAAAATATCAACCATAATTTGTAACTTCTCAGTTGAAGCTAATGATTCTACAGGGACATTTTGCTCAAGGCAAGTGCTGTTAGCCACTGTGTTGCACTAGCTCAAAGGAAAGTGATCAAAATTTCAACCTCTGCTTTCCATATATGTCCCAATTTTTAGTAGTTTGTGGAAACTAATTGATATTTTAACAAATACAAAGGGTTGAATCTACACTAAATTAGATGCATTAGCAACTCTATCAAGATTCTATTTTGCAAAAGATTCTAATTGCATTGAAGCAAAAACACATTTGGAGAAATAGGATTTGTAGTGTTAGTAAATATGCTGAGGCAATTGTATCTACGTTTGCATGTACCCCCTTCTGCTCCAACTGTTTTAGACCTCATTTGCAAATGTAACCTGATATACTGGTCCAAATGGTAACATTCTGAGCAAAGCACCCAACTAAATCAGAACTCTGACACACTGACCAAACTCAAAAGTCCCTTTAATGAGAACATAGCATTATGTGGTTCATCCTTCATTCCTCTTCGTGCTGCCCCAATCTGTGCCTCCCCAAGTGTGGCAACTCAGAAACAGAGCGCAAGTCAGCATGGCTTTGACCAACAACATTTTGGAAGTTGATACTGAAATACAAACCCCATGGGGATGTTACCCTTCTTTCTGCTTGCAGATTGGGCTGACTGATGAAGCTTAGTTCTTGATCTAGCACATTGAAACCATTTGGCTGTTTTTGCATGGTATGGCAAGCAATGTGGAACAAACCAGTCTGACTACAACAGAAGGACTGTCGAAAAATTGCTTTCATTGATCCCTCCACACCACACATCATTTGCTGCCTGCCTATTTAGGACTAGGACCAGCTCTGTTCAGGTATGCTACCTGAATGGCTGCATAGAGCTAAAATCAATGATTTGCTCAAGCAGGTATTGATAATTTTGATGCAAAACATCTTTCTAGAACTGTCATCTCTGTGGTTTTCAGTTTCTTTTCTGAGGCCTCTGCTCTTGTCTACTTAACTTGAGAGATGCTTTAGAATTGTTATTTAGAGATATATTTGGGAGAGAGCAGCCTCTGCTTAGACAATAAAGACAAGTACACACAAGTCTGCATTTGCAAGGGAACATCAGATCAAATAGTTAATCTTCCATGAGGTCAAACAGATTGTTTATGGAACTGAGCTGCAGAAGTATAAGGTCTTTCAAAAAAATACTGTATACAGAAATCATGTGCTCATTCAAAAAGTAGTCCCAAGTCCCAACTTACCTAATTATGTCTTCAGGCACTCATCTAGTCATATAAGAGTTTAGAGCTGATTTTGAAATTAGCAGTAGCCAGTCCTTCCTTGCTTTCTTATCATAAACCTACCATTGCCTATTTTCAAATACATAGGTTTTAAAAAGCTATTCTTATAAACATTAAGTAAGTTTCCTTCTAAAAGAGGGACGGGCAGCCAAGCAGAAAAACTGACCCCGCAATGGAGTGCTGGATTCAAATCAGTGGTGGGATTCAACCAGTTCACACCTATTTGGGAGAATCAGTTGTCAACTTTCTAAGCAGTTCGGAGAACTGGTTGTTGGAAGAAATCTCATTTTGTTTTTTCTCATTTTACAGGACTAATCCTGTAAGAAAGGCAGTAAGGAAACATTCTGGTGTTGTTTCTAGCCTAATCTTGATTGCCCTGCTTACAGAAACTGCCTCTCTGGTTAACCCTTATTACATTGTAACAACTAAGGCAAAGCGCCCATTGATGTGAGTGATGTTGAGTTGGCCACGCCCTCCTAGTCACATGACCATCAAACCATGCCTATCCAGCTGGTCATTAGGGCAGAGAATCATTTATTAAATTATTTGAATCCCACCACTAATTCAAATCATTTTCATCTATAAGTTGTGCAAATGAACTTTGTGGCTACTATCAACTACTGCAAGACTGTTATAATATATAGGAGAGAGGAAAGTGAAATATACCAATCTAAGGGGAAAAAAGTGAAGTGCATAAGTCAGAGTCTCAGGTGAATGTTCAGAAATTGTACACCAAAAGAACAAGAAATAGGGATCTCCCATTCATTGGATGCTCTTGTGTGGCAACTATATATATTTATTGCTGAAAATATCTATCATCTATCTATCTATCTATCTATCTATCTATCTATCTATCTATCTATCTATCTATCTATCTATCATCTATCTATCTATCATCTATCTATCAATCAATCTATCTATTTTGTCAAGCATGTATAAGATAACCAATATAAGTATTAACATGATTATGAATACAGGAAATGGATATGAATAAATGGGGACAGTAAGACAGGGATAGTAAGCATGTTGGTGCGCTATTCAAGCCCCTTACAGACCTCTTAGGAATGGGGTGAGGTCAACAGTAGATAGTCTAAGGTTAAAGTTTTGGAGGTTTGAAGATGTAACAACAGAGTCGGGTAGAGCATTCCAGGCTTTGACCACTCTGTTGCTGAAGTCGCATTTTCGGCAATCAAGTTTGGAACAGTTTACATTGAGTTTGTATCTGTTGTATCAACCCACTGCTCTTTTATTTTAGTACTGCTGCTGTTTCATGCTTAACTTTTCAGAAACTGAATTGACTACCAACATTATTAACCATAATTACTAACTTAATATTATTAAACTATTAATAATACTGATGAGAGGGGGTCTTCTCTTCTGCCTTAAAATGCATGAATGCAATTAGGTGGCAGAATTCAAGGAGGCACAGCATATATCCATATAGAACTAGCTGTCCTTCTCTAACCTACCTGCAACTCTTCTTAAGGTAACATTAAGTACTTCTGAGATATACTTTAAGTTCTCTGAACTGCTACTGAGTGAGGTGTCAAAGCCATTGTGAAAGTCAAGTTCTCAACTTGACATGCACAGCAAGCAAAGGTAACCTTTAAAGCAGTTTCCCCAAGCAGGGGAGAACTTTGCTGTAACCTTGTACTATTTAGCGTGCAAACCAATTCACAGGCTAACAATTAGTTGCTTCAAATTCCAGTGTAGAACATTTACAACATCAGTGCTTGCCACTACCAATCAAGGAAAGGTTTCTTCTCTGTCTAGCTACATTACTGTTAACTGTTATTTGACAATTTTCTTTGGAGAGCTCGATTCCACCATGCACAATCTTAATGTTGTGAGACTCTGGAAGGATGCCTTTTCTGGCACTGGAAGGAGTGTCCTCAGAGATTCAACCAGCTCCCACTCTTGTGGACTGATCAGTCCACCAAGATAGACCAGACTAAGAAACCAATGTCACATAGGCCAGGAACTACTTTTATTGCAATAGCTATAGTAACAGAACTTATGAGATTGAACCTCCTTGTTCCCCTCCTTTGTGAGAACTAGAGAGGGGTCTGTCTAGAGGTGGGTTGCTCGTGGTTCGACCTGGTTCAGCCAAACTGGTAGTGGAACTCAGGCCTGGGTCGCAGAACCAGGAGCAACCCAGGCCTGCCATGCCTTGCCATCGCTAGGCTACCGCCATTTTGAATTTTAGTGACTGCTCCTGTGCAGTTCATTGAAAATTGTTCTGCGCATGTGCAGAGAACAATTTACATTAAATAGTGCATGGTCTCGGCAGTGGTGGGTTTCAAAAATTTTTAGAACCTATTATGTAGGTGTGGTCTGTTTTGTGGGAGTGGCTTGGTGTTCATGTAGCCAGGTGGGAGTGGCTTGGTGATCATGTGACTGGATGGGAGTAGCTTAGCAATCATGTGACTGAGTGGGAGTGGCTTGGCAGTTATGTGATTGGATGGGAGTAGCTTGGCAGTCATGTGACTGGGTGGGAATGGCCAAGTTGATGTCACTGAATTCTTTGCCCCAAAAAATGACCTACAAAAGGAAGATATAAAAAAGGAAATTTATTAGTTTGTGCACTTACTACTTAAATAAGAGTAAAATAAGTACAGAAACAATGAAAGAGAGGAAATATGGCTGTCCTTGCCAATCTTCAACATTACTGACCACCTTACACACACACTTCCAGCCCCTCTGCCTCTTCCCTCTTCCTGGATTCACTCGAAGTTTTTAAAACTCACAGCCTGTGCACAGCACACACTCTTCCAGCCCCTTTCCCTCTTCCCTCTTCCTGGATTCACTCAGGCATTTTTAAAAGAGTGGAAGAGTGTGTGTGTGTGCACAGGCTGCCAGTTTTAAGACATCTGAGGGGCGTCTGAGGGGCTGGAAGCATATGTTCCTATAGTATCTTCCAGCCCCTCTGCCTCTTCCCTCTTCCTGGATTCACTCAGACGTTTTTTAAAACCCACAGCCTGCGCACACGCACACACTCTACCTAGCAGCCCCTCTGCCTCTTCCGTCTTCCCCAATATCCTCCCACCCACCCCAGCCACTCACCAGTTCTTTCTTCTTCTGGTTCTTCTTCTGAGAACTTTTCAGCAGCATGGTGAGGATAGGCAGGGTGAGTGAAAGAGCAAATGAGGGGAGGGAGCATTCCAGTACGGGACCTCCTGACCAACGGGTACGGGAAGGCACACTAAATTTCACCATCTGGTATGTACCGGTCCATACTGGTTGAAACCCGTCCCTGGCACTCGGGTTGTGAACAGGTAGTAAAACCAACAGCAACCCACCCCTGGGTGTGTCTGAGGTTGCTCAATTACTCAAACTAATTCTCTGGCTCAAGCCCCATATATTGGAGCATTGCCTAAGTAGAGGCTCTTCCTTCTGTTCTTCAAGGCCATTCCTTCTTTCCTTTGTAGACATTTAGGAAACTATTAAAAGCTTGGCTGTTCTCCCAGGCCTTACTATGTCTGCCAAATGGCTGGATGTATTGTTCGTCCAGTCAGCCAGGCTCCCTTTTTACTTGTCTCCCTACATGCTTTGCTATTTCTAGCATCTCTAAAGAGTCAGGTAGCCTCTAAATGTAGATGGATAGATAAATAAATAAACTCTTTCATCTTTCCACAGACTGGATAAAATATAGACTAAGCATTCATAGTGAGGCCCTGGGAAGCCTGGATAGTGGATGTTGCAATATCTGAGACAGCAAAAGACAAGAGAAAGGACTGGAAAATATATATATATCACAGAATACAAAGCCCTACAAATAACAATAGAATGGACATGTCAAAAGAAAGCCAAGATAGTAGCAGCAGTAATAGGCACCTTGGGTACAATCCCAAAACATCTGGAGCACCACTTGAGCACCATCACGATTGATAAAATTACCACTAAAGGTAAAGGTTCCCCTCGCAGATATGTGCTAGCTGTTCCTGACTCTAGGGGGTGGTGCTCATCTTCATTTCAAAGCTGAAGAGCCAGCGCTGTCCGAAGACATCTCCATGGTCATGTGGCCGGCATGACTCAATGCCAAAGAGACACAGAATGCTGTTACCTTCCCACCAAAGGGGGTCCCTATTTTTCTACTTTCATTTTTACATGCTTTCAAACTGCTAGGTTGGCAGAAGCTGAGACAAGTAACGGGAGCTCATTCTGTTACGCGGCACTAGGGATTTGAACCACCAAGCTGCTGACTTCTCTGATCAACAAGTTCAGCATCTTAGCCACTGAGTCACTGCATCCCCGAAAATTACCATTAGTCAGCAAAAGGCAGCTTTACTTGGAGCAGCTTACATCCTGTGGTGATATATAGCATTAATGCAGTACTATTATACAACAACATCTGCCTATCTCAGGTCCTTGGGAGGCACTTGATAGATGGATAAAAATGTCAAATATGATCTAATCATCATCATCATCATCATCTCAACTAGATGAAAGGGCAAGATGTGACACAGAAGCTACTCTTGCCATTACCTCCTTGGTGTTGTTCTCCACCCCATAATTTCTGCAACTTGAAGCTTCTGTTTCATTTTTCCCAACAATAAAGATACTTTGTACTCATATCCTCAGAAGTATCAGCATTTAAAGGGATCTTTGAAACGCCTTTGCCAGCTTATTCCCTCCCCCACCCTTGAAAACTGTCTTCCATGTTGCTTGGGATAGTTTTTTTTTTTTTTTAAGATTGTGAACTATCTTACTATCATAACAAATCTTAAGAATCTGTAACTATAATGTCTATATATAATGTCTATATGGTAATCATTCCAGAGGTGGATTTCACAGAAGTTTACCACCGATTCTTTGTGCATGTGCAGACTCACATCCTAAGCACACGTGCCTTCCACACATGCACTTTGCTTGTCCACATGGCTTACACGCATGTTCATGGTGTCGAAAACGTTGCTAAATAGGATGGCATAGAGTTGGGGCAGGTGGGCAGGTTTGTGGGCCCACCTGCAGGTTGCTGCTACCGGTTCGCTCAAACCGGTCTGAACCAGCTGAATACCACCTCTGAATCATTCCAATGAAAGGCTCATTCTAAATTCAGGGCTGATGCTGCTTTGTGAGGGAATTTCACACACACAAACACACACACACCAATAGCATTATGTACAACAAAAGCACAGGAAATTGAAGGTGCACCATGCTGGTGGGCTGGTATGCCAAATCACACATGGGCCTTCTTCCTCAAATGGCCCTTCCCAACAAGGGACTGCTTGAGATCCCAGCTTGGGATCAGTGTATTGGTGAGGGCACTTGGACCAGGAGGCAAACTTTCTCCGCGGGGATCTTGATGAGCTGGAATACTATCCACTCAGAGATATGCCTGGTGATGCCCAGGATAACCCCAAGGCATACAATCTTTTTTATTTGGAAGGGTTTGGTCCAATCTACCAATCTGGAGTTTTGGCTTAGATCAGGGGTTCCCAACCTTTTTTTGGCCATGCCCCACCTAAGCATCTTTAGAATCCTGATGTCTCTCCCCCTCTCAGTGACATATAATTTTTATTGACCGAATTTACTTTACTCAAAAAGTGAACTCTACTCATGCAGAGGAAGCCTAAAAGCCATTAACTTGGTTTAAACAAGGTTCAAATTGCCCCCATTAAAAATCAAATTGCTCCCCTGTGGGGCGTGGGCCCCACATTGGGAACCACTGGCTTAGGAGTTGACTGTTTTAGATCATGTTCTATTCACTGTGTTGGAATTAGGGATAGTTTATAAATACTTGTTACAAATACAACCTCTGCAGTTCAAGAAGTGTATATGTGAAACATGCCTAAAGCTATGTCTTCTCTGTCTAGTCTTCAATTTCATGAAAAGTTTATTTGAAGGGGAAACTCAATATTTGTTACTGGAAGGGTAACCCGAGACTGAAGCCTTTCAGATACTGCTGACCTGCAACTCTCAGCTGCAACTCCAGGCAGCTTTCATCATTGACATTGCTGGCTGTATTTTGGGGAGTTCTACAACATCATTTTCTAGACACCATATTTTCCCACTTATCTAGATAGCAAGGACTAATAGAATATAGAAACATAGAATTATAGGATGGGAAGCGGCCTTGGATGTCTTCTAATCCAACTCCCTGCCCAAGAAAGAAGTCCTTATACCAACCTGGACTGATGGCTGTCCAATCTCTCATTGAAAACTTCCCGTGATGGAGCACCCACACAACTCTGGAAGGCAAGTTGTTCCATAGATTAATCATTCTCACTGTTAGGAAATTTCTCCTTTCCAGATTGGATCTCCCTCTGATGAGCTTCCACCCATCACTTCCTGTTCTATCAGGAGCTATGGAGAATAAATCAATGCTGCTTCTCTGTGACAGCCCTTCAAGTATTGGAATATGGCTATCATGTCTGCCCTGAGCCTTTTCTTCATTAGGTTAAACATACCTAGCAGTGGCGTAGCGTGGGGGGTGCAGGGGGGGCCGGCCGCACCGGCCGCAACATCTGGGGGGGGGCGCTCGCACTCGCAGCTCTCTGCTGTTGACTTGCATGTATTTCAAGGCTGAATTTGAATTGAATGAAGCCTAGGAACGCTTCCCACGTTTAATACAAAAGAGACGCGAGCAGGTCTTCCCCGGGGTCGAGAGCACGAAAGAGGGCCAAAGTTTTCTTCTGCAGATCTGGGTCTCTTGAAGACTGCTGGGCAGGGCGAGGGACGTTAATAACGCGATACGTTTAAATTAGAGCAAGTGAAGACCTCGGGCGGCTTTCCTTTTCCTATTTTCCCAGAACCGAGGGAAGAAAATGATTCTGCTTCGGGCCTATAGAGGGCGCTGCGAGCTTTGCTAAGGAGGACGGCTGCTTCAGAGCTCCCTTCATGTCCCGAGTCCAGTGGCGTAGCGTGGGTTGCCACGGGTTAGGGGGCGCAAATTGCCTTGCCTTGCCCCGGGTGCTGACAACCCACGCTACGCCACTGATACCTAGTCCCCTTAACCATTCATTGTACAATTTAGACTCCAGAGCCCTTATAATCTTTGCTCTTCTCTGCACTCTTGCTGAGGCCTCCACATCTTTTTTGTATCATGGTGACATATAAAGGTCTCCAACTGTCAATTTTTTATGATACCTTAAATGTTTTCAAAGCTGTTTTTTTTAAAAAAATCAGGGAATCATTTATGGTAGGTGATACTATATGTGAAAAGGAGTGGTGCAGTGGCCTATAGGTGGAGCTTTCACCTCATGATCAGGAGGCTATGAGTTCGATCCTAGGTAGCGGCAGATATTGCTCTCTCTGGGCACAATGAGTTATTATCTGCTGTGAACTGTGTGTCAGGCTCCAAAGGGTTAATGAAAGCAGCCAAACACAGAGAAGGTTTGAAAATGCAGTTTAACTTCCGACGGCACGAACTGACCAACAAAGCTAGTGGTTTGTTGGCAATGAATAAATTGTCAGAGCTAACATCTGGTGCTCCCCACCACCTTTTTCAGGTACTTGGTAATTAGGCTAAACCCCACCCCCATGCGTGTGCACACCCATCACCCCATGAACCAGAGTGAAAACTACCCGGCAATCAATCATGGATTGTTTTGAGCCAGTTATCAGTTCTGGGATGTTCTCAGTGGAAACTTCCTAGCAGTGAATCATGAATAGCTTTGTAGAGTTCTCAGCTGGACTGTTTATGGAGGAGGTAAGCATGAGTCTTGGCAGCTGGCCCAGTTGTCGTCGTCCCCCCGCCTGAATGACAGCCGGAGCTTTGGCAACAGGCACTCTGCATTGGCAACAGGAAGGGCATCTGGCCAGTAAACACTTATCTCCATTCAGTTGCCCTGACGTCACCCCAGTGTAAGGGATTGCGGGGTCATTGAAAGATTAAAAGAATACTGTATGTGAAAGAAGATTTTTCTCTCCTGATTCCCTTACTTTTCTACTTACCGTATTTATTCGAGTATAACACGCAAAATTTTATACCCAAAAAAGAAGTCAAAGTTTGGGTGCGCGTTTGAGGGCTGGGCTGGGGTGGCAGTGGCGAATTGTAATTGTAAATTTCCGGACTGCAGCCTTGATCCCGGCCTCAGGCGCCGCCGCGCCGTGCTCAATAGTCGCAACTCAGCTGCCTGCCGCCTTTCCCCTCCTTTGTCTCCCCGCCGCTGCTGCCGCCATTTAAACCAAGGAATCGTCGCTTGTTCTACCTACAGAAGGTCCAGCATAGAAGCGAAGCCGAAAGAGATCCTCGCGAGGCTCTGCAGGCTTCCTCGGAGTAAGGAAGGCAACAGCTCCCCTCACCCCCCAGAAAGCAGCGGGGCTCATCGCGATGAAAAAGGCAGCCCTGATGCCGAGGAGAGCCTTGCAAGGAGGCGGAAAGGAAAAGCCCGAAAAGGCACCAAAAGAAGCGGGGGGAGCTTCGCCCGCCTGGTGGGCAGCCATCAAGGTGTTTTCAAAGGCGGCGCCTGGGAGAGATGAGGCAGCGCTCCGGCGGTCCTGTTGCCAGGGTTTGGCGGCAGCAGCGGCGCTCCAACTATTGCTGCCGCTGCTGCCGCCAAACCCTGGCAACAGGCACGCACAGGCTGCCCACCAGGCGGGCGAAGCTCCCCCCACTTCTTTTGGTGCCTTTTCGGGCTTTTCCTTTCCGCCTCCTTGCAAGGCTCTCCTCGGCATCAGGGCTGCCTTTTTCATCGCGACGAGCTTTCTGGGGGGTGAGGGGAGCTGTTGCCTTCCTTACTCCGAGGAAGCCTGCAGAGCCTCACAAGGATCTCTTTCGGCTTCGCTTCTATGCTGGACCTTTAGCCTGCTCTTCCTCTTCTCTATACAGCAATCGCCTACTCATTACAATGCCTCCCGCGAGTTTGGTCTTATTTTGTCTTGACTAGAGCAAAAGCTGGCGCGCCTCCGCCCCCTTCCCGCCCCGCCGGCAGCAATAGTCATTACTATTACAATGCTTGGTGTGAAACAAAATTTTATACCAATTTTTAATCAAAAATTAAGGGGTGCGCGTTATACACGTGTGCACGTTATACTCGAATAAATACGGGTATACATTTATTTACCCAATTTATGTGGTCATCCAATTTGCGGTGACTCTGGGTAGCCAACAGTAAATCCCCCCCCCAAAAAAAAACCCAACAAATGATAGAAAGTAATTATAGTTAGAGGCAATATTCAATACTCCAGAAATTCAATAATACCTTTCCATCTTAGGGTAAAAAAATAAATGGTAAGGGATGAAGCTAAATCAGTTGGTTCTGATATGTAATAGTTATTGTAAATGGTATAAGTGATAATAAATTGACCTGTGCATTAAAAGCTTCTCAAATCTTAACACTTCTTTAAAACAACAAACCATGTTGGAAAAGTTTCCTAACTCAATAGCAGTTATATAAAGGTAATATTTGAATTGTACTTCTCTGTTTTACAGTACATTGGTGATTCTTGCTAAAACTTGGTCAAAAATGGAGCACTTGGCATTATTTAATTAATAAGTTAAATGTAGATTCAGACTACAGAAATGGGTGTTTTGGTTAATAGTCCCACAATTATATCCAATAAGTATGCCCATGTTTCACCTTTAAATTTAATCAGAGCTTTCCACAGCTTTCCAGGTGACAGGATGTATAGTAATGAAGGCACTGACAGAGTATTAAAAAGACAAAATCAAATATTCTTGTGACTATAGATTTACTAGAAGAAACTCTGAGTGTTAAACTGAATGTCATCATAAGATAAACCTTTCTTGAGTTATTATAATGGGCTTAGGCAATGATATTTACCAACTATGGTCATAATTGTCTTATGCTCTCCATTTTATTGGATGGAAAATAATAATGCTTGAGGGGGGAAAATCTTCACAGATATGAGTTCAAGCACTTTTTTTTCCCGGTGATGATAAAAAATTCATGGGGGAGAAATATAGATAAATCTCAGGGAAAAAAATTGCTAAGTAGAATGCTATTTGGGTATGAAGCCAAAATGAAATCTATTGCATTTTTCACTTACAACAGGTTATGCTATTCTTTTCTTCAACATTTGGCTTCCCCAGGGAAGTGAGTGCCTGCTTCATAAGAACAATGAGGCAAAATAACCACAGGTATTCAGTAAAATCTATCTAATGTCCTTTTCTTTCTTTTAATCAAGTGGCATTGTGGATGCCTCTCCACTATCCACCTCTTTCCCCTCCTAGTAGTCCAGACTCATTATGAAATACATCAATTCTGAAGTGTTCCATAGTAGAGAATTAGTAGTAAGTTGATAAACCCTGAGGTGGTGCAGTGGTTAGAATGCCATACTGCAGGCAAACTCTGCCCAAAGCCTAGAGTTCGATCCTGATGGGGCTCCAGATTGACTCAGTCTTCCATTCTTCTCAGGTCAGTAAAATGAGGACTCAGATTGTTGGGGGCAATATGCTGACTCTGTTAGCTGCTCAGAGAGAGTTCTAAAGCAATATAGAGCAGTGTATAAGTCTAAGTGCTGTTGCTATTGCTAAATCCTTAGTAAAGGTAAAGGTTCCCCCACATATGCATGCTTCTTGTTCCTGACTCTAGGGGGCGGTGTTTGTCTCCATTTCGAAGCCAAAGAGCCAGTGCTATCCAAAGTCGTCTCCGTGGTCATGTGGCCAGCATGACTAAACACCCAAGGTGCACAAAACGCTGTTACCTTCCCACCAAAGTGGTCCCCATTTTTCTACTTGCATTTTTTACGTGCTTTCAAACTGCTAGGTTGGCAGAAGCTGGGACAAGTAACAGGAACTCACTCTGTTATGTGGCACTAGGGATTTGAACTGCTGAACTGCTGACCTTCTGATTGACAAGCTCAGCATCTTAGCCACTGAGATTTAATGACATTTTGTTGCATGTATCCGCTAGTAGTGGGATATGGGCAAGAAACATTGTTTTTTAAAAATATTATTTAGATCATAGCTTGCATAGAATAGGTGAGGAAACCTGGGGGCAAATTTAGCATTGCCTGAGCTTGCGATATATTAGTCAATGTATGACAAAACTGACCAGTATTTTCCTTATAGTTAGAGATAATTTTAGTTGTGGAACAGGTACAACTGAAGAGCATAACATAGAAGTGTTGGAACATCTTTCGCTATCTTAAACAATAATAATATGGGAATGCCTGGATTGGAAAAGGTATGTGTAAGAGATTATGGGAAGCATGAGAGATAGCTGGTTAAAAGAAATGGTAACTCAGTCCCGGTATTGTGAGATCTGGTAAACCAAAGATTCTATATTTTTTTCAGCATAGAGTTGAAGATCCTTTGCTGAAATATACGGCAATTTTGACAGCAATCTTAGTAACTAGTAATTTCTGAACCTAGGTTGTTAAGGTGGACTGTTACTTCTGAGATAATTGATTCTAGTCCAGATATTTTCAGTCTCTTACATCATGATGGGCAGAAGAGGTGAATGTCTAGGATCTTATCCTATTTTATGATTTCTTACTTTTTGTGTTTTTACATAATGGTGCCTACCAGTGGTGAGATTCAACATTTTTTACTACCGGTTCTATGGGAGTGGCATGACTTGGTGGGCATGGCAGGGGAAGGATATTGTAAAATCCACATTCCCCCACCCCCGCCCCACTAACCTGCTTTCCAGCTCCATTCTCCTGTGCAGGGCAACAGAAGAAGACCCAGCCAATCAGCTGGGACTCGGGAGGCAGCAAATAGATGGGGGTGGAGCCAGCCAGAGGTGATATTTGCCAGTTCTCCAAACTACTCAAAATTTCTGCTACCAGTTCACCAGAATCAGTCAGAACTGGCTGAACACCACCTCTGGTGCCTACATCCAAAAGGCCAGGTACATACAGTACACACACACACACACACACACACACACACACACACACACACGAAGGAGATAAAGATTTGTGGAAAATAAAATTATTTTTCAATACATCAGAATTGATCAATTGCTAAAATCAGTCATATTTTTTCTGATTGAATTCAACACTCCATATGTCAAGAAGCAGCACGGGGGGAGAGTCAGAAGTTTATGGGATGCAATTTTGCCCCTAATGTTATGTAGGTTTAAATGACAATTCAACCCATGCTCATTTCTCTGGGTGTTGTAGAGGGTAGAAGGAATGGCCTTGAGCGATAGAAAGAAGAGCTGTTAACAAATCAGATAAACAAGGCTTGAACCTGGGCACCCCAGACAAGCCCCTACATAGTTCACACAGCTTTAAAGGGAGGAAAAGGGAGGCACATTCAGACTTCAAGATTCTGATACTAGAGTTGGGATAGTAAAAGTGACACTGACTGACAGGGGATTGGTTTCTTAGTTTGGTCTACCTTGTAGTAAAGGTGAGTTGCTCCTGGTTCAGCCCGGTTCAGCCAAACTGGTAGTGGAATTCAGGCCTGGGTTGCAGAACCGGCAGCGACCCAGGCCTGCCATGCCCCCAAACTGCTGCTGGGCCACTGCCATTTTGGATTTTAGTGACAGCGCATGCACAGTTCACTGTAAATTGTTCTGCATATGTGCGAAGAACTATTTACATTGAACAGGGTACGGGTGCCTTACATGCATGGGTTGCGAACAGGTAATAAAACCGGCAGCAACCCATCTCTGCCTTGTATGGCTGACAAGCTTTGGGGGACTTCTCAAGATCCTGCAGAATTGAACTTCTCTGAATTTAATATGGAAATACAAGAACTTTTAGGTTTATTGATTGATCCTAAATAATTAATTAGGGGATATTTAAAGCACCAAACAAAACAAATGAGTAGTAGCCATGATTCATAAGAAGAATTCTGTTTCAGGAAGGAGTGGAAGACTTGGAGAGATTTGAAATCCATACTACTGTATACATTCCAGAGAATTCACCCAAGAAGCCATCATATTTCATTGGCATTAACTAGTTTCTAGGCAACATCCATGCAGAGCTCTAATGAGGTTTGCTCTCTGGAGAATCCTACTGCAATTTTTTTGTTAAACCTTTAAGCAGAAATTAATTTTCACCCATTCCCTGGGGTGTTCTACTCCAAATAATTAATCCAACAAGCAATTTCCTCCATGTAGGGAGAAGATAGAACTGCTCTACTCCTGACCTATAGCAAAAATAAGTCTACAATGTTTCAGCAGCAATATATGGTCATGGTTAATACTGTTCACTTTCTGGGCTGCCCATGCCCCAAGTGTTTTCCCTGTTCTCACTCATTTCTCCCACTTCTTCTACTTGAAACATGGAGTAAGGTTTTCATCCCTTTCTACTGCAATAGACTCCATTCCATACTTCTGATTGTTCTGCTTCTGCAGCCCAATGGAAAATCCCTCCCCCCCCCCCATGTGTGATACAACTGAGGAGATGACCAGGCTGAGCCCAAGGGATGAGTCAAACACATCATCATGAGATCTGAGTTCAGCCCATCATGAATTCATTGTCTACCACCAAATTGCTTTGACTGTTAATAGTTCAGATTCTTATAGAGATCTTAAGCTTACAATAAATCTTTATTTGAACTACCTGAATTTCCTGATTTCCCTAGATAAGAACACAAATAATGTAGGAGCTTAACAATTTTTTTCAGACTTACTTTGTTAATGATAGGCTTTGATCTAGTCTGCTGTTAATTTCAGATTAAGTGAGAAATAAACGCTGAATAAAAGTGACAATGGATAGCAGAGAACAATCACCAGCTATTTCTTCTACATGAAATATGAATTATAAAACTAAGAGCATGAAGTATGGATGCATTAAAAATTGGATCATCATTTTGTTCTATTTGCTTACAAAACTACATTATGTTGGTTCTTTTTATGCATGAACTGCCAATCTAGCAACAATAAGAAACTGTTTCAATGAATACAAAATAATGTTTACCACTTAGCAATTCTTCTAAGTTCGCAAACACACTCATTATTACGATCTCTACAAATGTCAACAAACATATATTAAAATTCACGCATCTTAAAAAGCAAGGTGTTTATGTGATTTTTTTTTTAATTTTAGCCTAAAGTAAATTTATTTTATGTCTGCATCTGGGCATGAGTATATTGATCCCAGGTGTATAAATTAATGTAGCCAGAGAAAATGATTAATTGAGGTAAGAAACGCCCAGTGCAGCCATGCCTTTTTCACATTTTACTTTTAATTTGTTTATTTCTTTGAACCTTGCCGCTCTCAATTTTTCCCTAATTTCTCCCTGCCTGCAAAGTGGTGCTTCTGCTACTATATCAGGATATCTGTTCTAAAATGTAGGTATAAATAAATTCCTTGCTTAGAGGATTAATCACATTTAGCTAGCAATCCCATGTGGCTAGCAAGAACCCTCTTCTCTTCTCTTCTCCCAGAATTCTGAGCATGACAATTCCAATTATTTACATGAAGGGTTGTGTGTGTTGAATTGGTCTGCATAGATCCTGATTGTGTGAATGTGTACTACCCCACTCTTCACTATTTATAGGAATGAGTTTTACAGCCTCTAAGACCAACAAGGAGATCATGTGACAGTAAGGCAGTGGGCATTCAAGTTCTCCATTCTGCCTCATATGCCAATATTATATTGAATAAGTTCTGGAATGGTAAGTGTCATTCCATTGTCAATTCTTAGTTCTTCCTCCTAATTCCTCAAACTTCTTATCCGTTACAACATTGTCACATGTTCAGTAAGAGAAAGTACTAGCATTTATATAAAATTCTTGCATGGCATGAAAATATAGTGGATATACTGGTTTGTTTTCTTTCTTTCTTTCTTTCTTTCTTTCTTTCTTTCTTTCTTTCTTTCTTTCTTTCTTTCTTTCTTTCTTTCTTTCTTCCTTTTCTTCCTTCTTTCTTTCTTTCTTTCTTGTCTCATAATATCCCAAAGGAATAATATTGCACTGAATAATAATCATTTTTTGCCTTCCCCCAGCCCCCAGCAGCACTCTGCAGGATTCAGCAGGGTTGGGGGAAGGCAAAAATGCTACTGTTTTTGCAAAAAAATGGTAAAAAAATGGGCCGGTTTTTTGCAAAAAACCAAGGCATTTTTGCCTTCCCCCAGTCCCCAGCAGTACTGCAGGCTTCAGCAGGGCTGGGGAAAGGCAAAAATGCCTCAGTTTTTGTGAAAAACGGCCCATTTTCTTCCTATTTTTCGCAAAAAATGGGGGCGTTTTTGCCCTGCTGAAGCTTGCAGCGTGCTCCTGGGGGCCAGGGAGGACAAAAACGTTTTTCTTACTTACCTCTTCAAAATCTTGGTGCATCTTATAGTCCGAAAAATACGGTATTTACTCGAGTGACCATCTTTTCCAGGTTCAATCCTCTTGAAGAAACTGAGAAGAAGCAAAGGAGGCACTCCTATTTCATGGACTATAGAGGCGGGGCGGGGGGAGGTTGTAACTAGAAAGCATTGCTTTAGGATCATGATACTAGTTTGGAACACCTGCCCCCCCCCCCCCCTAAAGTTAGATGTTTGGTATCATCCTTCTGGAGGTTATTTGAAGACTGAGCTCTTCAAGACCCCTTTCAGAATATGATTGTTCACCATCAATATTATGTTTTTAATTCTGTGTTTTATTATTTCCTTTTTGTAGCTTTTGATTCTATGAGTTATGGGGAGGAGGGGCTTTAGGGTTCTTAGGACTGAGAATTAAATTCATTTATCTGCCTTTATTTTTATTACCATGGAAATTTTATTGCCATGGTTTATCTTTATCATGGATGTTTTAATGCAGGGGTGTCCAAACTTGGGAACTTTAAGACTTGTGGACTTCAACTCCCAGAATTCCCCAGCCAGCAAGTCCACAAGTCTTAAAGTTCCCAAGTTTGGACACCCCTGTTTTAATGTATCTTATTTTATTGTAAGCTATTGGGAATCTGAATGATTGAAATAATAAATACAGGTAGTTCCTCAACGTACGGCCACAAGTGAGCCCAAAATTTATATTGTTAAGTGAGAAATTTGTTAAATGAGTCTTGCCACATTTTACAATTTTTCTTGCCACCTTTGTTAAGTGAATCACTGCAGTGGTTAAATTAGTAACGTTGTTGTTAAGTGAATCTGGTTTCCCCATTGACTTTGCTTGTCAGCAGAAGGTGATCACATGACCCCAGGACAATGCAACAGTCATAAATGTGAATCAGTCGTCAAGCATCCAAATGTAAATCATGTGATTATGGGGATGCTGTGACGGTCATAAATGTTAAAAATGGTCATAACTTTTTTCAGTGCTGTTGTAACTTTGAAAAGTCACTAAGTGAACGGTTGTAAGTCAAGGACTACCTGTATAATATTTATTAATTGCTGTTATTTATCTCTTGCCTTTCTTCCAGTAGCACAAGGTAGCATACGTTTTCCCATTACATTAATTATACCAAATGACTTGTTCAAAGGCAAGTAGTTTAGCAAGCTACTTGCCTGAGTTGTTCTATGAGCACCCAAATAATACAGAGGCAACTCCAGGCAGTTTACTACCGCGACAATAAAAAAAATCCACAATATAAAAACCATACTCCCATTAAAAAAAAAACCATACTCCCCACCCGAGCCCCATGCTAGTAGCAACACAATTAGATCATGCACATGATTGGCTCCATCTATTTATTTATTTATTAAACAAATTTATATGGCCACCGGTCAACAATTCTAATGATGGCATTTATACACGAAAGAATAAAAAGTGTACAGAAATTGGGATTCTGTTTTGAATCAATAGGTTGACCCGAAGAGCGGTGCCTATATTTAGATCGATACATTTTATATGCTTTGCTTCCTATTCAAATTCCAATTAACTTAAAAAAAAAAAACTATTGTTTTCCCCTAGGAACAGCAATTTTATAATTTGAACAGAAGTTTTGAGTAGTCTTGAACAGAAATTTGAACAGAAATTGATCTTTCTGGTTGGTTTAAATACGGTCCAATCCTTGATTTTTAACACTGTATCTAATTGCTTTAATGCACAGTACAGCAGGATGGATTTTCTGGGTCACCAAGTACATTATGGAAGGGATATGACTGCTGTAACTTCTGCTTGATGGTGGCGGAATGAATCAGGGGAGGGGATGAGTGAGCTCATTTTCTTCTCTTTGCAGATGGCACAGGTTATAATCTAGCCTTTAGAGACACAATCTAGTATGCACAGATGGAAATCATCAAAAAGGTCATTTAATGACCCCTTCCCTCCAAAGTTAACTATTAACTTCCCATAGATAGCAAGAGCATTCTTTAAGAAAACGGCTAGGAAAACCTATTAGAAAGGAATACCTTGGATCTGGCCATCAATAAGTAGCTTTAAAACAGGGTCCTATGCATACATTTCATCAGACCGTTTTTCAGGTATCATGTTCTCACATGGCTTGAGTTCCTGAACAGAAAAAAAGTCAGAGATGTTGAGAGTCCCTGGTTTTATGCCCTTTCTGGGGCCCCACCTCTCTGCTTCCTGTTCCTGTGTAAGAAATGTATTCCGATTGGTTGTCAGACAGCCAGGGGCTTAGCTAACTTTGTAGGTTGTGTGCTAAGTTTGGTTGAAATTGGGTGGGTGGTGCAATGAGATGGAGTAGATCTTGGTTATGTAGAATAGGCTGGCTCAGGCCTTAGTGGCCCATTGACAAAGGTGGGGGAGCTATTAAGAGTGAATCTGTTTCCTGCCTAAAAACATGTTTCTCTGACTCAGGTCTTAATGGCTCATTGACAAAGATGGGGGGAATGAGTTTATGCCTCCCTTTTAGGGGGAAATATTAGGTCTTTTTAATATTTCCAAAAATATTTCCTAAAATATTTCATTGTCTAGGAGAGGTGTGGGTGCTAACTTCCTACAAAGTTAATGTCAATTCACATTCTTACATGTGCTAATATTTAAGTGCTGATTCATACTATGTTGTTGAGCTAATTTGGTGTGTATATTTAAAGAGTAGGGAGAACAGAATGAAAACTGAATGCAGAAGAAATTAATTTAGATCTACACTTAACCAAATTCTCCATGAAACAGGACATCCTTACAATTGTATATTTAATTATTTATTCTTTTACTATATTTGTAAATTGCCCCGATATTACAACTATGGGTTGTGTACAATGAAGGGGAATAAATCAGAAATAATATAAAAATAAAATAACCATCAATAAAAATATATTTCTAAAGAGGAACACTTGTCTGACTCAAAGTTCTACTGGACCTCTCTCTGTTGTTCAGTAACTTCAACCATGGTATTCTGCTGCTGTAAGAAGTGGGAGATAGTACCCTTCCAGAGTGCTTCTCCTACTTGATTGATAGGACCAGTCATTAGGAATGAGGGAAGAGCAGTTGAACTCTGGTGCAAGTTGACGTACAGCTTGGCGCTCTATCCTTTCCTTTTAACTCCTGTGACAGGAAACCATTGGTTTGTGATGAGTAATGAATTATTTATTGCCATTCTGAGTCAGGTCAAGGATGTTGAGATGATAGAAGGTTTTCAATGGATCCAAAAGAAGCTCCTACTAAATTCCTTGGATGGTGAAATGGTTTGTTCTACCTGGTTCAATCTCAATCCCTAAATTAGTTCTAAATTAGGTTGCCAATTAACTGAAAGAGCTGGCCTGAGATTTGGGCGTCTTTTGGACTCACAACTACAGGTCAAGCAACTAGTAGAAGCCAAAGACAGGGGGTATTTGGTTCAGTTTCATTTGATGTGCCAATTGTCTACACGTTTTGGACTGAAATACTAATACAGCACTCTTATATAGAACAAAAATAGAACATATAGAATTCTTTATTGGCCAAGTGTGATTGGACACACAAGGAATTTGTCTTGGTGCATCTGCTCTCAGTGTACATAAAAGAAAAGATACATTTGTCAAGAATCATAAGGTACAACACTTAATGATAGTCATAGGGTACAAATATTATCATCTATCTTGCAAGTATATCATACAAGTTCAGCTAGAGGAACAGTCTATTTTGTTTCTTTTTATGCAGGCTTTTTTGGTCTTTTGCTTTGTTCTTACTTTCTTTTGGAGTTTGTATTTTAACTTTGGAAATAAAAATTAAAAAAATAATGAGAAAAAATGTATGCATTACTAAACGCATCTTCAGAAACCTTATTTTAGAAGTAGTGTTCTGGAAAATGGCGTATTCGCTTTTAAAAGTATTCAGAAATTCATACAATACTGGCAAGGAATTGTAGATGGCAAAAGGAGAAACTGAATAAAATCCAATCAGACAGATTCGCCTATCCCAAGAATTGAACATGCTGATTGGATGTTCTCTCGCTTCAGGGCTCTCTTGTCTCATAATCTGCTTTTAAAAGTTGATAGGAGCAACTGCCCTTAGAAAACAGTTAAAAGTCAATCATTCCAAGCAAGTTTTTTTGCATGAAAATAAAATAATGTTGCCAGAAACATGTTTTTTTTTAAAAAAAAAGAGACTTCAACTCCCATGAATGAAAAAAAAAATCTACTTCTAAATGGAAGGATCTGCTTCTTTTATATGCAGTGGTGGGATTCAAATAATTTAACAACTGGTTCTCGGCCCTAATGGCCAGCTGGGTAGGTGGTGCTCGGTGGGCATCTGACCATGGCCAACTCAACATCACTCACATCGATGGGTGCTTCGCCTTTGCTGTTACAATGTAATAAGGTTTAACCAGAGAGGCAGTTTCTGTAAGCAGGGCAATAAAGATCAGGCTAGAAACAACACCAGAATGTTTCCTTCCTACCTTCCTTACAGGATTAGCCCTATAAAGTGGAAAAAATCAAAATGAGATTTCTTCCAACAACCTTCCAACTGC
The DNA here is from genome assembly GCF_964273705.1 of Natrix helvetica. Taxonomy (NCBI): domain Eukaryota; kingdom Metazoa; phylum Chordata; class Lepidosauria; order Squamata; family Natricidae; genus Natrix; species Natrix helvetica. The sequence continues at coordinate 80,536,718 of NC_138549.1, read as the reverse complement.
TTAGAAAGTTAACAACCAGTTCTCCCAAATAGGTGCGAACTGGCTGAATCCCACCATTGTTTATACATGAATGTTGTAAGTATAGTTCAGTGATGGAGGCGCTGCCCTGTTAGCTGGCCAGTGCGCATGCACGCGCTGGCCAGCTGAGTTCACCTTTTTAAAAGCTATTTTTCGCCTTCCCCAGGCTCCAGAGGCTTTATAGGAGCCTGGGGAGGGCGAAAAGAGCCTCCCCCCCGGAGGCTTCCGGGACCGTCTGGAGGCTTCCCTGAAGCCTTCAGAGCGCTTAAAACGACCGTCTGAGTGACTTACGGGTTGCTCGGAGGGTCGTTTTAAGCGTTCCGAAGGCTTCGGGGACCATCCGGAGGCTTCCTTGACGCCTTCGGAGCGCTTAAAACCACCCTCCGAGCAAACCGGAAGTGACTTCCGGGTTGCTTGGAGGGTCGTTTTAAGCGCTCCGAAGGCTTCCCTGATGCCTTCGGAGCGCTTAAAACCACCCTCCGAGCCTCCGGGGGGGCGGGGGAGGCTCTTTTCGCCCTCCCCAGGCTCATATAAAGCCTCTGGAGCCTGGGGAGGGCGAAAAAAGCATGTAAAAACGGGGAGGGGGCGGGCGCGTTGTGCGCATGCGCACTGGGGGATCACGCGTTGCATTATGGGTGCGGCATGCCCGCACACGACCCCCCCACGCTCCCCCCACTTGTGGCACGCGAGCCAAAAAAGGTTTGCCATCGCTGGTATAGTTAAATTTGAATGTAGCTTATTAGACAGTTTTTATTTTATTTTAGTTGCTAATCAACTGAATGCCACATCAGTGTGAAACATTTTAAATGTAGAGAAATTGTCTTGTTTCCTCCCCAGATTTTTTCATGATCTTTTCCCCCCTTTATTAAAAGTTCTTTCAAATAAAAAAAACCCAGAGACTTTGGAAAATAGAAACTGAACCGGTTCAGATATGGTAATCGTCTATTTTAATACTTTTCATCTTAGATGGAGTCAGAAATAGTAAAACTCAAGCACTTCTAAGTGGGTTCCCCCCCTCTCCGCTTTCCTAAAGATTCTTTAAAACTGTTTTGTGGATTCCTGGGCAGGCTAATGCCAAGCCTCTTTCAGAGCATTGCCTCAGGCAGCAAAAACTCTGTGTCCTTAAATGTTACCCTTCAAATTGTTCAAAACTTGTCACATGCTTGCTTTAGCCTCACAACAGGTTCTCACACAGCAAAGGGATTCAAGGCTAAATTGATCCAAATAGCTGGTCCCCAAATTCGTTCTCTAAAGAATCACCTACCACAGGGGTGTCCAAACTTTTTGCAAGGAGGGCCAGATTTGGTGAGGTGAAAATGTGTGGGGCCGATCATTCAGCCTGACATTCTTTGAACCCTTAACATTAAATGCGAATTAACTACCATATTTTTCAGAGTATAAGACACACCAAGATTTTGAAGAGGCAAATTTAAAAAAAAGTTTTTGCACTCTCCCAAAAATGGCCCATTTTTCACGAAAATGGGCCTTTTTTTTAAAGGGCATGAATAGCCTTTAAGACGCTTCTAGAGTGCTCCTGGGGGCTAGGGGGGGCAAAGTTGAGCAAAAAATGGCCCATTTTTGGCTCATTTATAACCTCCACAGCCCCCAGGAGCACTCTGAAAACCTCCTAAAGGCTATGCGCAGCCATTTTGGTGAAGGGGGCAGTTTTGGGAGGTAAAAAATGCTGCATTCAGTGTATAAGATGCACCCATATTTTTAGCCTCTTTTTTGAAGGGAAAAAGATGCATCTTTATACTTCGAAAAATATGGTATTTTATGAAAGACTAAACAAATAACTCCAGTGGGGAGAAGAGGCTGCGGGCCGCTTGAAATTTGAAAAAGGGCCACATTTGGCCCCCTGGCCGCACTTAGGACATGCCTGACCTACCAGTTTCTAACCATAGCATTCCCCTCGCAATTGACAGCAAATCCCAGTCAGGAAGGCATTTTTTTAAAAAAAACAAAACAAAACGGACTCCTACTCAACTCCACATTTCAGGCTTCCTCAAGCCGAGAATGTCTCTGAATTTAGTATAAAAAATTAACGATAATATTGCTGCCATGTTTGGATAAGCTCTAACCATTTTATCTCTCACAGTATCCTGAATTCTCTCTCTCCTTAAACCATGGTCCCGTTGCCATCAACAAAACTATGGGGTTTTTTCCCCACATACCATTCTAGTTATTCCACATATTATTTCCTCCCTTACCCCATCTCTTATTTGCTGTAACTATTTTGCTCTCCATTTTTGAGGTTTTCCCTACCCCCTGCATAGGATTACCAGACAGTGAAAAAAAGTTCTTTTTATTTGTTTTCTTCTTTAAAAAGTTCATTATTGCAGAGTGATCAGGTATGTTATAAAATGGAAAATAAAACCCATTACACTGTCATCACTCATTAGAGCCGGTTTGGCCCAGAGGTGGTATTCAGCCAGTTCTGACAGGTTCTGGAGAACCGGTAGCAGAAATTTTGAGTAGTTTGGAGAACCGGCAAATAGGCTTGTCCTGCCCCTGCTGCCTCCCAGCTGATCTTCTTTTGTTGCCCTGAACAGGAGAACAGAGCTGGAAAACAGGTTAGTGGGGTGGGGAGGGAATGGGGATTTTGCAGTATTCTTTCCCTGACATGCCCACAAAGCTCTGGCCACAAAACTGTGGCCGTAATAAAAAAAATTGAATCCTACCACTGGTTTGGCTTAGTGGTTCTAGTCCTGCCTTGGGACTAGAATGTGTTCCAGTCATTCTTTCTCGGCCCAACCAAACTCACAGGGTTGTTGTTGTGAAGAAAAGAGGAAGAGGAAGAAGTATTAGATATGTTGAACACTTTAAGTTGTTGATAAAAATAATAAAGGCAGAATATTAAATCAATAATTTCTTCTATTTTTCTCTGATTACAGCATTTCCCCCATTCCCATATAACCCCTGGCTGACATCTACTATTAGTTTATGGAGAGTTGATATCATCAACATTATATCAGTTTAATTAACAATACCAATAGTGACAATTATTATTCACCTTTACCAAGGAACACCACAGAACAAAAGAAAAATAAAATGGATTTTAAAAAATCAATAAAAGTTAATCACCAGTTAAACACTGTGCATATATGTATTTATCAATGTGGCTAGATATGGATACAGGGATATAGATATAGAATCTATAGATACAATATATGTATGCAGTAAAGGTTCCCCTCGCACATAGGTGCTAGTCATTCCCGACTCTAGGGGGTGCTCATCTCCGTTTCAAAGACGAACAGCCAGCGTTGTCGGAGGTTGTTTCCGTGGTCATGTGGCTGGCATGACTAAATGGCAAAGGCACACAGAACGCTGTTATCTTCCCACTAAGATGGTCCCAACCTAGCAGATCGAAAGCATTTTTACATGCTTTCGAACTGCTAGGTTGGCAGAAGCTGGGACAAGTAATGGGAGCTCACTCCATTATATGGCGCTAGGGATTCGAACCACCGAACTGTTGACCTTTGTGATTGACAAGCTCAGCATCTTAGCCACTGATCCACCATGTCCCCTATATACAATATATGTGGTTATAAATCAAACTTAACACAGAGTTACTGTATTGCAGATTCAGAATCAATAATTAATATGAAACTAATAATCAGCTGAACACTACCAATCTTAATGACATTAACAAGACCCTACTCCTAGAGAAATTATTTAAACCCCTTTTAGTGTCTTTTGGACTTTCACTAAAGTGATAGGAAGGAGGGAATTATCTCTGAATTAGGAGAGCAATTTCCTAATAGTCTGAACTTAGTGAACATGAATTGGAAGAGAGAATTTAATGGTAACTCTCTTCAGACTAACATATGAACTTTTTAAACAATTTTTCCAAAACATTACTTCTTCCCTTCCTCTTCCTGCCACTCCCTGATTCCTTGTTCAAGAATCTCAGCATTACTTTACTGCTGTGGTTGTGGTGCTTGCTATATTGAGAGACATTTCCATCCTTTTTTTTTTTTTAGTACAAAGAAAACAGATCAGGTAAACTATCCTTCTGAGAACGTTTGTCAGGTTTTATGTGCATCACAAAACAGCTAGTGCTTAAAATTAATTACAAATGGTTGCCTAGGTTACAGCATCTTGTACTTAGAAGTTTCACATTTAAAAAAAAAATCTTAAAAGGCTCCACACCCATTTCAATCACACGTGGGGAGAAAGGAATCAAATGGGGAAGTGATGCTCAATGGGAAAAGCAAGCATTCTCCTTTTCATGAGTGCACTTCATGTTCCATGCTGAGTTTTCTTTTTAATTTGAACTTTAAACATCTACCTTAAAAGGGGTATTCATCAAAGCCATGCTGTTCAAATCATAGATCATTTGGCCACTGCTAAGTTGATATTGATTTCATACATTCCATTAAAAGCACAGAGTAACACAACTTGCCTGACAGGAGAGGTGAACTGCACAGATGCTATTTGTGAGCGCATGAGTGTGACAGCTAATCACCACTGATGTACTTCTGCCCACATGGTATGATTTGTGCATCAAGCTATACCCTGAACATCTTTTGTTGCATTAATCGATTACTTAGACCCAAACAGGAATGATTTAGATTTCCAAGAACTGGATGCTTGACACTGATTTTCATTAAGATCCGAAAACTGGAGATTAACTCTTCTTTCTTACTTGAACATGCAAAATAGTGCTGGCATTTTACGAGTATATAATACAGAAACGAGACTGTGTATGGAGCTGAAGAAGCAAACAATGGATCCATTAGAATTTCAAGCTTTCCACATTTCAATATAAATCAATTCAATTTTCTTAGGCCAACACTTTGTTGTCTTCATTCACAAGGTTGCTCCATTCTCTTTCTCTATCTTTAGACATCCTCATAAAATTAGTTACTACGTGTATATGAATATGTTTGGGTATTGTGTTTTCTTTAGAGCTAAGAATAACGTTCTGAGAATCTAGTCTTTCCATTCTGTGAAACGTGAATTAGAAGAATTTTGCTTTGAAATGCTTCCAAAGTCATCAATGATTTATTTTTTTAGGCATAGAGATCAGAAAACTTGAGTCAGTAGAGATAGAGTTTAGATGTGAGTACCCTTTGTAACCATCTATACTATGTGGGATGAGTTTGAAGAGAGATGGCAATGAGAGGCAACTAAGGGAACAGTCAGATAAAAGGCAACTTAGCCCACAGCAGAAATATAAGTGATAAAAAAGGGCTAGTAAGGATCCTCCCTAACTGAGCTGTAAAGGGGAGGGTATGTGGACTCAAGTACCTTCACACTTATAAGATTCTGTTAATGTAATCTATCAAGAAAGCAGAATTAGCTCAACTGGTCATGTTTCCTGTCTGGTCTATCTCATAAGACCAACACGATCCCATCTCCACATATTGTTGCACATGTATGAGCAACAGCGCATGTATGAGCAACAGTAGAAGCTGCACAGCAGCTTCTACAGTTCTGCATAATTTTGGGCTTAAAATACAGCTTTTTTACTCAATTAATTATCTAGGTCAGAATAATATCTGATGATAACAAAGAACTGGAAACCACTCCCTCAGTGCTAATTTTTCCTTCTTTCTTCCTTCCTTCCTTCCTTCCTTCCTTCCTTCCTTCCTTCCTTCCTCCCTCCCTCCCTCCCTCCCTCCTTCCTTCCTTCCTTCTCTCCCTCCCTTCCCAAGCTTTATTTAGCTTGTCAATCTGCTTAGTATTCCATAGTTCTTGTGATGCAGAATTTAATCAAGGGAGAATGATCATACATAAGTGATCCTGGGGTCACCTCAAAAAAGACGCAATATCTCATGGGAATTACATCAATTCACTTGTGTGGACCTGCACCTTAAAATGAAGTCGCTCTTCACTTTTTCTCTGGCTGCAGAAAACTAGCTCCTTTCCCCCCTTCTGCTGCAGAAACAAGAAGATGAGATAAACTATTTTATAACAGGCCAGTCTTTCTTTCTTTCTTTCTTTCTTTCTTTCTTTCTTTCTTTCTTTCTTTCTTTCTTTCTTTCTTTCTTTCTTTCTCTCTCTCTCTCTCTCTCTCTCTCTCTCTCTCTCTCTCTCTCTCTCTCTCTCTCTCCTTTTTCCTTCTGAAAAACACATTATCATTCAAAGAACAAGAAGAGCTTTGTCTGCATTTTAAGCAGCTGCCTTCAGGTACCTTGTGCAATTTATGGATTGCCTTAACTTTAGAAACACACATGACAACCACAGAATCCCATTACTCTTACAAAGTTAACTAGCCAGACTTTAAATGTCATTTCATAATCTAAAATGGAATAAAAATAATTTCTGCTATGAGTATTTACACAAGTGACTCTTCAATGGGAATTCTAAAAGCAATTATTTGCCGTGTATTTATATTCAACCTTAAACCATTAATGCCCACTGCTTTCTTTTCTCTGTAAAAATTGCTTAAATGAGCCTTCTTGGGGGGAGGGGGCATGTGTGTGTTGGTGTGTGTGTATAGCACATTATCTCCCTGAGGGGAAATACAATAGGAAGTCATTCAGCCCATACATTTTCTTTCCTTCGGTTCTGTTTACAATGTCATTCTTGTATTTGTAAGAAGCACATGGATTTTTCTTCTGGACAATGTGGGGTGAGTAGAAATTCAGGCTTCTGAAGGAGACAATTCAGCTGTTAAAATTCTGTCTCCTTTAGAAAACTTCAGTTTTTTAAAAAAGTTGAACTCTGCTGTTGGCTTTACCTGTTAACTATGTTAACTAGATAGATATCAGGTTAAATGGGTTGGGTAAACAGTGTTTCACAAGTTTATGAATTGTGTGCCTGCTTTGCAAAGGGAGAGGGAAATTATTATTGTTGAAATGTGCTTATCAGTATTCAACTGGGAGGGGGGAATTTATGTACATGCTAGTTTGATAACAAAACTAAGATTGACAGTGTAATATGTTTAAGCAGATCTAGCAATTGGTGGACATAGATTATTGGAAGCTAGGTAGTAAACCAGTCAAATACAGGTAGTTCTTGCCTTACAAGAGTTCATTTAGTGACCCTTCAAAGTTACAACAGCATTGGAAAAAGTGTCTTATGACTGGTTTTCACATTTATGACTGCTGCAACATCCCCATGGTGATGTGATTGAAATTCAGACATTTGGCAACTGTCTCATATTTATGACAGTGACAGTGTCTTGGTATCATGTGATCACCTTTTGCAACCTTCTGACAAGCAAAATGTGGAAGCCACTTTCACTTAACAACTATGTTGCTTGCTACGTCGTTATGGCAATGACCGGGAATGTCAGTCAAGCAGTTTACAAGCACCGATTGGTCCAGACGTGACTGCAGTGTGGCGGGAAGAATCCAGGCTTCCCACTGGTTAACTGTTTAGCAAACAGATCACAAGCCATTACTAGCCATCATAGCAGTGGACCGCCCAACTCCCCCTATACTGTCCCCTAGGATGACACGTTGGACAGAATTCTTACCAGCCTATTGGTACCGCTTGGAATTCCGGCCTGGGAAACATGGGATATGTAGACAATTTGAGTTGCTGTTCCTTGCCGATGGAAACACAAGACCCGGCCCCTGTGCCAACTGTCCTTATGATTGATAATCTGGGCTTGCCCTTATCATCCACTGATGTGGCAGGGCATTCAAAACGGGACCCTATCATCTCCCAAATCCTGGACTGGGTCCACAGGGGCTGGCCTAGAGATGTTGCCTAGCAGTTCCTGCCTTATTATCATAGACGTCTCGAACTGTCAGAACTTAAGGGCTGTTTGTTATTGGGAAACCGAGTTGTGCTGCACCCATATCTTTGTACTCCCATATTGCAGCATCTACACGAGGGTCATCCAGGCATAGCCAGAATGAAGGCTTTAGGCTGCAGCTATGTCTGGTGGCCCAAATTAGTTGCAGAAATAGCTACCTGGGTGACGGGATGCCAATAGTGTCAGTTATCCTGACCTAATCCTCCAGCAGCCTCAGCCAGGACATGGGAATTGCCCAAGAGCCCATGGGCCCATTTGCATTTAGACTTTGCTGGCCCGGTGAATAGACACAACTTTCTGATAGTGGTAGATGCCTTTTCAAAATGGGTAGAAATATCTACCATGCATACTACCACATCAGAGGTCACAATCAAGGAATTGTGGCTCCTCTTCGCCATGCAAGGCTTACTGGACACCATAGTCTCCAATAATGGGCCACAATTGACATCCACAGTTTTCCAGGCTTTCCTGTCCAGTCTAGGTATTAGACATGTATTGGTCGCTCCCTATCACCCGTCTAGCAATGGGCAGGCAGAACGGGCTGTCCGATCTGCTAAGGAGGCCCTGCAGCGCATTGGCCCCAGACAGTGGGAGCAGAAGATTAATCAATACTTACTGGCCCAACACACCACACCATGCCCAACATCGGGGAAAAGCCCAGCAGAACTTTTTAATGGGGTGGTGCCTCCATACTTTACTGGACCATTTGCATCCAACCTACCATGCGGACTCCCCTCTGGAGTTGTTTGGACACACCTGTACCTTCGAAATAGGGGACAGGGTATTTGCAAGAAATGTCATAGCCAAACTGAAGTGGATCAAGGGACATATTATTTATGTAACTGGCCCATGTTCTTATAGGGGCCAGTTACAGGATGGAAGACAGTGGCGCCGCCACATGGACCAGCTGTGGCGCCGTGACACGCAAACCACGTTATTAGCCCAGCCCACTGTGCTTAGCAGGGAGCCAGTTCCAAACCTGCCTATCTCCACCGTCTGCCAGCCAGAGTTCAATCCATCTGAGACCAACCTCACTTCTACACCTGCCTCGTTCTCGTCGGACAATGTACCTGTTTTTCCCAGTAGTCCGGCAAGGGCGGAGTCTGCAGAAGGCCTCGTCCAGCAAACACCAACAGCAGAGGTGGAGCCTGCACAACCAACTTTCCCGGCAGCCAACCCAGAACTGAGACACTCAAGTAGGACGCACCGGAAGCCCGCCTACCTCAAGGATTACTTCTGCGCAATCCTGGGGGAAGGAGTGCTATGTCATCATGGTGATGGCCGGGAACATTAGTCAAGCAGTTTGGGAGCACTGATTGGTCTAGACGCGACTGCCGTCTGGCAGGAAGAATCCAGGCTTCCCATTGGTTAACTGTTTTGACAGCTCGACTATATAAGAGCTGTCAGGTTAAAAGTTGTTCGTTCGCAGTTAGTAGCAAATAAACAGTTGTTGCGATTAAACTGTCTCTGTGCCTTCTCTCAGGGCTCAAGCTATAGAACTGCTAATCTAATAACTGCAGAGAATCACTTAGCAAATGTGGCAAGAAATGTCATAAAATGGGACGAAACTCATTTAACAAATGTCTCACTTAACAAACAGAAATTTTGGGCTCAGTTGTAGTTGTAAGTCGAAGACTACCTGTTATATCTATTTGTATTCAAAGCTTTATACAAAGTAGGATGGAAGGCAAAAGAATTAAACTATTACATGCACAATACAAGAATTGACAGATCAAGGCATCAAAGTAGATTGGGCTACATACATGCAAATCAAATCCAGATACATTAGTGACATTAAAACATATGAACTACAACTGGAACAATAGGAACTAGATAAGATAATTCAAAATATAGAGAAGAAAATGATTGGGAGAATATACACATTTCTGCTGAAATACAAAATGGAGGAGGAGATTGTCAAGGAAACTATGGTAAGATGGGCACAAAATTTCAGCTATAACATTGAATTGGAAAGATGGGGAAAATTCTGGGGAATAAATTTGAAATTGACCTTGTCTGTGGCATACAAGGAAAACCAGTATAAAATGTTTTATAGATGGCACCTGCCGCCCGCGAGACTTGCAAAAATATCTTCAAACTTATCCCCCATGTGTTGGAAATGTGAGAAATCATACGGGACGTACTACAACACATGGTGGACATGCAAGACGGCAAAAAAATTATGGGTTCAAATCAAAAACTGGTTGGAAACTGTAACAGAGGATCACATAGACTGGAAACCGTAGACATTTTTATTAGGCTTAACCACAACAAAATATAATAAAGAGACTTTATACCTAATTCTGCATATATTTACAGTGGCCAGAATAGTATATGTGCAGAAATTGAAGAACAACACAATGCCGAGTGAAGATGAGATAATACGGAAGATCTTAGAATGCGCAGAAGTGGATAAATTGACCAAGGAAATTCAAGGAAAGGAGGAAACAGAGTACTATTTAACTTGGGAAAAATGGTATAAGTGGTTAGATGATAGAAATAGGAAATAGGAACTTGGAAAATGTAGTTTGTATTATAGAAGAAGTAGGAATTAGTGATAAGAATGTAGGAAAAGTAGGATTTATAAAAGTAGCAAAAGTTATATATTAGCAGAACAACAACAAAGACTGTCTGATACAAATAACCAAACAGACTGATAAGCAAAAGAGTAAGAAATAATAGGATTATAAGTATAAAATTACTTAGAGATGTATTAAGAGGGAAATAGTGTTTGTAAAGATGTACCGATAGGTATCTGCTGTAAGAAGGAATATGCAGTTCCGATGTTATTTGTAAGTGTTGTGTATGTTTTTGTCAATGTGTATAAGTGTTTGTAATAAAAAATTAAGAAGAAAACTATTACATGCTTTGAATTTATTGTTTGAGATGAGTGAATGACTGAAATACAATATTTTCATTTCATTATTAAATGACTTCACAGAAGTTGCTTCAAATAGCTTCAGTTTTGTTAAAACCCACAATTTTTCTTGTCTTTGAAAAAAAAAAACCATATCAATGGAGCATGCCAAATGAGGACTTGCTGAACTACGGTCTGAAACATTGAGATATAATGATAAATTTGATGAGGCATCTGTGTGTGGTATTGTCACTCCTATAAGATATACCAGAATAAGAAATCTGGAAACAATGCTATAGGAATGATAATCCTCAAGCGGCGCCGAGGGGCAGGCCTTCTCTGTGATGGGCCCAGCCCTCTGGAATGACCTCCCCCCCGACATCAGGACAACAACCGATCTCCGCTCCTTCCGCATGAAACTCAAGACCCACCTGTTCCGACTAGCCGGCCTGGCTTGAATTATAGCTATTCTAATCCCTCTGGATACAATTTTAAATTAGGTTTGACTCTGGGTGTTTTAATTGTTTTTTAATTGCTTTTTTGCTGTTTTAATTAATTGATTATTTATTTATTGTGTGTGTATAATGCTTTTTGTATATCTCCTCCTTGTCATTGTCATTATTTGTTATGTAGTAAATTGTACGCTGCCCCGAGTCCCTTGGTGGAGAGGGTGCGGCATATAAAAATGATAATAAATAAATAAATAAATAAATAAATAAATAAATAAATAAATAAATAAATAAATAAATAAATAAATAAATAAAAAATAAATAAATAAATAAATAAATAAATAAATAAATAAATAAATAAATAAATAAATAAATAAATAAATAAATAAATAAATAAATAAATAATAAATAAATAACCATCCCCTGTGATGAATTGAGGTTTTTAAGAACATGAATGGACACCAGTGTGATTCACAAACCTTTCATGGATATCAGAGGGAGCTGTGAATGGTTTAATACAGTATTTCTCAAACTTGGCAATTTTAAGATACCTGGGCCAACTTCTATGCTGGCTGGGGAATACTAGAAGTTGAAGTCCACATAGCTTAAAGTTACTGAGGTTCAGAAACATTGCTCTAACAGACTGCGATAGAGTGGAAAGTGTTATATCGCCTCAGAGCTCTCTGACAACTATGGGCAAAGGCTCAGAACCTTTCAATGTCTCTGAGGCGCCCATCGAATCTCATACTCAACTAGGCATATATGACTAGATAAAGCAATCTCATTAAAAAGTTGTTGTCTCACATCATTGCAGCTGGCCAGTTCCCATTTTACCTAAATATAAACTTTGGCACAAAGCAACATTGTACTTTAAATGCTTCTTTCACTGAAATCCAATAAGAGTGAGAGGTATGCCGTCTTTTAAAGCCACTAGATTCCAAAATATGTGGGGTGAGGCAAATTAACCTACATTGGCACATGTTACTGAACTGGTACAATGAACAATGCAAACATCATACAATATATTAAAAACAAGGGAACAGTGGAACACTTGTTTTTCAGATGTTGTTGGTACTTCATCACTGGAGGTTTTTAAGAAGAGATTGGACAGCCACTTTTCTCAAATTGTATAGGGTCTCCTGCTTGAACAGGGGTTTGGACTAGAAGACCTCCAAGGTCCCTTCCACTCTATTCTGATTCTAATTTGATGTAACAATGTTTTATCACTGGTAATAGATATTTGAAGTCCAAAATATACCATAGAGGTAGTCCTTGATTTATGACCATTTAGCGACTGTTCAAAGTCTTTATGGTGCTGAAAAAAGTGACTTGCAAACCAGTCCTCACAGTTATGACAATTACAGCGTTCCCCACAGTCACCTAATCAGAATTGAGGCACTTGGCAATGGGCATATATTTATGATGGTTGCAGTATGCTGGGGGCATGGGATCACCACTTATCATCTTCCCAAATGGCTTCTGACAAGCAAACGCAATGGGGGAATCTGGATTTGCTTAACAACCATGTGATTCACTTAATGACCAGAGTGATTTGGTTAATCATTGTGCCAAAAAAGATTTTAAATTCGGTATGACTCATTTAACAATTGTCTCATTCATGATAGAAGTTCCAGTCCCAATTATGGTCATAAGCCGAAAACTATCTGTATTGGCTTAAACAGAGGGGCATCCCTTGTACTGATACCAGTCCAATAATAAAATTACCCTAATAAGTGGACATGCTTATGTTTTATCCCTGAACTGAAAAAAATGAGATACCTTAAATATAAATAATGAAATCTGAAAGTAAATCAGACTGTTAGGGTAATGACTTTTAAATTGTGGTTCATTAAGCACACATATTAAGCAATATGGCACATTATCTATTCTGTTTATGATGCCATCCAGTGTTACATACAAGTATAGAACATAATAGTAGCAGAAGTAGAGATTGCTCATCTGTGTTTTATGAGTTTTGCTAATGCAAAGGCACATGTTGCAGATTAAAATGAAGCACTCCAGTTGTAGAGTAAGCCTCAGTACCTGCACACACAGCTGTGCAGGAATGCTGACTTATAAATAAAATGTGTGCTAATATACAATAGACTCCTAGAAAAACAACAAGGAAGTAACAGGTTTCCCGCTTGCAAATTGCTCTTTTCTTGATGTGACTAAGGTCAAGATCTACTTCCAGTGTTGTTTAACTGGAACCTAAATAAATAATGATAAGTAAAATCAACATTTTCACTGATTACTTTTTTTTCTTGTCTTCTTTTTAAAGGGCCTCTTTGCCACATTCTAAGAGTTTTCGGCTTGATCTGTCATCTTTTCTGATGTTCATCCTAACCCGCTAATATCCTCCATTTTCTTGTTGCTCTATTTTAAATTCGACCCTTTGCCTTCCCATGTGGACAAAATTCAACACAGAGAGAACTTTTAATACAGAGCTGTAAATAATTAGCATATAAAAAGCACCATCAATTAGAAAACATGAATGTAGAGAATTATTAAACATTTGAGCATTATAAAGGATAACCAGTTTTATCTAGTGGTTAAGGCACTAGGGACTAGGCTAATAAATGGGACACCACAAATTTCAAGTCCCACCTTAGCTAATTATGAAAAACAGATGGGTGACTTTGAAAGATGGGTCAATCTCTCTCAGCCAAACTCTCACAGGGTTGTTGTTGTGGGAAAAAAAGGAGGAGGGAATGTAGGTTGGATATGTTCTCCACCTTGCCTCATTTGTAAAATTAATAAAGGTAGGATACAACTAAATGACTGTTTGAAGTGCATGAGGGTCAAATATGCTTGCACTGGGATAAAAGATTAGCTGTGAAAACTGAAACCTTGGGGCAGTCATTCTCAATTCAACTCACCTTACAAGGGGGGTTGTTTGGGAAAATTAGGAAGATGGTGTACTTAATATGTTTGTCATCTTGCATTATTCATAAAAATAATAAAGGATATAGATAGATAATATGATAGATGATAAAAGATAGATAGATAGATAGATAGATAGATAGATAGATAGATGATAGATAGATAGATAGATAGATAGATAGATAGATAGATAGATAGATAGATAGATAGATAGATAGATAGATAGATAGATAGATAAAGAAAAGCTGATAGATGATAGATAGACATACAGGTAGATAGAGAAGTGATAGATGACAGACAGAGAAATGATAGATGATAGATAGATAGACAGATAGAGAAATGATAGATGATGATAGATAGATAGATAGATAGATAGATAGATAGATAGATAGATAAAGAAAATATGATAGATAGATGATAGATAGACAGAAAGACAGGTAGATAGAGAAGTGATAGATGATAGACAGAGAAATGATAGATGAAAGATGATAGATAGATAGACAGATAGAGAAATGATAGATGATAGATAGATAGATAGATAGATAGATAGATAGATAGATAGATAAAGAAAAGATGAAAGATAGATGATAGATAGGCAGACAGACAGGTAGATAGAGAAGTGATAGATGATAGACAGAGAAATGATAGATGAAAGATGATAAATAGATAGACAGATAGAGAAATGATAGATGATAGATAGATAGAGAGAGAGAGAGAGAGAGAGAGAGAGAGAGAGAGAGAGAGAGAGAGAGAGAGATAATAGACAGAGAGGTAGATAGAGAAATGATAGATGATAGATAGACAGACTGACAGGCAGATAGGTAGGCAGGCAGGATGTGTGTGTGTGTGTGTGTGTGTGTGTGTGTGCAATGCACAGGAGCATTTACATCATTAAAGGTTTTGATGTAAGAGTGTACATGTGTAATTTCTTATATTAATTACTTTGATTAAAATGCATAATAAATTTTAAAAAAATCTCTTGAAAATGTAGATATGTTAAAATGTCACTGGTGATGTGTTAGGTTTTTGCTAGAAAACAGTGTCATAAACAGCAGGTGTCTTGGAAACTAGGGAGGGGCTGGCCTGATGAGATATCACCAGGAAATCCCAAACTGCAACCTGGATTTGACATTTTTTTTGGGGGGGGGGAAATCTCAAAGAAGTCAATGGCACGCTGCTTGCATATTGTTGCCAAGAAAGCAACATGGATGTGTCTGTGAATCAGCAGGAGTTGAACTTGACTCAGAGGAGGAAAAAGAACACACTTCAGAATGAAAAATGAGGCAAGCTAACCAGAGTTTCAAGGTTTTTCCCCGCCCTTTGGAAGTAGAGTTTAAAAAGTTACAAGGAATTTATTGGACTTTCTGCTGGAGGCAATGAAAATTCGACAGCTCCAATACAGACTGAGCTCACCACAACAGGTTTATCTGTGCCTGGGGCTACCAGATATCTGAACAGGCAAAGAAGAACACAGATAATTTGGAAGGGGGGTTAAGAGGATAAAGGAGTTCATGCTAATGGTTTAAACTTTCTTAGCATCCATGACTAAAAGTACAGTGAAAAACTGGGGGGAAATGAAACTTAGACCTGCATGCACGCAGGTGTATGTGTGTGTTCCTGCCTGCCTGCCTGCCTTCTGGTGCTTTGGAAAATATTTGACCCCCTCCTCTCTGTGGCAGCCCCTCGAATATTGGAATACTGCTATGATGTCTCCCTTGGTCCTTCTCTTCACTATACTAGCCATGCCCAGTTCCTCTAACCATTCTTCATATGTTTTTATCTCCAGGCCTTTAATCATCTTTGTTGCTCTTCTTTTAACTTTTTCCAAAGTCTCAACATCTGTTTTGTAATGTGGTGACCAAAACTGGATGCAGAATTCCAGGTGTGGCCTTACTAAGGCTTTATAAAGCGGCACTAAGGATGTACGAAGGATAACAGTGTTTTTTTCAAATTTACCATGGAAGCCTACAAAGAGTCAAATGATCCTAGATTTGAAGCAGCTGGACGGAAGCTGATTGTTGGACTCAGGAAATAAATAATGTGCATCTAGGCTGCCGAGTTTGTCAATAGATGAAGGAAAGAAAGAAGCAGACAATTTATACGATCAGAGTAGACAGAATGACAACTTCCTGCACTCCTTATTCCGAGACTTTCATCTCTTATGTTTCCCTAAGGAAAAAAATGGTATTTCAAATGGGCAGCTTTCTACCGTGTTTCTCCCCCCAAATACGACAGGGTCTTATTTTCTTTTTACCTACAAAATATGGCTTGGGCTTTATTATGGGGGAAGAGTTTATTGTTTTGGGGTTGGCGGGCAGCTGCTCTCTTGCACGCGGGCTCCGAAAGAGCCGGGAACAGCCTCATGGGCGAATGGCTGTGTGGCGCTGTCAGAGCAGTGTAACACAGCAGCCATGAAGCGACCACGCTCACGAGCAGCGCCATTCACTGACTTAGAGGTATCGCTAAGCCGTGTGAGTGCCTGTTCACCGCTGCCCGGCTCCCGCGGCTTGGCGCCTTCTAAATGCCAGTGAATGGTGCTCTGCATGGCTGGAGAGGGGGGTTGCACAAGCAGCTGTTCCGCTCTCACTCACTGCCTCCCAGCCTTATGATGCATGGCCCAGCTCTCATTACGGAGCCAGGGCACCTCTGTCACTCCCACCATCCCAGCCTGGCTTTTTTCCGCTGCTTCCAACCCGAGTCTTTCGGCAGTGGCCGCTCTGGGTGCATGCTCTATGGTTGTGGGCCAGCTGCCTGCAGAGCGTACAAAGCGTACAGAGCAGCCACTGCTGAAAGACTCGGGTTGGAAGCTGTGGAAAAAGCCAGGCTGGGATGGTGGTGGTGGTGGCGGCGGCGGAGGTGCCCTGGCTCCATAATGAAAGCTGGGCCATGCATCCTGAGGCTGGGAGGTGGGTGCTGTGTCCCGCTTCAAAGAGGGTTTGCCGGGTGTCTGCTCATGAGCATGGTAGTTCAGGGCTGTTGTGTTGCACTGCTGCGACAGCGCAACACAGCCATTCGCCCTTGAGGCTGTGCCTGCCTCTTTGGGTTCCCGCTCATAAGAGAGCAGCCGCCCGGCAACCCCCCTCTTCAGCTGGGCACAGCGCTGCTCACCAACCTAGTGGTATCCCAAAGGCGCCTAGCAACACGATCACCTTTGCCTGCCCCCAGGTTCCCACGGCTTGGCACCTTTGGGATACTACAAGGTTGGTGAGCGGCGCTCTGCCTGGCCAGAGGTGGGGGGTTGTCCAGGGGGCTTATATGTGGGGTGGGGTTTATATTTTTGCCCACCAGAAAAATGTGGCATGGCTGTATTATGAGGACATGTATTTTTGGGGAAACACGGTATAGTTGCAATAAGAAAGGGGTGCCAAACTCAAGATCCACAGGCTGAATCTGGCCCTCAGGATACTTAGATCTGGTCTGTGGAAACAGTGAAGGACCTGCCCTCAGTGCCTCTGCCAGCGAAACCGGAGGGCGGCACACTGTCCTCCCGAGCTTCATTTTCACTGGTAGAGGATTGCAGGAGGCCGTTACAGCCAAAAACAGAGATCACGAATCTTTTTTCACTGGCAGCATGACACACAGACACACACACACACAAATACATACACATACATACATACATACATACATACATACATACATACATACTTGCACAAAGCAGCATTCTACTCTAAATGCCTCTTTTGTTGAAATTCAATAAGGTATGACTTCCTTTAAGCTGCTAGATCCCAAAATATTTGGAATACGGCACATGCTGTAGAGTTGGTACAATGTACAGTGCAAACATCACATGGTACATTTAGAATAATTTGAGGTAACAGTCCTTTATCAGCAGTAATAGATCCTAGATCACTGCAATTTCAGAAGCACCCATTACAAACTGATTGGATCCATAAAAATGCTTTGAGTTTAGCATTCCTATCAGCTCATTCTCCTTGTAGCAATTCACAGGTCCAGTCTTCTTTGGCTACTTCAAAGAAACTACCAAAACATTGAAGATGATTCTTCCTCTATTCTATTATTATCCATTGACATAGACTAATCTGGCTCCATAAGAAAAAAAAAAACTTGGTCTACTTTAAAGAGAAACACAATACTGCTTAGACTAATTGTCTCTGAGTAGGACCTACAAATTTAATCATTTGTTAGAACTGTCTTATACACTCCTGATTTAGGAGCTGGCATTTTCTATGAAACTGATGAATTATCTTTTTGAATTAAAGTTGGGTTCCAGGTTTTTCAACCTGGATTATGTGCAACCCTCTGCAAGGATTTATATCAGTTCCTCAGAACTAATGGGTTGGGGCAATCCTCTTTGTGAGACTTAAAAAAAAAGAAGCATTTAGCCATCTGCTTCTATTTCATTGCTACTTTTCCCCTTCCACTTGCTATCGATTGCCGTTCTTTCAAACCTACCATGCAGAACATGACTGATTGCCTTTTCCTTGCCATGTGCATGTTGGAAGAAATGTCCTTCTAGGTTCAGTTCCAAGTGGGGAAAAAGACATTGGAAACATGGAGGCTGCTTGGAAAGTTGGTTTAATGGTGCACAGGACCACATGGTTTGAGCTCCTGAACAGAAAAGGGGGAATCACATGCTTCCAGATGTTGAATGAAGAAGAAAAGAGCACAAAGAAAGGGACTTGCTGGGTTTTTTATACTCTGTTTGGCCCCACCTCTCTGTTTCCTGTTCCTGTGTAAGAAATGTATTCTGATTGGTTGTCAGACTTCCATAGGGCCATGCAGGGGCAACTCTCTAGGCTGTGTTTTGAGTCCAAATGTGGTTGAGTTCCCAGATGCCATGTGGTGAGTTGGGTAAAGGGCTAATACTATCATGCCTTAATCTCATCACCCTAGAGCTGAAGTGGGAGCTCTTTGTTATGACCTCCCCCTGGATATTAGGACCACTACTGACCTCCGCTCCTTCCGTGTCAAGCTCAAGACCCACCTTTTCCAAATAGCTGGCCTGGCTCAACCATAACTTCGTAACGCTCCTGATGGGTTTTTTAATTTAGTAATTTTATTTAAGGGGATTTTTAATTGTATTTTTAATTGTCTTTCACTTATAAGTCAACTCTCCTCCATGCACATATGTATATGTCTCTGTTCTTTTTGTATATATGTTTGTCTTATGTGTATTTTTATCCGTTTTGATTGTACGCCGCCCCGAGTCCTTCGGGAGAGGGTTGCGGCTAATCAAATAAAAATTATTATTATTAATTATTATTATTATGTAGACTAGACTGGCTCAGGCATTTTAATGGTCCATTAAGAAAAGTGGGGGCTATTAAGAGTGAGTCTGTTTCCTGGCTAAAAATATTTTTCTCCATTTCTGATCCAGGGAAATATAATATTCTGCCTTTTCAATATTTCCTAGATATTTCATTTTTCTAGGAGAGAGGTAGATGCTAACTTCCTACATGCATATTCACCAGACCTACCTCCTGTCCTTCCACACCAGGGGTGGGCTCCTGCCAGTTCTAACCTCTTCTATACAAATCTACAGTGCCGTTTAGAACCGGTTGCAGCTCCCTCCCCCTGCCCGTCCGCACATCATCAAGATGAAGACCGAGAGGAGGAATTCTGGGAGTTGACATCCACAAGTCTTAAAGCTGTCAAGTTTGAACACCCCGGGGGGGGGGTTCTAAAGAGTTAGGGGTACAAGGGTCATGTAACCTGACAGCTTTAAGACTTGCACACTTCAATGCCAGAGTTCCTGAGCCAACATGACTGGAGGAGGAAATCTGGGAGTTGAAGTTCACAAGTCTTAAAACTGTCAAGTTTGAACACCCCTGGGTTTTTTTTCCAAAGAGTTAGAGGTGCAAGGGTCTTGTAACTTGACAGCTTTTAAGACTTGCGTGCTTCAAATGCCAGTTTCTGAGCCAACATTTTGATTGCTAAACAAGAGTGTTGTTAAGTGAATTTCACCACATTTTACAAGTTGGCCACACCCACCCAATCACATGGCTGGCAAGCCACTCCCACCCGGTGACATGACTGGCAAGTCACTCCCATCCGGTCACATGGCCAGTAAGCCACTCCCACAAAGCAGGCCACACCTACAGAAGAGGTTCTAAAAAAAATTGAAACCCACCACTGTTCCACACCCTTGAAACATACAGTTTGAACTCTGCAAGAGCAATCCCTCCCTCTTCACTTTCCACTTTCCTCAAAGTGTGTGTGTATGCATGTGTGTGTGCCCAAGCGAATAGCTTAATAATCAAGGTTTATTAGACGTAAATGGCATTAAACTATGAGGGAACGAATAAATTTAGGATTGCACCAAATACTCTGGTGTGAGACTTCAGTGGAATAAACATGTGAGAATCATTTTTGCAAAAGCAGCTAAGTAGGAGGAAGATGGGTGCTTAAGTGGCTTCAGCCAGGCATTCATTATGGGGAAAAATGTAATTTCATTTCACTATGTTAATCCAGTACTTCTATCTATTCTGCATATTACAATTATGTACATCAGCATTCCTAAGTGAAGGATTTATTCTAAGTGACATCCCAAATGACATTTTTTTCAGTTTCACAATATTAAAATGATGTACCCTTCCTAGATATAGACCTTTTGATATAAGTACATAATTTTTATTTTGTTTTAGATTAGGCCTAATAAATATTTATGTACACTAATGTGATTTCCCCTCCCTCCCCCAGATATGGTTCATTCACTACGAGCTGCTGTAATTGCAGTCAGTACACAAATAGGTAAAACCAGTAAAAGTGATACAAGTTAAAACTGCTCTAATTTGGGCATCCATTATTGTGAAATTAAATTACCACAATAAACACATTTCATAATTAAATTAAAATATGCACAAGTTTTGTTTTACTTAATTTGTTCACTAGTGATTTGCCTATTAATTAAGGCGTTTCTTTTTCTTTTTTTAATCCACAGGTCTTCTGGCCAGAAAGTTAGAAAACCGTTGTTTTGGAAGCTTGGTGTTGATTCCCGTGGTCCTTTCCATTTCCATAATTCTATCATTCTTCATAAAGGAACATATTTCTGGAGCTTCTCCTCTGCAAATGTTATTTTACCTCAATTTTTATCTTGG
Source organism: Natrix helvetica (assembly GCF_964273705.1). Classification (NCBI taxonomy): domain Eukaryota; kingdom Metazoa; phylum Chordata; class Lepidosauria; order Squamata; family Natricidae; genus Natrix; species Natrix helvetica. Next base: position 80,515,736 of record NC_138549.1, on the reverse strand, counting down.
CTGCAAGCCTGGCATTGCTAATCAGATTTGTTTTGCCAAAAGTTCAGTTATACCTTAGTGCATCTTAAGGCAACCTCATCATTATAGTGAATTTCTGTTGCCCAATATAAACACTCATCTATTTAATCAGAAAGGAGAGGTTTTTTCCCCCACTTCCTTCTCCAAATGCTTTTCTCATAATTTTGCCTGGTCATCATGATAGAAAGAACAACTTAAAATTAATAATACTGGAAAGAGAAAACAAAGAGAAAATTTAAAAAGGGAAGAAGTTATGTTTTAAAAAATAGTCTTATCTCAGCACTCATCTCTTTCCCAGATGTAGATGTTACGGTCTGCCATTTCATTAATAGCCAAAGTACAGAACTATTTTATAATCATTAAATCAATACTTGCATTTGTATTAATGGGTAAAGTTTTCTACCCACAGAAAGGGAAGCTTGTAATATTTCACACTACAATTCAAACTTTTCTGTGTTCATTCCAAATCTATTGTTCCAGAGGCTAGTATAATTTTCCCTTTAATGAGATATTTCACTGGCTAGGTCTCCTAAGGTAATATGTCAGCATTGGATGAAGCTTGAATACTGAAATGGCATTGGTTGCTTCAGAAATATTTGAAATATTCCCAAAGCATTGGACCGATTGGGAAAGTTACTTACAAGGGTTCTTCCACTCTGGCCATTTTTTGTGTATTCTGATTTTTCCCAAGCATCTCAAAAACAAAACAAAAGCCAATTGCTTACAAAATGAGAATAAGGAAAGTGAAGATGCAACTTTCAAGCAGGTAATGACTTTCCAGAAGTTGCTCTGTGAGGGAGATGGGTGGTCTTTGATGTTTGTGTGTGTGTGTGTTTTCGTATTTTCATGGGTGTAGTAGCTCATTTGTTGACTAGGGCTGGTTTCCAGATGTCTGGTAGGCGGGAGGTATTGTCATGTTTATTCATGTTGTGGGGGTGTTTTTCTATTTCTCTATTTCGATAACTTCTATAATTATTCTCTTGTTGAAGTGTTCAGTTTTGGAGATTAATTTGGTTCCTTCAAAATTAATTTCATGTCCTGTAGCTTTAAGGTGAAGTTTTTCCTTTTTTTCTTACTAGGGAAACACCCCCACAACATGAATAAATGTGACAATACCTCCCACCCACCAGACATCTGGAAACCAGCCCTAGTCAACAAACGAGTCCCACCCACCACACAGGCCGTTACAACACAAAACAACAACGGACACACAGCCAGTCCCCATCAGCACCAATCTACCAATCATGATACAATCATACAACCAATCATTCCACTTACTGAAACAAAGCCAGCACTCCACACACACACACACCAAGATTTGTAGAAAGACGGCATCTCCAACCATGGTTTAAGCTGAAAACACCAGCCTGAAGATGGCAAGTGAGACCTCGCCGAAATGTTGCCAAGACAATCTCAATCTTACATGGGAAAAGACCCGAATACAACAAGACTATATTGATATTGATTATATGTATATAATATTGATAACACACACACACACACACACACACACACACACTAAACACTTCAACTCCTACAGAAACTGTACCAGATATTGGCCAATGACCATCTTCAAGCATTTTTTCTTCTTCTAATTGCAGCAACATTGTAAGAGTTAATAAAGGATTTAAGTTTTGATTTTTTTTTTTATCATGAAATGTTCCAGAACTTGTGATATGCGATTCCACATTCAAGGTCATTCTGCAAAATAAAACAACCCAAAAAGTGACTGCCAAACCGAGTTTCTTTTCTTACATGACAATATTTAAGTCTACTGGTCCCCCATTTCCAGTGGCCTCTTACAGATGTGAGACCTTCTACACCTTGAATAAATGGACAGGAATGGAAGTCACAATGTTTTATATTTTTCAGTTTACTTCCAAATTAATGAAAATTCAACTGATGCATCCCACTTTGTCTGAAATGAATGAATATTCTAGTTAGATACATTGTGTTCATAGACATAGCATATATATTTTTAGGCTTGGAGGGAGAGGAGTTATTTAAATGTTACATTTGCTGATAGTTTAGTAATTGTATGAAATAGATTTGTGCTTACATTTTGCAGAAAATTAGAATTTGGATGATATTTTGGTCATGTCTGCCATTTTGCTTATTGAGAGGGGAAAAAATGAAGACAGTTATCAATGAAAGATGGGTCTTGCTGAGTATCTGCTGGTGATTCAGCTTTGAATTAGCAAACATTATAATAGAGTTACTATAATATTTTCTTCACCTGCAATTTTATAACTAATGTTTGAAAGGGCAATTGCTTCACAGCTGTTGATTGATATTAATTTAACACCTACCTTTCCTAATAAAGTTTAAATAATACAACCACTGCACAAGGTTCTATTGGGAGCATTTAATAGTTAATTAATTTATAACTGTACTATTTTCCCTCCATTTCTGTCATTTCCCATCCTTTCGGTCATTTAAAAAAAAACATCTTAAAATGTTCCTTCAAGTTAATAGAATGTTTTTTTTAATACTTTATTTACAGTCACAGACCAAACATAAACAATACAAAAGAGACACAGCAGCCAGTCACCAAAAGCCCAACTAAGGGAGGTTACAGCTCTCTCCTCTAATGGTCACAGCTCTCAAGAAAAACCTGGAAACCTGAGAGGTGATGTAGGAGACATCCCCAAGGCAATGCACATACAAATCACTGCCATCAGGACCAGGAGGGACGATTTCAGGAAGAGACAGTAACCTAGATCTGTCCACGCTATACATAGGGCAAAATAGAAGGACATGCTCCGCTGTCTCGACCTCGGCTCTGTCACAAGGGCACAGCCGCTTATTAATCGGGAGCCTCTTGTAACGACCATCCAGAAGTGCTGAGGGCAAGACATTGAAGCGAGCTAGGGAAAAAGCTCTTCTATACTTGGGAAGGGTTAGGGTATAAAAATAGGAAGCCATCCTCAATCCATAGTTATTGACTTGGTTGAGAGTCAGGGGGGAGCAAGTTTTATTGGCTCTGGCTCGTAGATATTGTAAATCAATGTCCACGAGCCGTTGGACTATCCTAAATTGGGCATCCTTGAGGTCGTAGTTTCCCAAGGCATCCTCCGTGAAACCTAGCAGATTAAGTTTCTTCAGCAGCTCTTTCTCCCAGCGAGAAATATGGGAGTCCGTGAACACCAGGGAGAGGTAGCTGCCAGGAACTGCCAGAAAGAGCACCCAAAACCACCATTTAAAGGTGTTTATCCAGGCCATACATTCCACCGATCGAATGCCTAGTTCCAGGTATATCGAGGCAAAACCGACACAAGGGGGAAGACCCAGAAGTTTTCTAAGGAAAGCAGCCTGGGTTCTTTCAATGCAGTCCTTGAAGCCCCGTATCCATATGGGAATGCCATAAAGAGTTTGGGCCAGCGTTTTGGCTTTGTAAATACGTAGGGCAGAAGGAATGAACTGGCCACCCTGGTATAAAAGAATCTTAAAATCTTCTGATGACTACAGGAGGCCGAGTTCAGCACCTGGGTTCGATGTCTAGTCCAGGCACCAGTGTTCTGAAATTGGATACCTAGATACTTAAAATGGAAAACCTGCTTAACAGCATTGCCACTGATATCCCAGTTATACAATTTCCGGGCTCTAGTAAACACTAGTACTTTTGATTTATCATAGTTAATAGCCAAATGGTTTTCAGCACAGTTGGACCCAAATGCAGAAAGTAATCTTTTCAGTCCTGGCCTTGACAATGAAAGGAGAACCGCATCGTCAGCGTAGAGAAGAAGCGGGATCTTTGTAGTTGTCAGCTTTGGGGCGTGGGACTCAATATGTCCGATGTAACCAGCTAGGTCAGATAAAAATATATTAAATAGAAGAGGAGCCAGGACACATCCCTGCCTTACTCCATTCTTAATCGGGATAGGCTTAGAAAGTTCTCCCTGCAGACCACACCTCACCTGGCTGGAGGTCTGATTGTACAAGGACCTAATTAAGAACAGCAAACGTCTGTCAATAGAACTTTTAAGCAGTTTTGACCACAACAAACCCCTAGGGACTGAGTCAAATGCTGACTTTAGGTCGATGAAAGCAGTGAAGAGTTTTCCACCTGGTATAGTGGTATATTTGTCGACCAGGTGCGCTAGGGCAAAGCAGTGATCTAGTGTGGCACAGCCCGCTTTAAACCCAATTTGTTCAGCGCCAATGATATTGGATTCCTCAACCCAAGTGAGAGGTCTGCGATGGAGGTATTTGGCATATAGTTTCCCAATAATGGAGAGCAGGCTTATGGGGCGATAGTCAGCTGGGTTGTTTCTATTTCCTCGTTTAAAAACTGGCACAATAATTGCTAAGCTCCAGGAAGAAGGTACTCTGCCAGAGGAGTTAATATGTGTAAAGAGTCTTGCCAGAAGACGAATCCACCATTCAGGGTTGGATTTTAGCAGACCAGGGGGAATAGCATCAGGGCCAGGAGCTTTGCCTGGCTTAAGTTCGGAGATAAACTCGGTGATCTCGGCATGGGTCACAGGTTGCCAGTCAGGGGCTACAGGAGATAGCTGTGGGTCAGGCACGGTTGAACTTGCTGACGCCTGGTAAATTGCCAAGAAATGGTTTTCCCAGTCTCTGTTAGAGATGCAGCTTAGAGGGAGTTCCCGATGGCCCGGCAAAGAGCTGGCAGCAATTTGCCAAAATAATCGGGTGTCCTTCTGCTGGATAGAGAGGAGAAGTAAATCCCACTTCTCTCTCTCTTTAGCTTTCTTTTTCTTAGCAATTAATCCTTTGTACTCCCACTTCAGGCGGTAGTAGTCCTCTGGCAGGCATTATAATTTTAAGAATATATAACCAATTTTTATTTTGAAATTTAAATATTTGAAACCTCATTATCTTAACTGATTTCATTTAATTAGCAAAAAATTAAATAAGTTTAGATTACAGGTATGACAATTTAGTGCAGGCTCCCACACTAGTGAGCTTAATACTGATGTGTTTATATGAATATTTAATATTATTAAATAACTCAGTATACTAGATTAAATAAATATGACACGTCAAATTAATTATAATTTAACCTCTAATCAGGTATGATGCTTAATTAAATCATTACTTATAATTTGGCGTAATTCCAACAAGGATCAAGAGTTACACCGTAGGTATTTACCCAACAACACACTCAGCTGTGTAACATTGGACAAATATTTTTAAGTCAGTACTTATTAATTATACTGCATGTGTAGTATTAACCCACACCAGTGAAAGTGGATTTGTCACTCTCCCTTGGTGTTCATTGCAGATTCCATTATCTATGGACTTTCTTTCTACCAGCTAGGTATATTAAAAAAGCTTTAGGGTCACCAAGTTAATTCCTTCCTAAAACAGTCTGTGTTGTAAATTTAACTTTTACAGCATTCTAATTCTCCAGACCAATTAGCATTTTATGACTCCATTTGGAAAGGCTCCAAAGTTACATCCGTATCACTATACTTCATAATTAGTCTGTTTAAACAGGGCAAGTTAGACCTTTGATACTCTTAGGTAATCTTCCACCAAGCTATGGAAGTACTTTATATATTAAACAGATGTCATCCCCTGAGATTTTTAATTGCCGCTCTAATTCGATACACCATACACTTTGGTTCTTGGGACAGTCAGTGACAGACATACAGGACTGGAAAAATTATTTTAAAATATTTTAGAAATCTATTATGCAGTACTATGAGAGTGGAGAAACAAAGTACATCACTATTTGCATTCATAAGAAGTTCAAGGGATATTTGCTGGCTGTAGATAATCCTATACTTTTTTGGGGGGGGGGGGGTTAGTAAAAGCTGCTTCTTCCCACAGACATTGGAAGCTCACAGCTTTTGTGCTCCTAGAATAGGCATGAACAACATTTTCAGATTGATTTTTTTCCCATTTTAGCAAATTTGTACAAGATTGAAAGACAAAAAAGAGTCTTCAGCATTGAAGCATCTTAAAGAAGGTTAGAGCATTCATAAAACCTGAAGGTTTTCTCAATATTATGCTTGCATTTAACAACTTGTCTGAATAAAATGAGAACCTTACTTCTCTAAAAAGCCTAAGGAACATCTGGCTGACATCAGGGAAGATTATTGTTTTGTAAGAGTAGACATATAAAAGTAGCAATATAGAGGTATAAGTGGCCTTATAGATTAGGATATTCCTATATAGTTATTATCACAATCCACTAAAAATCTCCTAAATATGGAATTTATTTCTGAAAACCATGGCCACTGAGTTGGACTAATTTAAAAGGTGTTTGGATAAATTCATGGGGAGCTGGAATGTCAAATACTATTAGTCTTGAAATCTCAAAATTACTTTTGGGGTAGGAGCAGTATTTTTCTAAATACATTTGCAGGAGAACAACAGTAGGAAACACTGTAAAACCTCTGGATAGTTACTGTGAGAAACAAAATACTGGATTAGAAGGAGCCATGCTAGGGATTTGTTTTTCTTCTTTAATTCTCTGTTAAATTCTTCTTTTCAGGATGTTAACATTTTGTTTCCAAATAAAAGGAGCTCCTGTTTTTCTTTGTCAATTTCCAAGATGCAGCAGAATTTCTGTAGAATTAAATGTGGTGGTGATTTGGATTTATTTGTTGTTGCAAGGTGGCAGAACTAATCCTGTTTTGTTTTAGCATATTCTTTCTTCTTTCTTAATGTCTTGCTTCAGTTTAGGAATCTTGCTGCTTTCTTGCTAATAGGAGAAATTTCTTCATTGGCTGTCTCCTTGGTATTAACAGACGTGTAGGAAGTGAGGCAGCTGCAGAGAATAGACAGATAACTATACACTGTGAGTTAGGAAATTGACACACAGCCTTTGGCCGCCTCAAAGGTAAGATAGGCGCAAGCAGCGATCACAGAAAATTGAGTAAAGACAAAGCACCTGTTAGATTTAGTAAAACTTATCTCTGAGTAAACAGACATGGCATTAATAATTTATTTCCCTTTACAAAAACCATTCACACCAACTTCCACTAGGATCCGCTCTTAAGCAGAAAATATCCCTCTCCATCCATATTTATTTGGTTTTATTTGTACAAATAAAATACAGATGCATTCTTTAAAAATTAGCTATAGGAATACAGATCACTCCTCCCACTCTCATTTCTATCACATTATCTATCATCTATCTATCTATCTATCTATCTATCTATCTATCTATCTATCTATCTATCATCAATCTATTTATCTATCTATCATCTATCTATCTATCTCCCTCCCTATTTGCTGGCAAGAAAATAAGAAAAATGCAGCTACATAGGATAAAAGCTTGAAAATGATAGATAACAGATAGATAGATGATAGATAGATAGATAGATAGATAGATAGATAGATAGATAGATAGATAGATAGATAGATAGATGATAGATGGATGGATGGATGGATGGATGGATGGACGGACGGACGGACAGACAGACAGACAGACAGATGACGGATGGATAGATACAGTGATGGGATTCAAATAAATTAACAACTGGTCAGTGGTGGGATACGACCAGTACGCCCCGGTACTGGCATACCAGGTACCATTCCGGTAAGGTGCTCCCGAGGGCCCACCCGCCCGCCTGCACTCCTTACTGGTATTTGAAGTTTTCACGGCTTCCGCACAGGCACATGGAGTGCATGGAGCGCATGGAGCCTGTGCAACCCTCCACCAAGCAGCTGGAGTGTCGCAAATGCATTGTGGGTGGTAAGTATACATGCACATGTTGCACACATATGCGTGATTGCTGCACGCATTCATATGGTGGGCGTCCGGCCCCGTTGCACTGTACTGGTTGCAATGGGATTCGGAACCCACCACTACAACCAGTTCTCTGCCCTAATGATCTTTTCCAACAACCAGTTCACCACACTGCTCAGAAAGTTAACAACCGGTTATCCAAAAGTGGTGTGAACTGGCTGAACCCCACCACTGGATGGATGGATAGGTGGATAGATGGATGGATGGATGGATGGATGGATGGATGGATGGATGGATGGATGGATAGATGATAGATAGATAGATAGATAGATAGATAGATAGATAGATAGATAGATAGATAGATAGATAGATAGATAGCCATGACAAGAGAGCTACTGACTTGTAATCACTTAATGAACTTTCAAGGATTAATGAGAAACCAAACTTGGACACCCATTTCCCACTCCCTCCACTACCATTGGACTGCATGCTTGCAATCCTAATATTGTTTATTAGTTTCCTGCAATATAGTGGGGTCATCTTTTGATACGACTTAGAGACTACTTATAAATAATACTGAAAATAATAATTTTGTGAAGAATGGATGTAATGTATTTCCAACATTTTTCATCATAATTCTTGTCTTAATGGGACTAATGAAATTCACTTCTGCCAAAGTGGATAGATGGTATTCTTCTGCAAAATCTGCCTCCAGTATCATAACCATGAGACACTGCAGAAGGATGGGCAGAGCTTTTCAAAGCCAGCAATAGAAAACAATGTGAAATAGGCCCATTGGTTTGACTTAAAGTCAACGAGTTATTCAAGAGATCATCAAGTAAATTGTATTTAGTGGAAATAGTTGCACTGGCCTTTGTGGCAATAATAGTTTATGTTTTATACATGGAAAGCTAACGTTCTTAAATGCCTATTGAGCTAAAACTGTTTCAGAATGACAGTACATTCATATTCATTGACAGATTTAACCATTCATTAAGTTATAGGTGCACAATGTAACATTTTATAGATAGCATTTTGGATAATACATTTGACTTGTACGTGCTTGTCTAACTTGTATTTTTTGGTGTGTTTTCTTCTTTTCCCCACTTCCCAAAATTTCCTCCCTTGCAGGGAGCAGAGATTGCTTGGACAAACTCTCTCTTCTTAAACTGTGTTTTTTTTTACAGGGCAGGTTGAGCTTCCCTGAAAGGTGCTAACCACCAATTAGCTTAGCTCTGCAACCTTGATTAGTTAATTAGTACCCAAGCCCAGCTTGCCTTGCTATCTTGAATTGTCATGATCTTAATCAATTTCATCCCAAAGGCTTCTTTGTATCTTAAGCAGCCAGGAGCACAGAGCCAAGGCATTCCTTTCAGCCTATCCCCCATTGTGTGCTTGCTTATTCTCTTGTAATCTTATCCTCTTCAATGAATGTAAATACAAACATTGATTTCCCTTTGCTAATTATCACAGATAGGTGAGGATTTCCAAGGGTGGGGAAGTGGAGAAAAGAACTATAAGATTTGTCCCTTTTCCCCAAGTTCCTCCTGACTTGAGTTCAGGAACATGAACTTTCCCCACCATTAGGATTCACCAGGATGATTGGGACTGTATCCTCCTAACACTGGAAATATTTAGGGGAAATTTCTTAATAAACCTCTTTAACACTTTATTGAAGCTCCTGAATATCTCTTGATGTTCTCCTTTTTTGGTATCCTTCCTGCAAATTCTAAATTACGTTCAACAGAGATTAACAGAAACAATATCATAAAATAAAATAAAAAAAACATACGAGGACCTGCAGAGCAGGGATCAGACAGAGATATATAGATTTTCTCCACCTTTCCCTGTAACTTCTGCACACATCAGAGATGGGTTACAAATCTCAAGGCTACCGGTCCACTTGCGCTTGTGTGTGATGCTTCTGTGCATGTGCAGAAACATCCGGATGTGGGGGCGGAGTCTCGCACCGCCGCCACTACTGAGTCAGCCAATCTGGGCCAAGCTGGGAGCAACCCACCTCTGGCACACATCCATTAACAACAACGCTGAAGCACTCTAAGATCGTCATTGGTAAAGTCACATAAAAAGTTCCTTATTTTTTTTTTCTTAATATAATATGCAGGGTGTAATCTAAAGTAGTCTCCTAGGTATATTACCGGAGGGCTATGATAAAGGGGCCACATATTGAGTTTTACATGTACTGATAGCAGCAAGGATCGTATATGCTAAATATTGGAAAAATGTGAACACCCCACTAGAGGAGGCTGTAATTTGAAAAATCTTAGATTGTGTCGAAATGGTTAGATTAACCTTTAAAATTAAAGATGAAGAAGACACAGAATATTATATGATTTGGAATAAATTCTATGAATGGATAAGAGACAAGACGTAGAAATTAGAGAAAGTAAGATTACAAATGTTAGCACTGAAAAAAAATAGAGATGTATATAATTACAACCACAATTATCAACAAAAATGTAAATGTGCTAAGGTAAAAAGAAACTTAGTTAAAACTTTTTGGTTACTTTATTGCTATTGCTACTATACTATCATTATTGTTATTAGTTTGTATGTTAATATTTAATGCCACTCTTATTCTTTCTTTTTATTCGTAAATGGTATACCCCGACAATGTACTGTTTAAAAACAATGTTTCTGAATAAACATTGAAAATGTTTTTTTTAAAGACAGGAAATCTTAAAAAGGAACAGTATAAATTTAATTATGCATTTAATTATGTGTTTCCCCAAAAAATAAGACAGGGTCTTATTTTCTTTTGACCCCTGAAATAAGCACTCGGCCTTATTTTCGGGGAGGTCTTGTTGTTTTTGAGGTGCAGGAGGCAGCGAACGTGGTCACCTCATGGCTGCTGCTGTGTTGCAATATTTTTGGGCAGGGCTTATTTTCGGGGGAAGCTTATTTTAGCGCATGCGCTCAAAAGCCTGATTGGGCTTATTATCTGGGGAGGTCTTATTTTGGGGAAAACAGGGTATTTTCCCCAATTTGTTTTCCTTAGTTAGATGCAAATCAGATTTAATTTGAACCACTGCAGTGTAGTGATTAAGATGCTGGACTGACCTTTGAGAGACTGTGTTCAAATCTACACTCAGCTATTTAACTTTACTGTCTGACCTTGGCCATTCACTCTCCTTAGGCTGAAATTACCTCACAGGGATGTCATAGGAGAAAACCAAAGAGGAGGAAGAAATTTGAAATATGCAGCCTTGAGCTTCTGAATATATGGGATATAAATATAATAAAAATGCACATTGTTTTCAATGGAAAAGCTTTCCCATCTCACTCCAATTTTGGGAGAAATATACAGAGGTTTCAGAAATGACTGGTATTCATAGTCACTGAGATGAAAGATAAAAGAAGAAATGGAGTCCCTGCAGATTTTATTCTGCTAGTCATTGCCGACTATGGGGAGTGGCGCTCATCTCCAACAAGAAAACAAACTCAAAAATTAAACCAGCAATTGTACCTTAAAGAAATGTGAAATTGTTGCATGAAGTAGATAAAGGGACTGACTCTTCTTTTAGAAGGACAGGTGACAGCCACTATTAATACATAGGATTTCCAAAAGTCTGCCTTTTACACATTGCCAAGATTCAGAAATAATTAATATGTGCCTCTAAACAATACCTCGAGACTGTGGTGTTTTGTCTAAACTACATGTGTCAAACTCACCGTGTCATGTTGCCATCACGTGATGTATCATGACATTTTTTCCCTTTGCGGAGCTGGGGTGGGCGTGGCCTGCATGTGAGACATCTGGCCCATGGGCCGCCAGTTTGACACCCTTGGTGTAGCTGGCTGGGGAATTCTGGGAGTTGAAGTCCACAGGACTTAAAGTCGCCAAGTTTGAGAAACACTGGTCTAAACAATTAAAGCATGATGTTGCTGACTATATGGCAGAAATGTGTAAAACAAAGAAGAATAAAATGAATCAGCTTTCATCTGGAGACATCATTCATAGGAATAATGAGTAAAGAATTATGTACAGATACCATTGAGGGAAAGACAAGAGAAAGAGGATTGGGATGAAGGCCACCAATGAGGTATAGTTATCCCCTTTCTGACTGTGAGAAGGAGAACTGAAAAGGATCAAGCAGCTTTTTAAGATGAACAGTAAAAGATCCAACCACAAAACGCAATTAAACCCTTGGCAACAACAATAGGGAAATTCTGATGCCATCAGTAAGCACTGGCTTCAGGGGTTTGTAGGATCAAACAGTATTAAGTCAAGTGCTGAATTATTGAAGGCTATTTTTAGGGGAAAGAATTTGAAGCATGCTCTGTTTTATAGATTTCCAAACCCAAACACAGAAAATATTAAAACACAGAATGAGGAAAGTAAGTGGCTCTACTGGAAAATTGTGTAAATGTCTCCCTTTCCCCTTTCCCCTTTCCCCTTTCCCCTTTCCCCTTTCCCCTTCCTTCCTTCCTTCCTTCCTTCCTTCCTTCCTTCCTTCCTTCCTTCCTTCCTTCCTTCCTTCCTTCCTTTTTGTGTGTTCACAAAAAGCCGTACTGGTGATCAAAGGAGAAAAATCTTTTTTTTTTCATTATCCAGAAATGTATGGCGGGCTGCATAAGGATGGAGGCATTCTCAGAAAATTGCTACTTGCAGATTTCTGCACAAAATGACCCGATGCTTGCCCTGATAAGGTGGTTAGAAATTACTATCCACTAGACTAGAGAATAGGTAATTCTCGGCAACAAAGAAGGCATGCTATTTCATCTTTCTTCACAAACCTTCTGGTAATGAAGGGCTGCATAACAGATTCACAAAGGGGAAGGGTTGGTATAATAGATAATGCTAAGATAAGGGACCTGGAATGCTACTTCATTGTTAGGATAATACAACATCTTCAAACCCCTACAGAGATTTTATGTCTCTTTTCTAATACTAAAGAGCATGAAGGTGGGGTAATCTTGCTTTTTTTATTTACCCCCTTTTGTTTATTTGGGCTAAGCTGACATTTACATAATAGTTACTGGATTTCTTCTTCAAGATAATCTCTGTACTCTACAATTCATCTTCCCAGAAATGAAGCAGCTAAGTCCCTATCTCACAATTTAAGATTACACACACACACACACACACACACACACACACACACACACACACACAACATGTGAGAAGGCTGGGAAAGCAAAGAGAGCATGCTTTAGGCTGCCTGGGCAAAAACTCAAGGGTTGCCAATTGGGAAATGTAAGGATTTCTATCAGAAACTGGGGAACAACCAGAAGACTAGAAAAGAGCTGATGTAGTTCTCATCTTCAAAATAGGGGAAAAATAGATCCAGGAAACTACAGACCTATCAGTCTCACCTCAATACCTGAGAAGATGCTGGAAAAGATAATCAAGCAACGAATCAGCGAACACCTAGAGGCAAACAAAATCATAACCAAAAGCCAACATGGTTTTTTCAGAAACAGATCATGCCAGACAAATCTTACTGCATTCTTTCACAAAGTGACAAAATTAGTGGACCAGAGGAATGAAGTGGATATAATTTACTTGGACTTTAGTAAGGCATTTGATAAAGTGGATTACAACCTACTACTTGATAAGATAGGAAAAAAATGTGGGTTAGAGAACATCACCAGCACATGGATTCGTAACTACATGACCAGCTACACTCAACATGTAGTCCTCAATGGAACTGCATTTACTTGGAGGATAGTATGCAGTGGGGTACCCTGAGGCATTGTTTTAGGTCCAGTACTCTTCAACATCTTCATCACTAATGAGGGGATAGATGGGGAACTCATCAAATTTGCAGATGATACCAAGCTGGCAGGAATAGCCAACACTCCAGAAGATAGGCTTAAGATACAGAAGGATCTTGACAGACTTGAACATTGGGTGCTATCTAACAAAATGAAATTCAATGGTAAAAAAAAGTAAGGTTCTACATTTAGGCAAAAAAAAAACCAACCCAAACACACCAGGTATAGTGGTGCCAAATGGCACCTGGCTCAATAGTAGTAATTGTGAGAGGGATCTTGGAGTCCTAGTTGGCAATCACTTAAATATGAGCCATCAGTGTGCTGCAGCTGCTTTTAAAAAAGCCAACACAGTTCTAGGCTGCATTAACAAAGGGATAGAATCAAGTTCATGTGAAGTGCTCATAAACTTAAAGTGTATGAACATTTTAAGACCATACTTGAAATCCAGTTTTGGTCACCAAAATGTAAAAAAGTTGTTGAGACTTTAGAATGAGTGCAGACAAGAGTAACAAAGATAGTTAGGGGACTGGAGACTAAAACATATAAAGAACAATTGCTGGAACTGTGTATCACTAGTTTAATAAAAAGACAAATCTTATTGCATTCTAGGAATGACATAATAGCAGTGTTCCAATATGTCAGGGGTGCACAAAGAAGAGGGAGTCAAGCTATTCTCCAAAGCACCTGAGGGCAGGACAAGAAACAATGGATGGAAACTCATCAAGGAGAGACGCAATCTAAAAGTAAGGAGAAATTTCCTGACAGAACAATCAGTGGAACAACTTGCTTCCAGAAGTTGTGAATTCTCCAACACTTTTAAAGAAGAGATTGGACAATCACTTATCTGAAATGGTATAGGGCAGTGATGGCAAACCCTTTTGGCTGCCGTGCCAAAAGTGGAGGGAGCACAAGGGGGTTGTGCACCAGCATGCCACACCCATAATGCTATGTGTGTGACCCCCTCAGTGCACGCATCTGTGCAATCAGTGATACCCCCCCCCCACACTTTTGCTGCAGTTTTTTCGCCTTTCTCAGGCTCCAGAGGCTTTCTAGGAGCCTAGGGAGGGCAAAAATAGCCTCCACAGCCTCCCCCTCGACACCCTCCAGAGGCCTCAGGTGGTTCCCTGAAGCCTCCGGAGGGCGACAAACGGACCTATGGGGAACCTGGAAGTTCAGGAATGGCAACTTCCAGTTTGTTTGTAGAGCCAATTTTCGACCTTCCAGCCTTCAGAGGCCTTCAGGAGGCTTCCCTGAAAGCTCCAAATGGTGAAAAACAGCCCTACAGACAAACAAGTCATTTCCGGTTTGGATGAAGGGCCGTTTTTCACCCTTCGGTTTTCCTCTAGGGCCATTTGTTCGTGCTTTAGAGGATTCAGGGAAGCCTCTGGAGGGCAAAAAATGGCCTCAAAAGAAGGCCGAAGTCAGCTGGTTAGCGCACAAGTGTGCGCTGGCCAGCTGACAGGGCAACGCCTCACGTGCCCTGACAAATGGCTCCATGTGCTATCTGTGGCACGTGTGCCATAGGTTCGTCATCACGGGTATAGGGTTTCCTGCCTGAGCAGGGGTTTGGACAAGAAGACCTCCAAGGTCTCTTCCAACTCTCTTATTCTGTTCTGTACTAGAACAAAATATAGTCACAATTGTACCTCAATGACACATGAGCTTCTAGAATTAAAGATTGGCCTAACATTGATTTAAGAGGCTATAACTGAGTCAATTACCAAGTTATAAAATATAACAACTGCTGACCAGAAGAGAATGTAGGTGTAGAGAGCAAGGAAAATGATGATAAATAATGAAGATAAATAAACTCTATTGCTGCCAATGTGTCTACACCACCAGGTAGCATTGGAAAATTGTTTAGGCAGACTTCTTATTTACTACAAGTTGGAAGAAGAGGTACAACATAATGAAAGTTGGATTCTGTTATTAGAGTAAATTTCAATAAGGGTTCCTATGGAATTGATATATATTTTTTATTTGCTTTGCCTAGTAGGGCTTACAGTATATGCCCAGCAGCCCAGGATGAAATGATTTCACTAAGCATCAATCAGCAGTTGGAACGGTATGTGCACACTAATTTCTGCAACTGTTGTGAGTTGTGGCTACTAGTAGAACAGAATTAAACAATGGAGACTATCCCCTCTGAAAGATTTAAGGAGGCTTGGGGTTGAAGCTGGAAATCATGAATTTCAGGTGCATTTGTAATGTAATGTAATTTGTAATATAACGGGAGGAAGGGGATGTCATCTACTCTTCTTTTCAGGATCTGTCCTCAGGCTGGTGGTACCTAAACATGAGCCTTTTGAAAAGGGGGAATAATTTATTTCTGGGTTAGATTTATTTCACTTGTCTTCCACTTATCAAGGTTACCATATATTTTGTCTAATGTTGGAACTTGGTATGAATTAGCCAATAGATTGCATTTTTAGAAGAGAGGGAAATTGGTGATTATTTGAGCTGTTTTTCATCCAACCACCCTTAGAAAGTGAGGAATGCCACCTAACACCCACTTAGGCATCTCACGGGGTTCATTTTCCACATCCCAATTCACAAATCCCATCTAAAATAATACAGATTTGTGGATTTGGGATAAACATCAGTCATTTTTTGTCCTCCCTCTCTTGCTTTCATGCTTCACCTGATGAAAAGTTCTTGAGAATTCAAAAACTGTACAACATTTTGTGATCTTGAGTGTTTCCATAGATTTTTGGGAATACTGGCAGAATGTGAGAACCTATAAATGCTTACAATTGAGAAAGTCTTTGCTTTAAGAAATTGCACACTGATTTTGCACACAGATATGCCTAACCTACAATATCAATTTTTGGCTTAGAAATATATATGGAAATCACCATCCCAGGAGTTAAAATTAGGATAAGAATGAATCCTGGTTCTTCGTGGTAGCCTTCACAAGGAGGAAGAAGCATACTCTGCTTTGGAAACCTGGTGGATTTGCATTTAACTGTTGTTGTAATGTGTTCTTTATTTGATTGTTAAATGGCTGGATGATTTTTTTTTTTTTTTTGCAAAGTCTCCATATAAATCCTTAGGGGTCCATGTGTGCATTTGGCCTTCTCAAAGCTGTCTTTGTTCTGTCATCTCACAATGACAAAATGTCCTGGCTAGTGATTTACGTGATGTTTTATATAAGGTTTGTGTACATTCATATTCTGCAGTGTTTTATTTTATAGCACATACAGACAATACAAGATAAACAATAAAGTCAATTTTAAAACAATTGTGCTTAAAATGCAGACACAAAAATTTCCCCCTGGAATTTATTTAGCCTTAATATGTTTTTATTCCAAGCTTCTCTGAATTGAAAGATTAAAAGAATTTATGAGATCACTTAAACCAAAATATGAACGGATTACTTGTAATTTCCAGATCCTTTAAAATAATCACATCTCATCTCTCAGCAAGAGATATAGCTTGTGGTTTAGTAAAATGGAAACTAAACTAATTTCTGGGCTAAATGACTAGAGCATAGAAGTATCTGAAGAAAACAATTGTAACCTACACTAATGTTTAATGATGACAATATGATGCATGGCTATTTAAGAAACCTCCTCCATATGGATATGTCTCAGGTCAGCCCCACTAGCTAGACCAGATTAAGAAAGCCCCTCCCCAGGAAAGCTAAAACTGTGATAAAACCAGAATCTTGCAAGTCTGGTTTTGGTGTACCTGTCAGGTGCAGGGAATCAAGAGCCAGGGTAGAGTTCAAAAGTGCTACAAGTTTCATTCATGCTACCTCTACACAAGAACTACTATGGTCAAGGTGAATTGGCATCCGATAAGAGTCAATGGACTTCAAAGGAAGCTGGATATCGGTCCCCTATGGGAGTGTAGACTCCAAACTGATTATGTGTTTGACACCACCCTCGGATTCAACCTGCTCATCCCTTACATCACCAATTCATCCTCTTTCTTATACACCAGGGAATCAGGGAGTTGTCTGCCTGAGCTGCTTATGAATGTTATCTTGTTCTAGGCTTAAAGTATGTTCATCCCCCTTTGCCCAGGCGGTGCCCAGGAGTAGGGCCTTCTCTGTGGTGGGCCCTACCCTTTGGAATGACCTCCCCCCAGACATCCGGACAACAACCGATCTTCGCTCCTTCCGTATGAAGCTGAAGACCTACCTGTTTTGTCAAGCCGGCCTGGCATAACGTTACTATCTTGCCACCCCAGGTCATTTTACAATGGGAAATTTTGTTTTTAATATTTTTGGGGTTTTAAACTTTGTAAGTATGCTTATTTATGGACTTATTTTTACCTCCTCTGCACGATTTTATGGTGCTATCTTGATTATTGCTCTGTACGTCGCCCCGAGTCCCTGTGGGGAGAGGGGGCGACTAATAAGTTCAATAAAATAAAATAAATAATAAATAATATGTCAAGGTAATTTTTCTTACTCTCTATATCCCCCACTGTCCTGAAACTCAGCAAAAAGGGTGAAAATTACACTGCCCTATTCAACATATCAGTGTCTGAGGATAAAAGCACAAGCCCTTTTAGGCCCAACTATTTTCCAACTAAATATAGTAGCTTTGGAGGATTTTCTATTGATCTTGAATTATAAATCACTTTTAACACTGGTTGA
The DNA here is from genome assembly GCF_964273705.1 of Natrix helvetica. NCBI lineage: Eukaryota > Metazoa > Chordata > Lepidosauria > Squamata > Natricidae > Natrix > Natrix helvetica. The sequence continues at coordinate 80,497,707 of NC_138549.1, read as the reverse complement.
CCAAATAGCTGTTACTAGACAATCCATGCAACATTGGGTCATTGTTTCGGAGGTATTTCCTTACCTAAACAGAAACAGAATGACAAAGGGTAGGCAAAAAAAAGGAGTGGAAGCAGGAGTAATATCTGACTTCCTGCTGGCGTTCTTGTGGGAATCTGGCAGGGAACATCAGATATCTCTTCTCTTCTCCTCTCCCCCCCTCTCCCCTCCTCTCCCCTCCTTTACCCTTCTGAATAGGTAGATAAGTACCTGTAAAACTGTCATGGGACATTGAAAATGAAGATCCCATGACCCAGCTACAGCCCAGCAGAGTAGCAGCAACCAGTAGAACTGAAGTAATCATAACATCCTCAAATTTCATTCCCTCAATAGCCTTAGATCTTAGATTCTGGGCACATTCTGTAAGTTAACCCATTTGAGGTACCTTCGCTCAAAAAAATGTTGCCCTATAATGCACTGTTTTGTCTAGGCATGACAATGAGATTTTTAATAGTATATGGATTACTGGGTGGGAAGAAAAATCACAACTTCCTTCTTTGCAAAATCTTTAATTCCATATCCTAGTGTCAATGAAACATGTGTTTTGTTTCTAGTAGAAACTAATCATAGGAAATACAAGCAAGGAAACATGTATCAGAATGACATTAAGACAGAGTGGAAGTTGCTATAAAGAGGTAGAATTCAACAGCTGTTGTATTCAGTTTGGTTTATGTCTTCCTTGGAAAAGGATTATGGCATCTGGAGACCTGAAGAGTTTCAAATGTTGACCACCTGCTTAATTAACTATATAAATACAGTAAAAACACAGATGAATTAAATGTATTTCAGTAAGTCTCCCATTATTGTAGATAGTTATCAGGGGTGGTATACACTTATCTTTCCTACCAGTTTGCAAATGTGAGCAAGCATGCGCCACCTCTGCACATGTGCATGTGCTTTTGGTGAAAAACTGGCCTAAATGGGATGGGTGGGCAGAGCCACACACAATTTCTGCTATCCGTTCAGGTGATCTGGTCAAAACTGGTAAAATACCACACCTGATAGTCATGGAAATGACTTGGAGAAGCTTTGCAGAAATGGTTACACAAACAAAAGAATGCTTTAAATCCAGGAAATAAAGCATGAGAAAGAAAGTCACACTTGCTGTATCCTAATTCACTATGGTATAATACAAGTGGGATGGAGAGGAAAACTCAGTCAACTTTCCAGACTGTGTTTCTAAGCTACGTCAATAATGTATTGTCACATGCAAACTTGTGGAACCTGACTTGCCCTCCTCAAAGAGCCGAGAGTTACTTTGTTGGTAGATGTGGAAGCACTTGCTATATCTGGTCTTAAATAAAGCTAAGCAATGTTGGCCCTCATTAGATTTCTCATAGGAGATGACCCAAAAACTCCCTGGCCCAGTAATTACATTAGGAAACTGGGAAAAATAATATCAGAAAGAGACACAACTACTACTTCTTGTCTACTTCTACTTGTTCCTGTGGGAACATTGTGTGGTGGGTCTTGCTTCCTTCACTCATATTTTGGAGGTGATGGTTTGCAATGTTTTTACTAGCTGCAGAGGAAAGATATCAAGAGGCAACATCAGTTTTCAGCTTTATTGGCTGCCATGCCTGGAAGTGATAATTATTTGATGCCGTTTTGCAAATTGAAATTTCCATTTTAAAAAATCAACTCTGAAAAAGCCTGCATTTGCTAAGCTCTTGATGAAGTTCTTTCTTGGCTGTCAATCACTGTGGAAGTAACATGAGTGTAGAAGTGTTTCATGTTTCTCCTTATTTTCTTTCAAGATTCAGATTTTGATTTCCTAGATGGATTCTAGCACATGCTCTCAATTTGGTCCATGCTGAACAGAACTGCATTTTGGTTTTGGATTCCTTAGTAACTACTTTTCCCTCTCTGTGTGTTTTGAAAAGATGTACACTATTAATGAGAATTCCTTATGAATCTAGGCCTCTGTTCCTATTTTGCTGCCACAAAGCAATGCTTTTTTATCTGTAGCCCCAGGCTACAACTTTTAAATAGATAAAAGTGAGAATATCCATAAACTGAGGTTAATGTGAATACAGAATAGAACTACAACTAATCAAAAGTAATATATTCATTTCAGCATTACAACGCAAAAGGTGCTCTTATAAAACTAACCTAAGGTGGCTGCAGTATTTTTGCAGTTAATATATTGTGGCATTGTAACACAAGAGAAGCTTTTCAATCAATAGGTGGTTAGAGAACAACTATGCTCTTCTCTGTTGTCCCTTGATGCCATAAAGATAGCATGCCAAACATACGTCAAAAATTATTTGTGTGGTCTATCCCAGCATCTCTCTCACTTATCATTTGGAGACAATTACAAAGTTAAATAAATAAACTGTATATGTAAATTAAAGCAGCATGCAGCCGGGAAAAATAACAGCTGTGTAGTCTCTGGAACCTATAGGTAACCAGATCCAAGCATTATTTTTATCATACCGCAGCATCAGAGGAGCAGATGCTGAAAAAAGCCGACAGAAATGATTGATGGAACTTTCTGCCATTGGCTTACACAATGCTCCAAAATAGGAGGTGCAGAAGCAGTATTGGTAATTGAAGGAAATGAATGATGCTTAACCAATTGTGACATGCTTAGCATATGCAAAAACACAATTACAAAATAATATTTTACTGAAGTAAAATACGTTGTGGTGTGGGAGACACATAGCACAATGGAGCACTGCAGCATAGAATTTAGCTTAATACGTTAAGGGACTTATTTCTAATGACAGAGGAATAATGGGCAACATATAAATCAGCTAAGCTCAAAAAGAGAAGGATAGAAAAGTAAATTTAAAGAAATATTTTTTGAGTGTAAATAATAGGATTCCACCTTTTCCATTGGCTCTGGAATACATGAAGTAGATGAGGATGCGAAGAAATAGGGTTTTCTGTAATTAAAACTCCACTATCGGCAGGTTTCGTGAATTTCTCTCCTAGCTCCTTCAAGTGGCCAGCTAGGGCAGTTGGAACTGAGAGATAATTAGGTCTTTCCTGGAGGAGGATATAGAACTGCCTGCCTTGAAGGATTTGTTGGCATTGCCTCAAAAAGTCCTTCCTTGTTGCTCATTTATTTTCGCCCAGTCTCCAACCTTTTCAATAACCCCAAGGTTATTGAAAATGTGGTGGCTATACAGCTTCTATTTTAGAGGAATGGATTATATGGATCCTGTCGAGGCAGGATTAAGACCCAGGCATGGACCAAGGTGGCCTTCATCACTCTGTCAGGTGATCGTTTTGAGAACTAGATAGGAAGAATATGCCTGATAGACTCTAGATAAAATCGAATGACATTGATGCTGATGTCCTTCTGGAATTATGTCCAACATATTATGGAGGTCCTATTGTTATTAGTTGCAAAGTTATGTCTGACCCATTGCAACCCTATTGACATTCCTCCAGGCCTTCCTCTATCGAGCCACATCATTTTCTGTCATCCCATTCTTGTTTTGCCCTCAATCATTCCCAGCAACAGGCTCTTTTCCAGTGATTCCTTCCTTCTCATTAGGTGGCCAGAGTATTTGAGTTTCATCTTCAGGATCTGGCCTTCTAAAGAGCAGTCAGGGTTGATCTTCACTAGGACTGACTGGTTTGATCACTTTGCAGTCCAATGGACTCTCAGGAGTCTTCTCCAGCACCATAGTTCAAAGGCCTCAATTCTCTGGTGCTCAGCCTTCTTTATGGTCCAACCTTTGCAGCCATACATTGTAACTGAAGGTTCTGCTCCTGTCTAAATAGAAGTCCCTATCATGGGGAGGGGGGAATGCTGAGGAGTCCATGGTTACTCCATTGTGGGTTTCTGCAAGGCTTGGCATGGTGCTATCAATATCTACATTCAATATGTACACAAACGCACCAGGAACTCTGCCAGAGTTTGTTGATAGATAGATAGATAGATAGATAGATAGATAGATAGATAGATAGATAGATAGATAGATATACAGATACAGATACAGACACAGACACAGACATGGACATAGACATATTGATATCTATCTATCTATCTATCTATCTATCTATCTATCTATCTATGTGTGAGAGTGTGAGTGTGTGTGTATTTTCGTAGATTTTCACAGGTGTAGGTATGCTGGTCTTGTTGTATTCGGGTCATTTCCCATGTAAGATTGAGATTATCTTGGCAATATTTCGGCAAGGTCTCACTAGCCATCTTCAGGCTGGTGTTTTCGGCTTAAAGCATGATCAGAGCTGCCGTCTTTCTATAAATCTTGGAAAATTGAGGAAACCTTCCTGCTCACCAGGACCTATGAGAAACTTGAAGTCCGAAGAGCCACCATCTTATGTGACCTCACATTCCTACGCAACTGCCGAGACAAAAGCGTGATCCCCACATGCTTCCAACTAAAATTCCATTCTAAAACCTCAGCCACCGAAAGGATCCTGAAAAGAACTGAATTAGCCCTAATCAGAAATGAACTCCACAGGAAACAATTCCTACTAGACCAAACCAACTGAGACCTACTCACTCTTCACTTCAAACTCAGCAACAAAATCCATCCAGCACTCTGAGACAAATCCAAACAACTAGCCCTCTGGAGAGCTGAAACAGAAACCTCCTAAAAGACAGACACACACACCAACAAACTCCACAGACTAGAAAAACAACAGAAGCCCAACCCCCCTCCACAGCAACTCATGAAACAAACAGTACACAACATATCAGACAGAACCCTCACCACAGCTGAAACCAATGTCCTTTCCAAAGGATTCAATTTTGCAGTTGCCCCCAAACACATCCCCACTGAAAACATCATTTGCGGAGTTGAAGCTACACTCATCAAAATCAACCCAGATGAAACCAATAAAATCAGACTTGAAGTCACCAATGTCCTCTACTCCAGCAATCCACCCTGAAGCAACTTAAAGAAAGAAGAACAAAAAGCACTCACCAACTTGAGGAAAGACAACAACATAATCATTCTCCCAGCAGACAAAGGTAACACCACTGTGGTGATAAACACATCTGACTACCAAGCCAAACTATCCAACCTACTCCAAGACCCCACTTAAAAACCTGTAAACACAGACACCACCACCTACCTGGAAAAAACCACCAAATCCAAAATAAAAGCCTGTCCCATCAGTGAAGAGATCCAGCAAAGAATCATCCCCAGAGAGAAATCTTCCAGATGCCCCAAACTCTATGGCCTCCCCAAGATACACAAAGAAGGAACACCACTCAGACCCATAGTCAGCTCCATAGGCTCACCTCTACAGAATCTTGCCAAATTCATCACCAAACAACTTCAACCCTACACAGAATCCATCACCTCACACGTACAAAACTCACTCCACTTCATAGAAACAATAAAGAAACAAAACCTACAATCCAGCGACCTACTTGTGAGCTTCGATGTCATATCCTTCTTCACCCAAGTGCCTATAAAAAAAGCCTTGACAGCTATCCACAACAAACACAACCCCCCTAAACACATCCTGGACCTGACCAACCACTGCCTAACCAACACATACTTCATCCATAATGGACAAAGATACAAACAGATAGAAAGAGCATCCATGGGATCACCCCTCTCCCCCATCATCGCAAACTTATACATGGAACATTTTGAAACTAACCCCTTAGCTAAATCTGAATACAAACCCAAACTCTGGTTTAGATATGTTGATGACACTTTCATGATTTGGCCACATGGGACAGAAAAACTGGACAACTTCCTCACACATCTCAAAAGCCTACACCCCAAAATACAATTCACTGTGGAAATAGAAGCAAACAAACAACTTCCCTTTCTGGATGTCCTAATCTACAAAAAACCCAATGGCTCCCTAGGACACACCATCTACCAGAAAAAAACACACACCAACCGCTACTTAAATGCACAATCCCATCACCCTACACCAGTGGTGGGCAACCTTTTTTTCAACTGAGCCAAATCTCGCCAAAACCACGATTGAAATTTATTTTGAGAGCCACATTTTTAAAACCGAAAATACATAGGATGGTACACTGTTTTTAGTTTCAATAAACTCTGGCATTTGAAGCACGCAAGTTTTAAAGCTGTCAAGTTACAAGATCCTTGCATCCCTAACCCTTTAGGAAAAAAACCCCAAGGGGTCTTCAAACCTGACAGCTTTAAGACTTGTGGACTTCAACTCCCAGAATTCTGAGAGTTGAAATCCACCAAGGGCATCAATCATATTAGCCCAGGGATCTGCAAAATTGGCTCTTAAGACTGGTGGACTTCAACTCCCAGAATTCTGAGAATTGAAGTCTACCAGTCTTAAAACAGCCAACTTTGCAGACCTCTGTGTTAGCCCAAAGCCTGACGCTGGGTGGGCCTTGCTCCCACCAATGGGGGAGCAAGGCCCGCCCAGCGTCAGGCTTTGGGCTAACACAGAGGTCTGCAAAGTTGGCTGTTTTAAGAGCCCCAAGAAGCGAGGAGGGAGAAAAAGAGACGGAGGCCAAGGAGCTTCCCCCCCGCCCCCTCCCAGCAAAAATCTAACCGGGGAGCCGGGCGGGCAGTAGCAAATTAACCTCAAAACGTATCAACGCTTGGAAGGACGTTGTGAACAAAAACCAGCGTGCAACATGGAAGGATCCCAAATGACTTAACGTTTGTAATGCTGAACTGTCCAAGAATGCTAAACCAATTTGTGATTGCAACTTCCTCGAAAGCCTTTTGAGTGCACCCGGATTAAGGTTCCCTTCCCACAACTTTGTTACCAAATCCTATGGCCACCAAATTAACTCACCCATTTCCACATATACCCAATCATAAAGTAATCAAGACTGACTGGAATGGCACACACACACACACACAAATTAAAAATCATAAAGCTGAAGGTGAGCCTGTTTCTCAACCTTGACAACTTTAAGGGGTGTGGACTCCAATTCCCAGAATTCCCCAGCCAGCCATACTCCAATTGTAATTTCTTCTTAAAATAGGATAGAAAGGCTCATGGCAAGAAACTCCAGGCATCCAAACAACTAAAAGGTCAAGGTTGTGTGTTAATTCTGTTTCCCACTTATTTCACAAAGTGGGCTGATTTATTTATCCCACTCATTTATGCCATGCTGTCTTTAGTTTTTGAAACATTTTACAGACTAAGCCTTTTTTTTTAAATGCCATCAATGTATACACAATTTATTGAGTTGGTATAGGTTCTCCTTGAGCAGGCGGCTGAATTAGAAAACCTCCAAAGTCCCTTCCAGCTCTGTTCTATTCTAAAGACTCTCTTGTGCTCAGCTCCATTCCAAGCAATACTGACACGGTCAGTACTAGTTTTCCTGATTTCCTGATTAGGGAGGATCCTGAAGTCGGGCGGGGATGAGAAGCGAGGAGGCAGAAAAAGAAACGGAGGCTAAGGAGCTTCCCCCCGCCCCCTCCAGGCAAAAATCTTCTGCCTCCTCGCTTCTCGTCCCTGCCCGACTTCAGGATCCTCCCTAATCATTGTGGGTCGAAAAAATGGAAAGGGGCGCTTGTTTTGAAGTGCCCGAGAGGAGGGAGGGGAGGGGGCGCCCGGCACACAGAAGAGCCGCATTAAAATGTGTAAAGAGCCACGTGTGGCTCGCGAGCCGCGGCTTGCCGACCACTGCCCTACACAGATCAACTCTGTAGCCAAGACCCTCATCTCCAGAACCAAACACCTAGCCGACAAAGACCACCTGAAAACTGAATTACACACTCTAACAAACGTATTAATCTCCAACGGATTCCAAAGAAAAACAATTACCAACTTAATCCAAAGGGAGACTCCCCCCAAGAACCAAGACACAGAACAGGACAACGGAATCGCCCTCCTCCCTTACATCAAAGGCACCACAGATAAAATCAGCAAAATTCTCCACAAATACAATATCAAGACAGCCTTCAACACTGATCAAAAAATAGCCAACATCTTAAGAAACCCCAAAGATAAAATTCAGCTAGAAAACCAAGGAGTCTACGAAATACCATGCAAAGTCTGCCCTGAAACATACATAGGACAAATGAACAGGAGAATAAATCCATGCATCACAGAACACAAGAACGCAGTAAGAAAAAAGAAACTTCCTTTCCTTTTCCAGCACCTTACAGGACATGAAATTAATTTTGAAGGAATCAAATTAATCTCCAAAACTGAACAGGAGAATAATTATGGAAGCTATCAAAATAGAGAAACACCCCCACAACATGAATAAATGTGATGATACCTCCCGCCTACCAGACATCTGGAAACCAGTCCTAGTCAACAAATGAGCCCCACCCAGGCCGTTACAACACAAAACAACAACTGACACACAGCCAGCACCAACCAGCACCAATCTACCAATCATGATACAACCACACAGCCAATCAATCCACTTACTGAAACAAAGCCAGCACTCCACACCCACCCACCAAGATTTATAGAAAGATGGCAGCTCCAACCACGCTTTCAGCTGAAAACACCACCCTGAAGATGGCGAGTGAGACCTCGCCGAAATGTTGCCAAGACAATCTCAATCTTGCATGGGAAGAGACCTGAATACAACAAGACCAGCATATAATATTATATTGTTATCACCTGATTATACCTCACCAAGCCAGAAATGTCATGAAGTCCTGAAGCAGCCTGGAGGCTAGGAAGATATGGATCAGGAAAAGTAAGTTCAGACTAAATCCTACCAAGATCAGTTGCTATAGAATTGCAATTCCCCCAGAGAAGATGATCTGGGATTTCAGAATTCTCCTTTGTTCTAAGTTCCTACTGAAGCAGTGATGGAAGCAAGATTAGCTATGTTCTGGAAATCAGTCTAGCTTAACAATGTTTAAAATGTAAAACTTCATTTTTATAATCATAATATCAGACAAGAATGTCATCATGATGGCATTTGGAGAAGTGTTTATCTCAGCAGTGAATGCATCTGTAATTGAGAGATTGTAATTGGCACTGCATTTTGAATTTCATTTGACAGAGATCAATTAGAAAGTATTATAGGAATACATATCATGCACTTCCTAATTACATGTAATATTCACTCAATCATGTTGATACTATTTCTGCAAATGAACTAATGAAAGCCTTCCCACATAATTGTTCCAAAATACTGCAGTTTATAGAAAATATTTCCCTTTTTGTTTGCTAAAATTATTGGTCATGATATGGAAACATTACAAGCACAATTGTATAGTTAAGATTATCCAGTTCCTCTAGGCCAGTGGTTCTCAACCTGTTGGTCGGGACCCCTTTGAGGATCGAACGACTCTTTCACAGGGGTCGCCTAAGACCATTGAAAACACATATTTTCAATGGTCTTAGGAATCGAGACACCAATTTTATGGTTGGGGGTCACCACAACATGAGGAACTATATTAAAGGGTCGCGGCATTGGGACGGTTGAGAACCACTGCTCTAGGCAGAATCTGAAATGGGCTCCTTAGGCAACTCTAGAAAAAGTGATGTGGAGGATAAAACTTGTTGATGATGTGTTCATTTTAGGCATGACTTTTTTTCCTTCCTTAAAGTGATTATCTCCAAACTACATCAGAGGCTTCAAAAGTCAACAACCTTGCAATTAGTCAAGTATTTCAAAATACCTTATATAAATGCAAAATAGGCCAGTTAATCAAGGTATCCAGTCTCAATCTAATTTCCATTTATCATTTGATCTAAAATTGCCTGGTCACATTGAGACTTTTCCAATAGCATCCAAGAACTATCCAAACCAGCTAGGTTGCCATGAAAGAGATTTTTTAAAATTAACTTTAAATTTAAAAAGAAGGAAGAAATTGTTTAAGGGAAAAAGAGCTTTACTGTATATAGAATGTCCCTTGTTTGGTATTTTAAACAGAAAGTTTCCTACATAAAGGAATCAGTAGGACAAATCCCAATACAAAAAAGAAGGGGAAAAAAGAATAAAAAAACAAAGCTTTTAAAAAAAAGCTTTTGAAAAGCTATACAGTTTCTACAAAGCAGCTTTTGCGGCAGTTTAAAAAGATAAATAGGGCTTTAAAGTGCAACTTTTAATATTTTTTTCAACTCCATACTGCTCACACAGATGACCTGTTGTTTTGAAAGTGACTGAAAAACAGTTCAGAAATCTGTCACTTCAACCATGAAGAAGTTAGTGGAAACCGTTGAAGATGGAATAAGGAAATATCAGACTACCTAAAATCGCCAGCTACATCATTTTAAAAAAAATCACATCATATTTTGGGTCAAACTATGTTAAAGGTCTCCTGAAGTCAATACGGTAGCAACTATGCCAATAAAATAGAAGTTTGTCTGGTCATTTATTTATTTATCATAGGTATGAGGCTGCCTGAGGCCATAATATTATGGATTATATATTATATTTTTGAACTAAGGGTTAGTTGTAAGGCAAAAAGAGCATTTTTTTTCTCTCTCTCACTCTTTTCTACACTCTTCTGGTGCAATGTTTTGCTTCATTCATTCATTTGACTTATAACCTACATTTATTTTCTTATATAACAAGTCGATGTCCAAATTACTCCCTTCTCCTACATTTTCCACAATGACAACACATGTGAAATGGGTTGGGACAAGTGTTAGTGACTAGATCAAAGTCATTTGGCTGACCTCTGCAATTAAACAAGGACTAGGAACTCTCAGTCTCCCATTTTGTATATAGCTGTACAAATAGCCTAACTTCTTCAGGGCAATGATAAAAGATTTTCCAAAGTATAAATTTGAGTTCGGATAACTGAAAGTTTCTAGAAGCTGATAATAGTTAAGTTTTTTTTTTTAAATAAAAAATAATATCCAAAGCTTCATAGGCTTCCATAGCACAGTATTGAATAAAATACTGTTTTAAATAGACTATAGAAAGTATATTTGGAAGAACATTACTTCTCCAATTAGACTGAACCTTAGAAAAGAAAAGAAGGAAAAGTTTGTGTGTGAGAGAGAGACAAATGAAGGAGCTCTGAATGATTGCAAGGATGCACACTGTAGGTAGGATCTGCACTGATATACTTTCCTGAAGTTAGTTCCACCATAAGAAGAAAGCATTTGAGACCAGGGGTGGGATGCAAGTGGGATGCATAATGCGCAGGCCATGTCCACCCCAGCTTGGTGAAGGAGAAAACTGTTGTGATATGTCACATGATGGCGACGTGACACTGTGAGTTTGACACCCGTGATTTGAGACATTTGCTAATCATTCTCTAATTTACTCTTCCCTTGCAATCACCTCCCTACCATGGAGAACACGTTACAAACCACCAGAAGGAGGCAGACAATATATGTCCACAAAGCCACAACTCTGTGTATTGGGAGAGGCAACAAACTCAGCTATTGGTAAATTGGTAAAGTAGATTGAATGGTTGCAGTCTCTGCCCTCAATTATTGATGAGCCCAGGTGGAAATAATGATTTAAAGATCTTTTTGCTGGTTCTAGACTTACAAGCATGTAGACAACAACATATTGAATATGTCTTCCATCAAAGTCAGGAAAACGTGGGTTGAATTTAAAAAGGAATGTTATAGGGATGTGGTGGCTCAGTGGCTAAGACATTGAGCTTGTCAATCAGAAAGATCGGCAGTTTGGCAGTTTGAATCCCTAGGGACGCGTACTGGAGTGAGCTCCTATTACTTGTCCCAGCTTCTGCTAACTTAGGAGTTCGAAAGCATGTAAAAATGCAAGTAGAAAAAATAGGAACCACCTTTGGTGGGAAGGTAACAGTATTCTGTGTGCCTTTGGCATTTAGTCATGCCGGCCACATCACCATGGAGATATCTTCGGACAGTGCTGGTCTTTGGCTTTGAAATGGAGATGAGCACCACCCCCTAGAGTCAGGAACAACTAGCACATATGTGTGAGGGGAACCTTTACCTTTAAGACAAGTTTAGGTGAGCCAGACAAATAACTGACTGCTGTAACAGGAATCACACCTATAATAATCCACATAATTATTACATTTATCTTTTTTTTTGTTATTACAGCATAGATAGTGTGAAACTATGTAAATCACCTCCTCTCCTAGAGCAATTGCATCACAAGCTATAGAGAAAATAGCTAAAGTTGCCAATTTGTTTTGCAATAAGGCCCCAATGCTAAACAATTGCCTAGAAGGGGTTTTTAAAAACTTTCCCCATCATCATTTAGCCAGGCTAAAAAACTAAACAAACACATACAAAACTATCTGCTAAATGGCTTTTGCTATTGATCACAACTGAATTCCAGTAGAACAATGTTTCAAATATTACTGCCAGAAGCTACGTTGGAGAGAATGTTTAACCATAGAGAATGTAAAATAAATACTGTATGCACCAAAGACTCCGTTACTCTTCCTGCTGCAAACACTGAGCTGAAGGACTTTAAATTTTAAAAAAATGTGACGCTAGAGATGATAGTTGCGAATTCCCAAGTCCCCCTCATGTGAAGTATAAACCACTACAAGCAGCTATCTACTACTACTTAAGAAAAGAGATGTAGAGCATCACTCCAGCATTATTACTCCAGAATATATGCAGCTACATATTCTACAACAATCTTCAAAACAGGCTTTGTCTAAAGGTTAGTTAGAAAGCTAAGAGAGAGTGGAAGAAAAAGAGGTGGAGACTTTAGAAAACCTATAATATTTCATCACGGATAGAACTACACTACACAATTATCTTGTTCTCTTAAAATGTCACTAAAAAGGACATCTCAATGTTCATTCTAAACTGCAATTATGATAGCATTATCTGACATAACTTCCTTTGCGTTCTTCCCAAAATAAATTAAGACTATGAAAACACAGAATTGTTCAATTTGTATTAGTTGGGAAGTTTTAAAACATGTTAAAAGTGCCTAAGTTTAGCATTCTAAACCAGGGAAGGTTGACAATAATACTGCCCAACAACTTCCAGGATTCTTAAAGATTGGCCAATCCGGTTGGGAGGAATACAGGTAGGCCTTGACTTAGTAAAGGTTGCTTAGCCGTGGTGACACAGTCTTCGACCCTCACCAGCTCAAGGCTGACTCAGCCTTCCATCCTTCTGAGGTCAGTAAAATGAGGACCCAGATTGTTGGGGGGATATGTATACTCCTATAAACAGCTTAATGAGGGCTGTAAAGCACTATGAAGCATCATATATGTCTATGTCTAATTGCTAGCACTATTAGCAACTATTCAAATTTATGATGAAGCCCTGAAAAACTACTTATGATCCAGTTTTGAAGTTTTAATGTTGGTGGACACCCTACACTCTACACATTTGGCCACTTGGCATTTGGCAAGTAGCCTGCATTTACAACATTTGCAGTGCCCTATGGTCATGTGACCAGAATTTGCAGGGGGTTTTTGTTTTGTTTTTTTGCTGGAAATCGGCATTTACTTCTGGTTTGTGGAATATGCTCTGTATGCTCTATATGGAGGCTGCCTATAAGGTGTGAAAGACCTGCTCCACATGTGAAATTTAATTAAATCATTTATTGCTAAAAGATTATTCATAAGAATCTTCTCAACTAATGATTGACACCTGCTTAGAATTAGCTACGGTTAATGTACTCAAGGGAGGTTGAATTTAGTTCTCTTGTGGCTATGTAGGGATTCTAGGCTGATCTCCCTTTTCATTCCACCTCCAGGTTCTGCCACACCTTCTCCTACATTGCCCATGAAGAATATACAGAAGCTTCCACAGGTGCAGAGGAACTGGTGCATGTGAGACCACTGGCCACATTGGCTTCAGTTGTGCTTGTGGATACAATTCAAGGTGCTGGTAGTCACTTTTAAATCCCCTCATGACTTGGATCCAGGTTATAGATGGACCACTTCTTCCAGGTTGTTTCTACCCTTCCTGTCCAATCCAGCAGTAAGGATATGCTTTGGAGACTATCAGCTAGAAATGATTAGTTATTGGATCTAAGAAGGAGATATTTTTCTGCCATTGTCCATGCCCTTTGTAACATCATCACCCTGGAGATCAAGTTCTCCTGGATCCTATTGGCCTTTTGCAAGACCTTGAAAAAACGATTTTGTGCCCAAGCCTGGGGCTCCAGGAGAGCCTGTCTCTTGGTTGTGTTAAGAGGGAATAATAATAATAATAATAATAATAATAATAATAATAATAATAATAATAATAATAATAATAATAATAATAATATTATTATTATTATTATTATTATTATTATTATTATTATTATTATTATTATTATTATTATTATTATTATTATTATTATTATTATTATTATTATTATTATTATTATCAGAATTGTATCACAGCAGCCAGTTTTTTCGCCGGATTTGGCATTAATTACTAGTCGGGCCCCACCCAGGGGCCTAGGACGTCGTAACGTATTTTCGTAATATGTGTGCGGATCCAAGCAGTGCGGCATTTTGCATTTGACTGATGGTGATTTTGTCAATTTTTAACTGTTTTAAATGTAATTCCCGTGCTTTTGGAATAGCACCCAGTGTGCCAATTACCACTGGAATTGCCACTGCTGGTTTGTGCCATAATCGTTGAATTTCGATTTTTAAGTCCTGGTATTTCGTGATTTTTTCATATTCCTTCTCATTGACCCTGCTATCACCTGGTATTGCGATGTCTATGATTGTAACCTTATTTTTCTCAACCAGTTTGATGTCTGGCGTGTTATGTGCCAGTATTTTATCCGTTTGTATACAAAAATCCCATAGGATCTTGACCATCTGATTTTCGGTGACTTTTTCAGACCTATGTTCCCACCAGTTTGTTGTTGTTTTAATATTATAATTTTTGCACAAATTCCAGTGGATCATTTTTGCTACTGAATTGTGTCGCAATTTATAATCAGTCTGTGCGATTTTTTTTACAGCAGCTGAGTATGTGGTCAACAGTTTCATCAACTTCTTTGCAGAGTCTGCATTTGGCATCATCAGAGGATTTTTCGATTTTGGCTTTAATGGCATTTGTTCGGATAGCTTGCTCTTGCACAGCCAGGATTAGTGACTCTGTTTCTTTCTTTAATGTACCTGTTGTTAACCATAACCAAGTTTTTTCACTGTCCTCTTTATCTTTTATTTTTTCCAGAAATTGACCATGCAATGCTTTGTTCTGCCAACTGTCCATTCTTGATTTTATCACATCTTTTCTGTATTCTTGTTTCGTCTGTTGGGCCTTCAGTAGATTTTTGTTCTTTACTTTGATTAATAGATGTTCTTGACTTTCTTTTAGATAATCAGCCAGTGCATGTTTTTCTTCTTCAACTATTTGCTTCACTTGTAATAATCCTCTGCCACCTGATTTTCGGGGCAGGTATAATCTATCAGTGTCACTGCGTGGATGTAAACTGTAGTGCATTGTCATTAGTTTCCTGGTTTTTCGGTCCAAAATGTCCAAATCAGCTTGTGTCCAGTTAACTATACCAGCTGTGTATCTTATAACTGGTATTGGCCAGGTATTTATGGCCTTGATTGTATTTCCACCATTTAATTTAGATTTCAAAATTTTCCTAACTCTGTTGGTGTACTCTCTCCTGACAGTTTTTACTTCTCCATGTTTGATGTTATCCAACTGCAGAATGCCTAAGTATTTGTAGGATTCATTTTCATTGCATTTAATTAGTTGGCCATTGGGCATTTCAATTCCCTCACACGCAGTGATTTTGCCTCTTTTTATGGATACAGTGGTGCATTATTATTATTATTATTATTATTATTATTATTATTATTATTATTATTATTATTATTATTATTATTATTATTATTATTATTATTATTATTATTATTATGTTAATCTTTGGTGAGATTCACAGCCTTTGGGGCTGGTTGGTAGCTCAACAGCTCGAGTCCTAACCAAGGACCTAGGAACTATTAAGTTAACGTCAAAGGATATAAGCTGTTCCAAGTAGGGTGTTTTTTTGTAGAATCAGAATGTTCAAATCTGATAAATTTAAAATTTCCAAATAGCGAGGTAGTCCTTTAGGTATTGCTCCAAGGGCTCCAATTACAATCGGGACAATACAATCGGGATTTCTTTTTCCACAGTCGCTCAACTTCAATTTGCAAGTCCCGGTACTTTGTGATTTTTTCTTGCTGTTTATCTTCAATTCGTGCATCTCCAGGTATTGCAATGTCAATGAACCATACTTTTTTTCTTTTCAATTATTGTTATGTCAGGTGTGTTGTGGGCCAAGTGCCTGTCAGTCTGGATTCTGAAGTCCCACAAGATCTTGACTTTCTCATTCTCTAAAACCTTCTCAACCTGATGGTCCCAGTGGTTTTTGCTGTACTCAAATCCAAACTTTTGGCACAATTTCCAGTGAATGATCTTAGCAATGCAGTCATGGCATTGTAGGTAGTCAGTTGGTGAAATTTTGCTGCACCCACTGATCAAGTGGTCGACTGTCTCGTCTTTCTCATTACAAAGGCGACATTTGCTGTTGGTGGTAACATGTTGAAATTTTGCCTTCATGTAGTTTGTGGCTACGGCTTGTTCTTGAGCTGCCAAAATAAAGCCTTCTGTTACTTTTTTCAGTGCTCCTGATCTTAACTAGTTCCAAGTTAGCTTTTGGTCAGCTTTGCCTTCAATACTTTTCAAGTATTGGCTATGCATAGCTTTATTTTTCCAATTTTCAGTTCGCTTCTCAATTACTTCTTTCTTATATTCAGCTTTTTACTTAGTTGTCTTTAAAAGGCCTCCTTTATTTACTTCCTTAATCATTGGTTCTTCACTTTTCGGGATGTAATCATTCAAGCTGTGTTTTTCTTCTTCCACAGTCTGTTTTAGTTGTAGGAGTCCTCGACCACTCTCTGCTCTTGATAGATTTATTATTATTATTATTATTATTATTATTATTATTATTATTATTATTATTATTATTATTATTATTATTATTATTATTATTATATCATCCTGCTTACATTTAAGTCCCCCTTTCCCCTGCTTTGATTCACATTTCTTCCTTCAGTTTTTTCTATAGTTCTCTCTCTGAATGTAGGATAAGTAGAGGTATTGTTTATTTATTTTCCTAACAAAAGAAAAGAGTTGGGGGGAACTGCCTTTGCCTATGTGCCAAAGTATATCCCTCCCTCTTACCCTCACAGTGGACAGAGAACATCTCAAAATTGATTGCATATTCTGGTTTGCAGCTCATAGTCTGACATATTGATGAATGCAGCCTGATATTAACCACAGTATGGGGCAGCTGAGTGGCTAAGACACTGAGCTTGTTGATCAGAAAGGTCAACAGTTTGACTACCTAGCACCGTGTAATGGTTAGATGGTAACTCTGTGCCCCTTCATATTCTGTAGGCTGAAATTTTCATTAATCTTGGCTAACAGGCTTACTAAGGGACTCAGTGGCTCAGTGACTAAGATGCTGAGCTTGTTTGAATCCTAATGTTGTGTAATGGAGTGAGCTCCCATTACTTGTCTCAGCTTCTGGCAACTTAACAGTTCAAAAGCATGTGAAAATGCAAATAGAAAAATAGGAACCACCTTTGGTGGGAAGGTAACAGAGTTCCATGTGCCTTCAGCATTTAGTCATGTTGGCCACATGACCACGGACACGTCTTCAGACAGCGTTGGCTCTTCGGCATTGAAATGGAGATGAGCATCACCCCCTAGAGTTGGGAACGACTAGCACATATGTGTGAGGGGAACCTTTACCCTTATACATGTATACTCCTTTAAAATGTGTATTTGTACTGTATATGTAACCTTGCAAGCATAGAACTATCTACTTTTGCCCCAAGGAGAACATATTTCAACTTGTTTTTGATAATTATCAAGAAGGTAAATGGGAATCTGGTACATATAAACTTTATTATATACCAGTGTCCAATTTGTATGACCCAAATTTGTCCAATAGATGTGTCTCTTCCTTTTTTAGGCTATTCATAAGTTTGATTTTTCATGTACCCAAGTTCAAATCTCTGGATCTTGGAGAATTATATTATCCCTGTTCCCATGTCAACAGATCCATCAATGAGGTGAGAACAAGAAAGTCTATAACTGAGATAGTCTATAGATCACGATATATACATGAATCTTCTGAGTGTAAAACACAAAAGAATCAAAATACAGTCCCAAAATGCAGCAGTGATTGAAATTTTGGGAAACAATAAGCAAGGAGACTTGGAAAAATGCCCAAGCTAACTGAATTTGAGAATTTAAAATGAATCTCTGGTCAATTATAAGCATCCTCTTATAAGCCTCCCATATAATCTTCCAAGGTCAGTGTACTAGCTCCATCAGGAATACATCTTCAGAGGCTTCACCCTAGGCTTGGTTTTGTCATCTCCATTAAAATAAGAAAAGGGCATTGACTTCTCAAAACTGCAGAGACTCTTTCTTTTCTTCTTCATCTTTGCTTCATCTTTCCTTTTCTTTCCCCCCTTAAGTCACTTGTGTGAAATCTTAATCAGATTCATACTGTTATTTAGAGCCATCTGCAGTTAATCCTAGAGATTAATTGAAAGTGGAAGCTGTCTCTAAGGAGACATCTTATTTTTATTTTATTACCAATCTTATTTTGATCTGTAATAAGCATCCTCCTTGAAGATTTGGTTGGGCACAGAGAGTTATCTGCCATGCAACCTTCCACACATATTTTGGCTTTCAAAAAAGCTGCCAGGGAGGCTGAACCCATTTCTGAAAAAGCTAAACCTCTGGTCTGTGGGAATGATATTTTTATCACTTCTACATATTCACAATGCTATTACACATACATATTCATATACATATCACAGTTATCCTGTAAAATAATGATCACAATTGAGTTCCCCTCTAAGCAGTCTGGAATAGGGAAATCACTCATTTTAATTTCATTTCTAGTTTGCATGTGTTCACCCATAAATTTGTTCTATCCTGTTCTGCATTAAGCAGGTTATTTTTAATTCTTAAACATAACACCACCACCACCACCCACACACACACTTAATACATATGTTTAAATACATTTGCCCTCCATGCATTTTGATACTGGTTTGGTCATTCAAAAAGAAATAGAAAATTAGAAAGGGATTGAATGACTGATTCACAATTGATTATGCGGATCAGATTGGTTCGTCTGACTACTCCTAAATTAAATTTAACATTTGTAAACTAGCCTGGACTGTGTCTCCATACGCAACAGAGAGAACAGCCAGACATTGAAGAATAATCATTTTGAAACTTCCTTTGGTTAAGCCTATCTCTTCACATAGAAATCCAGCACAATGAGGTAATGTCTTTCTTCTTAATAGAATTGCTAGCATTATTATTTTTATTCTTTAAACAATTAGCCAATATTCCATCTGAAGTGAAGCAGTATGTTTCACCAACTCTGGATTATTTTACATTATTCTGCCAGATAAAAAGCTAGAGCATTTTTTTCCTGTGAAAGTTGCTCTTAGCCTCATGCTTTAGTTGGGTAGTAGCTAAGTTGCTTAGCTTGTCGATCAGAAAGGTTGGTAGTTCGGTGGTTCGAATCCCTAGGACCACGTAATGGAATGAGCTTGTGTTACTTGTCCTAACTTCTGCCAATCTAGCAATTAGAAAGCACGTAAAAATGCAAGTAGAAAAATAGGGACGACATTGGGTAGGAAGGTAACAGTGTCCATGCGCCTTCGGCATTTAGTCATGCCGGCCACATGACCATGGAGACGTCTTTGGACAGCACTGGCTCTTCAGCTTTAAAACATAGATGAACAATGCCCCCTAGAGTCGGGAACATCTAGCACATATGTGCAAGGGGAACCTTTACCTTTACCGTATAATGAGAAAGTTAATAATTATTTTTAACCATTTATTGAATCCCAAAATGTCCATTGCTTTTACAAAAATACAGCAAAAATACAAGACATTCTCCTGAGAAGATCAACTTCTTAGACTTCAAACTGAAGTATATTTTATTTTATTTATTAAATTTATATGTTGCCCATCCCTCAGTTTGAGGCAAACTGGGCAGATTACAATATAATAAAAAAAAATTATTAAAAAAAATATAAACATAAAAGCAGATTAAAATTACAAAAGATTAAATACATACTTAAGTTCAAGGATTTGGAGCAAAGCAGTGGTTGGTGTTTTCTCTGTTACTTCACCAACCATCTCCAGCCTACAATATTTAACAAGAGCTGAGGTGGTGCAGTGGTTAGAGCGCAGTACTGCAGGCTACTTCAGCTGACTGCTAGCTGCAGTTCAGCAGTTCAAATCTCACCGGCTCAAGGTTGGCTCACCCTTCCATCCTTCCGAGATGGGTAAAATGAAGACCCAGATTGTTGGGGGCAATGTGCTGACTCTGTAAAACTGCTTAGATAGGGCTGTAAAAGCACTATGAAGTGGTATATAAGTCTGAGTGTTATTGCTATCTGGGAATATATACCACTGGTCTCCATTGGGCTTATGTCTTCAGGCTGGTGTTTTCGGCTTCGTGCTTGTCCGAGTAAGTCGTGGTTGGAGCTGTTGTCTTTCTATAAATCTTGGTGTGTGTGTGTGGAGTGCAGGCTTTGTTGCTGTAAGTGGGTTGATTGGCTGTGTAGTTGAATCCTGATTGGTAGATGGAGTTTATGTTTGTAGATTGGTTGTAGTTTGTAGATTGTTTTATCCTGTGTGGCTGAGGTCCTGGCTATGTGTCCGTTGTTCTTTTGGGTTCTAACAACCTGGGTGGTGGGTGGGGTTTGTTTGTTGGCTAGGGCTGGTTTCCAGATGTATGGTAGGCGGGAGATATCATCATGTTTATTCATGTTGTGAGGGTGTTTCTCTATTTCGATGGATTCCATAATTATTCCCTTGTTGAAGTGTTCTGTTTTGGAGATTAATTTGGTTCCTTCAAAATCAATTTCATGTCCTGTAGCTTTAAGGTGCTGGAAAAGGGAGGAAGTTTTTTCATTTTTTCTGACTGCGTTCTTGTGTTCTGCGATGCGTGCATTTATTCTCCTATTAGTTTTTCCAATGTATGTGGCAGGGCAGATTTAGCATGGCATTTTGTAGACTCCTTGGTTTTCAAGTTGGATCTTGTCTTTGGGGTTTCTTAAGATGTTGGCTATTTTTTTATCAGTGTTGAAGGGTGTCTTGATATTGTGTTTGTGGAGAATTTTGCTGATTTTATCTGTGGTGCCTTTGATGTAAGGGAGGAGGGCGATGCAATTGTCCTGTTCTGTGCCTCGGTTCTTGAGGGGAGTCTCCCTTTGGATTAGGTTGGTAATTGTTTTTCTTTGGAATCCATTGGAAATTAATACGTTGGTGAGAGTGTGTAGTTCAATTTTCAGTTGGTCTTTGTCAGCTAGGTGTTTGGTTCTGGGGATGAGGGTCTTGGCTACAGAGTTGATCTGTGTAGGGTGATGGGATTGTGCATTTAAGTAGCAGTTGGTGTTTTTTTTCCCCAGTAGATGGTGTGTCCTAGGGAGTTATTGGGTTTTTTGTAGATTAGGACGTCCAGAAAGGGAAGTTGTTTGTTTGCTTCTATTTCCACAGTGAATTGTATTTTGGGGTGTAGGCTTTTGAGATGTGTGAGGAAGTTGTCCAGTTTTTCTGTCCCGTGTGGCCAAATCATGAAAGTGTCATCAACATATCTAAACCAGAGTTTGGGTTTATATTCAGATTTATCCAAGGCGTTAGTTTCAAAATGTTCCATGTTTAAGTTTGTGATGACGGTTGAGAGGGGTGATCCAATGGGTGCTCCTTCTATCTGTTTGTATCTTTGTCCATTATGGATGAAGTATATGTTGGTTAGGCACTGGTTGGTCAGGGCCAGGAAGTGTTTAGGGGGGTTGTGTTTGTTCTGGATAGCTTTTCAAGGCTTTTTTTTATAGGCACTTGGGTGAAGAAGGATATGACATTGAAGCTCATAGGTTTTGTTTCTTTATTGTTTCTATGAAGTGGAGTGAGTTTTGTACATGTGAGGTGATGGATTCTGTGTAGGGTTGGAGTTGTTTGGTGAGGAATTTTGCAAGATTCTGTAGAGGTGAGCCTATGGAGCTGACTATAGGTCTGAGTGGTGTTCCTTCTTTGTGTATCTTGGGGAGGCCATAGAGTTTGGGGCATCTGGAAGATTTCTCTCTGGGGATGATTTTTTGCTGGATCTCTTCACTGATGTGAGAGGCTTTTATTTTGGATTTGGTGGTTTTTTCCAGGTAGGTGGTGGTGTCTGTGTTTACAGGTTTTTAAGTGGGGTCTTGGAGTAGGTTGGATAGTTTGGCTTGGTAGTCAGATATGTTTATCACCACAGTGGTGCTACCTTTGTCTGCCGGGAGAATGATTATGTTGTCTTTCTGCAAGTTGGTGAGTGCTTTTTGTTCTTCTTTCTTTAAGTTGCTTCTGGGTGGATTGCTGGAGTAGAGGACATTGGTGACTTCAAGTCTGATTTTATTGGTTTCATCTGGGTTGATTTTGGTGAGGGTAGCTTCAACTCCGCAAATGATGTTTTCAGTGGGAATGCATTTGGGGGCAACTGCAAAGTTGAATCCTCTGGAAAGGACATTGGTTTCAGCTGTGGTGAGGGTTCTGTCTGATATGTTGTCTACTGTTTGTTTCATGAGTTGCTGTGGAGGGGGGGGGTGGAATTCTGTTTTTTTTCCTAGTCTGTGTTGGTGTGTGTGTCTGTCTTGTAGTAGGTTTCTGTTTCAGCTCTCCAGAGGACTAGTTGTTTGGATTTGTCCCAGAGTGCTGGTTTGATTTTGTTGCTGAGTTTGAGATGAAGAATGAGTTGGTTTGGTCTAGTAGGAATCTTTTCCTGTGGAGTTCGTTTCCGATTTTCAGTTCTTTTCAGGATCCTTTCGGTGGCTGAGGTTTTAGAATGGAATTTTATTTGGAAGCATGTGGGGATCAGGCTTTTGTCTCAGCAGTTGCGTAGGAATGTGAGGTCACATAAGATGGTGGCTCTTCGGACTTCAAGTTTCTTCAAGTTTCTCCTGTGAGCAGAGAGGTTTCCTCCTCGTAGATGTAAGATATTTGTTTTCGTAGATTTTCATGGATATAGGTATGCTGGTCTTCTTGTATTCGGGTCTTAAACCTCAGCCATAGAAAGGATCCTGAAAAGAACTGAATTAGCCCTAATCAGAAATGAACTCCACAGGAATAGATTCCTACTAAATCAAACCAACCGGGACCTCCCACCTACCAGACAGCTGGAAACCAGCCCTAGTCAACAAACGAACTCTACCCACCACCCAGGTTGTTACAACACAAAAGAACAACAGACACACAGCCAGCACCTCAGCCACACAGGATGATACGAAACAGCTGACCAATCTACAAACATCAACTTCATCTACCAATCAGGATGCAACTACACAGCCAATCAACCTACTTACAGCAACAAAGCCAGCACTCCACCACCCCCCACCAAGATTTATAGAAAGACGACAGCTCCGACCACGCCTTAGTTGCACAAGCAGGAAGCCAAAAACACCAGCCTGAAGATGGCGAGTGGGACCTTGCCGAATTGTTGCCAAGACAATCTCAAGCTTACACAGGAAAAGACCCGAATACAACAAGACCAGTATATCTACACCCGTGAACACACACACACACACACACACACACACACACACACACACACACACACACACACACACACACACACACACACACACACACACACACTATATATATATATATATATATATATATATATATATATATATATATATATATATATATATTCCACCTTTTTATAAATTGGAATGCAAGGAATTATTCTAATCTTTTGGAGAGTTTTTTTTATAAATGAAATTATTTCTTCCTATATAAGGATGTGTTATGAAACTCATAAATATGTGCTTTATCATCTCCTATATTTAATTAGATATTAGAACATGGGCCCTGACATGCCGTGAAATCAAATGACATGTTTGGCATAAATGTGGCTGCTGCCAAATATAAATTATTATTATTATATGTTATTATTTTTTGTTATTTTTCTGTTATTGTTATTTGCTTGATTGATAATTATGAACAGCGTTCACAATACACTATTACCTTGAATTAATCTCATATACCCTCAACTTATTCAGTCTACTGAAAATTATCAAAAGTTAAGGTTTTACATGGTGTTGAAATTCTTTCAATTTAAACTCCTGGACTTCGTGTGAAGTAGCGATTCTTTATAATTCTGTCTTCTCTCTATTTCGCCATTAATCAACTGAAAACAAGCAATGGCACTAGACTTGCTGAGTGAGGGTAGTTCATAGGCTGAGTTCAAATTCTTTCTCAACTATGCTCTCTACATGCACTTCGTATCTCAGTAGGAGGACATTTACTAGAAACTTCCAGAGTTGTTGGGTCATGGATTGTTTCAAAAATGTTAATCATTAAACAACTGCCCAGGTAATAAAATATAACCCATGGTCCTTGATGCTCGCTCTTCTTACAGGATTTCATAAGGCGTATCAAAGTGGCCAGGGAGTCACTTATTGAAAAATATATTCATTTAAGTGCTGTCAAGAGAGCCCAACATTTCATTAACTTTGAGAGCAGAAACGGAGTCCCTGAATTATGCCATTTATATTCTTCCCCACCAAAAAGTCTTTAAAATGAGCAATCTCGAGTTAATCTGCAAAGCTCCTTTAAGCATTAATTTATTTTGATTCAGCTTCATTGTCAGATGAAGAACACATTAGACCTCAGAGGAGTGTGGATTCAGCTTTTGTACAACAGTCTAGAGATTTCTCAATTACCTTATAGAAGCACACATTTCAGGCAAAAATCATAAGGACAAGACAGCAGCACAATACTATATGCAAATCAAATGAAGACTGAGGCAGATATGGAGTGTGGAAGCGATTTTTCGAATGATTCCTTGATGCAATGGGTTTACTTGTGCCATTTGATTCCTGCTATCCTGTTTCCCTGAAAATAAGATAATAAGCCCAATCGGGCTTTTGAGCACATGCGCTAAAATAAAGCCTCCACCAAAATAATCCCTCCCCAAAAATATTGCATCTCAGCAGCAGCCATGAGGTGATCACACTCTCCATCTCCTGCACCTCAAAAATGATAAGAACTCCCCCAAAATAAGGCCAAGTGCTTATTTCAGGGGTCAAAAGAAAATAAGAAAATTGTTTTTGGGGAAACACAGTATTATTATGGTTCCAGTCAGCCCAATGTTTAGACTGGATTTGGCATATTTGTTCACCTATTGATTCCTTCCCAAGGGCTTGGAAGAAGCAAGCATTGTTGTTTGACAGTGTTAAAAGTATCAGCAGATAATATAAGCTGTTCCAAGTAGAACTGTCTTTTGCAATTGATTGATACAGGTAGTCCTCAACTTATGACCACAATTGACCCCAAATTTTCTGTTGTTAAGGAAGATGTTTGTAAAGTAAGTTTAGCCCCATTTTATGACCTTTCTTGCTTCAATTGTTAAGTGTATCACTGCAGTTGATAAGTTAGTAACCTACAGTTGTTATGTGTGATGACCCGAGCGTGGCATGTAAGCAACATAGCTAGGGAACAGGTCTAACTCCCCTTTATTGCTCCAATTTTGACCCCAAATGTCTCCATGTTTATTACAAGTCCTGGAGCAAAGCTCTCATACGCAACCTTCAGCAGCCTTTGGCTGCAAGTAGTCTAGTAAACCAGATTAGCCAAACAGTAATCAGGGCTAGTAAGCAAGGTTTGCAAAACAGTAACCAGGGCCAACAGTCCAGTAAGCAAGGTTTCCAAAACAGTAACCAGAGCAAGAAGATCAATGAGGCAGGAAAACGAGGCAAGCCCCACAAGAAAGAACACAATAATCTCCAGGCGTCGGCAAGTGCACACAAGGCTCAAAGAGATTCATTGCTTGTTCCTGACAAATGTCCCTCCTACCAGCACTTCCTTACATCTTAATCCCCAGGTGTGCCTTGTGAAGGGTGGCAGAGCACTCTCTTCCCTCATCGGTGGCTCAGTCTGCATTGTTCTTGCCTTCTCTCTTCTCTTTGTGCTCTAGGATCAGGAGAGAGTGGTCCTTGCTCTTCACCTGAGCTCTGCCTCTCCTGCTCCTCCCTGTCTATAAGCCTTTCTAATCCTGAAAAACTCTGCCCTTCCCCAGTTTCCTCCAAAGCCAATGGAGCTACCCTCTTGATCTCTGTCAGCTCCTGTTCCAGCTCATCTTCACCCGCAGATTCAGACTCCAACAGGGGCATGACTGACTTCCCCATTGACTTTGCTTGTCAGAAGGTTGTATTAGGGGATCACATGACCTTGGAACAGTCACAAATATGAACAAGTTGCCAAGCATCTGAATTTTGATCACATGACCATGGGGATGCAGCAAAGGTCATAACTGTGAAAAACAGTCATAAATCACTTTTTCCATTTCCATTATAACTTTGAACAGGTACTGAATTAAATGTTGTAAGTCGAGGACTACCTGTGGTGATTTTGTCAATACTGATGATATTCAAGTGGTGTTTCAAATGTTTGAAGATTGTGCCCAAGGTGCACAATTACTATTACTATTGCAGTATACTGCTTTTGCTTTCTTTTGCCACATAGTAGCATAGTAGTATAGGGATGTGGTGGCTCAGTGGCTAAGACACTGAGCTTGTCGATCATAAAGATCAGCAGTTCATCGTTCTAATCCTTAGTGCCACATAACAGAGTGAGCTCCCGTTACTTGTCCCAGCTTCTGCCAACCTAGCAGTTCAAAAGCATGTCAAATGCAAGTAGAAAAATAGGAACTACCTTGGTGAGAAGGTAACAGCATTCCATTCACCTTGGGCATTTAGTCATGCCGGCCACATGACCATAAAGATGTCTTCAGACAGTCCTGGTTCTTCAGCTTTAAAATGGAGATGAGCACTGCCCCCTAGAGTCAGGAACGACTAGTACAAATGTGCGAGGGGAACTTTTACCTTTATCTTTAGTATAGTTCTACTACTATTTACATGTTGTTGTATTCTGTGATTTTTTTTTACCAATTCCTTCTCTTCTATTCTGTTGTCTCTGGATACCACAACTTCCACTATCCAGACTTTTTTGTCTTCCTCATCAACAATTGTTAATTTTGGCATGTTATGTGGCAGGTGCACACCCACTTATTTTTATGGTAAGTAGAGTCTGTTAACGTTGCTGTAGGAGTGAAGGACATGATTCATTGTCATTGTTTTTCTGGTTTTCCTGTCTAGGACTCTTAGTCCTGCTTGAGTTCAGTCCACTATTCTAGCTGTGTATCCAATGATTAGAATTGCTCAAGTGTTAATTACCTTGATGGTATTTTCTCCACCAAGTTTGGACTTTAAGAACTTCTTCATGGTAATCTATTCTTTTAAATAATAATACTAATATTATTAATACTTTTATTATGTTTAAGGGACAGTGACTGGCTCAAAGTCAACTAATTAGTAAGAGTATTGCTTTAATGCAATACAATAAGATTATGAAGCTTCTTGTACCTGGAAACATGTCAGCCCAGTGTAAGAAAATTTACAATTGGTATATTCATCAGCACAGAAAATAAATCTATCAAATGCATACAGAAGCAGAAATTTGATCTGCTTTTGTACAATGTGGAAACATATTGAATGGCCTTTGTCAGAAGGAGGTTCCTTGGGCCATTTCAATTTGAAAAACCACTATGAGCCTATGGAGATTTTTACTCCCAGATCTTTGGCCACCTAATAAGAAGAAAGGACTCATTCGAGAAGAGCCTAATGCTGGGAAAGATTGAGGGCAAAAGAAGAAGGGGACATCAGAGAATGAAGTGTTGAATGGAGTCACTGAAGCAGTAGGCATGAATTTAAATAGACTCCAGAGGATGGTAGAGGACAGAAAGGCCTGGAAGAACATTGTCCATCAGGTCATGATGGGTCGGACATGACTTCACAACTAATAACAACATTCCCAGATCAGAGATGGACATGGGTGACCTTTCATGGTGGTTTTATGGACTCCACAGCTGGCACTTAACAACTTCCCTTCTCATTCAGTACTAATCTGAAAATTCTTATAACAAGTTTGCCCTATAAAAGTGAAGTTTTCTGTTCTGACCATCTGGATTCACAACTGAATGTGCCTTATCATTAAAGGGCCTTTTAAGGAATTAAAATACTTCTTGTAAGGCTAAATTAACATGCAATTCTCCCATCATATAAGTTGGTATATCCAACGATTTTCTTCAAGAAGAAAACATTTCTGTGTTTGGTGCAATTCACAGGAAGAGGGCTTCAGAAAACCAGAAGCCATGGGGAATGAAAGGTTGGTTTGTCAGGCTCTCTTTTACCAGACTACAGATACAATGGACTGTATTGCCCTCCAAGGACCCCTCCCCTAAAATAATGGGTAAGTGTAATTTTTGCATATGAAGCAATTGAAATAAGTTTTATCTTAATTTTATGAATCTATGGTGAGTTCCATCATTTATGTAAGAATATTATCTAATTATGCACATGATGCCAATGATAGAAAGTATATATTGTTAGCATTGCATGAATGACATATATCACTGCATTGACATATCTTCATGCTTCATGGTCATTTGGAAGTAATAAACACCTTTCCCCTTAAATCACTGTATTTCTAGTAGGGGCCAGGAAAGCTGGGTGGGCCTTGGGGGGTTTTAACTTTCCCTTCCAGGTGGCATTTTGATAGCTCACCAGCTGCAGTATTTCCTCCGGAATATAACATTGCAGATTCAGAAAAAGAGCAATCAAGACCTCAAGTGGGTTAGAACAGAAACCGACATAAATTACTGTAATTTAAGGACTTATTCAGGAATCCATTAAACTTTTCTACAGTGGGGAATTATCTGTTACATATATTGTTGTGACTGTAGTCATTTTCATAGCTTAAGTGAACATATCATCTATCCAGCTGTCATAATGAAGGCAAACATGTTACCGCTATTATGATCCATACAATGTCCTCATGCAATAATAAACTCCCCACCGAGATCAAGTCACAAAGCTCTTTAATTTAACACATTAAATTACCTCCAGAAATGTATGCAGCCATTAGCATAGCCATAGTGCCTTGGTTTTGTTGTCTCAGCAAACCTTCAGCTATTAGCTAGTCAGGAGTATCATAGCACATCCAATATTTGATATATGTGCAAATCTGCAGGATGCAATTTCCAAGCTTACATCCTCTGGGGACTTAAAAACATTTCTACTCTCCTGAGTTCTTTCCCAAACCTGAATAGCTTTTGCACTCCAAATTCTCCTGTGACTAAGAGCCTCCTTTTAGCTTCCTATCTCTCTCTTTTAAGCACATATTCAGAAGAGCCATAGGGCAATTTAACTCGTCTAATGGGACAGTTTGTCTCCTGTGTAATATTCATTTCAGAACCTGTCTGCCTTTCAGCTGGAAGAAAAGTTACTATAAATCTAGCTGTCTTGATCAAGGTAAATCAACATTGCTCTTGTTTTAACAAAGGATTCCAATCTGAACCCAGTCCTGCAGGATCAGCAAAGGTGAGATAATCCATAAATATCCCTGGACATATTTTTTTAACTTGTAATGTAAATATTTTAATATCTTGCAGGCCCTCTTTGGGAGGATCACAGTCATAATTCAAAGTAGGCGACAGACCATAATAGCAATATTACAGGCCCAGTGTGGTGATGCTGACTCTTACAAATGACATCTCCATCTGCATGGTCTACAGTCAAGAGTTCATTGGTGTATTCCCCATTTGCAATCAATTTGATTCACTCCAATTATTTTCTCAGAGGTATTTCTAATAAGAATGTGAATGTTGTCATGCACTTTTTAGCTCTGCTCACCAAACCCCTTGTTCTCAGAGGTAAGCTAGCATGACATACACAGACATACTGACAATTTCATTAAAGGAAAAATGGGATAATTATTCACTTATGAAGAGGAGCTCTCTAAGCTTCTCATAAATTAAAATTAGTCAAGAAAATATTAGATGCTTCCCAGTCTCAACATTGATCTCCAGTCAACACTGGTACAAAAGGATTTTCACCATATCCTGAATGTATAAAGGATATTACGTCAACACGCACAGCATTTATCAGGAATGCAGACTGCCATCCATACAATTGTGCTGCTCAAACATGTATTCAAAAACAATATTGAAAATAATATCTAAAGAGATATTTCATATCCCAGGTTTTGGAGAAAAATGTAAAAAGAAACATAAAAATGATTTGGCTTATGTCTTCCCAAATTTGCAAAGGGCTGAAGAAGCATTGTGCCAAAATTGCATTCTGGAGAACAACTAGTTGCTCAAAGGCCAAATTATCATCAAAGATGTGCCCATGTATATGTAGTTCTGTACATTTATATATCTCAGTCTGAAGTAAAAGTGTCATATTCATCATTTAGTTTAGGAATCAGACTGGAGCAATAATGCTAAAAAGGTTTCTTGGCTCTAAATATATAACAGCTGTCTGTCTTTTTGTGAGTTCCCTTTTTGCCATTATATATATTATTTCCCTGGCTCAGCTGATAAGGAGAGCCTGTGGCTTAGTGGCTAATACATCTGCCTAATATGTAATACAGCCCAGGTTCTAATTCCAGATGTTTGGTAGGCGGGAGGTATCATCACGTTTATTCATGTTGTGGGGGTGAAAGGACATGAAATCAACTTTGAAGGAGCCAGGTTAATCTCCAAAACAGAACACATACATGTATGTATGTATGTGTGTATGTATGTATGCATGTGTGTATGTATGTATGTATGTATTTGTGTTACAACCCCTGGTATGCCTATTTATTTATCAGTACAAATACAACATATATATATATATATATATATATATATATATATATATATATGTGTGTGTGTGTGTGTGTGTGTGTGTGTGTGTGTGTGTGTGTGTGTGTGTGTGTATACACATATATACATACATACATACATACATACATACATACATATATATATTTGTTTTCGTAGATTTTCACGGGTGTAGGTATGCTGGTTTTGTTGTATTCGGGTCTTTTCCCGTGTAAGGTTGTATATATGTTGTATTTGTGCTGATAAATAAATAAAGGGAGACTAGTATGGATCCATTTCAAGCTATTTAGCTCTCATCAGCTAGCCATACCCTTACTGGGATTCGAACCAGGGCTGTATTGCATACCAGGCCGATGTAATTGCCACTAAGCCACAGGCTCTCTTCCTTATCAGCAAGGCCAGGGAAATAGGCATGCATTTGTGTTACAACCCCTGGTATGCCCAAATATGTATTTGTGTTACAACCCCTGGTATGCCTAAATATGGGAGGAAGGTCACTACTCCCTCTTTCTGTCCTTCGGCTTATCACAGAAGACCATGCAGTTAGAAAACCATATTTTTATTTTTAATGTTGCCTTTTTTTAATATTTGTGTTGTATTTGTACTGATAAATAAATAAAGGGAGACTAGTATAGATCTATTTCTAGCTAATTAGCTCTCATCAGCTAGCCATACCCTTACTGGGATTTGAACCCGGGCTGTATATATCTTAGGCAGAAGTCTTAGCCACTAAGCTAAGCTATATATATATGTGTGTGTGTGTACGTTTTTGGTTGTTCGGGTTTTTCCCCGCGTAGAATTGGAAGTATCTTCACGACGTTTCGATGAAATCTCATTCATCATCTTCAGGTTGGTGCTTCCGGCTTGGTGCTTCCAGGAGCAATGTGAGGTCTCGGCTGGTTTCTCTTTTTAACTGCCAGTGGGGATTTGAACTGATTGGGTGGGAGCTTGGCTGCATTCTGATTGGGAGGAGGTGTATTCTGATTGGTAAGGTGCTTGAAAACCTCAAAACACACACACACACACACACACACACACACACACACACACACACACACACACACACACACATATATATATATATATATATATATATATATATATTCGGTTCACTTCAACGGATTCTACAGTAGTTTTTTTCCTTGTAGACAGACTAATGTGATTCCAAGAGATGATTTCACTGACTGATTTAAAATTATATAAAGTTTAGCTTTCCTTCTGCCAACATTGATTATCATCCAGGATTTAAAACTAGATTTTACAGAATTTGATAATCCAGATTGCAAAATTGCAGAAAGAAGACTTTCTTTTCTTTTTCCTTTACCTTGCCTATTGCGTAGTACATGTTTAACAACCTGCTGTTAGATTTACTTGTACCATGCATTTTCTTAGATAATGGGATGGGTAAGAAATGACTCATTAAATAATTATCAAAGAGTTGATATAAATATACTGCTTGGAATACAGTGTATTTTATCATCTGCTTAATGATTCCTTTAACATAGTGATTCTTGAAACTCATCAGAGTAGAAAAGTTGGATAGATAAATGTATCAAATATAGGGCCAAATTTTCTGAAAATTGGGGCTTAAGTTACCAAAGAGCTGTTCATAGCTAACACTTGAGGGCTTTATATGCACTCAATGTACAACTGAGCCTAAGGAAACACAATATATGTCTCACAGAGTCAGGAATGACTAGCACATATGTGCGAGGGGAACCTTTATCTTTAACAGGCTTACTGGCCAGGACTAATAGGGGTTTGAGTCCAGCAGCTCCTGGAGAATCACAAGTTCCTTACTCAGATTGTGAGACCTGATGCAGTGAAACCCTTTCCATTATACTTCTCGAGAAATATCTCTGTCTACACCCATCCAACTTAAATTTTAAGTTATTGGAAGAAGCTGTCATTCCCATATGCCAGCACATTTAAATACTAAACCTTATGTCAAACTCATGGTGTCATATTGTTGCCATGTCACGTATCACATTTTCCCCTTTGCTAAGATGGGGTGGCAGTGGCCAGCACATGATGCATTTGGCCCATGGGCTGTGAATTTGACACCCTGTAAAGTAACTGAATTTATTTATTTTCACATTTCTGCCCCATGCGTTCTATGAGATCTTCTGGTTTAAAGATTTTCATCCTAGTAATAATTTATTTTCCATTGTGTCTTACATAACAGCACACATTGGGCCTGCCATTATGCAGACCAGTTGCTTTTAATGAGGCTCAGATAAATGATTTTGAAAGCTGGTATAGCTTTGAATGGATGTGCAAGTGATCACCTGATTTGTTTGTTAATGTTGATGCCTTCATTTTGAAGCTGACTTTGGCACATGAATTATATAGTAAATTACTTTTTATTGTTCTTCCCATGCAATTTAGTTTATCAAAGAGTGACAAGCCTCAGACTATAATAGGTTACTGATAGATATTTTAGATATAAATTAGTAGCAGTATATTCATTGGATATAGACAAAGCCCTTTGTTATGGCGCAAAATAATAATAAAGATCAAATATGGATTTCCACCTTTTTATAAATTGGAATGCAAGGAATTATTCTAATCTTTTGGAGAGGTTTATTATAAATGAAATCATTTCTTCCTATATAAGGATGTGTTATGAAACTCATAAAAATGTGCTTTATCATCTCCTATATTTAATTAGGTATTAGAACATGGGCTTTGACATACCATGAAATCAAATGACATGTTGGGCATAAATGTGGCTGCTGCCAAATGTAAATTATTATTATATGTTATTATTTTTGTTATTTGCTTGATTGATAATTGTGAACAGTGTTCACAATACACTATTACCTTGAATTAATCTCATATACCTCCTATTTATTCAGTCTACTGAAAATTATCAAAAGTTAAGGTTTTACATGGTGTTGGAATTTCTTGAAAAATCTTTGAGCAAATGATGAGAAAAACAAAATCTTTGTACACTTTAATTTGTCATTACAGACTGATATTGATCTACATAGGTAATTAAAAATCCCACAAGCATGTGAGACAATTTAGAGGGATTCCTGTGTTTATATTTTCAGATTATTTTAGGCTCCCTGGTATGATGAAGAAAGTTTCTGTAAGAAGAATTAATTATTATATAATATTTATCAAATCAGGGCTATCATATAAAAATAGGAATTTAGCTTTCCAGATTTTCATCTTTACCACTGGGCATCTATTTCCTTTTAGGTTTAAAACTACAATAGTGTCCCTAAAAATGTATAAAATACGTGATATAAAAATAAATTGGCATGGGCTTGAATCTTCTTTCAGTTAACATGTTACTATAGTTCTAGCACTTAATAATTTTAGTTGCAGTGGAAATTGGTCAACAAGTTAGGATGCTAATACTTATGATTGCTGATCAGATTTTTTTTTAAAAATCATTTAAGTTAATTTAGTGTGTTTAAAACTGCAACCAGGCAGCATATTTCACTGAAATATTGTTTTTTTTTAATTTCCCAATAAATTGCATTGTAGATGCATTAGCAAATAACCAACTCTTCAATTAGTATACAGTAGATATTGAAATCCATTTTCTATTCTAAATTTTCAGTATAAAATGAAATTCCAAAATTTCATTTTATATAGATAATTAAAAGTATATTAAACATGAATGTTGGAGTTTGCAAGTATTTTGAAATAAAGAATTGGGATATCTCACATTGACTAATCAATGGTTAAAAGTCTTATTTGTATTATTATCTTAAATTAAATTTGTATTATCTTAAACTTATTTGTATTATCTTTAACTGAATTTAATTCAGCATTTTTTTTCATTTTAATTGATTAAGTCAGATTATGGTTATGAGAGATGGTAGCAATTTCTTTATTTTGGAAATATGTCCTTTAAAAAAAAACACAGCTGTTTCTTGTGAGTATGTTTTTATGTTTTCTTATTCCTCTCCTCTATTTTTAATTTTCAGGGGAGAGTTTTATATTCTTTAAGGTTAAACTTAGGCTTCTGACATTATTTGAATGTTATCTAACATGCATACTAATCTAAATGTTATCCAGTTAAAAGTAATTGTTATATTTTATTCCAGTTCTGTTGATTTCAGACAAAAATGTGGCAGGAATACTACAAAACCAAAACATGGAGATGAATGTTCCAACTCCAATTCCATGTCGATAATATCCAGTCCATCTTAAACTTTATTCGAGATGTCCAATCAATATAAGTCTTTTTTGTTTTGATGGTTATACTAGCTCTATGCTTGAGATAATAGGAAATTAATCTTTACCAGGATAAGCTACTCACCTCAGTATTCTGGTGGCTGCAAAAATAACTGCTATTATTACATCAACTTCTTTTGACTTGTTTAAAAAAAGGGCTACCGGCTGAAGAGCCACAGTTGATTCTTTTATAGCCAACATTGATATGGAACTTTAGAAGCAGCAATACTGCTTCTAAAGGTAAAGGTAAAGGTTCCCCTCGCACACTGTCTGAAGACATCTCCATGGCCATGTGGCCATCATGACTAAATGCCGAAGGTGCATGGCACACTGTTACCTTCCCTCTAAAGTGGTCCCTATTTTTCTACTTGCATTTTTATGTACTTTCGAACTGCTAGGTTGGTAGAAGCTGGGACAAGTAATGGGAGTTCACTCCATTAGGTGGCACTAGGGATTCAAACCGCCAAACTACCGACCTTTCTGATCGACCAGCTCAGTGTCTTAGCCACTGAGCTACCACGTCCCACCCAATACTACCTAGTCCTCGCTAAAATAGAGCAATTTATCCTGCGATGAAATTAATTGTTAATGAAATCTACCAAGGCTTATAAATCAGGTTGCAAAAATGATACTCCAACAAGTCAAACAGAGAACAAAGCAGGTATGCAATTTAGCCCTTCAAGATTTTGACAACCAACCTGGGTCAATAAAAAGGTATTTCAAATCCCATAAACCATTGTATTAGGCTATGGGGAACACTATTTGGGAGACCTGTTATGGGCAACTTAATCTATTACAGTTTATGCAAGTATTGCTTTAATATAACAAAAGCAAAATTATGCAATGCTGTTCGCATGTAATTTCACAGTGGTTAACAGTTTGAACACATTGCATAATTAGCATAGATTTTAAAAAGCAAAACAAGAAAAACAGTGGGCTTAGTTGTCTAAAGACTGCAAAGTGCAAAGTGGGTTTTTCCTTTTGCTAATCAGAAAACCGATTAATGATTTAACGGTGTTTCTGTAAAACATTAAATCATAATCTAGTTTTCTTTAACATCTAATATAACTAATGTATTGTCCACTTAATGTCTTTGCATATTGTGTTTTATAGGCAACAGCATGTTTCTGGACCATATGTTTCCTGCTACCATTAGAAATGGCTAAATAAAGCCTGGAAGAATAAAATAAACATGGTTTTGCACTGTGGTGAGCAAAGAAGTCAGAGTTACAAGTTCTTCCTGGATTGCCTAGTGAAGAAGCTAAGCAAGAAAGTTTGGAAGAATTCTTCTTTTCAGTGATTCCAGAACACCGAACAGCTACTTTTGACTATGTAATCATTGTGGTACCTGTAATTCCTGAACCAAGATAAATCATAGAAGACATTTTCTTCTTCAGTATGACTTCACAGCAATAAAATATTAAGAGCTGGATGCTATTTCAAGAGCGTGACTCAGATGACATGTAATTCCATAGCTACAGAGAGTGTACAATCTTGGAATCCAAATGGTTTAGCCAAAATAAATAAATAAATAATGATAAATAAACAAGGAATAAAATAATGAATACATATTGAAAAATGTGCATGAGTACAACTCTTACATGGCAAATTGTTTGGATAACATTACCTGTAGTAGCAGGGCAATGTCTGTTGGCACTAGTACCACAGTGTTGGTATTTGGGAAGTGTGGTACAGAATTATATTATGGAGCTATGAAAGATAAATGGATTTCAATATGAATGAAATTTAAAACCATAATGCTTATTGTTATCTAACTGGGGCTTTTGTTACAAAAGAATAGAAAGAATTATTGCTGAAATGAAGCACACACTAACAGATCTTTTGAAGATCTGATGTTCTTTCCTCAGGCCCATCTAATGTATTCTGTTTGTAGATCTATAGTTCCACAGACCTAATCCCCCCCCCCCACAAAAACATGCATTGATTTCTGCAAAGTGGTTGAGTAGATCTTCCAATCTCAGAGACATGTACCTGCTGAAGGAGTATAATGGTATTCTTGTAAGAAAAGTTACTTTGCTTTCTTCTAAAGCCCTCAGTGTCCTAGTTGAACACCATGATCCTGACCTCACATTGCTAAATCAT
The DNA here is from genome assembly GCF_964273705.1 of Natrix helvetica. Taxonomy (NCBI): domain Eukaryota; kingdom Metazoa; phylum Chordata; class Lepidosauria; order Squamata; family Natricidae; genus Natrix; species Natrix helvetica. The sequence goes on along the minus strand of NC_138549.1, from coordinate 80,460,836 downwards.
GCACTGACAGCATGGAAAAATAAAAGAAGAAAGCTCTTCTGGGTCAGTGTTCAACATAATCTTTATTCTAAGAATAACCTTGAATTCTTGGCTCCATAGGCATTCTTAAAAAATTAAAAGTCTGAGAACTGCAGTTTGATGCTTTGTTTCTAAATTTCTCCATCTACCCAGTAATAACACAAAGTAAACCACAGTATGATAATGGATATCCTGGAAGGCTAGAATGAACAACTGGGGATTTTGTCTTCTGCTACATTTTTTGTGATTGGCCTGTGGCAGCCATTTTGTGAATGATCAAGCTCTCTCTTGACAGCAATTTTCCTTAAGCACCCAAGAAATGTTCAGAAAATGTCAAACATACCCACTGGGTTAAAAAGCATTGCACCACTGCCAGCAATGCATGTGATCTTTGGAGCCTTAACAATCACACTGTTTGTGAAAGACAGGTCAGAAAGGAACAGATTCAAGCTCTTTTGTTATGCAATAGGTATAACCCACAGCTAAAAGAACGGGTTGGATTTAACTTGCAAGTACATGGCCATCAATTGATTATGGCACTATCAAATGATACCCTCACAAGTGAATGAAGAATCCCTGATCAAACTTCATATTCTTTTATGGTAACCAATATTTCAACTATATACAGTATATATATTTTTCTTTTTCAAATGAAAAAGGCATAAATACTTTAGCATTGCCTAATATGGGGAAATGAGAGAATACTGTGTATTTGAAGATTGGAATGAAATATCTGCTCTGCAACGTTTATCGGGGAAATTTGCTCTATCAAATTATGAAATCTCCAGAGAGCTTGAGCAATTTAGTACGAGGAGAATGTGGTCTGGATGAAGATTTTTCATTCTGTAATCTGCCATGAAAGGTTGAAAGAAACTGAAACTCAACATAACAGACCTATATAGTAGCTTTACACTTTCCGCAAACAGGACTAGTCAGAAGACATGTTCTTTTATCAATGGAGTAGCTGAAATCTGCATTTGTAATCTGTGCCTCAAATTTTAACTAAGGTTTTTTTTTAAAAAAAATACCTTTACTCATATTTTATTTGATTAATTAAAAAAAAAACGTAACAATGTTATTTTTTTTTAAAGTCTGGGCTATCACATTTTGTTTCATGTTTTATTTATTTTAACTGCATATGTCGATATTGTAAGTTGCCTAGAGTCTATTGGAGTGGGCAGCCCAAAATTTAATTTAAAATAATGATAACGTGATGATGTAATTGTAACACAGTGCCTATAAAGAGCACCATGACATTACCTGGAGATGGCAGAATAGAAAAGAAAGAACCGGGGGCAGGAGGGGGCTGGTGTGGAATCAGAAAATACACAGACGTGCAAATAGAACTAGAACAACGGTGGCAAAGGAAAGCAAAGTAATAGTAAGAGGTGCCTTGGGACAATCTCAAAACATTTGGAGCACCATTTGAATTGGATGCATATGAAGGCAAACACCAGTTAAAGAACTGACAGCTTTGCCTGCATCTTGTTGTGAACAGATAACAATAAGGTGGATAAAAATCTGAAACATCTGATTGACAGCACAACCTACCAGAATAATAATAATAAGCTTGCAAGCAAGAATTGGTGGAACCCTAAAATAGAGAAAGTGATAGGAAAAAAAGAAGTTAAATTTCTCTGGGACTTTAGAATTCAAAGAGGCAGGGCACCTGCCAGATAACACCCCAGATTTAACAATTGTCAATAAGAAAGACAAAAAAGTCTGGGTAGTGGATGTGGCAGCAATAGTAGAATGACTTTGGCAAAAGAAAGCAAAGGTATTACCAATATTAATAGGTGCCTTGAGTGCAATCCCAAAGCAACTGGATCATTACTTGTACTGCATTGGCATTGACAAATTCAACATCAGTCAATTGCAAAAATCAGCTTTACTTGGAAGAGCTTACATCTTGCAATGATATCTTTAGCACCACCAAGCATATAAATCTGCCTATTCCAGGGCCTTTGGAATGACTCACTAGGTGGTTAAAAATGCCACATCTAAACATCTGACAGAGTGTGTGAGCTATCATCATAATAAATAGTATTGTATCACAACTGCATCATAGATTTTTGTTTAGAAATACAGCAAACCTGCAAACGTAGTTTATTTATGTTACAAAGTATTTTTTTAAAAATCCCTACATTGCTGAAATTTTGCAAATGTGAATAAACATTTTAGTCAGCTGAAAAAATAATTAGAGTTACCACATATTCTACCCTACATCCATCACTTGCAAGGAGACATGTCTGCACGGGGTCTGTTTTAATTCACCGGGAAAGAACTGAGATGTGTGAATTTCCTGTGGTAACTAATTGATGGCTTCGTTTGCCATCAGGACTCATTCTTAAGTCAGAGCCTGACGTTCCATTGATTTTTTGTCTCTTGCTGATTAGAAATTTGTTACCAATCAATTAAGGTATTGCTTGAGTAAGGTGAGCAAAATTGGGTTTGCTATGCATAAATAGTAGGTTCTCTTTTTCCTCTTTGAATGCTGACTGAAGAGATCCAAGGAGTTGCATGTGCAAATAGCAGTGTTTCTGAAATGTAGGCCTACACCTCTGTTTATTATGCTTGGAAGATGATAGTGGAAGGGATAGTTAACAAACCGGTCAGGAAATCTTCAGGACACAGAGAATTTCCCCATGCTGCCTTTTTGGGAGGCATGTACAACTCCTTGTCCTAGTTGTTGTGGTCCACATACTGTAGAGGAAAATGTAAAGTGTGCTGGACTAGACATTCATTGTCCCTGCAACTTGAATTCTGGAGTGAATGCACACATAACTAGTACAGTACAAGACTCCTTTCAGTCATACTGAAAGAAATGACTGAAAACAAATCAATCTAAGGGAGGGACTTGGATTGGGGGGAGGGGGAGAGTACACCCTGGGTATTTGTAGTTCATTTAGTGCCAAATCAGACATGATCCTAATTGGTGATTAGGATTTCCTGCCATATTTGTTTTGCTAATTAGAGGTCTCCCAGGAGCCCTTGGAGGACATGGCACACCAAGCTGTGAAATTGGGTATTTTTATTTATTTATCTGTTTATTTGAGGTTTCATCAACATAAATGTCTCTTTCACAGCTGTTATTAGTTCCTTGGGAGTAAAGGAACAGATACAAACTCTGTTTCTCCTCACATTATTACCAGGAAATATGAGTAAAGGAATTTACAAGCAGGGAAATGCATGAGTGGAAATGTTGGGCATCTTTTTCTAAAGCAACATTGCACCAGTTCTCAAAACTGTTCTCCAAAGGCAACTGATTGTAACACTGCAGAACCTTAGAGTCCTATCACCTGTGGTGGCCTCTAGGCCTTTGCTTGTAAAGGGAATCCAGAGTCAACTTCCATGGTAGATAGGCAGATAATACTGGTAGAAAGCAATGTTGGCCCTCAATGGGAGAAAATTTATCCCCTCTTCATATCCAACTCAAGAGATCTGCCTAAATTTCTTCTGCTGGAATTCCTTCTCAAGTCTTAGCTGAATCATTTCTCCAAACAAGGAGATTGTCTCTTGAATTGGATAGAAAACATCTCACAATAGTATAAGGGTGCAATAGATATCTCAACTGGTTTTTGTTTCAGTGCAAGCCAAAGTAAAGAAAATGGTAACTGTAGTAAGGGGTGGGCTTCAAAAATTTCAGCAACAGGTTCTCTGCTCAGTTGCTGGGTGGGTGTGGCCATGACGGGTGTGGCCTAGTCAGCCTACTGCACCATGATGGTGGGGAGTTTTTGCCTTCCCCAGGCTCTGGAGGCTTTCCTTAAGACTCTGAGAAAGTGAAAACTGCCTACCCCGGGCTCCAGAGGCCTTCCTGGAGGTATGTTTTCCCCCTCCCTGAGCCTCTGCAGAGGCCCTGCACTTACCTCACATCCAAAATGGGCCATGTGAAGACTCCTGGGAGGGGCATGGTGGGGTGGCAGGGGTGTGGCGGGGTGGGGTGGGTGAAGTCAGCCAAGGGTAGGATTTAGAGGTTCTCTGAACTGGCCATGTTAGCTACGGGTTCTCCCAAACCTGGGTGAACTCACAACAGGCCACTCTGACTGTAATTGTCTTGTGGGAAGATAACTAAGGCCCAGTATTAGGAGTTGCTATGAGTTTGAACTTTGTGTTCAAAGGAGGAGACAGGATAAAGAGCTACAGACTAGACTGATGGCCTCTGAGTCCACAAAATAAACAGGATCATGGCAAACATCTCAGGAGGAACCCTCACTAATTCCTTGGAAAGATAGAGGTGGAGAGATGTACTTTCAGACTTGCAGGTTTCTCTTAATGTAATAAATTTACAAGTACTTCTTGGTGCAGAATGGGACAACTTGCCACAGCCAACTCACTGTGGCCACCTCATCACAGCTAACTCACTGTGGTCAACTCGCTGTGAGACAACTGGCCATGGCTAACTCACTGCAGGACTCATCGCAGGACAATTTATCAATTCAATGTAATTATTTAAATTGTTTTTCCTTTTTTGTTATTCAAATTTTATTTTGAACCTTCCTTTTGCACCCTTTCTTTAATGATTCTATTCCACCATGTCTTTGATATCAGTGTAACTCTTGTCCTGCAGTGAGTTGGTCATGGCAAGTTGTCCCATGGCAAGTTAGGCACAGCAAGTTAGACCTGGCGAGTTGGCCATGGTGAGTTGGCTGCAGTGAAGTGTCATAGACCCTTCTAGGTGGGTTTCTTATCTAGACTACTTCACAAAACTGGCAAATTCAGGTCACTAGGATGTTCTGGTAAATATTCCGTCTATTTAAGAAGTAAAATATATCTCTCTGCTTTGTGGTGCCATTCTTGAAATAAGCATGAATTACTTTTTTTTTTATTTAGGCACTAGAATCTCTTGCTATCTTAGAACCTGTGGTGCAAAAATGTGAATGTGTACAGAATTTTATTTGCCATGTGCAGAGACAGCTGTACACAGACTTGGCAGACAGGATTTAAATATAAATGGCAAAAGACTAGGAAATGTCTCTCTTCATTCTATATAAGCATAAACAGTAAAGAGCAGTGACTGCAAGAGAGAGTCAAGAGCAGAGGTGGTATTCAGCAGGTTCTGACCAGTTCTGGAGAATCGGTAGTGGAAATTTTCAGTAGTTTGGAGAACCGGTAAATGCTACCACTGATGGCCCCACCCCCATCTATTCTCTGCCTCCGGAGTCCCAGCTGGTTGGGAGGGAATGGGGATTTTGCAGTAACCTACCCTTGGAGTAGGGTGAGTATTGATATTTTACAGTATCCTTCCCCTGCCACACTCACAAAGCCACAGCCACCAAGCCATGCCACACTCACCAAGCCACACCCACAGAACCAGTAGTAAACATTTTTGAATCCCACCACTGGTCAAGAGGGATAAGAATATTGAAAGCAGCAAAGCATCTTTGCAACAAACGTCCATCTCTTTTATAAGTATACTGTGACATCACACATACATCAAAAGGGCAAACACGGTGGGCCTCTGCTGTTGGTATAAAAAACTTCCCCCTTCCATCCAAAGTGCATCAGGCTCAAATAACTCTAGCTTTCATTATAACTGGATAGGTTGCCTTTAATCTTTCACAATGACTTTAAGAATCCATCTTCAAATGTCTTTTTGTATCATACTGAAATAGTATGGCTAAATATTACATTGGATGAGGTACCCTTCTGAATTGCTTCAATGCCCTGGGGAAAATATACATTTTAAAGAGCCCTGCCTCTTTTATAACCTCACATCCACATCAAAAGGGCCTTTGCTTTTATCAATTTTTATCATTTAGCTTGACCCATACAGAGACCAAGAAAGCCCCACCTCTTTTATGAGTGCAATATGACATCACGCATACACCAAAAGCATAAACATACAGTAGCAGGCCATTGCTTTTCTCACTTTATTTTGAGCCATACAAGGAGCCTGAATGGGTGTCCAACAGAGAAAGTTGTGTGAACGCATACTCAGAAATGTCTCCATGACGATTAGATTTAATGAGCTCTCAAAAAACCTACTTCAAAAAGCAACATACACAAAGTTAAGGGACATGTTTTTTCTCCCTTTATGACATAGCTCCTATAATATACTAATGTTTAAAATATGTAGTCATATGAAATCTGAGGCAGGTTCTTTTTCCCATTTTATCTTAAGTCTGTCAAAGAAAGTCATGATTTTAATCACAACTGACTTTTGCTAGGTTGAATTCACAACCGTATATATTTTATTTCAAGTATTTTAGCAGTTATGAAATATTTATCTGTGAGACATTTTCAGTCCAGCAAATGAACTTAAGATGATCTTCATGTAAGGATAAGCAGAAAATAAGTTGCATAATAAAGATTTGAATATTTAAAATAAACATACTCTCTGAGGAGGAAATTAACAGTCTAGTTGCTATTATTTTACATTCCTTTATGTTGTTTACCATTTAGAAGACAATCCTTTAATCCTTGATTGATTTTTCATTTCCTTTCATGAAATTAGACTGAAAACTGCATTTTCGGTGAGGTAAATATTATCTTGGCATCCCTTTCCCAATGTTGCAAAAATACCTTCCCTCCTTCCTTTGTTGAAAAAGGAAATTGGAAATATTGGCAGAGAATATCAGGAGGAAAATTTACAGCAGCCATGACTTAAATAGCTTTCTTTCCTGTGCTAATGGAGGCACTTCCTCAGGTACCTATGGTGGAAAGCTAAACAAAAATTTTGCTCACTTTCTTTCTTATGGCACATGCTAGTGTGGACTTGGGTTTTTGGTACAATTTCTTTGTTAAATGTGCATTTTTTGCAGGCCATTCAATTGATCCAGAAGAGGACCTCATCCAACGTAATATTTAGCAATACTATTTCAGTAAATGTAATTTAAACACGAATCCTTAAAATCTCAGCAGAAAAATTAAAATATTCCTAACCAGTTATAATGAAAGCTAGATTTATTAAAGCCTGACGGACTTTGGATGGAAGGGAGAAGTTTTCTATACCAATTAATGCCATTTACGTAATAAAGCCATTACACAAATAACACCAGCTGACACAAGTGGCTTAGTGTGAGACATTTGCATAATGATGTCATTATATAAATGGAACAAATTGCTATGAATGATGTACTCTCCAATTTAAAGGACATTAATAAATAATGGACATCCCTTCCTTTACTTGGTCCATTAAATAAAGATTTCACAATGTTTTCATTTGAGTCTCTTCAAATTCCTGTTAGTTTGATTGTTAATACTCAATTTTAAGCTTATTGCCTTTGGACAGTCCTTTTCTATTCACTGGATATTGTATTATGGAACCTCAGATCATCAAGTAGACCTTCTAAGAAAACCCACAAATTCTCTATGGCAGGAGTATCAAACTCAAGGCCCATGGGCCAGATGCAGCCCATGGGGTGCTTAGTTCTGGCCCATGGGGCCACCCTGGAAATAGCAAAGGACTGTCCCCCCACAGCTCTGTTTTCACTGGCGGAGGGTTGCAGGAGGCCCTTGCAGCTGAAAATGGAGCTTGGGAGCCCCGCGCCCCTGGCACAAGTGACATCGAGCTGGCCAAGCCCACCCTAGCCACATGCACTGAAGTCAAGCACAACCCTGATGTGGCTCTCAATAAAATCAAGTTTGACACCCCTGCTCTATACAGTATAGGGCTGAGCCTGAGCAGGGTGTTGGATTAGAAGACCCCCAAGGCCTCTTCCTACTCTGTTATTCTGTTATTCTGTTCTATTGTTCTGTTATTCTATTCATTTTCTGTGAACTGAGAGAATGATAATGTGGTTCAGAAAATGTCCTAGAAGATCAGTTATGACAAATAGCATGGACACCATTAACAGTCTTCTGATCTTCTGAACAAAGAACTTAGAAAAGACTTATAGTATTAAGCCACACATAGAGTTTTTATAGTTTCAGACTTTAATTGGCTCAACCTGATATCCAGAAATCCAGTGCTTTAAGCCTTTCAAAATAATAACTGCTTCTGAGTGGAGTAAGCTCTTCCACTTTGACAAAAAAGACAACGTTTTTGTATAAGAGGCCTTTAAAATTTGACCTTAAAAATAAATCAATAACATTCTTTATATATTTAATGGAATTGAATGAAAATTTCAAGCATAGGTCTTCCTTTTGAAAAATGAAGCATGCCCAATTTCAGGAAAGAGCTCCCTTTAAAAGTGATTTTTTAAAAAAACTGCTCCCCTATCCCCCCCCTCCACCCTCCACACTGGGGTGAAGTATTTTTAAAGCCAATTTGGGGGGGAAACAATGCACATCACTTAAGATAGAAACTCTTGGGAAGAAACCTGCAAAGTTCAGAAGAATAGGACTAGAGGTCAGGGCATTATGATGGATGAAACATTTATTTTCCCCCCTCAGTTGACTGCAGGAGAAGTCCTTGAAACTGTGCACTTTGATAGATTGTTTGGATAATACTCTATTGACCAAATATAGAGTTTATCCACTCTTAGTATGATAAAAGAGAACTAATGAAAGCTGCATCATTTTTAGAAAAATGTATTCCCCCCCCCCCCCATAAATATTATGCAGACATGGATTTCTATAGTTTGTTTGTGGACTTTCTATGTTTCAGAAAGTGATTCTAGACTTTCTCTAATAATAAATAAATAAAACCACATTGCTGCCAGTTGTCCTTATCTTCTCTTTCCTTCTATTTTGCCAGCTTTAGAGCTTTCTTCATAGAACTAGGCTCCCCCACCTCCACAATAATGTATCCAAAGTAGGATAATTGGAGCATTATCATTTATGCCCGCAGTTAAAAAAATCTGGGTTGATTTATTTGATTATCCATTGGTTCGTTTGTTTGTTTGTTTTTTGGCTGTCCATGGTACTCTATGGAGTCTTATGTTATCTAAGACTTAGGCCATATTCCAGTAGTGACTTATACAGCAAGTTCAGATCATCAGCTAAAATTAGCAAAATGAATTAGGTTACTGCTATTTTGATATAACAATGATTGGGGTTCTGGAAGATACCATAAATTGTTAATACATAAATTATCATATAGTACTTAAGTATTTTCAGACATAATACCACTCTCTTGCACATGCTATAAGTTACCATGATGTTGTGTTAGATTCAGGCTGAAGATAAATATTTGCAGATAATTACAGTTTTTGTTTGTTAGTCTTCCTTTAGTAACTAAAGTAACATACTATAGGGTTGCTTATGCTTTTTTTGAATGTTTAATTATAACTTATATAAGTTCTTCCAGGAGAAATGGTTACACTGAGAGATCTCAACAATAACATTGTGGTGTTCTTACAACACATATACTCTATAGATTAATATATAATCTCACACTGTTTGTGCACTTGGACATCATTTTTACAGAATGAAATGAAAATGTAGATAATATCATTTGGAAAGAAAATATTGTGTTGAATCTTCAATTTCATTTATGGAAAAAATTCAGAAACCTTCATATGAATGTGGGAATAAAACAGATTTAAGAATAGAAGTGAAGATAGAATGTGGCTGTCTGATATGTTTGTGCTTGTTTAAAGAGAGAAAAGTAAAAATACAATCCGGAGCCTATGACTATGTATATATTATAATTTCCCTGATTCTTGTTTTTTATTTTCTTTTAAATCTTCCAGTATAATAATCCGAACAAGATTATTCATGTAATGATTTTCTGTAGGGTTATTTGGATTCCTTTATAATTTCAGAAAAACCCTGGTCATCTTTTGAATTTTTTTAATGATAGGAGAATATTCCAATAAATTAACAGATCACTGAAATCAAGAATATTTAAATTAATTTCAATGGGCTAGGGCAATATTGTGTTTATGGACATATATTTTTTTGTTTGGCTACATGTGTTTAATTTTTAATTACTCTAGAATTTGAATTAATCCACTAAATATACAAAGTTAATTGTAGTGCCACCAGGTGGCACTAATCTATATTAATATAGAAGCAAAAATGAATAATAATGTATCTAAAATTGGCATGAGGTATGCACACTTACTTTCAGGTAATTAAGATGAGATGTAAAATATACTTTTGTAAAGTAAAAGTTTCCATCAAATCAAGTTCAAGTATGATGGCTATATGTTTTCTTGGCAATGATTTGAAACTATTTTTTCTGGGGTTCTTTAAAAAAAACTTCCCAGTGTAATATAGAACCATAGGATTTGCTGACAGTTCCCCACACAAGTAGAAATTAAGTCTGCTTAGCCTTAGACAAAATCATTCAGATGCTATCAGGTAGTTGAACATAGCTATCTATAAGCTTCTTCTATAAAAGGTATAGATCTAACCTCATGATATTGTAAACAAGGCAACTAAGACAACCAAGAATTCTATTATAAGCTACCCACCAACCTTGGGATTGTTAGTACCTTCTTACCCCTTCCCTCCCCAAAGAAGCTAATTTGATTCACTGATATGTTTGCAACAATATCAAACTATTTCCAAAGTGGAATTACCATCAGATTTACTTGTTGTCAAATCAAACACATAAAAATAAAACTGAACTAAATAGGAAAATGGGAAGTGTCATGTTATCAGTAATTGTGAATGCAATGTTACCTTGTAAATGTACAATTATTTAAAAAGGTATTCAGCTGGAAGAGATAAAATCAGAATATTATTTTCTTTTTTTTTAATTGAAAAAGTTTTATACAAACAAATTTTCCCCCTTTTAACCCCCCCCCCCCACCATACAGTGTAAATCACATACAGATACTATGCCCCCTCCCCTCCCCCAACCCCCCCCAAAATTTCTCATTCAAATATTATACCAAATACTTTACCCCCTCCCCAGAATATTATTTTCTTAATTTAGATTTTGAGTAGTATGCTCCTGAGGAAGAATATTTGTGTTGAAGGAATTGGGACATTTAGAAATTGTCTTTCTCAATTAACCTTTCTTATAGTACCCATTGGGTTTACCATCTCATCATTTTGCATCAGTCATCGGCACATGACATGAAAGATTCACTGCAAATGGATGGGAAAACAAATTAAACCAATGCTAGCTCTATGGCACTGCTGTCACTCTCAGGGAAAAAAAGACAGAAAAAAATAAAACACAAGAGACAATTCCTTTTTATTGTTTTTGATTGTTTACAGCATACATGCTCAGGTTATCAGATGTAAATTGCAAATAAGACTACAATGATTTCCTACCAAATGCATCTTGAAGTCACTGGAGCCATAATTTCCCAGATTGATGATAAACCACAATCATATTTAAGATGATTGAGGCCTGTGGTGGGATTTAATTTTTTTTTACTACCGGTTATGTGGGCATGGCTTGGTGGGCGTGGCTTGGTTGGTGTGGCAAAGGAAGGATACTGCAAAATCCCCATTCCCTCCCAATCATCTGGGACTCAGGAGGTGGAGAATAGATGAGGGCAGGACCAGTCAGAGGTGGTATTTACCAGTTCTCTGAACTACTCAAAATTTCCGCTACTAGTTTTCCAGAACTGGTCAGAACCTGCTGAATACCACCTCTGGTTGAGGCGAGTAGGTATTGGGAAAGTAAAACTTTGTCAGTCAAGGAGCACAACCAATATTTTTATAGCAAAGAGGGCTAGAAAGTGGATGGATGAAGTTATATAAATACTCCTTGATTTGGAGTAAATTCTTGGATCTCTAACTCTATTTTAAGAGTTAATCTACAGTCTTGGAAAATGCTGCTTTCCATTTTCATCGATCTTAGAATCAGCCCTAAAGAATGCAAAGGATACTTGCAGTTCACTTGCAGGCCAGGAATCAGGGAGTATCCATTCCATATTTAACAGAATATTATATTAAAAGAGGTTTTCCAATTTTCTTTACATTTTCTTTGCATAAAATAAGATCTCTATGTTCCTTTTATGGTACTTCTTTCAATTTTTTCATGATGGTATTTCTGAGCACAATTTCTTGTTCAGGTATCATATAAGCGCTACAGTACTTGTTTCTCATCTCTCTATCCATGTCTTGGCTGTTAATGTAACCCAGTCTGGAAAAGCCTGTATGAAGAAACCCCTCATAAATAACTTCCCTTAGGAGGCTACAGACTGTAGACAGCCTGTAGTAAGAGAAAGAGACCATTTACAAACATATCAAACACATTGAACCTAGGATAATTAAAAGAACCCCATCTTCACTGCTCATGAAAAATCTCACCTACATTTCTCTTCTCCTACCAACAGTATCAATTAAGTGAGAAGAATTCCATTCGGTTTAGGACTTTAGATAGCCAAATCCACACATTTCTTTACAAGACCGAGGAAAGAATGTGTGTGGGGGGAGGGGAGTTTGTTTGTTTGTTTGTTTTAAGTTGGCTTGTCATTTTACCTAACACTTCTTGGAATTGTAGTTCAACCCACCTGAATCACAAGGATAGAAGTCACTTTAGGATCAGCAGAATGGAGGAAGCTAGATTAGCCCCTTGTTAATGGTTGCTGTTGCTCCAATACAATGAGTTATATAGTTAAATATGTTTTCTATGCTTGATATGTTACAGAGTGTCAGTCCTTTGAGGCAATCCAAAGCACAAACCATGAGTACAAATACAACCTTTATTGTAAGGTTACTACGGTAATAGAATCTTGCAAGTGTGAGAACACTTCTTTTCTTCTTTATTTTTACTTTCAATAAAACTTCTTTCTAGATACTTTCCATATCCTCTTTTCTTATGTTTGCATGACAGTTGTCTAGGCTAAGTCTCCATCTCATGTCTCCCAAGTTTATTCCCACATACCATTATAGGAGGTTTGCCAGGCTAGTTAGTGCAGTTTGTTATTTTATTCTGAACTAAGTAGAGGTTCCTAGCTGACTGGTTGGTCTTGAAAAACTAAGTAATATTAGTATTTTTGATTAGCACTTGGATAGGAAAGTCCAGAAAACACCTTTTTTATATAAAGCTTTTTTTTCCATTTTCATAACATATAATCACATGTATACTATTACATAGCCAACATCATATTGTATTATTAAATGTTTACATCAATTCGTCTTACCTTCAACTCCCAAAAACAATTATTGGCTCTTCTGCTATCCATACACCATATTTGTACCTTATTCATCACTTTCTTCTCTCTCTCTCCTCCCTCTCCCTACCTCCTTTCTTCCCTCTGTCACCCTTCTCTTCTCTACTTCCCCTTCTTCTCTCCTTCTCCTCTCTCCTCTTTCCACTCCTTCTTTCTCCCCTCCTCTTTCCCCCTGCTCTCTCTCCTATCCCTCTCTTCTTGCTTTACCTCTCTCCTCCACTTCACACTCTTCATCTCATTTACTTGGTGTATTTCAGCTTCTGAGCGAGCTCCATTTTATGTTGATGGTATTTGTAGTTCCTTTTCAATATACATATTTAATTTTAACATATATCTTCCTCCTTTTTTAAAAAAGAGAGAAAAATGTACACATATATAGTCATTATACTTTTGAACCCCCCCCCAAGTCTAATTTTGGCCGAGATGTATATTATATTATATTATATTTATATAAATATGCATCCTTACATGCCCCCACTTTGTGATTCTGTTTTAACTCTCAATAGTTTCCCATTGTAAGCATATTTCATTTTCCCATATTTTGGTTTAGGTTACCCTTATTTGTCTATAAATGACAATCCTTACTGTTCAATATTCATTACAATTCCCTTAATCTACTATATAAAATAACAAGCGATACACATCTCACTTTTTTCATCATCTTAGAAGTTTTATATATATCCAATTTTCATATATTTTAACCCATGCTTAATTGTCCTTCGATTGTCATATTCAATCAATTAGCAACTTAGTTTAATTATCATGTATAAGAGTGAATCACAAACCTCTGCTTTACAATCTCCCCATATCAGTTTCATATTTGTCCATATATTTAACCTTTATTTAATTATCTTTCCATTATCATATTCAATTAATTAACAACTCATTTTTATTGTCATATTTAGGAGTAAACCGCTTATCTCAGCTTTATATTTTCCCATATAACAATTTCTAGTTGTCTGATTTTTTCCTAGTAAATCTTTTGTCCCACTTCTCTATTCCTGCCTTCTCCCTTTTCATTGTTTTCATACATCCACCCTCTTTAATTTTTTCCCAAGCCACTGTCAAAAAAATATTTTAAATTTCCCTTTGTTGGGGCGTAACCTCCTCCTTCAAATTTTCTTATGCCACTGTGAACCTCCAAAACCTATTTTGTCTGCTTTTTATTTCCTTTTGTTGGGACACATCCCCCCTTTTCAATTTTCCCTATACCACTCCCAAACCCAATGGAGTTTTTTGTCTGCTTTTTATTTCCAACCGTTTCTACCCCTTCATTATCTCTCCCGCATTGTTCCTTCCCTTCTTTTTTAAATACCAGCTTCTCTGAGTTCAGAATTCTATTTAGGCTTGTTTTTAATGATTTATGCATATTTTTTTTATAATTTCACATAGTTCTTCAGTTAATTATACAGTTCTTAATTCAGAGTTCTGGTCCATCTTAAGTTTATCTAATTCAGCTGTAGTGGAGAAGAACAACGGGAGCCATCTTGGTCTTTTGTTCTTCCTTAATGTCCAGTTCCAAAATTGCAGTTAGTTATACAGATCCTATTTCAAAGTTCTGGTCCACCTTAAATTTAGCTAATTCAAATGATGTGAAAACGGAAGAGAAGCTGGAGCCATCTTGATCTTTTGCAGAAAAAAAAAGAAGAAAAACTTCGTATTTTCCCAGTTCTTGATTTTGTTGTTATTTTTTCCCTTGCTACTTTCCACCTCTCATTGGTTATAGTTGCTCAAAATGTATTAACTGGAACAAACTTGCATACAGTCAAACTCAGGTATGTTCCGCTTTGCTCCTGTTTTTCCAAGTTCTGATTTATGGCAATTGGTTAATTAAAATTTCCTGAACAGGCAAGATTAGGTTAACAGTTATCAGTGAGAAAATAGTGCTTTTTTCTTGATCTTTTTCCCTTGTTGCATTCCACCTCTCATTAATTGGAGTTTCTTAAGATATATTAGTTGGAAGAAATTCGGATGAAGTAAATCCTTCAGAATGTTTGGTTTCTATTTCAAATGCAAAACCAAATTTAGAGTTTATATTTGAGTAGGTTTGTCGCTTTTCTGCTTTCTCCCTTTCTGTCTGAATTGTTTCAAACAGATGGCTTTTTGGGGGGCTAGTGTTTCAACCCTCCATTTTCCTTTTCTTTCTTTCTTTCTTTCTTTCTTTCTTTCTTTCTTTCTTTCTTTTCCTTTTTCCTTTTGCCAGTTCTTGGTTTTGTTATTAGTTTTCCCTTGCTACTTTCCACCTCTCCTTGATTATAGTTGCTCAAAATATATTAACTGGAACAAACTTGCATACAGCCAAACTCGGGTATGTTTCTCTTCGCTCCTGCTTTTCCAAGTTCTGATTTATGGTAGTTGGTTAATTAAAACTGTCTATTAATATTATTATCTGTCTATTAATATTATTTGTATTCTCAAGATTCTTTGCCTTTTCCAAGTTTTGATTTATTACTGTGGGTTAAATGAATCTTCTTACTGGTCTTTCGTATTCAAACTCCTGTTCAGTTGCTTTGGCTGAAAGCAAGCTTCTTGTGCAGCCATGTTGCCATGCTGCCGCCCTGATTCTGATTTAGAGGGCAAATCTCCAAACTGCGGGGGACTGTTGCCTCCCCCTGGGTCTGATAAGTCACTGCCCCTTCTTCACACACCCCTCCAGGGGGGTTCTTACCCAAAAAGGGTCTCAGAATTGGTTTGTCAGACAGGGTTCATGTGAGGCTCTTGAGAACCCCCATACCCCCATGTCTGTCCAGCTGGATAATTTCAGGTAAACTCTCCCAGAAAATACCATTTTTGTAGATGTAAGTTAGCTGAATGTTAGACTCAGAATAGTCTAGATCTATCTATCTATCTATCTATCTATCTATCTATCTATCTATCTATCTATCTATCTATCTACCTACCTACCTACCTACCTACCTACCTACCTATCATGTTTCATAAAATCATCATAGTTGACCTTGACGATAGAGTCTTTATATTATTCAAGACTATTAAGAAAACAATGGGTCTATGAATTTATTGGAATGGACCTCTACTGGAGGATTTCTTTTTTAATCTGTATTATTTTATATTAATTAAAGTGCCTTAGAACAGGGCTCCCCAACTCCTGGGCCATGGCCCACTACCTTGCCATGGTTGATTTGGAACCGGGCCGTATGAGTGGTAGGCTGCCGCTTGTGTAGGCTGGTTCCCCTCTCCCTCCCAGACTGCCAAGCCACAAAGGTTGGTGACCCATGCCTCAGAGAGAAGGGGATGGAAGGTGGTGGTGGGGGGGGGCGGGAAGGAGAGTTACAAATGCAAATCTTCTGCATTTTTACTATGCATCTACTCTGCCCCACATATATGCTTCCAGACTGAGTATTCAGAGCATCCATCTTTCCCTTCACAAAACAGGTACTGAATAAAAATGTGCAATAAAGCTATAAAACAAAGTAGATAAGGACATTTTTGTTTGCCGAAACTTAAAAGACGATCAAGCAATATATTGCAATTTTAATAATAAATGAACCGAAAATATTAAAATGTGAGTTTCAGGCAAAGAGATAGATTGCAATTGCAGTTTAAAGGGTAAAGGAGAAAGGCAAACCACTTGAAAAGAAATTAGAAGTACATTAGAGGATGAAACAATTGATGCAGAAAAAACTTAGAAGTTGCTGATTAAGTTGCAAATTAATTTGAGCTGTCAGTACAGATTTGGAATCTGCATCCATAAGACAAGTAAGTTTGGGTCTAATTAAGTATTGGATTGGTGACCACCAGGAAATAATACAGCTAGAGGCTAGACCAGTAAATCAGAAAGGATCATTCAAAAATAATGTCATGGCTGCTTCCACAAGGTTGACAAGAATGGCTATGTCAATGAATATGTCCCTAGGAAGAGAGCCAGTTGGATGGAATAGTGAAGCTGTTGCTCTCAAAACCTGGCTAGTGTGAGTTCTAATCCTGCTTAGGCATGAAAGGCCTCTAGTGATTTGGGGCAGGGGTGGGATTCAAAAATTTTAGCAAGGGGTTTTCTGCCCAGTTACTGGGTAGGCATGGCCATGGTGGGCATGGCCTAGTCAGCCTCCTGCACCATGGTGTGCGGGCATTTTTTTTCCTCCCTGGGCTCTGGAGGCTTTTCTCGAGCCTCTGGGAGGGCAAAAACATCTTCCCCAGGCTCCAGAGTCCCATTTTTGGTCTTCCCAAACTTCTGCCCTCCCTGAGCCTCCACGCATGCCCTGCACTTACCTGCATCCAAAACAGGTTGGTTGGGAACTCCTGGGAGGGGTGGGATGGGGTGGGCAGAGCCAGCCAGGAGTAGGATTTGGGAGTTCTCCAAACTGCACAGAATATTTGCTAGAGATTCTACCGAACCCCTGCGAATCCTCAGCAGCCCACTCCTGATTTGGGGTCAGTCACTCTCTGTCAGCCCAACCCACCTCACAGGTTTGTTGCAGTGGGGAAAACAGGAGGAGGAAAGACATATAGATAGGTATGTTTGTTGTCTTGAGTTATTTATAAAATAATAAAAGTGGAATGCAAACAAACAAATCAGGCTGAAGTTGAGGAAGACTCTATTCCTTTTTTTTACACCAGGGGCCTGGGGAATTTCCTGAGTCCTCCCAGCTTAGTGGGTACAGAACTGTCTTGTCTCCTATCTAGTATACAGTTGGTTTGGAGGGAGATATCATTTAACCCAATCTGGGGCTAACTCAAATATCACATTTCTCTCTTTGTTCTCACATTCAACTTCTCCAAACTTCATTCATTCAAATCAGAGGTGGCATCCAGCAGGTTCTGACCAGTTCTGGAGAGCCGGTAGTAGAAATTTTGAGTAGTTCGGAGAACCGGTAAATACCACCTCTGACTGACCCCACCCCCATCTATTGTCTGCCTCCCGAATCCCAGCTGATCGGGAGGGAATGAAGATTTTACAGCATCCTTCCCCTGCTTCACCCACCAAGCCACACCTTACAAGCCATGCCACGCCCACCAAGCCACACCCACAGAACTGGTAGCAAAAAAAAAAAAAGAATCCCACCACTGATTCAAATCTTCCTCTTTTAAACTAGCTAGAGGTCATTCAAGGATATTCTCACTTGTTTCCAAATCTGTAATAGTCTGGAAGAAGAATCTTCTGCAAACAGACTGGGCTTTGGGTTCCAGTCTCTGCAAAGGTAATTTTGGAGGGGGGGAAACTTCTACTGGACATGAGATAATTTTCTCTACAGTCTTCAACCAATTAGGACTGTGCAGAGAAACCACCTTGTGCTAAGTGAAAAAGTAACAGGGAACTTGCTCATCTTCTCCCATGTTATATGGGGGAAATCCCTCCACCTACTGGCAAATTGATATTATCCTGATAGTCTCAAATTTTTAAGGAAAATGAGTTCTTGTTCTCCTACTTTTCCATCATAGGCAACTTTATTCCTTTTCTGAAACCATGAAAGTCTCAATGGCTGAGTTATAGGTCTTTCTTAGATTGTAATGGAAGCTCATGGAAGTGCTCCGTCAGCAGATGCTCCAATTTGTAAGTCAACAGGCAGTCAAGTCTGCCTCTCTCTGTCTTTGTCTCTAGTTTAGTTCAGCAGATATGGTGGCATCACAATATGTCCACAATTGTATGCATTTTGATCCAGATTCTTTTTTAGACATTCTCAAAGTTCCTAGCACATGGAGCAAAATCCAGTTAAGCCTTTAAAGTGGCAGTCTTCTTTGAGATGGTAAGGAGGGATGTAGGCCTTTCTCAAACCTGCTCCATTGAGCATCTCTCTTTTGATCTTGCTGTCAAAGTCCTGCCATTGGCTAGTGCAGATCCTAGCTGGCAGGCCCTAATGTATAAATTGTTGAAGCCTCGAATGAGGAGACTGAGGCGAATATAATACAACTGTAGTTTATTGAATAATAACTGACAGGAACACAAACTAGTCGTCTGACAGCTATTTATACCAAGAGCTGTCAGACGACGAACCAATTGGAACAAAGTATTTCTCCCGCCGGCTGGCCGGTGCGTCTGGACCAATCAGGGGAGTCCAACTCTTCACTGCCCTCTGCTGGCCAGGCTCACCGGTACACAACATAAATCTTATTTATTCATCCAGTCATTCAATTTCTATAGCCACCCAACTCAACCAAATGACTCTGGCAGGCTCTCAATTCTAAAATTATAAAACAATCAAAACAATAAAGCAGTAAAAACATTTGGAGAATCATAACACATTTACAAAACAATTTCTGCTTTCTGGTCTTTTAGGTCTATGTATATTTAATGAAAATGGTAAACGTAAGAGAGTATCATCATCATTATCATCATCATCATCATTTTTCTAATATAAGAAAGTCCTTATGGCCCAAGGTCATAGAGAGACTGAGTATTCTAACAGCCTTTTGTGGTAATGCAGTACTTTCCTTTTGATACATGTAGGACAACTTTAACAATCGTTTTTAACATCTCTGGCTTCTCTAGAGGTCAGTTAAATCTATCTCTGTCTATAACACTCCATCTGTGTCCAGATGTCCCATATTACCATGAAGGGCGTGTAAAGTATCTTGGAGCAAAACACTGAGGAAAACACTGTTATTCAAGGTGGACAGCAATTACATTTCTATGTCCTCTTTACACTATCCCATTTCTTACAAACAGCTTCTCCGCTTTTTAATCATCAACTTATGTCAAGATGGCTTTAGCAAAAAAACATGGGGTTTTAATCTGTCTTCTTTCACCCCCAATACTTCTCCAAATAGGAGATCTGACAGTTGGGCACATTTGATCTCTTGGGGGAGGGGGGAACAAAACTACATGCCAGTAAATGATTCTAATAGGCAATAGGAATACTCTCCTGATATTTCAGCTTCTTCTGCAATAAATCTACCATGTTGTAATACATCAGTACAATCAGTATTTCCAACTTCTTTGCATACAATATCCTGTAACAATATCATTCTGATCAGGTATCTCTATATATGTCCAATTGTTTCTATTTATATTATTTATTCTGCTGAAAATAAATTACATTGTAAACTACCTAACAGAGTTATTTTGTCCAATAAAAAGATAATATAAAAGTTTAAAAAAAAACAAGTACATGTGACTTAGAAATAAAGGCGTGTTTTTAAGGCATAAGGGGATGCAGATGTTCTACTTAACTAGCATAAATCATTAATTTTGCTAAATATTGGTTCTAGGTTTGTTATTGTCACGATGTTAAAAAATTTGCTAGGCCTGAACTGCCTAAACTGACACTCAAGAGTTAAACTAAGAAAGAGTTATTGCGCAGGTCATAAAAGTTCTTATCTGAAAGTGATTTATTGCGCATGCGTTTACACATTCCAGATCCTAATTCCTTTCTTCTTTGTTCGGCTGCCAACTTGTTTTATTTTATTATTAAAGTTTGTTTATTAATTAGAATACTTCTTAAAGACTTTTATTTTTCTCAATATCTCAAAAGATATGCGGAAGGGAATCAGCCCGATCCATTGATCTCAGATATCAGGCATTTTTTCCCCTGACAGTTATGAACCCAAGATCAATGGTAGCATCCATGTACATCATCATATGTCCATTATATTAGATGGGGTCATTCATCATCATCAGAAATAATGTGTTTATGATGTAATCTATATCATGTGTTAAATAGGTCATTTGAATACCGGAAAGTATAGACAACATTATTGTGAGTTTTAGCAAAAAGCTATTTTTTTTGAAAAGATTGACAAATGGAAAACAACTGTGTGACACCACAGCTGTTGGCTAAATTCTGTGATTTACATATCACACTCTGAATTGATGTGTATGACTTTTGTAAAACCATATAAAAGGTTACAATTAGTTCACAAGTTGTAGCATTCTTACCTTTAGGGTTTTCTGGTACTATATCAAAAAAACTGTATAGGAGAGATGTCTTTGAAAGAAAAACGGGGATATCCTGCAAAGCTATGCTAAGCAAGCAACAGAAACCTAATTTTAAAGGCAAATCTTGACTTTCATTCTGCATCTCTGTAATTGCCTGATGAATGGGGATTTTTATTTTGTGTGTCTACTTTAGAGGTGTTTAGAGTCAAATGCCAGAAGTAGCATAAAAGTACTCCAAGTAAATAAATAAATGCCTTACAAATACAGGACCCAGATGGGAACACAGCAAGTGATGGGACCACAGAAAGAAAGGCCTGTTCTCCACACAGTACTAGCCAACGTGGAACAATATAAGATGAGTATCTGCCAAGCAAATGATGAAATACAAATTGCATCCTAAATAATGTGAGTTGGGTACAATGTTGAGCGTGTATCCTTCATTTTTGCATCATTTTCCCAGACACCTCCTCATCACCATGCCAGATGAAATCCTAGAACCAGGACTATGATCTTTGCAATTTAAGATGGAAAAAGGATAATAATAGAATGCTATTATACATGTTTCCCCTGAAAGCAGAAATCTAGGTGACAAAGCACTGTTATAGCGCTTCACATGATGGACTTCGGTGTACATAAGCAAAAGGAGTCTGCTTGATTTTTTTAGTTTTGTAATGTCCAGATGCAATGAAATCTTTTTGAAAGCATAATATAGCATACTTATTCCTGTGCAAATTTTTTGAAAATGCATTCAGTTACATTTTAATTTGTTTTAGTATGAAACACATTTCATTGGGGCTTCCATTTATTAATCTGTCATTATCACTCCTTCAAGACTCAATATTGAATCTTTACCATCTCATCAGTAAAACACAATCTGAGTTAAATCCTGGTTAAAAGATGGCAAAATGAATTTTATTAAAAATTCCCAAGCCTTCTGCTGCCAACAGATTTAAGCTGAAACATTGATTTTCAGAATTATTTGAAAATTATCATATGTTCCTCACTGATTGCATTCATGAAAGTCCATGAAAAGTTAAATTAGGAAAAAAAAACCTCTTTTATTTCCTGGCACAGGTTTTTTGGCTTATTTATTGGAGAAAATGAATGAAATCTTTCCTAATTCCATTAGGATTATTACGTTCATTTGATTGGATTTATTTTCTGAGTCCATTCTCCATTTTTTTTTATTCAGATGACCATATTAAGTATAAAATGCACATGTCCCATGATGTATGGAAGCTTGAACACACATAAACAGTCCCCTCAAAATATAGTTAATGAAATGCTGAATATATTAAACACTAACATTGAATATATTAAAAAACTGAAGTAGCTCTTTTCACTGATGTACAAAAACTTCTGCATAAAATCCACTCATTAGCGATAACCACTGATATCGCTTATCGGGCAATTTCTGTGTAAGGATCCACAAATCTGAATCCATGGTCATTTCTTTCTTATCCACAGAGTACTGAAAAGTGAAAAAGAAAGATTTTTCTCAATATAGAGGACACATTCATTTCTGTATTGCTGGTTTGACAGGCCCACTCAAGTGGTCTTCATAAAACTCTAATTACCATTATCAGGATTTCTGAAGATCAGTGGAACGACTTGCCTCTAGTCTAGAAGTTGTGGGTACTCCAACAATGGATGTTTTAAAGAAGAGATTGGACAACTATTTGTCTGAAATGGCATAGGGTTTCCTGCCTGACTAGGAGGTTGGGCTAGACGTCTTCCAAGATCCCTTCCAACTCTGTTATTCTGTTAGATGCTTGGCACAATTGTCCACTGTTGCTCATGTAGCCTCTTTGTGGCTGTTGCAAAACAAGCATAAATGTAGAATGATAATGAAGCAGCATTGCATTTGTTATATCTGTAGTACTTAGCTTAAGACCAATCACTTAGTGATTGTTTGAAGTTACAATGGTCCCTGAAAAAGGGACTTACAACCCAGTTTTTCAGTGTCTGCCACTCCTCCATAGTCACATGATCACATTTTGGGTACTAGCAACCAACCTGAATGTATGACTGTGCGCGGTGACTTAATTGTAGGATGACAATTTATGATATTTTTGCCACTTTCCAGCAAAAATCACCCTTAGTGAGCAAAGGATTTGTTTAATGACCGCAATGTTCGCTTTATGATTGTAGTGTTTGCTTTATGACCATGGCATTCACTCAACGAACACTGCAAAAAAGTCATAAAATCATGTCCTGTCACATAGTGGTCCACTTTACAACCATCACAATTTACAACCATAATTGCGGGGCTCAATTGCAGATTGAGGATTATCTGCACAATATTGTTACAATGTTATTGTAATTTTCTACTTTCTAATTATAGTGAATGAGAGGCACAGAGAGTTAGATTTCCTAATCAGTATTTATTGCCTAATTAGGTCCAAACTGAATCTTTTGGTCAGTGCTAGTTGCTAGGGAATATGAGTAGGTAAATGCTGTTAGTTCACTCACATCCTCTTTGTGACTGACCTACAAACACCCTATTGGCTTCTGTTGTAGCAAACTTTCAGTTTAGGTATTGTGATATTCTTGTTATGGTCTGTTTTGAATACCTTCTGTTTACAGCACGTTTCAACCTCCAGAAATGGGAAGGCAATCTATCAAAAAAATACAAGTTTTTTGCCTTCTTAAAAAAACAACAACCACTAATTGTTTTAATTATATGGGTCGCCAGGTACTTTTTTGATGCTTATTTTCTTTTTTCCAATGTATTTTTCAATTTCTTTCATTAAAAATGAAGAAGAAGGGAGCAAGTGATGGAGATGATGTTATGATTCAGTCAGCATCCAGATATCACCCAACACATAGAATTGAGAATAAGGTATAACCTTGTTGCTGAGAGCTATTTAGATAAAGAGCTGATGAAATGAAAGTAGTTATTTAATAAATCTCTGTTTTAACTATATTGTAATAATCTTCATTTTCTTTATTTTCAATTTATTGGAGGCTGTTATATCCATCAATTAAAACATTTCAGTAGTGAGGGGCTAATTAACTAGTCTTCACGTAGCACTTACAATTTGAGTTTGAGTCCAAATAAAGTAATGGAACTTTATGGTACGCCACCATCTTGACATTTTGAGATTATAATAGTTAATATGCAAATCTCAAAGTTTTTTTTGTCTAGTTTCTAGATTTTATCTGCAGTTTTTTCTTTCTGGTTCTTTCCCTTGTTTATTTTGTGATGTATCATTTAGACTGCAAGATGAGAGACAGAGATTTCCTCTTTGTTTTTAACTTTTAGGTAGGGATATTTAGCTGAAGAGTGGGTCAAAAAATCCAAATACTGTAAGTAAAATGGAAAGCCTGATCTGCAGATTATCTATAGAAAGGTCAGAAATATGGTATCATCCCCTCCAAATACAATCTCTAGATTAGAGACATTGCTTCAAAGCTTCAAATCCAAATATATTTTTTCCCAGAAACATATTTTAGAACCTAAAACCGTTGAAGGAAGGTGTAATGCTAAGGATAATGTATTCCTGGTTTGAGAGAGAGAGAGAGAGAGAGAGAGAGAGAGAGAGAGAGAGAGAGGGAGGGAGGGAGGGAGGGAGGGAGGGAGGGAGGGAGGGAGGGAGAGAGAGAGAGAGAGAGAGATCCCTCATTATTATTATTATTATTATTATTATTATTATTATTATTATTATTATTATTATTATTATTATTTTATTATGAATACTAAACACGGCCGCATGAGTTTTAAAATGTGTCAGCCAATTTAAATTCAGTGGCAAGAACTGTTGCCAAAGTTGATGTCATTCTTTTATTTCCCTTTTTCACTGTTAGGTGTGTACAGCTCTTGTTTAATATCCCTTGAGATTTTCCCAGTTGGCAGTCAAAGAGTAGCACAGAAAGATAGGGGAATTATTTGAACAATCTCTCCTTTCAAAAATAAAAAAGGTTTTAAAAGGGATTTTCAGGTGGAGCTCTTGTAGTTCAAACAAATTAAGGCACAGATGCTATAGTTTCCACTCTTGGGGGGGACTGAGAGCTGGCAGTGGGATACTTGCCACAAACCCAAAGGGTTCCTATTTAGCTAATCCTATTAGTTAGATGGTCATGCTGTGTACATCTGGCATATGGCATACCCTTATTGTTGGAAAAAAATCAGTCTCTCTTTTATTAACAAGCTCTGCATGCTATATCCTAACCCTAACCTTCCTTCCTCCCTCCCTCCCCGTAGTGGTATACAAAGTTTTCAAAATAGTATTTCATGAGTTTATGAGCATGGCAGTCAGATGGACATTGATAAAATTCATAATAGGGAGAATATTTTGGAAGAAAGTGGAAAAAAACCCCAATAGACACCAAGTTAGGACAGAAATAGACTGGCCAAGAGTTCCAGAACCTTGTCCATTAGTTTCTGAATGGAATGTATCATTCATTTTTGGAATCCTTTGCAGCTATAATAATGGCCACTGATTGGACGTTCTTTTAAAGGTATCCACTAAGTTTTATCTGGAACCATGTTGATTTATTTTGCCATTTCCTGCCTCCCCCCCCCCCTTTACTGGCATTGTTTACAAGAGTGGTGGGGAACTTTGGCCCTTTTATGACTTGTGGACTTCAACTCCCAGAATTCCTGAGCCACCATGGTTTACAACTTTTAATATCTCATGGGGTGCTTAGATCTGGCCTGCAGACCTGCCCTGGAAACAGTGAAGGATCGGCCCATGATGCCTCTACCAGAGCAAATGCGTGCGGCCCTCCCAGGCTCAGTTTTCACTGGCAGAGGGCTACAGGAGGCTGTCTCAGCCAAAAATCGAGCTCAGAAGCCCGTTTTTGCTGGCAGAGCACTCGGACCACCACAGGTTCCCCCAACACAAGTGACATCAAGCTGGCCATGCCCACAATGGCCATGGCCACCCCATCCTCCCTGAGGTCAAACACAACCCTGATGTGGCCCTCAATGAAATCAAGTTTGACACCACTGCCTTGAAGAATATTTGGAAGCTAAAATGGTACAGAATGCAATGCTGTGGACAGGCTTCACCACACCTAGGATGGGGCGTGGGACACCAATGTTACACCAGCCATATTCAGTGGCAGTTGCTTCCAGTTCCAATTCAAGGTGTTGCTTATCACCTTTAAAGATCTTCATGGCACAGGACCAGGTTGCCTTGTTATCTGAGGAACTATCCTGCCCTAATAGTATCAGTCCGTACCACTTAATCCACCAGAAGGGGAATGTTGCAGTGTCCATCAGTTAGAGTTTTGGCTGGTGAGGTTTAACAGGAGTGCCATTTTTTTTGCTATGGCCCCTTCTCTTTGGAATATTTGCCACCTGAAGTGAGGTCTGCCTCCACTCTTTTTTGGCCTTCTGCAAGGGCTTCAAAACATTCCTCTGCTAGTTGGCGTTGGGTTTTAATGGGGTCACTTTATGTTGGAGGTGACTGGTTCATCCATCCTGTTCAAAGAGGAGCTTGGCATCTCATTGAGGGAATGTCAAGACTTGCATTGGATTAAAGTGATGGAGAAGTGCATAGAATCAGCCTCACTCTCTCTTCCCAGATTCCATCTTGCTCCATTAGCAGGACAAGAGTCGAGACAGTTGGAGATGGGCTGGGTGCAGTGGTTGACCAGAATGTCTTTCATGTCTTGCCATTCTCTTAGCGTACCACATCACTTGCAGAGACCACCTTCGTGACCATTGTCCTATTCTAGTAGGTTTCATTTGCTTAATCTGCTGCAATCTGTCTTCACATGCTCGGGCTAGACAAATCTCTATCTCACTGAAACTGCCCTAAAGTGAGCTGCCCTGAAAGGACACAGCATGCCCCTACACCAGAGGTGCTACCTCTCCCTGAACACCCCATACACCCTGAGGTGAGTGATAGATTAACAGGGAAGTTGCTACCACTGTACCAATCTTGCCTTTTGTCCTGGTCTTATGCAATGTTTTTTAATGTTTTAATATTTATCATTTTAACTGTAAGACTCCCAGATTCACTTTTCAGAGTGAATTGGGTGACGTATAAATTTAATAAATAAATAAATAAATAATCTATTGTTAGGCACCCCCACCAACTTCCACTTTTTCTCCTTAGTGCCCATGCTCCAGCCATGGGATTGTATTTATCATTGCTCTGAGTTCATTAAATTTGCTTTCGTGAAGTCTAAGGGACTTCGATAACTACAATCAGCTTTGACTTTATTTAAATTCAAGGACTCCAGCAACACATGGTAATTTTCCTCATTGTTCTACTACTTCCATTTTGTTGACAGTGTCTTAGTGGCTAATGTTTTAATCAAGGAGAGCTTATTCTCTTGTGTTTCCCTCCTTCCTCCGAAGGAGAACTTTATCAGAAACACAATTAGGAATTTCTTAGGAAGATTATCCTTGTCAGAACTTGTTTCCCAACAGATGTCAGGTTGATACATGTCTCCCATCACAACTCTTTTATACCTCTTTGAAAGATTTGCAATTTGCTTTTGGAAAGAATCATCCCCATTCTATTCCTTGGGTGGATGTGCAAGAATAGACATCAACAATATTAGTCCTTTTATTTGTGCCGCTACTTAATTAAATGCAGATACTCACTGCAGTCACAATATTACCAAGTTCATTCATTTGAATTTCAAATATTTCTAACTCATCCGCCCTTTCTATAAATCTATTCTTTCTGAAGAAATTGTGTTCAAGAATGGGAATCACCCCAAGGGGTGGGTAAGCTTATTAAATAAAATTTCACTTCCTGTATTAGTTTATCTAATACTAATCATATTTCCCTTTCTATACTAAAAGTTTATCTTGTTCAGTTTTCATACTATGAGTATTGTTATAAATATTGTGAACTTTATGATGTCATGCTTTCCTTTTTTTATCTTTAGTGGTTTAACAGCAACAGCACTGCATCCAAGATTTTATCTGAGGACCTTATCGCATGGCTTTTATCTCCACCAATAGAGCATTTAATTTAAAGCTTTTCCAGCTAGCCATTTTTATAAAATCTTGTGAGTGTAACATCTTTTCATAAATCATGTATCATTTCAATAGTTCAGAATGTGATCCCCAAATCCCATCTGTACCACCACATAGCCAGTTACTTATTCACTGTAGTCTTTTTTAAGGGTTGGAAGACTGGCTGAGAAGACCCCATTTTATTCCTAGATCTTGAATGTATATATCGATATGGCTGTATCTGTACCTGAATGGACAATAAAAAAGCTCTCAGAATAACCATGTTGCTATTTGCATCCATTCAAGAAATTATCTGTTGATCGCTTGCATGAAGTACGCAGTCCATCAAAATACATAGCTTCTATGATCACTTTCCTCTTTCTCTTTTAATTTTGTCCTGCTGAACTGCAGTGGCAAACTCCTCTTCTTGCTTGCTTGCTCAACTTAAAACTATGAAATAGGACAGAGAAAAGGAAAGAAAAAGAAGAAAAGAGATGGAGCCTAGCAGAGATTTTAGGAGAAGCCTTCCCAGTTTTCAAATCATAATGAAACTATATACCAGTGATAGCTGACCTAAAGTGGAATTTAGCAATGGAGAGGTCTACACTTGGGTTACTTATGAATGAATCTGTGGGAAAGGCAATGCTGCAAAAAGAGAATATCTACTATGATATACTGTTTCTGCAGTTATATGAGGTAGAAAGTGAACTACCAGCCTAGCAGGAATACTATGGCCACTTAGTATGATTGTAGATCACCCATGATTTTGACATATTTGACATGTATTTGATTCATTGACAGGTTGGATGGATTTAATTAGATTGGATTTATAATCTGCCTTTGTGCTCTGACAAGGAATCAAGACAGGTAATAAAAAGTTTTTAAAAACAACAACAGAATGTTAAGGGTTAAAAATGCAGTTTGAATTTAGTGGGATTCTTAGTGGCATCTTTCAGAAAAAAAATCCTCCAGATCTCAGCAACTAAATAGATACATCACTGAATAAAGCCCCCAAGTTCTACATCAATTAGAAAGTACAGAACAATATCAATGTACCAAAATATACTGAGGAGTCCAGGAGAACTTCAGGCATATCCCAGATCTAGTTTCTGGTATGAGTCATTCTTTAAAGTAATCAAAGTAATTTCAGTACCATATTCCATCCCAAAGTCTGAGCAAAGTGGTAATTAAAATTGAATATTGAAAATTAGTGTTATTCAGATGCATAGAGGACTATAAGGTCATCATCCTCTTGATAAACATTCCTCCCAAAATGAAACATTTAAAACTGGTTTTCTAGGTCAAGAGAGGGTTTCTTCAATAAAGATATGTTTGCTTCTTTTAGGCAAGAAAAAGCACATTCAACCCATAAAGTGGCTATCATTACTTTAATATATTCTCAACCCCGCTGACAATGGTCAAGCAAACTGATGGAGGCCCACATCTCTCTCCATACTCCAGATCTACACATTCAAAAGAATGTGGAATAACATAATTATAGGTGCTGATCTTCTGAGATCTTCCACTGAGAGCCTCATGGCTCCCAGCCTGGTGGCATTTTGAAAGTTGTTTTTGCTTGTGCTGTTTCCTGGATTCACTGCCTATTTCTTATTTAGCTTTTGGATTATGTAATATTTAACTAAGGTTTTCATTAGTGTCAAGGTTGCAAACCTTTTTAAAGTCTCCTGTTGCAACTGTTATTTTTCATTCCTACTTTAACACAAGGTGCCTTAAAAATTCAAAAGCAATGGGTTTTTTGTTGTGTTTTGTTTTGTTTTTGGCAAGAAGCAAGTGATTTCGCTCTTTGTTTTGTTTCCATTTTTTTCCTTCCTGATTTTAAAACAAAATTGCCTTAAATCATTCAATATTGAACAGAATGCATGAGTTAATTATTAGCTATGCAAGAGAGAGGAGGGAGGAAGAGAGAGGGGGGGAGGGTGAGAGAGGTAGAGAGAGGGAGGGAGAGAAATTGGTACCCTCAATATCTAGACTTATAGTTTGGATCAATTTGCCTAGACTGAAACTGAAGGAAGGTTAGACCTTACTTTGTTAGTTCTGCCACTTAATTATTTTTCTCCTAATCCCCCTCTCCCAATATTGAGCACTTCAACATTTGGAGGTTTTTTTTCTCATTTATAACTATCCAATTTTTCATATTCCAATTCAGAAGTTGTTTTTCCAAGTTCTCCACTTCCCCTGATGCTTTGAAGATGCCATTCTCAAGAGATGTATAAAATATGTAGTCTCTATTCCACTTGCTGTTTTTAATCTCACAAAAAAACACACACATCAACTTCAGGATGATGGAGCACCAATTGGGATATTTTAGCAAATGCTTTCGAGAAATGGTTTTTTTCTCTCTGTTCTATTATGTCTATCTGTTAACACACAGATTGTGCTAAAAGTACAAAGATAAGTAATTAACAGTTACTCCATACATGAATCTTGTAATGACCAACTACAGTTTTAATCCCAGTGAACAATACAAGATATGAGTCCCTACAGTATAGCTGTTGGCTGGCTGCTATTAGGGTTTTAATGAGAATAAATTCTATCCAGTCTCCATTCCAAGCAGAAAATTCAATTAGCTTAAAATTGTGTTATAATGCCACAATTAAATGGTACAAGTCAGCTTGCAACCATTCACAGTTCTTTTCCTGGCGCGTTAAATAAGCAAGAAACAGAAATAAATAATTTTGAGAAGAACTTTTTCTTGTTAATAAAAGCCACATTTTAAAAATAATACTTTGTACTTCAAAAATTGCAATGTTTTTTGTGGGATTAGGCTGATGTGGTATTTGTAGACTCCTGCTCCTATTAGTAGAAGTGACAAATAAACAAACAGGAAATTTGGAGAATTTTCAGCTAATTCATTTCAATCTTTTCTCTTAGGACAGCTTGAAAGTGAAAGGATGGTCTAGACTATGGGTGTCTAACTTGCAGCCCGTGGGGCGGATCGTTTACATGCTGGCCACGCCCACCCCTGGTTTAGCAAAGGGGAAAAAAGTTGTGCTACATCACGTGATGATGTGACTTTGACACGGGGTGAAATCAACTTACCCTTTCTACCGGTTCACAAATATAAGTGCACATGCAGGACCTTCCACACATGCGCAGAGCATTGAAAACGGGACGTGATGATGTCCAGGTGGGTAGGCAGAGCCTTCCCCCACCGCCGCTATTGGTTCACCCAAACTGGATAGAACCAGCTGCATTTCACCACTGCTTTAACATCCCTGATCTAGACTGCTGGCATGAGGGTCACCTTAGAGATCTTGCCTCACAATTCAATGATGTGAATTTGATGACCTCTCAAAGAAAGAGTATATGACTCTCATACAATAGCATTAAATGTGATGGATTATATATTAGTAATAGGGATATCAAGAATGGATCTATAGCTAGTTGGAGCATGAATGAATACACATTACATAATTATTACATAATTAGCAACATATTAATGGACAACCCTTTCCCAATGACAATTCCTTTACTCCTTCCATTCAAAAGTTGAATGTGAAGCTGAGACTAAAAGAATAATGCAGCAAATACTTTAGGACCTTGTTCCCCAAACCCCGGGCCGCGGACCGGTGCCAGTCCGTGGATCAATCGGCACCGGGCCACGTGGCCGCGCACATGCCTAGAGTACGCCACGCACTAATTTCTAACTGCCGCGCAGCGCCAGCGTCGCGTATTTGGTGTGGACACGCACACGCGGTCTCCAGCCAGCTCCAGCTAAACGAAGTTCATTGCCGCCTGACTTGTGTGACTTCAGGATTCTCCTTAATCAGTGTAGGTCAAAAATAAAAAAGGGAAAGGGGCACTTCAAAACAAGCGCCCCTTTCCCTTTTTTCTTTTCGACCCACAATGATTAGGGAGGATCCTGAAGTCGGGCGGGGCTGAGAAGCGAGGAGGGAGAAAAAGAGACGGAGGCCAAGGAGCTTCCCCCCCCCGCCCCCTCCCAGCAAAAATCTAACCGAGGAGCCGGGCGGGCAGTAGCAAATTAGCCGATCACGCCGCGTGATACTACCCACGCGGCGTGATTGGCTAATTTGCTACTGCCTGCCCGGCTCCCCGGTTAGATTTTTGCTGGGAGGGGGCGGGGGGGGAAAGCTCCTTGGCCTCTGTTTCTTTTTCTCCCTCCTCGCTTCTTGGGGCTGTTTTAAGACTGGTAGACTTCAATTCTCAGAATTCTGGGAGTTGAAGTCCACCAGTCTTAAGAGCCAATTTTGCCCAGGGATCTGCAAAATTGGCTCTTAAGACTGGTGGACTTCAACTCCCAGAATTCTGAGAATTGAAGTCCACCAAGGGCATCAATCACTCTCAGAATTCTGGGAGTTGAAGTCCACAAGTCTTCAAGCTGTCAGGTTTGAAGACCCTGGGTTTTTTTTTTCCTAAAGGGTTAGGGGTGCAAAAGGTCTTGCAACTTGACAGCTTTAAGACTTGCACACTTCAATACCAGAGTTCCTGAGCAAACATTTTGGTTGCTAAGCAGGAGCGTTGTTAAGTGATACTGACATTATATAACACTGGAACCATCTCGTTGCAAAGAAACAAGCTCAGGGTTCTCATTGATTTGGCATTCTAGTGAGTTAAATAAAATAAATCACTTTATATTCATTTTTTGGTGTAGCTGTATTTTATTTTGAAGGCATGTTTAAATACAATTAAATTAAAATTATTAAATCAAAACAAGCAAGCCACGGAAAAATTATCAAACATTTATTGGTCCGCGGCGATAAAAAGGTTGGGGAGCACTGCTTTAGGAGACATTTTCAGTCATGTTTTTCTCCTCCCATTTTTTTTTCTGAGTGAGTTACCTGTTCATTGCTGCTGTACAGTAGCAAAGGTCAGTGATTGTATTGATTTATAAAATAAGGTTGTTGTACACTTGTGATCATTAAGATTCTCCAAGCTATTGTGCAAGTTTACAAATTGCTCACCCTGTTACCTTGGTAAAAGTTCTAAGTGAAATAATGATGGTCTACCTTCTTGAAACTTTTTCCACAGTTTCCATTTGCTGAAGCATTCTTCGTCTCTTGCCTTCCTGCATCAAGATAATGTGTGTGTGTGTGTGTCTCTGTGTGTGTGCGTATATGTGTGTGTGTGTGTGTGTGTGTATGTATGTATGTATGTATGTATGTATGTATGCATGCATAGATAGATAGATAGATAGATAGATAGACAGACAGACAGACAGACAGACAGACAGACAGACAGACAGATAGATAGATAGAGGTAGAGATATATATTTTAGCCATTAATCTATACAAAGCTTTTTATTGAAACTGAACCACATAAACTGCTTTGTCTTCAGTTTAATTCATTGAAAGATAAATTAATGTTTATTTGACATGGAATTTCCCACTGATCTCTTCTGGATTGTCTTGAAAATTCAAATTATTTGAAGGGCAGCCTCTCTGTGACAAGTAGAGGTAGGCCAGCCATCTATCTTTTTCTTTTTCTCTATAGGCTAATAAGTGTTATCTATTCTGTATTGTTAACAAAGCCCATAAGTAATAATGGTTAATTAGGTTTATTAGTAGGTTTATTTGGATGAGACAAGAATAGCATATGGAACTAGAGGAGAAAAGGAACTATTTTGTCCATGCCTGAAGTAGAGACTAGAATCTCTTTTTTTAATTTGTTTTCCCTCCTTTTTTCCTAAATAAAACTCAAGGGACAAACATACCAATATTCCTTCTCTTCCTCCCCAACAACAATTCTATGAGTGAGATGAATTGGGCTCAGAGAATGTGACTGGCCCCAAATCATCCAAACAGTTTTTGACACCTAAGGTGGGGCTAGAACTCACAGTCTCCTGATTTCTAGGCCAGAACCTTCACCATTTAACCACTTTAACCAGTGATGAATTTAAGTCTTTGAAGCTGCCCAATGTTGAAGGACCCTCAAGACCTGAGTTGAAGTTCTTCAAGACCTGAGGCAGAAATCTTTCCATCCTATCACTTTACATTGATAGTAACTGGGAAAGAATTCAAGGCTTTCAGAAGCAGGCAAAGTATGTCTCGCAACTTGCAATATGAGCATTAATAAAGAAAGGACATGTGAAAAGAGATAGTCAGAAAGTGATAAGCTATGTATTAAAACTGAGAGGAGATGAAGAGAAGTTGATAAGAAATGAATTTGTGGAACATTATTTTAAATTTTTAATATGTTGTTTCTAGTAACTCCTAAAGGATTTTTTCTTGATTAAGTTTAAACGATGAGGTTTGAAAGATTTGTTTATACATATAAGGCATGAGGGGAAAAAACCATTTGTATTTTTTTTTAAAATGACAAATTTTGTGTACAGGAAATAAATATGAAATTGATTTGCTTGGGTATATATTGTTATTTCTAGTAGCTCTTAATGATTTTTGCTGATTAAGATTGAATGATGAGGCTTTATAAAGATAAAGGATGACATATGGGATGAAGAGATCTTTGAAATATTGGAGAAGTTGTTAAGTTATTGAAAATGTTTGTATTTGTCTTAATAAAGGGGGAACCATTTCTATATTTTTCTTTTCTCTCTCTCTCTGTCTCTGTGTGTGTTTATGTCAGGGGTCGGATTCTACAAGTTCGGCCCGATTCAGACAAAGATCAGCTGGGAGCGAACTGGTTCACTCCAAACTTCAGGGGGGCCCAACTGCCCCTGGGTTATACTCACCTATATTTCCTTGTTTTTTAGCCCAGCTGATAGGTGTAGCAGAGTGGATTGCCATGCCTCAGTTGTTTTCCCGTGGACTGTGCACGCATGTGAAACATGTGCAAAGCATGCGCTCAGCAAACCGGTTACTAAACTGGTAGGATCTCACCCCTGGTATATGTGTGTATATGTGTGTGTGTGTGTGTGTGTGTACGTACACACGTACACACACACACACACACACACACACACACATTCTCTCTGCACTTTTTGCCTTTTCTTTTTTATATTTTTCTTAGTATGTATTAGTTTTCTTTCACCTTGTATTTTTAAACTTCAATAAAAATGATTATATAAACCAAGGAGTTAATACTGACTTAAAGGCACCAAAAAAAAAAAAAAAAAAGCGAATAGGAAGAAATTTTATTCCAAGAGGCCACTAAAAGAATGAAAGGAAAACCTGACCTTTCCATCCAGGGAACATAAAGATATCCAAAGCTACAATGACTTAACATTGAAGACCCTATAAAGATGACCTCTTTCACAGAGTGGAGAACTCTCCATTATGCTATTTGCCTTTCTTCCTATCACAACTCTTCTCCAAGACTAAGATTAGGAAATGTCTGCCTAGAGGAGGACATGCCCTTCTTATTGTTACTGTATCCACCATCCAGCAAACGTAGCTTTAAAATCAAGTAGTGTGATGGGTTGGATTTTTGTATGTGTGCCTTATTTTTTGGTAGAGACTATTTTTCTAATAGTAATCACTGAAAGATCCACGCATTGTGACCTTGTAAATTGTTTGTTTCTTTCTTTTTCTTGTCACTTAACAGACTCAACAACCGTAATTTAATTCATTTCTAGGTCTAGCAATAGGCTTCAATCCAGCTCCTTCATTTCTGGACATGATTTGTCCTACATTTCAATGGTGAAATTCAAAAAGTATGTCACTGTTGTTTTTATATTATCTAGCATAGGTTCCTAAAAATAAAGATTTGTTGGAAAAAATATTGCAATTGAAAAAGCCAATCTTTCTGAGGCTGGAAAAATAATTTCACATACATGCCAGCCTGTTCTGCCCCATGATTCCAATGAATATGCAGACACAGGCTTGGCTGTCTGCCACAACTAATTACATAGATAAAGCTACGCTTAGGCTTAGGAGCCTAGAACGCTATCTTCAAGAACCAAGATTAAATTTACAGAATGTTTTCTCAACGGCTAGTAAAATGGACTGTTGTTTCCTGTAAAGATTCCCCTCCCGTCACTCCATCTATAAACTCTTTGGGAGGGGCCACACCCTTAGCCAGCTGTCCTTACTTCCTTCTATGACATCATCTGCACAGCTGTTCCTTTCTCTTATCAGCTCTACATACACACACATCAGGGACAACCTCCCTCTCTTCCTCCTCACTGCTCCCTGCCTCAGATGCCACCTGGTGGCTCTCTAGTTCCTGCTCTGACTCCAAACACCCTCCAGAGTCTTCCTCATCCTCCAGAGCAGTCCCATAATGGTCTGAGCTGTCAGAGTCCACCAACAGCTCAGGCGGCCGCTGTTGGGCCACAACACTGCCTAAGCACATTTTTTGCATTTTTGGCTATAATTTTTGTTTCAGAGGCCAAGGAAGTTAAATAGTATGTCCTCCTTTCCAATTTTTCAGATATATGGTATCCCTATTCAAGACCGAATTTAGGAAGACATCCTGACACAGAGAAATCAAGCTTGGAGGCTAGGGAATTATACAGCAAACTACAAATCGGTGGAGCTAGATAAAGTATGGATTTAATTTGATTTCATTTTGTTAAAGGTTGGTTGTTGTTTAGTTCATGGATTGTAATGTGAGTTATGAGACTTTTCTCTCCTTCTGTGTGAGTATGAGCATGTGTGAATATTGTGTGAGAATTTAGGCTAAGGAAGTAGCTGACAGATTGTGTTGAAAAAATATTGTGGGTAATTTCTACTTTAGTTTGTACACAGCCCAGTCTTTCCACCCAGACTAGAGCAAGTGTACACACCCCTCAGTTCAGCTAGTAAAAACATAACTTGATGTTTTCTTTTAAAATTAATGATCATCAAGCCTCAGAAACAATTAACTCACAAAATAGGACAAAAGGCAAACAAAACAGGGAGAAAGATCCACAAAGAGGCAAAAATTTACATTTACTTGTATATTAAATATTTAAAACACGGAATTTTCCAATGCATTGGAAGCTGTACTGCACCCAATTATCATTGCCAATCCCAAAGGAAATGGCCTTTGAAAATTTCAGCCTTAACCTTTCTATGTACATAATGGCAGCCAAATAAAAGTGGATAGTAAGACACCAGGTGATCCAAACCTCTATGGACAGAAATTATTTATCCAATAATTTGGGAATAGTTGTTCATCTTGTTTCATTTCCTCTGCTTTTCATTCCTTTCAACCTTTTTGAATTCTGATAAAGGGAGCAGCTTTTATAACACATCTTTCAGTCAAGCTACTAAAGGAAGATTGTTGCTTGTCCCCTCCTAAGTAAATCAGGGCAGGCAGAAATTGCTCTGAAATGGTTGGTGGTAGAATTATCAGAACAGATTTCCTTGGAGTTTTTAGTGGGGACAGAGTAGTAAGACAGAGAATGGAGCAGGGGTGGGTTCCTGCCGGTTCTAACCGGTTCAGTAGAGGAGGTTCCAGAAATCTAGCAAGCCGTTTAGAACCGGTTCCACCGATGGAACCGGCCCCGCACCCTCACTTGCTCACCCCCACCCATCCGGAAGATGCTCATTCGCTCGCTTCCCCCTATCTGGAAGCCACTCCATCACTCGCTTCCCCTGCCCATTTGAATTATGCTAGCCCTGCCCACTACTCACTGATTGGCTGGCTCACCAATCGCCCTGCCCACCTCTAAGAGCCCTATCTAAACCTCTTACCTTTTTTAC